>NC_086452.1:245892122-246537479 GCF_028390025.1 Pseudophryne corroboree | reverse complement strand
AGAGCCTCATCCACAACTACCACAAAATACTTCAAGCTGTCATTGATGTTAAAGGGGGCAATACACGGTATTAAGAACTGAGGTATGTAAACTTTTAATCAGGGTCATTTGGGTAGTTTCTGTTGTCATTATGATTTAAAAAGAGTAAACACAGTTGCTTGACAATAAATGGCTTCACCCAACCACTAACCATGAGTGAAAGAAAAGTTTGTGAGTTATCATTCATATTCTCTGACAAATGACCAGAAAATCACAAATTCTGCTAGGGTATGTAAACTTATGAGCACAACTGTATATATATATATATATATATATATATATACGGATGCTAGAACCGGCACTCCCCCTCAATAAATAATGCTCCGGTGCCCTCTGGAAACATGGATGTACAGTCAGAAGTAAACAGGCAGGTCACCCGATTTCAATATTGATTAAAATTTCTGCACTTTATCCACTTTGAGAAAGTCTCCTAAGTGCCGCTGCCTGTTTACTTCTGACTATATATATATATATATATATATATATATATATATAAAAAAAAATATATATATATTATATATATATATATATAATCCAGGTGCCGAGCTTACTACTTGTGCACACCGGGATCAACAGATTGACATCACCACATCTGGTGTCTGTTAGCCAAGCCCAATGCGTTTCATCACCAACTTCGTCAGGGAGTATATATCGCTATCTATATTAATGTGCAACAGAATTTTCAGCACTATATAAGAAACTGTTAATAAATATATATATATACATAAATATTTATACATATATGTATAACTTTCCTTCCTCCCCCGCACATCCCTTAGCCTGTCTCTCACCAATGACTCCAAGCTGCATTCCCAGCTCCCCCATTCCATCCTAAAGCCCTATATCTCCTCACCAATCCACTCTTACCCCGGCGAGAGACTCACCTGCGCTGCACTCCCCAGTACCCAGATCCAAATATTGCACAGCAGGAACCATGCGGCCCTCACACCCCACCAGAAAAGGGCGGCACATAACTGCCTGCAACAGAGCTGGACCAGACAGAGCGGTCACTGTGTTTGAGAGGCTCCTGTCACCTTGAGGCTGCGTCCACACCGCCTACAGCTCGCTGCCCTATATGGACAAGATGGCTCACATCCCTGCTGGGCACTAATTGGCATATCCTTGGGACCCCTCTAATCCTTGGGGCCCAGTACAGGTGTCTCCTTTGAAACCCCCCCCCCCCCCCTTTTGTCACCGGCCCTGAGCTGGTTAACATGTAACAACACCTAAAAAATATATAAATTTGCTTTTATGATGAAGAACCCTTTGATGTCTGTTCTTCTCATTTTGGCTTGATGTGATTATGGATCAGTCTATTCTTTATGCCTGGTGCCTATCTCAATACATTAAAAGTTTTTTATTTAATTCTGGAAGGTATGGAGCAGGTATTCTAAACTTTTGTTAGAATACACCACTGTTTGTGTAATATTTTTAATCTGTGTTGCTGTTGAGTTATATTCTGTTACAAAGCAAAAATTCCTATTTTGATCTTGTTATTTTTATTAAAATGCATATATTTTACATACCACTCAACCCTGCAACAAATCTTTAATTCTACATAGAGTACCATTCAACCTTGTCACAGCATAAATTTCTCAGCCCCCATAATTATCATGAATCATAGTACGTACCCCAGGTGTAGTGCTTTGATAAAATACAATATTAAAATGATCATTTGGAGTTTAGTTACTGTAACTTCTTATTCAAGCAGCTCCCACAACATACATAGTTGTACCTGGCACACTACCTATGAACTATAATATTGGTAGTAAATGAGAGTAATAGGAATAGAACTGTAAAAATGTTCTACAATAAACAACATGCAACAACTCTTGTGGGCTGATAGTGCATGCATCCATTTATACTGTCTGTATCCAGAGCCGGCCCTAGGCATAGGCAAACTAGGCAATTGCCTAGGGCATCTGGTATGCCTAGGGGCACAAGCAGCTTCTGGTGATTAAAATGATATGTGGCATGCCTATATTCTGTGTGTAGCATTTCGTATGCAGATACAGTTACAGTCGCACACAGTATATAGGCATCCTAGCCACATAGCAATGCAAATAAGATGCATTTTCATAAAAAATAGGCACCCGACGTTAGCAGAGCTGCCAGATGACATGCCAACTATATGTGTCATTATGTGTATAAGGGCATTAATAATGTGTAACATATGTGTAAGGGGCACCGTGTGTGTCATGTGTATAAGGGCACTAATAATGTGCGGCATATGTGTAAGGGACATTATGTGTGTCATTATGTGTATAAGGGCATTAACAATGTGTGGCATATGTGTAAGGGAAATCATGTGTATAAGGGCATTAATAAGGGTTGGCATAATGTGTAAGGAGCATTATGTTTAACACATACCTTTTGGGGCTGTGCGCCGAATGTGCACACTGTTCTTATTTAAATTACAGGGGGTAGGAAAAAAAAAAGGACTGCTATGGGTGGGGGGTAATGGTGCTGGGAAAAGGGTGCAGGGTCAGAGGTGGAACTAGCGGTGGTGCTAGGGGGCACCAGCCAAAATCTTGCCTAGGGCATCATATTGGTTAGGGCCAGATCTGTCTGTATCCATCAGCCAGCCATACAAGGAGGGGCACAGAGCTATGTTCAGTCTCTTGGTTCAGAGGCCCAGTTGTTTATTTGTCCATATACTTAGAGGACCATACACAGTTTTAAAAATATTTGTATTAGAGAAAATGAAAGCTGTCTTTTTAGTATATTTTTATTTCATCCTAATTCTGACAGGAATAATAAATCACTAATAAAATGTGATTAGGAGCCCTCATTCCGAGTTGATCGCACATAGCAACTTTTTGCTGCTCATGCGATCATCTTGATGTCACCCATGGGGGAGTGTATTTTAGCATAGCAGGGCTGCGATCGCTTGTGCAGCCCTGCTATGCTAAAAAAAGTTTTCTGCAAAACAAGACCAGGGTCAGACCTACTTACCCTGTGCGACGGATCCAGTAACGAAGGTCCCAGGATTGACGTCATACATCCGCCCTCCAAACGCCTGGATCCACCTGCATTTGCCTCACCATGCCTTGAAAAATGTCAGTTGGTGCCCCGGAATGCCTCCCGCCAGTCAGTCTTCATGCAATCGCCGCTGCAATCACTTTCTGCGCTGGTGGCATCGTTGCCCGTGATGACCGTCGCCAGGCAACAATGTGCGTGCGCTTTGTGGGCGCCACTCAGCCGCAGTCCCGAACGATTCGCTCCGCAGCCAAGAACCGCTGCGTGCGAACGGGTCAGAATGACCCCCAGAGTGTGCTTATCTGTGTGGACACTTTATAAAAAAAAAAATTATATTGTGGGGAGGCGGCCTGGACTCCGTCTCCTAGTTTATTAAAATTAGAGGTGTGTGGCGGCACTTTTCGGGTTTTGTGTTTTGGTTTTGGATCTGGATCTCTGTTCGTGTTTTGGATCTGGATTGGTTTTGCCAAAACCACCCTTTCGAGTTTTGGTTTTGGATATGGATTTCAAAACAAAACATAAAAACAGCTAAAATCACAGAATTTGGGGGTATTTTTGATCCTACAATATTATTAACCTCACTATCATACATTTCCATTAATTTACAGTCCATTCTGAACACCTCACACCTCACAATATTGTTATTTAGGTCAAAAGGTTGCACCGAGGTCACTGGATGACGAAGCTAAGTGACACAAGAGAGTAGCACAAACACTTGGCCCATCTAAGAGTGGCACTGCAGTGGCAGACAGGATGGCAGTTTTACAAACTAGGCCCCAAAGAGCACACAATGCAAAAAAAAAAAAAGGAGGTGCAAGTTGGAATTGTCCTTGGGCCCTCCCACCATTGTGTTGTATAAACAGGACATGCACACCTTAACAAACCAATAATTTCAGCGACAGGGTCTGCCACATGACTGTGGCTGAAATGATTGGTTTGTTTGGGCCCCCACCAAAAAAGAAGCAATTAATCTCCCCACCACAAAAGAAGCAATTCATCTCTCCTTGCACAAACTGGCTCTACAGAGGCAAGATGTCATCCTCATCCTACAATTCCTCACCCCTTTCAGTGTGTATATCCTCATCCTCACAGAGTATTAATTCGTCCCCACTGGAATCCTCTATCACAGGTGCTTGTGTACTTTCTGGAGGCTATTGCTGGTAAACGTCTTCCTGGAGGAGTTTATAATTTATTTTGATGAATATCATCTTCTCCATATTTTGTGGAAGTAACCTCCTACGGCAATTGCTGACATGGTTACCGGCTGCACAAAACACTCTTTTGGAGTACACACTGGAAGAGGGGCAACTTAGGTAAAGCCAGTTTGTGCAAGGGCCGCCAAATTGCCTCTTTTTCCTGCCAGTATACATACGGACTGTCTGACATGCCTACTGGGATGCTGTCACCGATATGATCCTCCACCATTCTTTCAATGGTGACAGCATCTATGCAGTGACAGTAGACATGTCAGCTGCTTCAGTCCGGATCAGATGTCAACACTTGCTCCTGACTGCCTGCATCACCGCCAGCGCGTGGGCTAGGAAATGTTATTCTTTTCCTCGCAGTCCCAGTTGCGGGAGAAAATGAAGGAGTAGCTGTTGACAGGTCACGTTCCGCTTGAGTTGACAATTTTCTCACCAGCAGGTCTTTGCAACTCTGCAAACTTGTGTCCACCAGAAAAAGTGTAGGTTTTAAACCTAGGATCGAGCATGGTGGCCAAAATGTAGTGGTTTGATTTCAACAGATTGACCACCCTTGAATCCTGACAAAGCGAATGAAGGGCTTCATTCACAAGTCCCATATACTTAGCGGAATCACTCCGTCTTAGCTCCTCCTTCAATTACTCCAGTTGTTTCTGCAAAAGCCTGATGAGGGGAAGGACCTGACTCAAGCTGGCAGTGTCTGAACTGACTTCACGAGTGGCAAGTTAGAAAGGTTTGAGTACCTTGCACAACATGGAAATCATTCTCCACTGCACTTGAGTCAGGTTCATTCCCCCTCCTTTGCCTATATCATAGGAGGATGTATAAGCTTGAATGGCCTTTTGCTGCTCCTCCATCCTCTGAAGCATATAGAGTGTTGAATTCCACCTCGTTACCACCTCTTGCATTAGATGATGGCAGGGCAGGTAAAAGAGTGTTTGCTGACGCTCCAGTCATCGGTACGCAGTTGCTGAATGTTTAAAGCGGCCCACAATTTTTCGGGCCACCGACAGCATCTCCTGCATGACCCTGTCATTTTTAAAAAAATTCTGCACCACCAAATTAATTGTATGTGCAAAACATGGAACATGCTGGAATTTGTCCAGATTTACTGCACGCACAATATTGGTGGAGTTGTCAGATATCACAAATCCCCAGGAGAGTCTAAGTGGGATACGCGATTGTGCGATGATGTCTCTCAGTTTCCGTAAGAGGTTGTCAGCAGTGTGCCTCTTATGGAAACCGGTGATACATAGCGTAGCCTGCCTAGGAACAAATTTCCATTTGTGAGATGCTGGTGCTACTACTGTTGTTGCTGCGGATGGCAATACATCTACCCAGTGGGCTGTGACAGTCATAAAGTCCTTAGTTTAAGCTGCTGCACTTGTCCACATGTCCATGGTTAAGTGAACAGTGGGTACAACCGCTTTTTTCAGGACACTGAGGACACTTTTCCTAATGCCCCTGTACAGTCCAGGAATCGCTTGCCTAGTGAAGTGGAATCTAGATGGGATTTGGTACCGGGAACACAGTACGTCCATCAACTGTTTAATTCCCACTGCACTAATTGCGGATACCGGGTGCCCGTCTAACACCAGCATAGTTGTTATGGCCTCAGTAGTCCGTTTTACAACAGCGTGACTGCTGTCATATTTCATCTTCCTTGCAAAGGACTGTTGGACAGTCAATTGCTTAGTTGAAGTAGTACAAGTGGTCTTCTGACTTTATCTCTGGGATGACGATCGACTCCAAACAGCAACAACAACAGCGGCAGCAGCAGTAGGCGTACCACTCAAGGATTCCTCAGAGGAATCCCGGATAGGAGAGGGCTCGTCGGGCATGACCTGCAGGACTATTACGTTCCTGAGTGAGGAGGAAATTGATGTTGGGGCAGTTGGTGGTGTGGATTACAGGAGCTTGGGTACAAGAGGAAGAAGGGATTTAGGTGTCAGTGGACTGCTTACGTTATTACTCTAAGTTTCTCACCATGACAATGACTTATGATAAATGCATTGCAGGTGACTTCTAAGGAAGGCTGTTCCTAGGTGGTTAACATCCTTACCCCTATTTGTTATGGATTGACAAAGGAAAGACATGGCTTGAGATCTGTTGTCCAGATTTGTGGAGAAATAATTCCAAACGAAGAGGTGGCTTTTCACAGGACAGCACCCCTTTATTATTACAGCACACAGAACAGGGCCCCTTTATTTTCACAGCACCCCTGTACTTTTACAGCATACAAGACAAGGCCAGTGTACTTTTTGTTTTTAACAACAGCACCCCTGTATTTCTACAGTATACAGGACAGGGCCAGCATCCCTGTATTTGAACAACACACCTGTAATTTTACAGTATACAACACAGGGCCAGTGTAATTTTATTTTAACAACAACACTGCTGTATTTGAGACAGTGTACTTTTATTTTAATAACAGCACCCCTGTATTTTTACAGCATATAGGACAGGGCCAGTGTACATTTATTTTCACAGCACATCTGTATTTTTACAGCATACAAGACAGAGCCAATGTACCTTTACTACACTCCTGTATTTTTTGCAGCATACAAGACAGAACCAACACCTCTGTATTTTCACAGCACCCCTGTATATTCATACAAGACAGAACCAGCACCCCTTTGTTTTCACAGCACCACTTTATTTTCACAGCATACAGGAGGACAGTGCCCCTGTACAGCACAGTGACAGCCAGGACAGCAACACCCATGTACAGCTGCAGCACCCCTAATGGCACATGACACCACAGTGAATGATAGGACAGCACCCCTAACAGCACAGTAACAGGACAGCACCCCTAACAGCACCCCTAGAGAGCACATACTGACCCCACCCGATGCCACCACCCACAGAGCGAGACAGATCTGTCTCCCTCACTCTCCAAGTCCGTAGTGAAAATGGCGGTGACACGCGGTTGTTTATATAGAATCCAAAACCTGCGAGAGTCCAACAGCAGGATGATGACATTTTGCCTTGTTCTTGGATCCGAGTTTGGCGGGAAGTCCCGACCTGTACTCGGTTCAGGGCTCAGATCGTGAAGTTCAAGGGGGTTCAGTTCTTTGAAAACCGAACCCGCTCATCTCTACTTATAATACAATGTGCTACATTGCTAGGACTTAGTACTACAATATAGGAACAATAGCGCAGGTGCACCATACAACAATTAAAATTATAATAATTGATAAATAAAAATATCTGAGGTTCTTGGAATATAGTGGCCTTATAAGTACTAAGACCCAACAAGGTAACACAGCCCATTATAAGAAGCTAAGGTGTGTAGTCCAGGCCCCCTCCCCACAATATATTCTATATTATGTGTGTGTATACAGTTAAGACTGCTATATAGGTTCAGGGGAGGGGGGAATGTTACTGCTATATAGGTTCAGGGGAGGGGGGTATGTTACTGCTATATGGGTTCAGGGGAGGAAGGAAGTGGGGTAGAGACTGCTATATGGGTTTAGGGGAGAGAGGAGGATAGAGACTGCTATAAGGGTTCAGGGGAGGGGGAGGATAGAGACTGCTATATGGGTTCAGGGGAGGGGGGATAGTGACTGCTATATGGGTTCAGGGGAGAGGGGGAAGGATAGAGAAGGCTATATGGGTCCAGGGGAAAGGAGGGGGAGCTAGTAACCGTGGAGAGACAGGAGCTGTGAATACGATTGATAACAGCATTACACAGGATGTTGTTTGTTTGTTTTCAGCACTTTTTTTAATTACTGGATTAACGTGTTTTTTAGACATTTGTATTTTGCCTATAAAAACACTATGTATGCAGTGTAATATATATTGTGGGGTGTGTTTTTATAGTTATATATACTATGTTTTTATAGTTTTATACTGTACATAACTATGGGCCTAATTCAGACCTGATTGCTTGCAGGTGATTTTTGCACTGCTGTGATCAGGTAGTCACCGCCTACAGTGGGAGGGGGTATTCGCTGTGCAGGTGTGCCTCTGCACAGCCCAGGACTTACTCTTCCAGTGCAATGATCGGGGCCGGAGCTGACATCAGAAACTTTCCCTCCAAATGCCTGGTCCCTCCTTCGTTTTTTTCCGGACACTCTTAAGAAACGTTGTGGACACTGTTACAAAAGTGGTCAACTACATTCACGCAAGAGGATTAAATCACAGATAATTTGTAGCTCTGCTAGAGGAGACTGAAGCTGAGTATACAGATATCCTGTATCATACCAATGTGAGATGGCTTAGCTTGGGGAATATTTTGAAAAGAATGTGGGAGCTGAGAGAGCAGATTGGCGGGTTTCTAAACATGAAAGGAAAAGAATCCGATTATTTGAAAAATAAGGATTGGCTATCAGATTTCGCATTTGCTGTTGATGTTATGGGCCACATGAATGAATTAAATCTAAGACTGCAAGGGAAGGGGCTTTTTGCTCATGATCTGCATTTCAGCGTGAAGTCATTTATGCCAAAATTGCTGCTTTTCTCCCATCATTTAGGAAACAAGCAGTTCACTCATTTCTACACTTTGCAGCAAGTTGCTGTTTCAGATGAAAATCTGGATAAATTCACATCATCAATACTCGATTTACATGGGGAGTTTTCACGCAGATTCAATGATTTCAAAACAATAGAAAAAGATTTACTGTATCTTTGGTCTCCTCACCTTTCACATTTGATGTCTACAATGCTTCTTGTAATCTTCAACTTGAGCTTATTGACCTGCAGTGTGATGCTTTGCTTAAAGAGCGATTCAAATCAGAACTTCTTCCATGGTTTTATGCCTCCGTCAATGGTCAAAACTTTCCAAAGATCAAGACTCATGCGCAAAAGATGCTTGTGCTATTTGGTTCAACCTACATATGTGAGCAGGCATTTTCTATGATGAAATTTAACAAGCCAAAACACAGATCTTCCATGAGTGATGAGCACCTTGCAGCTGTGCTCCGGATTGCGACAATTGAGATGATGCCTGACTTCGCTTCTCTGGTTAATGCACATCAGTGGTTTCCATCATCTCACTGACTCTTTTATGTAATTGTTAATTGTACTTTTGATTGTTATTTTTTTTTTTAAACTGATGCTCACTTTGATTGTACGAATGCTTGAGTGTTTGTTATTCTACTGCCCCTGGTTTTCTCCTGTGCTCCTCTTCCTCCATTTCTGTTACATAGACATTTACTGTTTTCTATATTGTATCAGTGTTAATTTTCTTATTATGTTTAGCTTGTATAATAAAAATATTTTTTATAAAAATCTTACAGAATTTTTGTGACAGGTATTGTATATACAAGATATTTTGTGTATGGCCCTCGAATATTCACTGGAAGTGTTAAGCGGCCCCCCCAGCTGAAACAATTGCCCACCCCTGCTCTAGGTGATAGTCACATGACTTGCATGGCTCCATCTGTACACATCTGAGGGCTTGGGATGCCCTCATTCTGTATTAGTACCCCACCCACTGCCTCTCAGGATTTTAAACAGGAAACTAGAACATGCTGACTGCACAAAAGATATGGGTAATATCCTTTCAATAATATAGAAAGACAATTGAGGGGTGAACTTTTGGGGCATGGGGCTCCTTGGATTGCTCTGGCTTGGCCACTTTGGGGCATTACCCCCTTACATTTATTTTCAACACCTATATCACCCTGTTTGTTTTTATTTATGTAGCATTTTTCACACATCTTTTACACTTGTAACACTGATCAGCTAACCTCACTTTCTAACACTCTTCACACCTTACCGCTGTCCTCTTTCTAACACTCAGAAGCTTCTTTCACTTGCCTAACACTGATTTCTCACTTCTATCTCTTATCTATGTGATGCGCTTGCATGGTATGGCTGTGGTGCTTTCAGGGTGCTCTGCGCCCCAGAGGCGAACACCTATAATGTTAGGGACCTGTCTGATGAGGTCACCGCAAAGAAGGTGGGCAGGTTTATATATTGGCCAATATATGCCAAGAACCTTGATATGATGGTTAATATCATTTTAATGGTTGTATGGTGCACCTTTGCTCTTGTTCCTATATTGCTTTTTTGTTATTAAGTAGCCATTTGCAATGCAGTTTAAATACTATACTTAAGACCACGTGTGTAAGGAAGACTGCACAGGTACAAACTGTTAGAGGTGCTATGATGTCTGTGTCTCCAGAATAACTAACATAAAAATAATGGCAAATAGCAACAGATCACCTTGAGAACTTTGTCACTGGTGATGTCAATTGTATTGCCAGTTTGGCTCCTTAGAGTCAAAGTTCAAAAGTGTGTAGTTACCAAACTGGGAGAGGAAGGAAAAATTACTCTTTTTGTTGACACTCTTTAGTGGAGACAACAAGAGTTAGTATCCCGCTAACCTATATACACATAAGGGGTAAAATATAACTTGTTTTACATATGTTTAGAAAACTCTTTAAGGTAGCCACCATGTTTTTTTAAATAAAATATAAATTGGATGTAAATATCCTGACAAAAGCAACCTTACGTCTAGGTAAAAATAAGTTACTATAATGTATATTAGCAACTGCTGCAATATTTACTCTGTCATTCAGCTTACAATTTCATCTAGACGGGGGGTGATACAGTACACCTCCTATTTGATATGCACTGTCTATTCAGTGCCTCATGCCTCTGTCTTATACAGCTAATTAGCTACCAATATGACTTGGGATGCAGTCAGTTTACCTCCAATCAAAATCCCGACGTTCAAAATCCCAACACCAATTGACCAATGGTCAAAATCCCGACGTTCAAAATCCCGACATGGACAAAAAACCGACATTTAAAATACCGACAAGGTCATAATACCGACATGTAAAATGCCGACAGGTCAAAATACCGACATGAGTTTTTCATGATTTTTTTCATTGAAACCGACTTGTTCATACTTTACCATCCCAGTGGACCTGGAGGGGGAATATAATAGTGTGCCAAGCGTAGCGAGGCACCGTGCCCGTAGCATGGCGAGCGCAGCGAGTCATGCGAGGGGACGCGTTACACTTTATATGGTGTCCATGTTGACTTATGTCGACATACACAAAAAACAACAAGAAAACGTGTGTCGGTATTTTGACCTGCCAGCATTTTACAATGTCGGTATGTTGACCTTGTCGGTATTTTAAATATCGGTATTTTGTCCATATCGGTATTTTGACCTTGTCGGGATTTTGACCATCGGTCAATTGGTGTCGGGATTTTGAACGTCGGGATTTTGATTGGAGGTATTTCATACCGATCCCTATGACTTACCCAATTCTCCATATCAGAACATATTTAGTATGCACAATAAAATCAGTTTCTCGTGTCTCTATAGTCACTATATCAAACATATACACAGAAAAATTAAATAGTATAATCATTAAGTCATATATTTATCTCTTGTGGCTTAGTTGCTGCAAATGTGGCTCAACCTGATCTTCAAATCAGGCAAATGTAGGGGGTTCCAAATGCCCAAAAACCCCTATCCTCTTAGCAAGTGGCTCAAATTATGACAATAGAAATTGTATATAATATGGGCCCTCATTCCGAGTTGTTCGCTCGGTATTTTTCATCGCATCGCAGTGAAAATCCGCTTAGTACGCATGCGCAATGTTCGCACTGCGACTGCGCCAAGTAACTTTACTATGAAGAAAGTATTTTTACTCACGGCTTTTTCTTCGCTCCGGCGATCGTAATGTGATTGACAGGAAATGGGTGTTACTGGGCGGATACACGGCGTTTCAGGGGCGTGTGGCTGAAAACGCTACCGTTTCCGGAAAAAACGCAGGAGTGGCCGGGGAAACGGTGGGAGTGCCTGGGCGAACGCTGGGTGTGTTTGTGACGTCAACCAGGAACGACAAGCACTGAAATGATCGCACAGGCAGAGTAAGTCTGGAGCTACTCTGAAACTGCTAACTCGTTTGTAATCGCAATATTGCGCGTACGTCGGTCGCAATTTTAAGAAGCTAAGATTCACTCCCAGTAGGCGGCGGCTTAGCGTGTGTAACTCTGCTACATTCGCCTTGCGAGCGAACAACTCGGAATGAGGGCCATAATACGCTTACTAGAGCTCACATGCAGTTTAAAGGACAGAGCAGAGCTGCTGCACAATGGCAGTAACTCCTTCTACCAAGTGTGCTGTGTGTGGTTCTGAGTACTCAATTAGTGTGCTGGACCAGAGAGTAGCTACCAGAAGAGACAGGAGCTTTACCATGAGGTTGGAGAATAAGTGTTTAGAAAGTGCAGTGCTGGTTCTATTATGTTTCTGTATTTATTTATTTATTATCTATTTATTAATTATAGTATACTGTAATTCAATTATAGTATAATATGTTAATCTTTTCCTGACCATTTATCTTTATATTATTTAAATATGTTTGGTACAGCCTATACTATAGACCATCTATAGTGTTAAATATTAATACTTTATTCCATGTTCTGCAAAGTTGGAGATTGTGGATCGCTTTTTGTTTTGTTTTTAGGGATGAGCGGGTTCGGTTCCCTGAGAAGCAAACCCACCCAAACTTCACCACCCGTGCCCGGATCTGAGTCAGGCTCCGGTTTCCCCGCCTGACTCGGAAACCAGAACAAGGTAAAACGTCATCATCCCGCTGATGGATTCTTGCGGGGTTTGGAATCCATATAAGGAGCTGCGCATTGCCGTCATTTTCACTCCGGTATTGGAGAGTGTAGAGAGAGAACGTGTCTCCATCCTCAGTGTCCTGCATCAGTTCAGTGGTAGTGTCTTGTGCTGCATCTGTCCAGTCACAGTGGTTGTGTCCTCTGCTGCCATATGTCCAGTGCTGCTGTAAAAGTTCAGTCCAGTGGTGCTGTGTTGTGCTGCATCAGTCCAGTGGTGGTGTCTTATGCTTCATCAGTCCAGTCACAGTGGTGGTGCCCTCTGCTGCCATAAGTCCAGTCCATTGCGGTGGTGCAGTGTTATCCTACATCAGTCCAGTGGTGGTGTCCCTGTGCTGCTGTATATGTCCAGTGGTACTGCCGTATATGTCCATTGATACTGCTGTATATCTCCAGCAGTACTGCCGTATAAGTCCAGTGGAACTGCCGTATAATTCCAGTGATCCTGCCGTATAATTCCAGTGGTACTGGCGTATAAGTCCAGTCATCCTGCTGTATAATTCCAGTGGTACTGGTGTATAAGTTCAGTCCAGTGATACTGCAGTATATGTCCAGTGGTATTGCCGTATAACTCCTGTGGTACTGCCGTATAATTCCAGTGATCCCGCCGTATAATTCCAGTGGTACTGATGTATAATTCCAGTGGTACTGGCATATAAATCCAGTCCAGTGATACTGCCGTATATGTCCAGAGGTACTTCCATATAAATCCAGTGGTACTGCCGTATAAATCCAGTGGTACTGGCGTATAAATCCAGTGATCCTACCGTATAATTCCAGTGGTACTGGCGTATAAATCCAGTCCTGTGATACTGCCGTATATGTCCAGTGGTACTGCCAAATAAGTCCAGTGGTAATGCCGTATAATTCCAGTGATCCTGCCGTCTAATTCCAGTGGTACTGGCGTATAAATCCAGTCCTGTGATACTGCCATATATGTCCAGTGGTACTGCCAAAGAAGTCCAGTGGTAATGCCGTATAATTCCAGTGATCCTACCGTATAATTCTAGTGGTACTGGCGTATAATTCCAGTGGTCCTGTCGTATAATTCCATTGGTACTGTCATATAAATTGAGTCCAGTGATACTGCCATATAAATCCAGTGATCCTGCTGTATAATTCCAGTGGTACTGGCGTATAAATCCATTGATCCTGCCGTATAATTCCAGTGGTACTGGCGTATAAATCCAGTGATCCTGTCATATAATTCCAGTGGTACTGGCATATAAATCCAGTCCAGTGATACTGCTGTATATGTCCAGTGGTACTGCTGTATAAGTCCAGTGGTACTGCCTTATAATTACAGTGGTACTGTCGTATAAATCCAGTGATCCTGCTGTATAATTCCAGTGGTACTGGCGTATAAATACAGTTCAGTGATACTGCCGTATATGTCCAGTGGTACTGCCGTATAAATCCAGTGGTACGGATGGATAATTCCAGTGGTACTGGTGTATAACTCCAGTAATCCCGACGTATAATTCCAGTGGTATTGACGTATTAATCCAGTCCAGTTATACTGCTGTATATGTCCAGTGGTACTGCCGTATAACTCCAGTGATCCTAATGTATGATTCCAGTGGTACTGGCATAAAAGTAATACTGCTGTATATGTCCAGAGGTACTGCTGTGTAAGTCCAGTGGTACTGCCGTATAATTCCAGTGATCCTGTCGCACAATTCTAGTGGTACTGGTGTATAAGTCAAGTCCAGTGATACTGCCGTATATGTCCAGTGGTACTGCCATATATGTCCAGTGGTACTGCCATATAAATCCAGTGGTACTGCCGTATAATTCCAGTGATCCTGATGCATAATTCCAGTGGTACTGGTGTATAAATCCAGTGATCCTGCCGTATAATTCCAGTGATCCTGCCATTTAATTCCAGTGGTACTGGCGTATATGTCCAGTGATCCTGCTGTATAATTCCAGTGGTACTGGCGTATAAATCCAGTCCAGTGATACTGACGTATATGTCCAGTGATCCTGCCGTATAATTCCAGTGATCCTGCCATATAATTCCAGTGGTACTGGCGTATAAATCCAGTGATCCTGCCATATAATTCTAGTGGTACTGGCATATAAATCCAGTCCAGTGATACTGCCGTATATGCCCAGTGGTACTGCTGTATAAGTCCGAGGACTGTTTTATGAAGCTCTCTCGTGGTCAGACAGTATAGTGCATATCCTGGGGACGCCTGTGATATTGTTAAAACCTATGTGCATTTGTCTACTTCTTTTGTTGGGTAGACCACATGACCGGGTGAGAGTCCATTTTAAATATTGTTTTGTTTTATGAAATCTATTAAAAAGATTGTATTACACTAGTGGAAGCTTTTCCTTTATCCCAAATATACAACGCATGAACATTGAAAGTCCATTGAAGGAAGAAGTAGGATCATGATTGGCTGATGCCGCTCCAGTAAATGTGTTATTGTCTACATATCAAGTATACCACTATTTCTGGTAGGGGGTTATATCATCAAACCTTGCATGTTAAATATATTGAAGGGGTGATACACTATGATATTTTTTTTCCTTCTGTTTTTGAACATGCTTGGAAGTTGTAAGAAAGCTGCTGCTGGGAGGAACATTTGAGGATGTGGAATTTTGAGAGTGTTATCTATTCAACCAACAGCGCCAAAGGATAAAGTGGTGATTTTGTTCTTTTTATGTTCCTGACTAGTGGTTCAGCTTCCTACCCTCATCCTACCGCTAGAAAAATGATAAGAGTTAAGCTGGCAAAGGCACAGCAAAGAACTGTGCGTTCTAAGATGGTATCACAAATCCCCAAGGAGATTCCAACTGTGTCGGCGGTTAAAATGCCTGACCATCCCAACACTGGATGGGAAGAGGTGGCTCCTTCCACCATTTGCATGCCTTCTGCAAGTGCTGGAAGGTGCACCCACAGTCCAGCTTCTCATATTCAAATTGAAGATGTCACTGTTGAAGTACACCAGGATGAGTATATGGGTATTGCTGGCGCTGAGGAGGACATTGATGATAAGGATTCTGATGGTGATGTGGTTTGTTTAAATCAGGCACCGGGGGAGACAACTGTTGTCCATGGGATGAATAAGCCCATTGTGATGCCTGGGCAAAATACCAAAAAAGCCACATCTTTGGTGTGGAATTATTTCTCCACAAATCCAGACAACAGGTGTCAAGCCATGTGTTGCCTCTGTCAATCTGTAATAAGTAGGGGTAAGGAAGTTAACCACCTAAGAACATCCTCCTTTATACATGACCTGTAGCGCATTCATCAGAAGTCAGAGTCAAGTTGTGGAACTTTGAGTAATAGCGTAAGCAGTCCACTGACACCTAAATCCCTTCTTCCTTCTGTACCCAAGCTCCTGCACGCCACACCACCAACTCCCTCAACGTCAACTTCCTCCTCAGTCAGGAACGTCAGTAGTCCTGCAGGCCATGTCACTGGCAAGACTGAGGAGTCCTCTACTAACCGGGATTCCTCCGGAGGATCCTTGAGTGGTACGCCTACTGCTGCTGTTGCTGCCGCTGTTGTTGTTGCTGCTGAGAGTCAATCGTTATCCCAGAGGGGAAGTCGGAAGACCACTTGTACTACTTCAACTAAGCAATTGACTGTCCATCAGTCCTTTGAGAGGAAGATGAAATATGACTGCAGTCATCCTTTTTCAAAGCGGATAACTGAGACCTTGACAGTTATGTTGATGTTAGATGTGCATCCGGTATCCACCATTAGTTCAGTGGGACTTAGAGAATTGTTTAAGGTAGTGTGTCCCCGGTACCAAATCCCATCTAGGTTCCACTTCACTAGGTAGGCGATACCGAGAATGTAAAGAGACGTCAGAAAAACTGTCCTCAGTGTCCTAAAAAATGCAGTTGTACCCACTGTCCACTTAACCATGGACATGTGGACAAGTGGAACAGGGCAGACTAAGGACTATATGACTGTGACATCCTACTGGGTAGATGTATTGCCTCCTGCAGCAACAACAGCAGCGGCAACAGTAGCAGCATCTCGCAAACGCCAACTCGTTCTTAGGCAGGCTATGCTATGTATCACCGCTTTCCATAAGAGGCACACCGCTGACAACCTATTACGGAAACTGAGGTACATCATCGCACAATGGCTTACCCCAATTAGACTCTCCTGGGGATTTGTGATATATGAAAATCCCACCAATATTGTGCGTGCAGTAAATCTGGGCAAATTCCAGCATGTTCCATGTTTTGCACATACAATTAATTTGGGGGTGCAGAATTTGTTGAAAAATGACAGGGGCATGCAGGAGATTCTGTTGGTGGCTGAAAAATTTCAGGCCACTTTTGGCATTCAGTCACTGCGTGCCGAAGACTGGAGCACCATCAAACACTCCTAAACCTGCCCTACCATCACCTGAAGCAAGAGGTGGTAACGAGGATGGAGGAGCAGCAAAAGGCCATTCACGCTTATACATCCTCCTATGATATAGGCAAAGGAGGGGGAATGCACCTTACTTAAGTACAGTGGAGAATGATTTCCATCTTGTGCAAGGTTCTCCAACCCTTTGAACTTACCACACGTGAAGTCAGTTCAGACACTGCCAGCTTGAGTCAGGTCATTCCCCTCATCAGGCTTTTGCAGAAGCAGATGGAGAAATTAAAGGAAGAGCTAAGTTGGAGCGATTCCACAAAGTATGTGTGGACTTGTGGATGGAGCCCTTCATTCGCTTTGCTAGGATTCAAGGGTGGTCAATCTGTTGAAATCAGAGCACTACATTTTGGCCACCATGCTCGATCCTAGGTTTAAAGCCTATGTTGTATCTCTCTTTCTGGCAGACACAAGTCTGCAGGGGAGCGTGGCCATGGCAGCGCGGAGTAGGTGAGGGCTAGCTAAAGGCCCCTCCTGCAAGGAAAATCCTGCTCACCTACCCGGGACCCTGAGAAGCGTCAGAAGGGCCAGAGGCAGCAAGTGCTGGGCCCGAGTTAAGCTCCTTCCTCTGGACATTGAGAAGCCACAGAGAGTGAGATCTGGAGCTGGGCTGGGCTTGGCTGGGAGAGAGGGCATCAGAGAGGACCCGCTGAGATGACGTGAGACGAGGTGCTGGGTGGTGCAGCTGAGGTAGCCTCCCACCGGAACAGTGAGAGAGTCAGCGGTGGTGGAGGAGGAGGCTAGCTGGTATCCCACCAGAGTGGACCCGTCAAGAGGGCGCAAGTCGTGGTGCCAGGCAGTGCAGCAGTGGAGGGTACCTCCCGCCGAGACAGTGAGAGTGCCAGCGGCGGTGGAGGAGGAGGCTAGCACTGTGGCATGGAGAGTTGAACGGTAGGGCCAGCAGACCACGGGGATGCAGCCACGGATGGGAGGACATCCTGGGGCTGGCAGCTGCTGTTAGTGAGCCAGGCAGCATACGGTTCCTCTGCACTCAGGCTGCCACTGTGAGAGGGTGAGCAGCGGAGGAGAACATACCAGAAATTGGAAACGCTGTGGTGCCTGAAACGTACTGAAGTGATGAGCAAACCATATGACTGGTATAAGTGAGTTACTATTTTTATTTTTCATCTGAAAGCTACTGTGAGTATATTGAGCAGTAACACAAGGAATAACTTGATTGTTTGAAATTGAGTGAGCAAGCTGATTAGCCTCCTAAATATAAGTGGGATTGCTCCAGGGGAAACTGTTATAATCAAATAATCAATTTTAACTGCTGGAGAGACAAAGCTTAAATTAAGTTGAGTAGTCTGGCTCATTATCTGAAAACATATCTGTACTGTTCCAGGTGAAAGAAAGGATTTTTAATAGTATTTGAATACAGCACCAAGTGTGTTGGTACTAATTACAAGCAGGTGGAAATGGGGAAAACTGGGCAGGCGGCAGCTGCAGCCTGGCTGGAAGAATATGCTAGAACACAAACAAATGGCTCCAACTCAGTGACATCCACTCCACAAACAACCCCTACAAAAGCAAATGGGGCTATTAGTACCTCAAAAGTTACACTTCAACAGGTATTGGAGACAGTAAACCTGAGCGAAAATCGGCTAACAGAAAAAATTGGTAAAGTACAGTCAGATATCTCACTGATATGACAGGACTTGCAAAAAGTGCATGAAAGAGATGAGGAAGTTGAAGGGAGAATAGCATCATCTGAGGAGCAGACTGCTCAGTTGCAAGTTCAGGTGCAAAATCTGACTGAGCAGATGTATGGAATGAAAAGAAAGCTCTCAGATATTGAAGGGCAAATACACCGTAATAACGTAAGAATAGTTGACTTACCAGAAAAAGAGGAAGGTAACTATCCAGAATGGTTTATGGAAAAATGGTTTAGTGATAAATTTGGGAGAGACTCCTTTTCACCACAATTTGCAATTGAAAGGGCACATTGTATACCATTACACCCATTACCACCAGGTGCACCGCCTCGAACTTTCATCACAAAATTTTTGAATTATCAAGATCGGGACACCCTGATGAGTCTGTCCCGCACTATGGGGCCAATGGAATACAATGGGGGGGAAGTGTCAATCTCCCCAGATTTTGCGATAGAGGTGCAAAAGGATAGAGCGAAATATATACCTATAAAAAAAGACTGCAAGAACTGAAAATGCAATATTCTATGATATTTCCTTCTAAGTTGAGGGTGGTGGTGGATGGAGGGACCACATTTTTGTCAAACGCAGAGAGAGGCCGCCACCTGGTTGGACAGTTATAAGCCTGGAAAAAAACAGATGGCTTCAGATTCAATTTAGAAAAATGTGTAAATATTGGCCCTCATTCCGAGTTGATCGCTCGCAAGGCGATTTTAGCAGAGTTACACACGCTAAGCCGCCGCCTACTGGGAGTGAATCTTAGCTTCTTAAAATTGCGACCGATGTATTCGCAATATTGCGATTACAAACTACTTAGCAGTTTCAGAGTAGCTTCAGACTTACTCGGCATCTGCGATCAGTTCAGTGCTTGTCGTTCCTGGTTTGACGTCATAAACACACCCAGCGTTCGCCCAGACACTCCTCCGTTTCTCCAGCCACTCCTGCGTTTTTTCCGTAAACGGTAGCGTTTTTAACCACACGCCCCTGAAACGCCGTGTTTCCACCCAGTAACACCCATTTCCTGTCAATCACATTACGATCGCCGGAGCGAAGAAAAAGCCGTGAGTAAAAATACTTTCTTCATTGTAAAATTACTTGGCGCAGTCGCAGTGCGAATATTGCGCATGCGTACTAAGCGGAATTTCACTGCGATGCGATGAAATATACCGAGCGAACGACTCGGAATGAGGGCCATTATGCAATAATATAATAAGAGTAATATGAAATAGGGAAAAATTTATTTGTTATTATATATAGATGCCCAGGGCTCGGGCTCTGATTGACGCTGATGGTTAACTGAGAATGCCGCAGTGACGGTCAGAGGCGAGATCCTAAAAAATGCTATTGGGCGTGTATAAAGTCATAATAATGTTGTAACTCATAGTATTGAAATCCCGGAAGGGTTAAGTAATATGCGTAATCCTTGGAAAATTGCTGGAGAGTCCACAGTGCTATGGTGGTCATTATTATTTATTGCCCCCAAAGATGAATTATGTATGGTGTATTATATGTTTTGTAATGTGAGAAGAGGAATTGTTTGTCTTGTTAGTGTGGTTAGGGAATTCAGTGCGACATGCAAAAGGTCCGTATGGGAAAGTAGGGATTGAATGGCTTCAAACTCAAAATAATAATGTAAGAAATAATCATGTAAGGGAGGTGGAGGTAGCAATACATGTTGATATCCTGTGGTACTGTTTGATAATCTTTATTCATGGTTACAATTTTAACATGGACTGTAAGGGGTATAAATGACAAAGTGAAACGATCTTTGGTTCTTAAACAAATTAGACACTATGGCGCAGAAATAATTTGCCTTACAGAAACGCACTTGGCAGGAGCTAGACTCCTATCATTGAAAAGGCCATGGGTAGGATGGACGTACCATGTACCATATACGTCATCCTCAAGGGGAGTATCAATTTAAGTTAAGAAAACTGTTCCTTTATATGCAATACAATAAGGATTGACCCAGCGGGCAGATATGTTTTTTTGAATTGTAAAATTAAGTCAACTCAGATAATTATTTTGGCTATTTATATACCGCCACCTTTTTCATATGAGGTATTGAAGAAAGCTGTAGAATTTGTAGCATTGACACCAGAAGCACCGGTAACCTGTCTTGGGGATTTTAACAATGTACTTGACCCAGAAATAGATAGATGGAGGAAATCAGCAATCAGTAAGCCCCAAAATAATAGAAGCTACTCAGCATTTATAACAGATTTGGGATGGGTAGATCCATGGAGAATAAAAAATACCGGGGTACAGCAATTTTCATGTTATTCACAATTCTATGGATCCTTTCCAAGAATTGATTTGGTTCTGGTTTCCAAGAATATATTACCAAGGTTATCAATAATTGAATATAAAACAAGAGGTATTTCAGATCATTCACCAATTATTTTGCAGATAGAGGTAGAGGCAAATAGGGGACAAAAGAAAAAAACAAGAAACTGCTTATACAGCTCCTATAATGCAGAAAGCTAGTGGACAAATTCCCCTGATATATGCGCGGCTGAAAAACACTATGTGGGTGTTTGGTAAAGACAATACAAACAGACAAAATCAGCTGCGCAAAGTATCAGGGAAAATAAACTATAAATTTAAGAGAGAGCCGATGTATATATATAAAAATTATATTTAATAGCTGAAAATAAAATAAAATTAGCAGTAACTAATATAACAATAATTAATTATTAAAAGAGCACACCTTAAACCGGTATATCCATTTAAACAGACACCAATTGGCTTCATTCCCTGTTTCAATTCATTTTATTTTATTATATATATTATATTTCATCATCATTATGGTACTATTTTATTTTCTGAGTGGTTTTATATTGTATTGAATTAAACAACTAATGTAGATACATTTTTAGTACTTTTAAAGTGCTGTGATTATAACTCAACACAGTTGGATATTTGTATCAGCTTTGTACCCCTTGAGAGCCGATGTATGTAATTAATTAGGAATGATTCAACACATGTTCACACTTGTGCATAATTAATTATTTTTGCTTTAAAAATGGATCTGGACTGAGGCTGGTATATTCCTTTGAGAAAGTCACGGGTCACGTGACGAAATGCGTTAGGCCACGCCTCCTGTTCTTGCACACCTGCCGAGGTATCCGACTTGAAAGCAACAGCGGGTCTGTTCTCCCCGCCAGCCGTTATACATCTCTACGGAGTTTTCAGAATAGCCGCGGACCTGATTTCCTGAGCCGTCCACATCATCACACGGCTCTTTGTTAGCCGTCTATACCAGCACACGGCTCTCACTTTACAGTGAATCCACAGCTCCCTCTCCGTTGCGGCACTCGCACTGTGGGCATTGCAGGACACATCGCCGAGGACGCTCGGCTCTGGACCAGCCCACCCAATGAGAGGTATAATCAGTAACAAACACTGGTATAATCCATGATATGGGACAATTACTTCACTGATTACTCACTGCATCTTGAGTATCCAGCTTTACGGCCATTACCATATATTGCTTTCAAAAACACCTGGACTTCATGTCTTTTTGTGGACTTTACCTAGAGAACTGACACAATTGGTGTCTGTTTAAATGGATATACCGGTTTAAGGTGTGCTCTTTTAATAATTAATTATTGTTATATTAGTTACTGCTAATTTTATTTTATTTTCAGCTATTAAATATAATTTTTATATATATACATCGGCTCTCTCTTAAATTTATAGTTTATTTTCCCTGATACTTTGCGCAGCTGATTTTGTCTGTTTGCAAATAGGGGACAGTCTTTTTGGAAAATTAATCCGTCATGGTTGTTGCAAATGGAGGATGGCTCTGATTTAGAAAAACTGTGTATGGAATTTATGGAAGATAATATGGGCTCGGCATCAAGGGTAATGGTGTGGGATGCATTCAAGGTGTATATGAGGGGTTCCTTGCTAAAAAAAAATGGAAAATGTAAAACTGGTATATAGGAAAACAGCTGTGGAATTAGAAAATATAAGTAATACTCTTGAGATGAAATATTTATTAGATAAACAGGAGGACACTGGGAAGGCATGGCAGGAAGCTCAAGATAAGTTCAAAAAGTATTTGTATGAAGGAGTAAACCGTAGGATGCTATTTAATTCTCATAATAGCTAACTGAGCTCTGATAGATCAGGTAGCTATTTGGCATATTTGGCAAAGGTAGACAGACCCTCTAATATAATAGTCAAAATACAGACAGATACAGTAGATATAGTTAGTGATACTCCTGAAATAGTGGAGGTTTTCTCAATATTTTATCAAGATGTTTATAAAACAAGCGCGGTGTGTAGCACTGATGAGTTACATGAATATATGGAAGATATTGGACTTCCTACGTTGACAGGTACATCCCGAGAGTTCTTAGATGCACCATTCACAGTCGAGGAAATATAACGGGCTTTTAAGCCATTTCCGGGAGGTAAAGCTCCCGGAGTTGACGGAATACCGATAGAGATTTATAAAAAGCATTTAACTGTATTAGCCCCTAAATTGTTAGACTCATTTAATGAGTTTTATGAAGAAAATAATCTTCCTGAGTCAATGCAGGAGGCAATAATAATAGTGTTACCAAAGCCGGGAAAGGATCCTGAAATGCCTGAATCATATAGGCCCATATCCGTAATAAATACAGATGCAAAAATTCTAGCTAAAGTATTATCCAATCGTTTGAACCAAGTTATAAATAAAATTATATACCCAGATCAGACTGGATTAATGCTCGGTAAATCAACATTAGTTAACCTGAGAAGGCTGTATACAAATATGCAAATTACTCATGAGGAAGAGTTGTCATCAGCTATAGTGTCTTTAGATGCCATGAAGGCATTCGATTCCGTCGAATGGCCATTTTTGTGGGAAGCCATGAGAGCGTTTGGAATAGGCCCTGGATATATAAAATGGGCAAAGTTGTTATATATGACCCCTAGAGCTAGGCTATCTATAAATGGATATGTATCAGCTCCTTTTTCATTGTCAAGGGGTACTAGACAAGGCAGCCCCCTTTCTCCCATTCTATTTGCAATGGAAATAGAACCATTAGCATGTATTATAATACACATCCAGAGATAATGGGCTTTAGGATGGGAGAAAGAAGGGATACAATAGCACTATATGCTGACGATATATTATTATTCATAGCTAATTATAAAATTTCATTACCAGTAGTACTGGAAGAGGTCAGCAAATTTGGAAAGTACTCTGGGATTAAAATAAATTGGAATAAGTCATGTATTCTCCCATTAAGGGGAATATTTAAGGCAGGAATATCAAGTGGACTCCCTCTTCAATCGGTTGACCAATGTAAGTATTTGGGGATACAGTTAAATAATAATTTACAGGATTACATCGGTTTAAATGTGCAACCTTTTTTAGAATATCTACAGGTTAAAAATAAGTCATGGACAAGATTACCACTTACTATGATAGGAAGGATTAATTTAATAAAAATGATATTTCAGCCTAAATTACTATATGTATTACAACAATCTCCCTGTTATATTCCAGAGGAAATATTTAGGAAGAAAAATAGTATGGCCTCCACGTTATTTTTGAGGAATAAGTGCCCAAGAATACAGTTGAATATTTTGAACAGGCCATGGAAAATGGGGGGGGGGGGGGAATGGGGGGATGGGGGAATTTCACACTGTATTACTACTCATTATTACTCTGCTCAGTTAGTACATATGAGAACATGGATAAGGGAGGATTTAGAAAATAAAATGATCCATGTGTTGATCTCACAAATACTACCAGGACATACTCCCATACAGGTGTTGTGTGCAGGTAAATTATTCAAGAAAAAATATGTTATGGTTAATCAGGTTATTAATAGTGATGAGCACCGGAAATTTTTCGGGTTTTGTGTTTTGGTTTTGGGTTCGGTTCCGCGGCCGTGTTTTGGGTTCGAACGCGTTTTGGCAAAACCTCACCAAATTTTTTTTTGTCGGATTCGGGTGTGTTTTGGATTCGGGTGTTTTTTTCAAAAAACCCTGAAAAACAGCATAAATCATAGAATTTGGGGGTCATTTTGATCCCAAAGTATTATTAACCTCAATAACCATAATTTCCACTCATTTTCAGTCTATTCTGAACACCTCACACCTCACAATATTATTTTTAGTCCTAAAATTTGCACCGAGGTCGCTGGATGACTAAGCTCAGCGACCCAAGTGGCCGACACAAACACCTGGCCTATCTAGGAATGGCACTGCAGTGTCACGCAGGATGGCCCTTCAAAAAACTACTCCCCAAACAGCACATGACGCAAAGAAGAAAAAAAAGAGGCACAATGAGGTAGCTGTGTGAGTAAGCTAAGCGACCCTAGTGGCCGACACAAACACCTGGCCCATCTAGGAGTGGCACTGCAGTGTCACGCAGGATGGCCCTTCCAAAAAACACCCCCCAAACAGCACATGACGCAAAGAAAAAAAGAGGCGCAATGAGGTAGCTGTGTGACTAAGCTAAGCGACCCTAGTGGCCGACACAAACACCTGGCCCATCTAGGAGTGGCACTGCAGTGTCACGCAGGATGGCCCTTCAAAAAACTACTCCCCAAACAGCACATGACGCAAAGAAGAAAAAAAAGATGCGCAATGAGGTAGCTGTGTGACTAAGATAAGCGACCCTAGTGGCCGACACAAACACCTGGCCCATCTAGGAGTGGCACTGCAGTGTCACGCAGGATGGCCCTTCCAAAAAACACCCCCCAAACAGCACATGACGCAAAGAAAAAAAGAGGCGCAATGAGGTAGCTGTGTGACTAAGATAAGCGACCCAAGTGGCCGACACAAACACCTGGCCCATCTAGGAGTGGCACTGCAGTGTCACGCAGGATGGCCCTTCCAAAAAACACCCCCCAACAGCACATGACGCAAAGAAAAAAAGAGGCGCAATGCTGTGTGACTAAGATAAGCGACCCAAGTGGCCGACACAAACACCTGGCCCATCTAGGAGTGGCACTGCAGTGTCACGCAGGATGGCCCTTCCAAAAACTACTCCCCAAACAGCACATGACGCAAAGAAGAAAAAAAAGAGGCGCAATGAGGTAGCTGTGTGAGTAAGCTAAGCGACCCTAGTGGCCGACACAAACACCTGGCCCATCTAGGAGTGGCACTGCAGTGTCACGCAGGATGGCCCTTCCAAAAAACACCCCCCAAACAGCACATGACGCAAAGAAAAAAAGAGGCGCAATGAGGTAGCTGTGTGACTAAGCTAAGCGACCCTAGTGGCCGACACAAACACCTGGCCCATCTAGGAGTGTCACTGCAGTGTCACGCAGGATGGCCCTTCAAAAAACTACTCCCCAAACAGCACATGACGCAAAGAAGAAAAAAAAGATGCGCAATGAGGTAGCTGTGTGACTAAGATAAGCGACCCTAGTGGCCGACACAAACACCTGGCCCATCTAGGAGTGGCACTGCAGTGTCACGCAGGATGGCCCTTCCAAAAAACACCCCCCAAACAGCACATGACGCAAAGAAGAAAAAAAGAGGCGCAATGAGGTAGCTGTGTGACTAAGCTAAGCGACCCTAGTGGCCGACACAAACACCTGGCCCATCTAGGAGTGGCACTGCAGTGTCACGCAGGATGGCCCTTCCAAAAAACACCCCCCAAACAGCACATGACGCAAAGAAAAAAAGAGGCGCAATGAGGTAGCTGTGTGACTAAGCTAAGCGACCCTAGTGGCCGACACAAACACCTGGCCCATCTAGGAGTGTCACTGCAGTGTCACGCAGGATGGCCCTTCAAAAAACTACTCCCCAAACAGCACATGACGCAAAGAAGAAAAAAAAGATGCGCAATGAGGTAGCTGTGTGACTAAGATAAGCGACCCTAGTGGCCGACACAAACACCTGGCCCATCTAGGAGTGGCACTGCAGTGTCACGCAGGATGGCCCTTCCAAAAAACACCCCCCAAACAGCACATGACGCAAAGAAGAAAAAAAGAGGCGCAATGAGGTAGCTGTGTGACTAAGCTAAGCGACCCTAGTGGCCGACACAAACACCTGGCCCATCTAGGAGTGTCACTGCAGTGTCACGCAGGATGGCCCTTCAAAAAACTACTCCCCAAACAGCACATGACGCAAAGAAGAAAAAAAAGATGCGCAATGAGGTAGCTGTGTGACTAAGATAAGCGACCCAAGTGGCCGACACAAACACCTGGCCCATCTAGGAGTGGCACTGCAGTGTCACGCAGGATGGCCCTTCCAAAAACTACTCCCCAAACAGCATATGACGCAAAGAAAAATGAAAGAAAAAAGAGGTGCAAGATGGAATTGTCCTTGGGCCCTCCCACCCACCCTTATGTTGTATAAACAGGACATGCACACTTTAACCAACCCATCATTTCAGTGACAGGGTCTGCCACACGACTGTGACTGAAATGACAGGTTGGTTTGGACCCCCACCAAAAAAGAAGCAATTAATCTCTCCTTGCACAAACTGGCTCTATAGAGGCAAGATGTCCACCTCATCATCATCCTCCGATATATCACCGTGTACATCCCCCTCCTCACAGATTAGCAATTCGTCCCCACTGGAATCCACCATCTCAGCTCCCTGTGTACTTTGTGGAGGCAATTGCTGCTGGTGAATGTCTCCACGGAGGAATTGATTATAATTCATTTTAATGAACATCATCTTCTCCACATTTTCTGGATGTAACCTCGTACGCCGATTGCTGACAAGGTGAGCGGCGGCACTAAACACTCTTTCGGAGTACACACTTGTGGGAGGGCAACTTAGGTAGAATAAAGCCAGTTTGTGCAAGAGCCTCCAAATTGCCTCTTTTTCCTGCCAGTATAAGTACGGACTGTCTGACGTGCCTACTTGGATGCGGTCACTCATATAATCCTCCACCATTCTTTCAATGGGGAGAGAATCATATGCAGTGACAGTAGACGACATGTCCGTAATTGTTGTCAGGTCCTTCAGTCCGGACCAGATGTCAGCATCAGCAGTCGCTCCAGACTGCCCTGCATCACCGCCAGCGGGTGGGCTCGGAATTCTGAGCCTTTTCCTCGCACCCCCAGTTGCGGGAGAATGTGAAGGAGGAGATGTTGACAGGTCACGTTCCGCTTGACTTGACAATTTTGTCACCAGCAGTTCTTTGAACCCCAGCAGACTTGTGTCTGCCGGAAAGAGAGATCCAAGGTAGGTTTTAAATTTAGGATCGAGCACGGTGGCCAAAATGTAGTGCTCTGATTTCAACAGATTGACCACCCGTGAATCCTTGTTAAGCGAATTAAGGGCTCCATCCACAAGTCCCACATGCCTAGCGGAATCGCTCTGTGTTAGCTCCTCCTTCAATGTCTCCAGCTTCTTCTGCAAAAGCCTGATGAGGGGAATGACCTGACTCAGGCTGGCAGTGTCTGAACTGACTTCACGTGTGGCAAGTTCAAAAGGTTGCAGAACCTTGCACAACGTTGAAATCATTCTCCACTGCGCTTGAGACAGGTGCATTCCACCTCCTATATCATGCTCAGTTGTATAGGCTTGAATGGCCTTTTGCTGCTCCTCCAACCTCTGAAGCATATAGAGGGTTGAATTCCACCTCGTTACCACTTCTTGCTTCAGATGATGGCAGGGCAGGTTCAGGTGTTTTTGGTGGTGCTCCAGTCTTCTGTACGTGGTGCCTGTACGCCGAAAGTGTCCCGCAATTCTTCTGGCCACCGACAGCATCTCTTGCACGCCCCTCTCGTTTTTTAAATAATTCTGCACCACCAAATTCAAGGTATGTGCAAAACATGGGACGTGCTGGAATTTGCCCATATTTAATGCACACACAATATTGCTGGCATTGTCCGATGCCACAAATCCACAGGAGAGTCTAATTGGGGTAAGCCATTCCGCGATGATCTTCCTCAGTTGCCGTAAGAGGTTTTCAGCTGTGTGCGTATTCTGGAAAGCGGTGATACAAAGCGTAGCCTGCCTAGGAAAGAGTTGGCGTTTGCGAGATGCTGCTACTGGTGCCGCCGCTGCTGTTCTTGCGGCGGGAGTCCATACATCTACCCAGTGGGCTGTCACAGTCATATAGTCCTGAGCCTGCCCTGCTCCACTTGTCCACATGTCCGTGGTTAAGTGGACATTGGGTACAACTGCATTTGTTAGGACACTGGTGAGTCTTTTTCTGAGGTCTGTGTACATTTTCGGTATCGCCTGCCTAGAGAAATGGAACCTAGATGGTATTTGGTACCGGGGACACAGTACCTCCAACAAGTCTCTAGTTGGCTCTGCAGTAATGATGGATACCGGAACCACGTTTCTCACCGCCCAGGATGCCAAGTCCTCAGTTATCCGCTTTGCAGCAGGATGACTGCTGTGATATTTCATCTTCCTCGCAAAGGACTGTTGGACAGTCAATTGCTTGGTGGAAGTAGTAAAAGTGGTCTTACGACTTCCCCTCTGGGATGACCATCGACTCCCAGCAGCAACAACAGCAGCGCCAGCAGCAGTAGGCGTTACACGCAAGGATGCATCGGAGGAATCCCAGGCAGGAGAGGACTCGTCAGAATTGCCAGTGACATGGCCTGCAGGACTATTGGCATTCCTGGGGAAGGAGGAAATTGACACTGAGGGAGTTGGTGGGGTGGTTTGCGTGAGCTTGGTTACAAGAGCAAGGGATTTACTGGTCAGTGGACTGCTTCCGCTGTCGCCCAAAGTTTTTGAACTTGTCACTGACTTATGATGAATGCGCTGCAGGTGACGTATAAGGGAGGATGTTCCGAGGTGGTTAACGTCCTTACCCCTACTTATTACAGCTTGACTAAGGCAACACACGGCTTGACAAATGTTGTCCGCATTTCTGTTGAAATACTTCCACACCGAAGAGCTGATTTTTTTGGTATTTTCACCAGGCATGTCAATGGCCCTATTCCTCCCACGGACAACAGGTGTCTCCCCGGGTGCCTGACTTAAACAAACCACCTCACCATCAGAATCCTCCTGGTCAATTTCCTCCCCAGCGCCAGCAACACCCATATCCTCCTCATCCTGGTGTACTTCAACACTGACATCTTCAATCTGACTATCAGGAACTGGACTGCGGGTGCTCCTTCCAGCACTTGCAGGGGGCGTGCAAATGGTGGAAGGCGCATGCTCTTCACGTCCAGTATTGGGAAGGTCAGGCATCGCAAACGACACAATTGGACTCTCCTTGTGGATTTGTGATTTCGAAGAACGCACAGTTCTTTGCTGTGCTTTTGCCAGCTTGAGTCTTTTCATTTTTCTAGCGAGAGGCTGAGTGCTTCCATCCTCATGTGAAGCTGAACCACTAGCCATGAACATAGGCCAGGGCCTCAGCCGTTCCTTGCCACTCCGTGTGGTAAATGGCATATTGGCAAGTTTACGCTTCTCCTCCGACAATTTTATTTTAGATTTTTGAGTCCTTTTTTTACTGATATTTGGTGTTTTGGATTTTACATGCTCTGTACTATGACATTGGGCATCGGCCTTGGCAGACTACGTTGATGGCATTTCATCGTCTCGGCCATGACTAGTGGCAGCAGCTTCAGCACGAGGTGGAAGTCGATCTTGATCTTTCCCTATTTTTGGAACCTCAACATTTTTGTTCTCCATATTTTAATAGGCACAACTAAAAGGCACCTCAGGTAAACAATGGAGATGGATGGATACTAGTATACTTATGGATGGACGAGCGACTGCCGACACAGAGGTAGCTACAGCCGTGGACTACCGTAATGCGTCTGCTGCTAATATAGACTGGATGATAATGATATAAAATATATATATATATATCACTACTGCAGCCGGACAGGTATATATTTTATAATGACGGACCTGCTGGACACTGTCAGCACTGCAGACTCCTAAAGTAAGCTACTAGTATCAAGAAGATAGAAAAAAAAAACACCACAGGTAGGTGGTATACAATTATGGATGGACGAGCGACTGCCGACACAGAGGTAGCTACAGCCGTGGACTACTGTACTGCGTCTGCTGCTAATATAGACTGGATGATAATGATATAAAAAATATATATATATCACTACTGCAGCCGGACAGGTATATATTATATAATGACGGACCTGCTGGACACTGTCAGCACTGCAGACTCCTAAAGTAAGCTACTAGTATCAAGAAGATAGAAGAAAAAAAAACACCACAGGTAGGTGGTATACAATTATGGATGGACGAGCGACTGCCGACACAGAGGTAGCTACAGCCGTGGACTACCGTACTGCGTCTACTGCTAATATAGACTGGATGATAATGATATAAAAAATATATATATATCACAACTGCAGCCGGACAGGTATATATTATATAATGACGGACCTGCTGGACACTGTCAGCACTGCAGACTCCTAAAGTAAGCTACTAGTATCAAGAAGATAGAAAAAAAAACCACAACAGGTAGGTGGTATACAATTATGGATGGACGAGCGACTGCCGACACAGAGGTAGCTACAGCCGTGGACTACCGTACTGCGTCTGCTGCTAATATAGACTGGATGATAATGATATAAAAAATATATATATATCACTACTGCAGCCGGACAGGTATATATTATATAATGACGGACCTGCTGGACACTGTCAGCACTGCAGACTCCTAAAGTAAGCTACTAGTATCAAGAAGATAGAAAAAAAAAAAAAACACCACAGGTAGGTGGTATACAATTATGGATGGACGAGCGACTGCCGACACAGAGGTAGCTACAGCCGTGGACTATCATACTGCGTCTGCTGTTAATATAGACTGGATGATAATGATATAAAAAATATATATATATCACTACTGCAGGACAGGTATATATTATATAATGACGGACCTACTGGACACTGTCAGCAGAATGGGTTTATAGAATAAAAACACCACACAACGAGTGTTTAACTTTTTCAGGCAGACAATCACAATATACTGGTGGTCAGTGGTCACTGGTCAGTCACACTGGCAGTGGCACTCTGGCAGCAAAAGTGTGCACTGTTAATGTACTCCTGCTATAACTGCTCCCCAGTCTCCCCCACAATTAAGCTGTGTGAGCAGTGAGCACTCAGCACAGTCAGATATACATAGATGATGCAGCACACTGAGGCTGAGCACAGATATGGTATACTGTGTCACTGTGTATCGTTTTTTTTTCAGGCAGAGAACGGATTATATTAAATAATAATAAAACTGCACTGGTGGTCACTGGTCAGTCACTAGTAAACTCTGCACTCTCTGAGTACTCCTAAGCTCCAGTAAATCAAGTGTCTCACTCTCACTCTCTATCTATTTCTATTCTAAACGGAGAGGACGCCAGCCACGTCCTCTCCCTATCAATCTCAATGCACGTGTGAAAATGGCGGCGACGCGCGGCTCCTTATATAGAATCCGAGTCTCGCGATAGAATCCGAGCCTCGCGAGAATCCGACAGCGGGATGATGACGTTCGGGCGCGCTCGGGTTAACCGAGCAAGGCGGGAAGATCCGAGTCTGCCTCGGACCCATGTAAAAAGGCTGAAGTTCGGGGGGGTTCGGATTCCGAGGAACCGAACCCGCTCATCACTAGTTATTAAGATCTGGGAACAGATACAGAGGATGCTGAAATATGAAAGTTTGGATCCAGACACTCCCTTGGTGAAATCTAAAAAACTTGAAGAATTGAGGTACCTGCAAGAAGATAAGGTATGGGCCTATAAGGGAATAGAGTGTTTGGGGTAATTATATGGGGAAGCAGGTTTAAAATCCTTTTCTCAATTACAAGATGAGTATCATTTGCCAGCTGCCTATTTTTATAGGTACTTGCAATTGAGACATGCACTAAATAAGCAGTTTTCTGGAATATATCCACATATAGCAGATTATCCTATTAAAACATTTTTTGAAAACATTGGGACCACGGAAAGTGATTTCACAGATATATACATTTTTGTTAAATAGATATCACTCTGAAGATCTAGTTGTACTTAAAAACAAGTGGGAAGCAGACATAGGTCCAATGAGTGAGGAAATATGGAATATTGCAATTGCATTCCCTAGCAGGGCAACACGCTCCATTAGATATCAACAAATTCAATTGTATATTTTACATAGGACATATCTCACTCCTGTGAGACTTAAGAAATTTAAAGGGAAAGAGACAGATAAATGCCCAAAGTGCAAATCTGCAGTAGGTGCATTTCTGCATCTTATATGGGAATGCCCAGTGCTTAGTGCCTATTGGAACAAGGTCATTAGGATCATAAGTAATACAGGAATTGAAAATATGATAATGACATCTAGGATGTGTTTATTGGGAGTATGTGAAGGGGACAACATTGATAGAGATACCAAACAATGGGGGTCATTCCGAGTTGTTCACTCGTTGCCGATTTTGGCTATACTGCGATTAGTCGCTTAGGGCGCATGCGCAAGGTTCGCAGAACGCATGTGCTTAGTTATTTTAAACAAATGTTAGGTATTTTACTCACAGCATAACAAAGCTTTTTCATTGTTCTGGTGATCGTAGTGTGATTGACAGGAAGTGGGTGTTTCTGTGCGGAAACTGGCCGTTTTCTGGGAGTGTGTGAAAAAACGCTAGCATTTCTGGGAAAAATGCGGGAGTGTCTGAAGAAACGGGGGAGTGTCTGGGCGAACGCTGGGCGTGTGTGTGACGTCAAACCAGGAACGAAACTGACTGAACTGATCGCAATGTAGGAGTAAGTCTGGAGCTACTCAGAAACTGCTAAGAAATTTCTATTCGCAATTCTGCTAATCTTTCGTTCGCAATTCTGCTATGCTAAGATACACTCCCAGAGGGCAGCGGCTTAGCGTTTGCAATGCTGCTAAAAGCAGCTAGCGAGCGAACAACTCGGAATGACCCCCAATATTTGTTAAATGTGTGTGCATTAGCTAAGGTAATTATAGCCAGGACATGGATGACTAAAGAGGGACCAGAGGTTAGGGCCTGGAAAGCACTGGTAAACACAACAATAGCACATGAGAAATTCGTATACTGTTCTAGAAATGCAGAGGTAAAATAAAGAAGGATATGGAATAGATGGCTTCCGTCAGGATACTATAATGTAATGGTAGAAGTGAATTAAGGTAACAGCTGTGAAATGTATGGAAGGTTGAAGTAGGGAAGAATAGATTGGAATAGAGGGGGGCTTGGCATGTCGCACCGAGGTAGTTAGGTAGTAGTTAAGTTAGCAGATGAATGTAACTAAGGCGATCTTCCGATGGGGTTGGGCGCCTCAGCCTTTGATGGCAATACACAGTGATATAAATTTAAAATAAATATAGATATAATAGTAAAAAAAAAATCAAAAAAAATCACAAGGCACATGTTTAAATACTGAATTTTTTTATTCTTTGCACAAAATATTTTAATAAAGAGTAAAGGATGCTAAATAAGATTATTGATAGTACTGATTGAGAAAATGAAGAGACACAGTTATAATAAAATTTAAAAAAAAAACAATTAAATTGAGAAATATGAGCACTTGTATTATAGAAACAAAGAGTAAAAGTGATGATGCTGTCATGGGCTGCGGGGTCGGGCACATTGGAGGAAATAAGAAAATATGTGCTAAATAATAGTAAGAATGTTATGTAATTGGAGATGGAATAATAATAATAATTATTATTATATTATTTATATAGCGCTCTTTCTCCAATAGGACTCAAGGCGCTTAACAGATACATAGCATAATATAGTACAGAAAATAATGAAGTACAGAACAGATTTTCATAAAATACAGAAGCATGGAGAAACTAAAGGGACAATTATGGGAATGCTTGAGTAAAAAGGAAAGTCTTGAGTCTACTTTTGAAGGATTCTATAGTTGGGGCCTCTCGCACTGTGCAGGGAAGTGAGTTCCATAGAGTCGGAGCCGCATGACTAAAAGCTCGACCCCCAGATGAATTACGGGAGATTCTAGGTACTGCTAAAAGTCCTTCATCTACAGATCACAGTAATCGAGTGGGGCAGTATGGGGTCAGTAGCTGCTTCAGGTGCCTTGGGCCCTGGTCATGTAGTGCTTTGAAACTCAGTAAGCCAATCTTGAAGATGATTCGCCATCTTACAGGCAGCCAGTGAACGGAGTAAAGTATGGGTGTTATGTGGCTAGAACGGGGCTGGTTGGTTAACAGCCTGGCAGCTGTGTTTTGCACCAGCTGTAAGCGGTGCAATTCTTTTGCTGGGAGACCAAGGTAGAGGGCATTACAGTAGTCTAATCGAGATGATACAAATGCGTGGATGACTTTTGGCAGATCATCTGAGGGAATTAAGTGCTTGATTCATGCTATGTTCCTCAGGTGAAAGAATGAGGATTTGATTGTGGCTGATATCTGTTGTTTAAGTGTCAAGCCACCATCCAGGACAACGCCAAGATTCCGCACACGATCAGTGGTTTGTAATTCCGAATCCCCGAGTGTAAGTCCAGTTGGTTGGCTATGCTGCAGTCTTGTCCTTTGATGTTGCGGTCCTATCATAAGGACCTCTGTTTTATCCGGGTTCAGTCGCAGCCAACTAGCACTCATCCACTCCTGGAGTTCAGCTAGACAGCCATTTAGGGTTGCTATTGGGTTATCAGTGCCCAGAGCAAAGGACAAGTACAGTTGTGTATCATCTGCATAGCAGTGGTAGACTAGCCCATGGCACCTGATTATTTCACCCAGTGGGAGCATGTATACTGCAAAAAGCATGGGGAATAGTATAGAACCTTGTAAGTGTAGGTCTGTCATTTTATATGTAAAAAAGAAAAATAATAAAATATGATTATTAAAAAAAGACACAAGTCTACAGAGGTTCAAAGACCTGCTGGTGAGTAAATTGTCAACTCAAGTGGAACGTGACCTGTCAACAGCTCCTCCTTCATTTTCTCCCGCAACTGGGATGCGAGGAAAAGGATAACATTTCCTAGCCCACCCGCTGGCAGTAATGCAGGGCAGTCATGAGCGAGTGCTGACATCTGGTCTGGACTGCAGGACCTGCCAACGATAACTGACATGTCTACTGTCACTGTATATTATTCTGTCACCATTGAAAGAATGGTGGAGGATTATATGAGTGACAGCATCCAAGTAGGCAGACAGTCCATGCGTATACTGGCAGGAAACAGGCAATTTGGATGCCCTTGCACAAACTGGCTTTATTTTACCTAAGTTGCCCCCCACCCTCCAGTGTGTACTCCAAAAGAGTGTTTAGTGCAGCCGGTAACCTTGTCAGAGATCGGCGTACGAGGTTACTTCCACAAAATGTGGAGAAGATGATGTTCATCAAAATGAATTATAAAATCCTTCGGGAAAACCTTTACCAGCAATTGCCTACAGAAAGTACACAGGGACCTGTGATAGTGGATTCCAGTCGGGACAAATTAATACTCTGTGAGGAGGAGGATGTATACACTGAAAGGGGTGAGGAATCGGAGGATGAGGATGAGGTCGACATCTTGCCACTGTAGAGCCAGTTTGTGCAAGGAGAGATTGGTTGCTTCTTTTTTTGGTGGGGGCCCAAACAAACCACTCATTTCAGCCAAAGTCGTGTGGCAGACCCTGTTGCTGAAATGATTGGTTTGTTAAAGTGTGCATGTCCTGTTTATACAACATAAGGGTGGGTGGGAGGGCCCAAGGACTATTCCATCTTGCACCTCTTTTTCTTCTTTGCATCATGTGTTGTTTGGTGACTAGTTTTTTGAAAGTGCCATCCTGTTTGACACTACCGTACAACTCCACGGGTACTGCAGTATAAGTCCAGGGGTACTGCTGTATAAGTCCAGTCCAGTGGTGCTGTCTTGTGCTGCATCAGTCCAGTGGTGGTGTCTTGTGCTGCTATAAGTCCAGTGGTGGTGTCCTGTGCTGTATATTATTTACTCCAAATCAAAGGGTTATATACATTGCTTATATTATTATCCAAATTATTTTTACAGGGGTTGCTCTGTGTGGTGTAGGGGTATGCTCGCCTGTGCTGCATATTTTTATAATAGCTCCAAATAATTGGGTTATTATTATTCAAATTAATTTTACAGGCTTTGCCGTGTGAGTGTGTGGTTTAGGGGTACGCTCTCCTGTGCCACCAATATTGTGCATGTATTACATCTGGGCAAATTCCAGCATGTCCCATGTTGTTTGTGCCACACACTTGTATCACTTAGCTTAGTCAAATAGCTTCCTCATTGCACCTCTTTTTCTTCTTTGCATGATGTGCTGTTTGGGGGCCTAGTTTTTTTAAGTGCCATCCTGTCTGCAACTGCAGTGCCACTCCTAGATAGGCCAGGTGTTTGTGCCGCACACTTATGTCGCTTAGCTTAATCATATAGCTACCTCATTGCACCTCTTTTTCTTCTTTGCATGATGTGCTGTTTGGGGCCTATTTTTTAAATCTGCCATCCTGTCTGCCACTGCAGTGCCACTCCTAGATGGGCCATGTGTTTGTGCCACACACTTGTGTCGCTTAGCTTAGTCATACAGCCACCCGGTGCAACTTTTAGACCTAAAAACTATATTGTGAGGTGTTCAGAATAGATTGGAAATGGTTAATAGTACCGTAGGATCAATATTACCCCCAAATTATGTGATTTTAGCTGTTTTTATGTTTTTGTTTTTTTTTAATCATCCAGATCCAAAACCAAAACACGAAAGGGTGGTTTTGGCAAAACCAATCCAGATCCAAAACACGAGGGTGGAACCAGAACCAAAACCAAAACACAGAACACAAAAAGTGCCCGCCGCACATCTCTAGTTTTTCTTTCTTTCTGATTTCGTTTTGGATTGGTTTTGCCAAAACCACCCTTGTGTGTTTTGGTTTTGGTTCTAATTTATTTTTGTAATCATAAAAACAGCTAAAATCATTAAAAAAATATATGATTTTTTCATTTATTTTTTATTTTTTTGGGGGGCGGTTTGTTCCTACAGTATTATTAACCTCAACAACATTCATTTCCACTCATTTCCAGTCTATTTTGAACACCTCACAGCTCACAATATTGTTTGCATCCAGTTTAGGCCAAAAGGTTGCCCTGAGGTTGCTGGATGACTAAGCTAAGCAACAGAAATGGGTGGCACAAACACCTGGCACATCTAGGAGTGGTACTGCAGTGGCAGACAGGATGGCAGTTTTATAAACTATGTCCAAAAAATGCTCCAAAGAGCATATAACGCAAAGAAATAAGGTGCAAGATGGAATTGTCCTTGGGCCCTCCCACACACCCTTATGTTGTATATATTATATAGGACATGCACAGTTTAACAAACCAATCATTTTCAGCGACAGGGTCTATCACTTAATTGGTTTGTTTGGGCCCAACAAAACATGTTTTTTAGAAGGACTTCCTCGGTTAAGTAATTACTCTAAGGATGTTGATGATGAGGTGTTAATTACATTATAATCTTTTACAATACATTTCATGTCTTCGTCGCAAATGACATAACATGGAGGAGGTGTCTAGATGGCTAATGTTCCTACCTCTACTAAATTTGGTCTCACAAATGGAGTAGATACTTTCATAAACATTGTCAGGTTTGGGGTAAAAATAATCCCACACCCAAGAGGTGGCTTTTTTGGTCTTATGCCCAGGCATTGCAATGGTTTTCTTTTTATCACGGTCAACAACTGCAGCCACCGGTGGCTACTTACACAAACAACATCATCATCAACATCCTCACTGTCAGACAGTACACACATATCCCCTCATCCTGTCCCACTTCCACACACAAATCCTCAATTTGTGTTATGTTCTCCTCATCAGATTTAACACCATCCTTATCAGATTCATCACCATCTTTACTTGTACTGCTCCCCAGATGTGCAGATGGTTCAGAAATGGTGGAAGGAGGTGAAAGAGGCTTCTCTATAAAGACAGTGTGAGAAATGTCCGACATAGCTGATGTGGACACCCCTAAACGTTCCTTAACAATGTCTGATGGTTCTGATTCTAAATGCACAGTTTTTCTTACTGGCACTGCAGATAACTTTCCTTTTGATTTTTAATTCTTTAACACTCTAAAATTAAATGATTTTACATACCCTTACTTAAGCTCTCTATGCTACTGGGCATCAGCCTTAGCAGATGACATTAATGGACTTGCATTGTCAATGTCATGACTAGTGGCAGCAGCTTCAGCACTAGTAGCAGCTTCCATTTCTATCAACACAAAGTGGGGTTTACCTTCACAGACAGCATCGCACAAATTAATCAGAAATATGTAAAATAATTGCATACTGTTGTTGACTTCACCAACAGCATCACACAATACCTGTACGAGTAGAAAATAATATACTGCGGTCTGACCAGTAGTGTCACGGTAATTATGAAAATAAAATAAAAGTTTTACACTGTACAATGTACACTGGGGTACAGCACAAACACAAAAATATATATATTTTTTTATAATTTTAGGCTTTTTGGTTTTAGCTTTTATGATTTTTTTTTTACATCCCCTGGATGGACAAACAGATCACCCCTTTCAGATACAGCAGAGAGAACACCCCTTTTTCAGATACAGCAGAGAGAACACCCCTTTTTCAGATACAGCAGACAGGGAGAGCACCCCTTTTTCAGATACAGTTGACAGAGAGAGCACCCATTTTTCAGATATAGCACACAGGGCACCCCCACCCGCCGCACACCATGCCACACCACCCAGTACTGAGATGGATATGTCCGTCCAGTACACGCTCCAACGCTGCAGTGAAGATGGCGCAGATGCACAGGGACTCATATAGAATCCAAAACCCGCGAGAAACCTACAGTGGGAAGATGACGTTCGGCCTCGCTTTGGGATCCGAGTATGGCGGGATGTCCCGAGTCGTACTCGGATCTTGGCACAGATCGCAATATTCGGGTGAGTTCAGTACTCCAAGAACCACACCCGCACATCTCTAATAACAACTGTATCAAACAGACACAAAAAAGACATTAAACCCTCAGGGTTTGAATGAAACCATTGATTTAGAGTTCATTTGAGCACTTGGTTGTTGGACTGTGTTCTTTGGCAGTTTGGAGTAATGGATTTCACATCTGTGTATACATGTAAATGTGCATACAGATGTGAAGTCTAACTCTTGTTTAGATATACATACACATTATCAACTAATATGATCATCTAGATTAAGTTATTTGGTTCCATTAGAATAGGTAACTTTGTATACATGCACTTCATATTGCATGAAATCATTCAGTTCTCATAGAATGGCTCTGTAAATACTAGGCCATTCTTGTGAGAACACACAGAAAGTCGTGCCCACACGGATGTGTGTGGGTGTGCACGTCTTATGTGGGTGTTAGTGTCTGTGTACACGCATGCACATGTATCAAGAATTTTTTTCTTGTATTTTTTCCTCTTTTTTCCTTTTTTGGTTTGCAAAAATTATTTAAATAAGATCCACTATGTGTCTCTTCTAATCTATATATATCTCTTTCTCTCATTTTTCCCTCTCTTTATTTATTAGGGCCCATAACCATTGGTAGGGCCACCAGGGTGTTTAAATGTTTTAAACATTCCAATACAAATACTGAGTATAAATATAAGTAAAGAATATATGAAAGAAAAAAGAAAAAAGAAAATGAATTTCCTCATTAAAGTTTTGCAAGTTAATAATTAGAGCAAATACATTGGATTGTATATATGAATAAATATGCAATCAATATGATACTATTTGACAATCTAAGTAATTCCTCTTTGAAAATCATGATAGGTATTCCCAGTCTCATATACTATCCGTATGCATTATTATTTAATTGTTTATGAGATGTGCTGTGAAAATATGTATTAGATTTAATTACCCAAGCTATATTAATATAAGCGATGTCTTTTTTAAATATATGCACTGATCCCATGTTGTTGGAAGTTTTAGTATAACATGTAGTAATTAATAACATAAGAGACAGCTGGTATTCAATCATCAAAAAACAGCTACATCTGAGGAACAGGTATAAAATCAAGAACATTCCTACCCTCAGACATACCTGCCTTTAGAAAAAGACGCCCTGCTGGCGTTGAAACGCGTTAGGATACAGGCTTTTTTTTTCACAAGGATCCACACTCTCATCAGCTGCTGCACCCACGGTTTGTCCGTGTAGAGAAGCCCACGGACACAGCGCTGCCATTGGGAGCACCTGCACCTGCAATCCACTTCCAATCCCCGTAGCTCCGGCTGAGCACGCCATCTGGGGAAAAGATATTCACGGGTGCTGTTCCCTTGCAAGCCCGGCGCAGACCGGCGTACTCCGGAAAATCAGCCCAAATAGCCTCCTGTCTGCAAGTGCGGAGGTACCGGAGGCAGTGTGAGCTACCTGCACGGCCTTACAGGCACACTGCACGGCGCAGCAATACCAAACCCGCTGAGGCTCTGGTGTGTGTCTCTGACAGCACAACGAGACGACACCAGGGAGCAAGGAAAACACAGGCTCCTGCCCAGCGGAGGTAACTTACCAATGTATCTTTACAATTAACCATCTATACATATGGATCTGTGACGTATTCAGTACCTTGTGGCTTACCAAGGCGTGAGTGACTTTTATTATGTTACTATATTAATCAATTAATTCACATACATTTTATATTGAAGTTTGTTTGCATTTTAGTGCATTTAAAAAAGTGAATAGCCTCAGGCACAGCTTTATATATTTTTTTCAAATATGTGCATATAAGTTTACAATTTATAACTGGTTTCCTGAGGAAATTGATTAAGAAGCTCGCATACAGTGCACAGTTTTTACAATTGTGAAATTTTGTTCTATCATTTTATTTCTCCCGGGAGTGTGTTGTAACCTTAAAAATTGTATTTGAATAAATGTTTTTATAAAATTCACCCGATTGTCCAGCGCCACCTGTTATTTTGTTGGTAGTGGTTTATGTAAGGGATTGGCAATTCCCTTTATCAGGAGGCTGCTGACAATCTCAGTGCAGTGTTTTTCACCCAAGCGCTTAGTTTCTTTTCCTTCAGACACAAAAAAGAGGGTAGACAAGATAGCATAGTTAAACAGTCATGCCTATAGCTCATGCAGCTTTTGTTCTGCCAATATAACACTACCAAATCAGTGTCTAATGTCTCTATATGTACATGTGACAAATAATAAACCATTTTTGAATCTTGCATGTGTCTCATACAATTCATTGTCTGCCGTGAGTGAGACACTTAATTAATATGCAGGTTATAACATCCTCATTGTTATTACCTTTCTCTTCCTATCTTTTTTATGCTCAGATTTAATTGTAATTGGTTATATCTCAGATGCCCATTAAGTTGGTATTGTTAGATGGTTATTTGTTATGAAGTGACAGATATTTGTTGCAAATGAGCGGGTTGTTATTTAACTTGCGACAAGTATATAAGCAGGTTTTTGAGAGCAGGCTGCACTGTGAGCAAATTCTTTGTCAAACGTACATGAGAAGAGAAGAAGTGGGGCCACGTGGTGCACACACTGTATGTGACTTGTACCATCAACAGATCGGCAAAATGTGGACACTCTGCCAGAACATACCCTTCAGGTGATAGCAGGTTTACCTTTCCTAATCTTCTTACCTCTACTAAGGACTCTGTATCTGAATGGGCAAGAGCAGAGCCGACCCTGGCCAATTTGATGCTCTACCGCTAGTTCTGCATCTGACCCAGCAACACTCGGCCAGTGTGGCTCACCGGGGGTTACCCTGTGCCCCTGTGGGCCAGTTCAACCCTGCATAATGCCCCACAGTAATGCCAATAATACACATAATTCCACACAGTAATGCACCTTACACATATGCCCCACATTAGAAATACCCATAATACACAAAATTCCACACAGTAATGCACCTTACACATATGCGCCACATTAGTAATGCCCATAATACACATAATTCCACACAGCAATTCACCTTACACATATGCACCACATGCTAGTAGCTGTTTTTTTCAAATAAAACTTACTTATACTCACTGATGTGCTTGCAGTCAGTGTGTGTGCCCATGCAGCTCCCTAGATCCGTAACTGTGTTTTGTGAGATGGGGTGGCAGAATGGGTGAGTGCTTGTGCTCTCACCCATTATAGGGGCACCCGTACAAGGGATGGGACCTCACAGGGTATGCCGTCCTTTGCAAGCCTCATCCTTTATTTTAGTTTGCTGGTTGGACACAGATGGCTGCAGTGTTCAGATACTGCCATACTTGCTGGTTATGCAAAAAGACCAGTATCAAACATGTAGCAGCTGTCCATTCTCTTCAATTTTTAGTGTGTTTGCTGGTGTCTGTTACTCCCGGCAACTGTATGCCCTTTATTTTATACTGGGTGAGCAATATGCTCTGCTCTCCACTCTGACGCGTCTGAAAGTCACGCTGCACTGACGTTTCATATAGAAATAGTGCAACACAACTTACTGACCACGTTACAGTGCTGGATGGCAGGGGAATTTTACGGCATGGACTGACAGAGAAATAACGTGTGAGGAGAACACTGCCCTTGTTATCTCCATGCAGACCCCTGGGGTTTGCACAGGGATAAGGGACACAGGATAGCAGGGTCCTCCTCCCCCATGTGTACAAGCAGTATAGGTGATGTCAGATTTATGTGAAGCAGTCTTCCACAATACACATATGGTATCATTAGGAGACATCCAGTAATAACCTTATATAGTCAGTGAAAATTTCACAGGTCCAGGAATTGCGGTTACTGGGCTTCTGCTGTCTATAGTTTCACAAGTCAGGGGAATTCATGCATGTCGGAGGGCGTTCAAGGGACAGTGTGCATTCTATTTGACAAATGTAAACAGAAGTGTATACAAATACTGATTGAATACATTTAGAAAGTAACAGTTTGCAGACTGTCCCTCCCAGCATGAGATACTGCAGGAACATGCTTGCATTCCCCTAGACATGCTTGGATGCCCTAGGCAAATGCCTAGCCTGCCTAAAGCTAAGGCTGGCTCTGGGCAAGAGGTGCGCCCCCCTGCACTGCCTTTGGTAACAGTGGCGATGGCCATGTACCCTTTGGCTGTATAGCTCCAACTACTTCCTTCATCCATCTGCTGGCTGCCCTCTCTCTCATCTCCTATTTGATGCTTTAGGTATAACGGCAAACAACAGAGTTTACTAACTCATGAGGATGTCTTTATAATTTTTAGAAACTCTTTTGAGGAGTTACAGTATAAGTTTATTTGGCTCCTTTAACCTACTTCTGGCTGGTAGAGGCTGGAGGGCAGTTACAGAGAGATGGATTGATTAAAAGGGGTATAAAGGGAAGCCCAGGTGTATATTGTGTACTTGCTGTTGTCCTGGGAAAAGTCCTAATGAAAGTTAAGTTTGGTGACTGAAATGTTGTCCTATGACATACTAAGATGGTGACATGTTGTGAGTAAAAAATGTTACTCCTATTTCACAAAAAACACTGAGGAGTGCTCCCTATTTTCTGGAATGTAGCCATCTCCTGCCATGCTTCCTACTGTATGGTACGATGTTGCATCTTGAGACGTAGCAGTGGATACTAAAAGCATGCAATGGGAATCTATCTATCTACTATAGACACCTCCTGCTTCTTTTATACATTTTAGCACAGCTGCTGCCAGAGCCGGCCCTAGCCAATTTGATGCCCTAGGCAAAATTTTGTCTGGTGCCCCCTAGCACCACCACTAGTTTTGCATCTGACCCAGCAACACTCAGGCAGTGGGGCCCACCGGGGGGTTACCCTGTGCCCCTGTGGGCCAGTTCTACCCTGCATAATGCCCCACAATAATGCCCATAATACACATCATTCCACACAGTAATGCACCTTACACATATGCCCCACATTAGTAATGCCCATAATACACATAATTCCACACAATAATGCACCTTACACATATGAATCACATTAGTAATGCCCATAATGCACATAATTCCACACAGCAATTCACCATACACATATGCCCCACATTAGTAATGCTAGTAGCTTTTTTAATTTTTTTTTATAAAACTTACTTTTGCTTCCTGGTGTGCTTGCAGTCAGTGTGTTTGCCCATGCAGCTCCCTAGATCCGTAACTGTGTTTTGTGAGATGGGGTGGCAGAATGGATGAGTGCTTGCTTGTGCTCTCACCCATTAAAGGGGCACCCGTACAAGGGATGTGACCTCACAGGGTATGCCGTCCTTTGCAAGCCTCATCCTTTATTTTAGCTTGCTGGTTGGACACAGATGGCAGCAAAGTCCAGATACTGCCATACTTGCTGGTTATACAAAAAGACCAGTATCAAACATGTAGCAACTGTCCATTCTCCTCACTGTTCACTGTGTTTGCTGGTGTCTGTTACTCCCGGCAACTGTATTCCCTTTATTTTATACTGCAGGAGCAAAATGCTCTGCTCTCCACTCTGACGCATCTGAAAGTCATGCTGCACTGACGTTTCATATAGAAATACTGCAACACAACTTACTGACCACGTTACAGTGATGGATGGCAAGGGAATTTTACGGCATGGACTGACAGAGAAATAAAGTGTGGGGAGAACACTGCCCTTGTTTTGTCTGTGCAGACATCTGGGGTTTGCATAGGGATAAGGGACACAGGATAGCAGGGTCCCCCTCCCCCATGTGCAGAAGCAGTATAGGTCATGTCAGATTTATGTGGAGCAGTCTTCCACAATACACATGTGGTATCATTAGGAGACATCAAGTACCTTATATAGTCAGTGAAAATGTCACAGGTCTAGGAATTGCAGTTACTGGGCTTCTGCTGTCTATGGCCTCACAAGTCAGGGGAATTCAAGCATGTCGGAGGGAGTTCAAGGGACAGTGTGCATTCTATTTGACAAATGTAAACAGCAGTGTATACAAGTACTGATTGAATACATTTAGAAAGTAACAGTTTGCAGACTGTCCCTCCCATCATGAGATACTGCAGGAACAAGCTTGCATGCCCCTAGACATGCATGGATGCCCTAGGCAAATGCCTAGCCTGCCTATAGCTAAGGCCGACTCTGGCTACTGCATACAAATATGCAGCGGCTCTGATATTGTGTCCATCTGTCAATCTGTCCTCTACTGCTTTTGTTTCATAATACTCTGCTCCCAGCTTTATTCCTCCTTATGCGGCTCTCCCAATTTTGTTTCTTCACCTTAGATATACAGCATTGCCAGAATATGCATTTTTCAAACTCAATAAGCAAATTTCTTATGCACTCTCTCCAATCTTAACTATTGCAACCTCCTCCTATTTGTAATAACCCTTATTAATCTATCCCCAAGTTACTTCAGTTTAAATGCTGCAGAAAAAGTCTTCTCTCTCTCTTGCTGCTATACATCTGTCAAACCACTTTGCAAATCCCTACATTATCTCCTTTTAACTATTATATAAAAATTCTTCAACAACAGCTCCCCATCATCTTTAATCTCATCCTTTAAGTAACTGACATTCACTATGTCAGCATACATCATGTGGACACTGCTGAAATGTCGACAAGATGTATGCCTAACCCTAACGTCAACATGACAATGTTGGGATTTCACATAGGGATTTCTCATACCTACTGTGCATACATTGGAGTTTCTATAATGGGTGCAATGGGTGCGGTGCACACGGGCCCCTGGGTCCAGGGGGGCCCACACCGCACCCATTGCACCCATTTTAATACTTAACTTTCCCGAGTCCAGCACCAGGAGCTGTGATCATGCCAGAAAATGCGGCCAAACTGGCCACCGCGCATGCGCGGTAGCCAAATTGGTCTCCGGATCATGGCAGGAGCCATGTTTTCGGAGACCTGCGCATGCGCAGTAGACTCCGACACAATGCCGGAGTCTACAGCGCCGTACAGAGGAGGGGGCCCACCCGGAGGTGCACACGGGCCCCCTCCTCTGTAGAAACACCCCTGATTACATATGTCGACATTGGGAACATGTTGACATTCTGAGGATGTTGACATGTTACCTGTCGACATTTCAATAGTACTGACATCATAACTGCCAACATTGTGATGTTGACAGTAAGAATGCCAACATTGTGAATGTCAGCTTTATGACTGCAACCCTGCTTTTTTTAATCTTTTTTTGCTTATATAGTTTTAGTAATCATCTGGCATTAAATAATCGAAAATTGGGCAAAGCATAAATTGCAGCAGACATCATAAGAAAAACCAGGAAAGTTTGTAAGTGTAATAATTGTATAGCATTATTTCTAAGAAAGTATATGAAGAAGTTCAAATGCCCTTGCTGAAGTGCACCCCTGTTATTGTACCAATCCAGATATATTACTTTGTGTTTGCTAGAAGAATTAGAGGATACTATATCATATTCTGCATTTAATTTTTTTCCAGTTGAGAAAACAAGAGATTACTATGCAGTTGCCCTTACAAAAGAAAAAAATAATAATTTTATACATGAATGCACACATATAATTGGAAAAAAATGCAGTTTGTCAAAGACGTGAATTAGTTAGAATGGGTTAACATTCCCATGCTGATAACAATCAAAAATGCTAATTTTTCAACACATATTTTTGTTAAAATCAGATATCATTAATTGTTTATATTGTACTGGCAAGCTAGGGTAGTTGGCAGGGGTCATCTGCCTCTGGGCTGACTGCCTATTAAATGTACTGTGCTGGTATGCTGCCCAGATAGTATTGCTTATATAACATTATTGTTGAAAATTATATTTTAACATAAATTAAACTTACTTAAATAGCACAGTTTTCAGTTTTTTATTCTAGTACCAGTGTCAGTAATGTTACTGGCATAACACACAACTTGTCTTGAGCCAGACTGGCTGTCCTGTTATCTTACCTGGCACTGTCATTTCATAAAAAACAGAAAGGGTGTTGCCCCCACAGGTGTCGCCCAGCACACTGAATAATATTTGCAACAATACTTGAAAAACTATACAGTAATAGAAATTCAGAGATATCTGTTGCCTCCATTTTCAAATACATGGTAAGCCACTTGGCCACTTCATGGCTTCTCTGATACCGGCGGTCCCTACACTGCATGATAACAGTACCCACTGTGGGCCATGTAATTGTCTATTGTAAGGCCTTATCATAAAGGCACAGAAATACAACCAAATTGAAAGCTAGCTTACCTATGAGCCACCCCTGTGATCTCCAAATAGCACTACAGGAACAAGTGTGCTCTCCAAATGCTGATCCCATCCATACCTCTCACAACAGCAAACACACACAGTAGATTCTGTTAAAATTAATTTGGCAGTACTTTTCAGGTACATTAAAGGGAGGAGTCATACCAAACAGAAAACAGAAAAGTGGGTTGTCCTCCCAGCTGTCCACCAGCACACTAAATAGTACTTACAACAATACTATATGGCAATATAAATTCAGATATTTGTTGCATGCATTTGCAAATACATAGTAAGCCACTGAGCCACTTCATGGCTTCTCTGATACTGGCAATCCTTACACTGCATAATAACAGTACCCACTCTGGGACATGTAATTATCTATTGTAAGGCCTCATGATAAAGGCACATACAGAAATACACTCAAATTGAGAGCTAGCTTACCTATGAGCCACCCCTGGGATCTCCAAGTAGCACTACAGGAACCAATATGCCCTCCAAATAATGATGCCTCTCTTTCCTCTCTACCAAATCCAAAATCTAGCTGTCATCCTTCCACACTTGCCTACCTATCTTCCACCTCACTGCTGCTTAATATATTCTTAAGTCTTCTGCCAGCCTTTTTATCCTCTCCCACAGCTCCAAATCTTTTTCAAAATCTACCATAATTCCCTAGTGCTGCTGTTCATATCTACTATACAGATGTACTGTTTGCGACAATGGGCCAAATTCAAACCTGATTGCAGCAGCAAATTTGTTAGCTGATGGGCAAAACTATGTGCACTGCAGGTGGGGGGGGGGGGGCAGATATAATATGTGCAGAGAGAGTTAAAGTGTGTACACACGGTGAGATCCTTGCTATGCCCTATCTTGACTATGTGATTTACCTTGATCTCCCCCAGAGACAAGATAGCACAGATAGTACAGATTTTGATTATCTGTGCTTGAGATTTTGTCTATGTACTATTTTGATTAAATGCCAATTTTGACTATACTTTGCACTAGATAGTCAAGATTGACTTGCCTGCACAGTATATCTAGCCTTACGATACCGATTTCATGGGAGCGCGCATCAGGATCGAATCGGTATTGCAAGCTGCCTAACACTTTGAGATATGCACTGTCTTTCCTTAAGATTTTGACTAGAGTATATAGTCAAAATCTTACAGATTTATCTCACCGTGTGTACACACCTTTAGATTTGGGTGGAATGTGTTCAAACTGAAATGTAAATTGCAGTGTAAAAATAAAGCTGCCAGTATTTACCCTGCACAGAAACAATATAACCAACCCAAATCTTACTCTCTTTGCAAATATTATATCTGTCCCCCCTGCAGTGCACATGGGGGGTCATTCCGACCTGATCGCTCCCTGCAGTTTCTCACAGCGCAGTGATCGGGTTGGAACTACGCATGCACCGGCGCCGCAGCCGTCGTTGCCTAGCGATCGCCTCTGAGGCAGTCGCTGTGCGATGCCTTTGCACTTCTGTGGGGGGAGGGGGGCCGGCACTGACATGCTGGGCAGACTAGCCCTGTGCTGGGCGTCCCCCAGCATGTCAGTAGCACAGCTACGATCAACTTAGAATCATCCCCATGGTTTTGCCCATTAGCTAACAAATTTGCTGCTGCGATGAGATCTGAATTAGGCCCTATATGACATTATCATAAAATTAAGTTTTTCTTTATTATTAAATCAAAGGGCTATTCTCTAAACTTTTATTGTGTTAAATAAGGATATTATTCTTAAAAAAAAAATACAATCATTTTGGAAAAATAGTTTAATATAGGTTTATATTAATTTGTACAATTTGCGCAATAATAAGTAACATGGGATTTACAAATAAGTTTGTTGCACTTAGTCCATGAAATGTTTCTTTTATTATATTTTTTTGATGGACAAAATATGCATATGGCACATCTGAGCACTCCAACTCTGGGCCTAATTCAGCATGGAATGCATCTATGATGCGTTCACATGCTGAAACCCCTCTTGGAATGTGTGCACGCGCAGAAGCTGCACTGCACATGCGCACACAGTGAGATGCAACGGCATCTCACATACGCGAATGCATCTGCCTGATTGACAGGCAGAGAAGTTCTCGGGGCAGGAGGGGCGTGGACGCATAATTTTTTGCACGGTGTTAGGGGGTGTGGCTTGGGAAAAATGCAGGCATGTCTAGACCTTTTGTTATGCTGATCAGGCAGAGGGCTACTCTTAACATGCAAGCGGTTTGCTGCTGAGCAAATTGTTTGCATGTTAGCATGGGGGGGGTCCGGCATGGGGGGCAGACTTGTCCTGTGCTGGGCATCCCCCCACATGCTAGCGTAAAGGGTTGTAGTTGTGTGACTTTTCGCACAACTACGATCCATGCTGAATTAGGCCTTCTATCCACAGAAGTACCTAGGTGAGGATAATGAGTAGTTGTATATACAGTATATTCTTCACAAGCAATGACAGGCCTGCGGTACTGCAAGTACTGATGTTTGGTACTTTCCGCATGCGTCGGACCCGTACTGCGCATGTGCAGTATGGGTCTGCAATGGTGGATGCAGGATGACATCAGACTATCAGTGATTTACAGTATCATGCCATTTAGGGAGAGTATCATGCCATTCAGGGACATTTCTCAAAATGGAGACGAATTGCTGCCATTTGCCAGTGATGGATGAGCCCAGGATCTCTGTCAGAGGATGGAGATTTCCTGGCCTCTTGGTAGCTCCTGGGTCATGCAACCAGCCAAGGGTGTTGGAGATGATATGATACTGCTTCTTAGGATGCAGCTCCGTTCAGTAATTCATGCAGTAGGCGATGCCTACTGCACTACCATGTTAAAGGTATCATTGCTGCCTCCATGTAAGCAGCAGTGATAGTAACTCTGTCCACATCTGAAGCAGAACCATATTGTCTTGAGTACAATCTTTTCCAAAAATATTATCTTCTTGGTAAGTCTTTTATCATTCCAGACGGGGGTTTATGGAAGTCCACAGGACTATGGCCTTGTATGCAGTTACATCCATGATATTTTATCATTGGCCATGGGTTTATTTTTCTCTTGCAAGCATACATGTTCACAAGGTGATCTAGGGTAGTCGCTACACCTTTTGTCATGTTATAGTCCAAATTTATGTTTGGCTTATTGTTTGGCCTATCAGTAACTACTTTGTCATTATGTAAGGTGCTCAAAAGAATGACATTCTTACTTTTTTTAACATAATTCACTACCATTTTGTTGTCAGTGAACTAAAAATACTTTTATTTGTGATATGCTGAGGTATTATTGTTTATTGTTTCTTATAGTACTAAACAGAGTTATTGTTTAATTTGAGCATAAGTTGTGCCAGATTGTATGAGGTGAAAAAGATGTTCAACCTAATGCTATGCCCTCTTATTTCATTTGTGAGATCTGCCAAGACTCTCAGCCCTTGTTTTGTTTTTTTCTGGTCATGCTCCTGATTCTTTTCCAATATATACTTGCGACTTCAGAACACAGAGCCGGCACTAGGCATAGGCAAACTAGGCAATTGCCTAGGGCATCTGGTATGCCTAGGGGCACAAGCAGCTTCTTGTGCCCCTAGGCATACCTAGGCTTGCCTATATTCTGTGTGTAGCATTTCGTCTGCAGATACAGTTACAGTCGCACACAGTATATAGGCATGCCGCATATCATTTTAATCAGCAGAAGCTGCTTGTGCATCCTAGCCACATAGCAATGCAAATAAGATGCATTTTCATAAAAAATAGGCACCCGACGTTAGCAGAGCTGCCAGATGACATGCCAACTATATGTGTCATTATGTGTATAAGGGCATTAATAATGTGTAACATATGTGTAAGGGGCACAGTGTGTCATGTGTATAAGGGCACTAATAATGTGCGGCATATGTGTAAGGGACATTATGTGTGTCATTATGTGTATAAGGGCATTAACAATGTGTGGCATATGTGTAAGGGAAATCATGTGTATAAGGGCATTAATAAGGGTTGGCATAATGTGTAAGGAGCATTATGTTTAACACATACCTTTTTGGGCTGTGCGCCGAATGTGCACACTGTTCTTATTTAAATTACAGGGGGTAGGGAAAAAAAAGGACTGCTATGGGTGGGAGGTAATGGTGCTGGGAAAGGGGTGTAGGGTCAGAGGCGGAACTAGCGGTGGTGCTAGGGGGCACCAGCCAAAATCTTGCCTAGGGCATCATATTGGTTAGGGCCAGCTCTGTCAGAACATATGATGTTTTAGGATCACACAAAGTCCACATTTTCACACCATATTTTGCTGGCTTGGAAGGAATATATTGTTTGAAAGGGGCCCTCAAAATCCAATTAATTGTTCTTCAATGGGCACATTTTCAAATGGGTTATATAATTTTAAAAGAACGTAAACCCCTTATAGCAGCAAGTTTGTTTGTATGGGATGCGGTCAAGATCCCACTGGACGGGATCCCGGCGGTCGACACCGGGATCCTGACTGGCACAATCCCGACATATTATCCCTCTGTGGGTGTCCACGACACCCATAGAATGGGAATAAATTAGTGTGCCGAGCGTAGCGAGGCACCATGACCGCAGCGTGGTGAGGGCAGTGAGCCCACAAAGGGCTGCGTTGCACTCGCCCCCCTGTCGGGATTGTGCCGGTCGGGATCCCGGTGGTGTCGGTATTTTGACCGCCGGGATTCCGCCCGGCGGGATCTCGTACTGATCCCATCTGTATACCTCCTGTCATATTTAAGGTTGTTTGTGAATCCAGACTAGGTTGAGCTGCTGGATTTTGGCTTGAGATATTAGGACAAAATTGGGCAGGCTTAATATAGGATCTACTCATTCATAGACATAGCAGTACGGCTATTCAGGAACACCTGACTGGATTCTGTTTCAGATGAGTATAGTTGAAGATGTAATACCAGCTATATGGGGAACTGGAATACTGGGGTTTTGGATTACCAGAGTAGTAGAATAGCTGGGAAGTTCATAACACTGAGAGTTCACTATCACCGGGATGAGATTAACCTGTGAAACTGGAAATACTGCAATGGATTTGATGGATCAGTTTTTCAGGAATGCTGGGATTGTCTGTACCAACAAATTGTGAAATGCTGTAGTGGAATTGCAGAAGTTGCCCTTCAGGAACGCTAGGATAGGCTGTACCAGCGAAATGGGAAATGCTGCAATTGAGTTGCAGAAACAGCCCTTCAGGATCACTAGGATTGGCTGTACCAGTGAATCTTGATATGCTGCAATGATGGAGCTGAGCAGCACTTCAGGATCACTGGAATTGGCTGTGCCAGTGAATCTGGATATGCTGCTATGATGAACTGAGCAGCCCTTCAGGATCACTGTGATTGGCTGTACCGGTGAATATGGGTGTGCTGCTATGATGAAGCTGATCAGCCCTTCAGGATCACTGGGATTGGCTGTACTGGAGAATCTGGATGTGCTGCGAAGATGAAGCTGAGCAGCTATTCAGGCTAGCTCAGGAAGCTAGGGAGTGCCGGAGATGAAAATTGCACTTGTCTAGAATCCAGCAGGAGAGTCAGGAGCTCACAGCAGGTTGCTAGACAGCAAACACTGGTGATTTGCCTGTGCTGGGATTCAGGATTTATATCCCTGGCTTGCTGCTGATTGGTGGCAATAATCACATGACTGTCAAAAGGTTCCTGATTGGACTCTGTGCGGTCAGCTGATCAGAACTGTCATGGCACCATCCATGCCTGGTTTTGGAGGGAACTGCCAGCGTGGAGTGGGCAATGGAGACCAGCAAGGGCCGCCAGACCTGGAAGCACTGGTAACGGAGACACAGCACAGCGGCAGACAGCACAGGATGTCAGATGAACAAGCGGATGAAGGACAGTGCTTCAGAGTGTGGAACGGGTAAGAGAGAGCAGGGCTGGGGAGTGCTGAATATCTCCATTTTGTGACACCTCCTTTCATGACAGCTAGAGTTCTCATCAAAATCCAGTATTTACTAAATTTTACAGAAGGTGACATGGCCGCTCGGAAAATATTGCAAACAGTTTCACTCTTCCACAATCTTTTTTATGATTCAACATAAGATTTACTGTATATACTTCAGCCAATAATAATAGTCAAACATAAGCAAAAAAACATAACACTGTCCAAATTTTGCCCTTTTCGCCATAAACACACTGTCTTTCGATATCTGTGTATTTTAATATTTCCTTTTTGATGAAACTAAATATAACATTGAATGCACTTTCCATATCATTTATTTGTGCTATGGCATGTCTTGTTACACCATGAGTATTGTTGATAATATTGGCTGTAGAGAGCCTACCAGCAGGCAGTGGTGGATTTCCTACAAGGCAAGTGAGGCATGTGCCTAGGAGTGGCACTTGCTTGGGGGGCAACAAAGCATGTTTCCTTGCCCTGCTAGGCTGATGACCAGATGAGACCAGGTGGCCCTTTTTTAGTTTTGTCAATATCACTTATTTTTTTATTTTGTAACTGGTGAGGGATGGGGGAGCAATTATCAGTAAAAGTGGTGCAGGGGTGGTGAGTTTTGTTCTGCTTTGGCAGTCAAGAGTCTCCAACATGATAGGGGGCATTGATACAATAGGGCTGATTGATAATGTTGTGCCTAGGGGCAGCCAAACCTCTAAATTCACCCCTGCCAGCAGGATGTCAAGGAGAATCGAGTTTCCATTTTATTTGACCATCATTGGAAAGAACATATAGAATTGTAGCAACATGTTGATCCTATTTTTATTGTCAATATCATCACTTTCACTTGTATGATTTTCTTTCTCAGATACTGTACATATTTGCTATCAGATGCTTCCACAGGCACTTGAATCTCAGCCTCAGTAAAAAGATTTTTTATTAGCCATGGTGGATATTGATTTTACACAGATCTCAAACTGAATAGGAGTCACTCCAAACCATGTATTTAATTATACCCAAAAGGGAAAAACAAATTCATATTTGGAGAGTCACTCCAAACCATCTATGTATAGTGACGCTCAGCGAGGCGAACCGCCGGGAGCAAACAGGGCGCACGTGCATCTAGAGATGAGCGGGTTCGGTTTCTTTGAATCCGAACCCGCACGAACTTCACTTTTTTTTCCACGGGTCCGAGCGACTCGGATCTTCCCGCCTTGCTCGGTTAACCCGAGCGCGCCCGAACGTCATCATGACGCTGTCGGATTCTCGCGAGGCTCGGATTCTATCGCGAGACTCGGATTCTATATAAGGAGCCGCGCGTCGCCGCCATTTTCACTCGTGCATTGAGATTGATAGGGAGAGGACGTGTCTGGCGTCCTCTCCATTAGAATAGAGATAGATAGATTAGATAGAGAGAGATTGTGCAGAGTCGCAGACAGAGTTAGTTTACCACAGTCAGTGACCAGTGCAGTTGCTAGTTAACTTTTATTTAATATAATATATCCGTTCACTTCTCTCTGCTATATCCGTTCTCTGCCTGAAAAAAAAAACGATACACAGCACAGTCAGTCACACAGTGTGACTCAGTCTGTGTGCACTCAGCTCAGCCCAGTGTGCTGCACAGTCATCAATGTATAAATTAAAAGCTTATAATTAATTGTGGGGGAGACTGGGGAGCACTGCAGGTTGTTAGCAGGAGCCAGGAGTACAATTATATTAATTAACAGTGCACACTTTTGCTGCAGGAGTGGTGACCAGTGCCTGACCACCAGTATAGTATTGTTGTATACTACTAATATCTCTTTAAATATCAACCAGTCTATATTAGCAGCAGACACAGTACAGTGCGGTAGTTCACGGCTGTGGCTACCTCTGTGTCGGCACACGGCAGGCAGTCCGTCCGACCAGAATTGTATTATTTATTATTATATACCTACCACCTAACCGTGGTTTTTTTTTCATTCTTTATACCGTCATAGTGTCATCCTAATTGTTACGAGTATACTACTATCTCTTTATCAACCAGTGTACAGTGCGGTAGTTCACGGCTGTGGCTACCTCTGTGTCGGCACACGGCAGGCAGTCCGTCCGACCAGAATTGTATTATTTATTATTATATACCTACCACCTAACCGTGGTTTTTTTTTCATTCTTTATACCGTCATAGTGTCATCCTAATTGTTACGAGTATACTACTATCTCTTTATCAACCAGTGTACAGTGCGGTAGTTCACGGCTGTGGCTACCTCTGTGTCGGCACACGGCAGGCAGTCCGTCCGACCAGAATTGTATTATTTATTATTATATACCTACCACCTAACCGTGGTTTTTTTTTCATTCTTTATACCGTCATAGTGTCATCCTAATTGTTACGAGTATACTACTATCTCTTTATCAACCAGTGTACAGTGCGGTAGTTCACGGCTGTGGCTACCTCTGTGTCGGCACACGGCAGGCAGTCCGTCCGACCAGAATTGTATTATTTATTATTATATACCTACCACCTAACCGTGGTTTTTTTTTCATTCTTTATACCGTCATAGTGTCATCCTAATTGTTACGAGTATACTACTATCTCTTTATCAACCAGTGTACAGTGCGGTAGTTCACGGCTGTGGCTACCTCTGTGTCGGCACACGGCAGGCAGTCCGTCCGACCAGAATTGTATTATTTATTATTATATACCTACCACCTAACCGTGGTTTTTTTTTCATTCTTTATACCGTCATAGTGTCATCCTAATTGTTACGAGTATACTACTATCTCTTTATCAACCAGTGTACAGTGCGGTAGTTCACGGCTGTGGCTACCTCTGTGTCGGCAGTCGGCAGGCAGTCCGTCCATCCATAATTGTATTATTATTATAATATATACCACCTAACCGTGGTTTTTTTTTCATTCTTTATACCGTCATAGTGTCATACTAGTTGTTACGAGTATACTACTATCTCTTTATCAACCAGTGTACAGTGCGGTAGTTCACGGCTGTGGCTACCTCTGTGTCGGCAGTCGGCAGGCAGTCCGTCCATCCATAATTGTATTATTATTATAATATATACCACCTAACTGTGGTTTTTTTTGCATTCTTTATACCGTCGTCATAGTGTCATACTAGTTGTTACGAGTATACTACTATCTCTTTATCAACCAGTGTACAGTGCGGTAGTTCACGGCTGTGGCTACCTCTGTGTCGGCAGTCGGCAGGCAGTCCGTCCATCCATAATTGTATTATTATTATAATATATACCACCTAACCGTGGTTTTTTTTTCATTCTTTATACCGTCGTCATAGTGTCATACTAGTTGTTACGAGTATACTACTATCTCTTTATCAACCAGTGTACAGTGCGGTAGTTCACGGCTGTGGCTACCTCTGTGTCGGCAGTCGGCAGGCAGTCCGTCCATCCATAATTGTATTATTATTATAATATATACCACCTAACCGTGGTTTTTTTTTCATTCTTTATACCGTCGTCATAGTGTCATACTAGTTGTTACGAGTATACTACTATCTCTTTATCAACCAGTGTACAGTGCGGTAGTTCACGGCTGTGGCTACCTCTGTGTCGGCAGTCGGCAGGCAGTCCGTCCATCCATAATTGTATTATTATTATAATATATACCACCTAACCGTGGTTTTTTTTTCATTCTTTATACCGTCGTCATAGTGTCATACTAGTTGTTACGAGTATACTACTATCTCTTTATCAACCAGTGTACAGTGCGGTAGTTCACGGCTGTGGCTACCTCTGTGTCGGCAGTCGGCAGGCAGTCCGTCCATCCATAATTGTATTATTATTATAATATATACCACCTAACCGTGGTTTTTTTATACCACCTAACCGTGGCAGTCCGTCCATAATTGTATACTAGTATCCAATCCATCCATCTCCATTGTTTACCTGAGGTGCCTTTTAGTTCTGCCTATAAAATATGGAGAACAAAAAAGTTGAGGTTCCAAAATTAGGGAAAGATCAAGATCCACTTCCACCTCGTGCTGAAGCTGCTGCCACTAGTCATGGCCGAGACGATGAAATGCCAGCAACGTCGTCTGCCAAGGCCGATGCCCAATGTCATAGTACAGAGCATGTCAAATCCAAAACACCAAATATCAGAAAAAAAAGGACTCCAAAACCTAAAATAAAATTGTCGGAGGAGAAGCGTAAACTTGCCAATATGCCATTTACCACACGGAGTGGCAAGGAACGGCTGAGGCCCTGGCCTATGTTCATGGCTAGTGGTTCAGCTTCACATGAGGATGGAAGCACTCAGCCTCTCGCTAGAAAACTGAAAAGACTCAAGCTGGCAAAAGCACCGCAAAGAACTGTGCGTTCTTTGAAATCCCAAATCCACAAGGAGAGTCCAATTGTGTCGTTTGCGATGCCTGACCTTCCCAACACTGGACGTGAAGAGCATGCGCCTTCCACTATTTGCATGCCCCCTGCAAGTGCTGGAAGGAGCACCCGCAGTCCAGTTCCTGATAGTCAGATTGAAGATGTCAGTGTTGAAGTACACCAGGATGAGGAGGATATGGGTGTTGCTGGCGCTGGGGAGGAAATTGACCAGGAGGATTCTGATGGTGAGGTGGTTTGTTTAAGTCAGGCACCCGGGGAGACACCTGTTGTCCGTGGGAGGAATATGGCCGTTGACATGCCAGGTGAAAATACCAAAAAAATCAGCTCTTCGGTGTGGAGGTATTTCACCAGAAATGCGGACAACAGGTGTCAAGCCGTGTGTTCCCTTTGTCAAGCTGTAATAAGTAGGGGTAAGGACGTTAACCACCTCGGAACATCCTCCCTTATACGTCACCTGCAGCGCATTCATAATAAGTCAGTGACAAGTTCAAAAACTTTGGGTGACAGCGGAAGCAGTCCACTGACCAGTAAATCCCTTCCTCTTGTAACCAAGCTCACGCAAACCACCCCACCAACTCCCTCAGTGTCAATTTCCTCCTTCCCCAGGAATGCCAATAGTCCTGCAGGCCATGTCACTGGCAAGTCTGACGAGTCCTCTCCTGCCTGGGATTCCTCCGATGCATCCTTGCGTGTAACGCCTACTGCTGCTGGCGCTGCTGTTGTTGCCGCTGGGAGTCGATGGTCATCCCAGAGGGGAAGTCGTAAGCCCACTTGTACTACTTCCAGTAAGCAATTGACTGTTCAACAGTCCTTTGCGAGGAAGATGAAATATCACAGCAGTCATCCTACTGCAAAGCGGATAACTGAGTCCTTGACAACTATGTTGGTGTTAGACGTGCGTCCGGTATCCGCCGTTAGTTCACAGGGAACTAGACAATTTATTGAGGCAGTGTGCCCCCGTTACCAAATACCATCTAGGTTCCACTTCTCTAGGCAGGCGATACCGAGAATGTACACGGACGTCAGAAAAAGACTCACCAGTCTCCTAAAAAATGCAGTTGTACCCAATGTCCACTTAACCACGGACATGTGGACAAGTGGAGCAGGGCAGGGTCAGGACTATATGACTGTGACAGCCCACTGGGTAGATGTATGGACTCCCGCCGCAAGAACAGCAGCGGCGGCACCAGTAGCAGCATCTCGCAAACGCCAACTCTTTCCTAGGCAGGCTACGCTTTGTATCACCGCTTTCCAGAATACGCACACAGCTGAAAACCTCTTACGGCAACTGAGGAAGATCATCGCGGAATGGCTTACCCCAATTGGACTCTCCTGTGGATTTGTGGCATCGGACAACGCCAGCAATATTGTGTGTGCATTAAATATGGGCAAATTCCAGCACGTCCCATGTTTTGCACATACCTTGAATTTGGTGGTGCAGAATTTTTTAAAAAACGACAGGGGCGTGCAAGAGATGCTGTCGGTGGCCAGAAAAATTGCGGGACACTTTCGGCGTACAGGCACCACGTACAGAAGACTGGAGCACCACCAAAAACTACTGAACCTGCCCTGCCATCATCTGAAGCAAGAAGTGGTAACGAGGTGGAATTCAACCCTCTATATGCTTCAGAGGTTGGAGGAGCAGCAAAAGGCCATTCAAGCCTATACAATTGAGCACGATATAGGAGATGGAATGCACCTGTCTCAAGTGCAGTGGAGAATGATTTCAACGTTGTGCAAGGTTCTGATGCCCTTTGAACTTGCCACACGTGAAGTCAGTTCAGACACTGCCAGCCTGAGTCAGGTCATTCCCCTCATCAGGCTTTTGCAGAAGAAGCTGGAGGCATTGAAGAAGGAGCTAACACGGAGCGATTCCGCTAGGCATGTGGGACTTGTGGATGCAGCCCTTAATTCGCTTAACAAGGATTCACGGGTGGTCAATCTGTTGAAATCAGAGCACTACATTTTGGCCACCGTGCTCGATCCTAGATTTAAAGCCTACCTTGGATCTCTCTTTCCGGCAGACACAGGTCTGCTGGGGTTGAAAGACCTGCTGGTGACAAAATTGTCAAGTCAAGCGGAACGCGACCTGTCAACATCTCCTCCTTCACATTCTCCCGCAACTGGGGGTGCGAGGAAAAGGCTCAGAATTCCGAGCCCACCCGCTGGCGGTGATGCAGGGCAGTCTGGAGCGACTGCTGATGCTGACATCTGGTCCGGACTGAAGGACCTGACAACGATTACGGACATGTCGTCTACTGTCACTGCATATGATTCTCTCAACATTGATAGAATGGTGGAGGATTATATGAGTGACCGCATCCAAGTAGGCACGTCACACAGTCCGTACTTATACTGGCAGGAAAAAGAGGCAATTTGGAGGCCCTTGCACAAACTGGCTTTATTCTACCTAAGTTGCCCTCCCACAAGTGTGTACTCCGAAAGAGTGTTTAGTGCCGCCGCTCACCTTGTCAGCAATCGGCGTACGAGGTTACATCCAGAAAATGTGGAGAAGATGATGTTCATTAAAATGAATTATAATCAATTCCTCCGCGGAGACATTGACCAGCAGCAATTGCCTCCACAAAGTACACAGGGAGCTGAGATGGTGGATTCCAGTGGGGACGAATTGATAATCTGTGAGGAGGGGGATGTACACGGTGATATATCGGAGGGTGAAGATGAGGTGGACATCTTGCCTCTGTAGAGCCAGTTTGTGCAAGGAGAGATTAATTGCTTCTTTTTTGGGGGGGGTCCAAACCAACCCGTCATATCAGTCACAGTCGTGTGGCAGACCCTGTCACTGAAATGATGGGTTGGTTAAAGTGTGCATGTCCTGTTTTGTTTATACAACATAAGGGTGGGTGGGAGGGCCCAAGGATAATTCCATCTTGCACCTCTTTTTTCTTTTCTTTTTCTTTGCATCATGTGCTGATTGGGGAGGGTTTTTTGGAAGGGACATCCTGCGTGACACTGCAGTGCCACTCCTAGATGGGCCCGGTGTTTGTGTCGGCCACTAGGGTCGCTAATCTTACTCACACAGCTACCTCATTGCGCCTCTTTTTTTCTTTGCGTCATGTGCTGTTTGGGGAGGGTTTTTTGGAAGGGACATCCTGCGTGACACTGCAGTGCCACTCCTAGATGTGCCCGGTGTTTGTGTCGGCCACTAGGGTCGCTAATCTTACTCACACAGTCAGCTACCTCATTGCGCCTCTTTTTTTCTTTGCGTCATGTGCTGTTTGGGGAGGGTTTTTTGGAAGGGCCATCCTGCGTGACACTGCAGTGCCACTCCTAGATGGGCCCGGTGTTTGTGTCGGCCACTAGGGTCGCTTATCTTACTCACACAGCGACCTCGGTGCAAATTTTAGGACTAAAAATAATATTGTGAGGTGTGATGTGTTCAGAATAGGCTGAAAATGAGTGTAAATTATGTTTTTTGAGGTTAATAATACTTTGGGATCAAAATTACCCCCAAATTCTATGATTTAAGCTGTTTTTTAGGGTTTTTTTAAAAAAACACCCGAATCCAAAACACACCCGAATCCGACAAAAAAAATTCGGTGAGGTTTTGCCAAAACGCGGTCGAACCCAAAACACGGCCGCGGAACCGAACCCAAAACCAAAACACAAAACCCGAAAAATTTCCGGCGCTCATCTCTACGTGCATCATAGATGCGCAGATGCCCCATTCAAAGTGAATGGGATCATCTGTGTACGCTCGGCAGCGGGCCAAGGTGCAGGTGCACCTGGACACGCCACTCGCCCCCACCTGCGATGTAGCCACGCTCAATGAGCCTGGCTCCACCTGTAGTTAAAAATTAGAAATAAGAACTGACGGGATGCAGTCAATTTACCTCCAATCAAAATCCCGACAAGGTCAAAATCCTGACATGGACAAAATACTGACATTTAAAATACAGACAAGGTCAAAATGCCGACATGTAAAATGCCGACAGGTCAAAATGCCGACATGAGTTTTTAATTGAAACCGACTTGTTCATACTTTACCATCCCAGTGGACCTGGAGGGGGAATATAATAGTGTGCCGAGCGCAGCAAGGCACCGTGCCCTAAGCATGGCGAGCGCAGCGAGCCATGAGAGGGGACGCAGTACACTTATATGGTGTTCATGTCGACCTATGTCGACATACACACAAAAACACAATGGAAAATGCATGTCGGCATTTTGACCTGTCTGCATTGTACATGTCGGTATTTTGACCTTGTCGGTATTTTAAATGTCGGTATGTTGTCTATGTCGGGATTTTGACCTTGTCGGGATTTTGACCTTGATTGGAGGTATTTCATACCGATCCCGAACTGAGTTGCAGAAACTTGAAATTCAGCATAAATATCCACCTCAACATGTGGTCTTTTTCAAACTTATATAATTATGTGAATACGTGTCATACTGACATGGGGCCTAATTCAGACCTGATTGCTGTGCTGCAAATTACACTGTCATGAGATCAGATAGGGGGGGAGTGAAAATTTGCCCCGTGCAAGTGTGCGATTGCATGTATACACTGTGCAAAAATTCCCCTTAGCGGACAGCTGCAAAACCGTTTGCATCACATTCACCATAGAATGTTTTGGAGTCTGTGCAGTCTTTGCGTAGCTCAACACTTATTCCTCCAGTGTGAAGGAATCGGGCTGATTGGGTCCTCAGCTGACATCATACACCCACCCTGAAAACGCTTGGGAAAGGCTGCGTTTTTCCATACACTCCCAGAAAACGGCCTGTTACCACCCACAAATGTCCTCTTCCTGTCAATCACCTTGCGAACAGCCGTACGATCTAAATTTTTACACCATCCTGTCACTGTTTGGGATGCACGTGTGCATTGCGGTGCATATGCATGCACAGTAGTTTGATAATCGGTGCTGTGCGAAAACGCACAGCAGCGCTTACATCTGAATCGGGACCATACTTCAATTGCAAAACAATAAACTGACGTATTCAGATTTTTTGGGAAATTTTGTTGTTGTAATAATTTGTTTTTAAAGATATATGGTCACTCACTGGTATAATATTCATATTGGGTCATATTGATATTAGTACTACAGTACTCATAACTTGATCATAACAAGTATTTGCCATAAAAAATAAACGCCATAACATATGGAAATCATAGTTACGTACAGGGGTGTAACTCCCAGAGGCAATAGAGACACCTGCCTCCGTTTTTCAAGCCCTAAAGGGACACCTGCATGTACAGCAGCATCTGTGAGGTTTACAGTGGGATCCAAGTGTGACCTCTACTCTTCCAACAGAGCTCTGTTATGCATCTGCTGCTGCTGCAGAGTTAATCGTCTCTGTCCTATCAGTAAGGGATATACCTGGTACCACTCAGCCTGCGCTGAAGCAAGCGATGGTGCACAAGCGGCTGCTACTCGACTGTGAGAGGAGAATCGCTGGTGAATGCTGATTCTGCATGCTGCTGATGGCTGTGGGCACCAAACTCCAACTTTCCTTCGGGTGACTGAGATGAACTTACAGCCCTGGTTACATAAATGACCAATTGACCCCGAAATTAATTTCACTTCAGCTCAAATAGACCAGAAAAGAACAGCTCGGCTAGCTACTTGATGCACTTAGTATGACATTCAATCTCCAGTCATTCACCAAAACCCTCAGCCACTCCTCCCTTCCCTACATCTTTATATGTCCAGCTTTATTCCCCCACACACTCCCTCCTGCACACCGAATTACTGCCTCATCTAATCATCGTTGATCATACCTCCCACCCCCATGTCCAAGATTTCTCTTGTGCTGATTCAATCACCTAAAATACCTGGCAACTCTCTATCAGTCACCCACTCTCTGCCTCTTTACTTAAACCCAACACCCCACTTTCTAAACCTCCAGCCTCTACATTACCCAGCTTATCTCCCCTCTCCATACACAGTGTGTTTTCAACAATTGTCCTCTTTCTCTCTGTGATCATCTACATTATGATGTAGTCTGAGATTTACAATTATGCATAATTGTAAAGTCTGTAATTTGTTGATAACTGTCCTGTCTAAATACCTATGCACTATTTAATTTTGATGTATGTTCCACCCACTACTGAGCTGCTGTGGTTCATATGAATAAAAGAGGTTGCAGTGATGTGACCGGCGATTAGGACACCACCAGTCACAATACCGGCCCCTAAATCACGCCCGCCCACAATCCTGTCGGTCACGCATACCCAAACTGTATAAAAGATAATAATTAAGTGGATATTCTCATTACTTTCTTTTATTTGCAGGGTACAATGATTGCTTTATTTCATTAGTTGAGAACTTAAACTTTTATTATGGTGCCAACACTTATACCCCTTTTACAGTCCACTGCAATCCCGGGTCCAGCTCTGGTTGTTGAACACAGGTTTCAAGCTGGGTCACAGCTAGGGTTGCCACCTCTCCCGGATTTCCGGGATTCTCCATGATTTTGTGGCTACTCTCCAGGAGGCTTTTCCCCTCACTCGGATTCCAGGATTCTCCCGGAATAAGGGGACCCTGGGAGCGGAGCACAGGCGCAGCACGCGGCCGGCAACACACAAACCTGTCACTCTTAGCATGGAGAGCTCCAAGTGGAGGGACTGCTGGGGGTGGCGCTGGTGGTGGTGCGCACATAGGGGATGGACGTCATGTCTGCCCCAGAATATGCAGTGCAGGTGCGCTGAGACTTAGCAGCACCACTCACTCACTAGTACTGCACGACTACACATTACAGCCTCTCTGTAGCTGTTGAGCACAGCCTGTCATAGGCGGCTTCCGCATCCGCACCGCAGGTCACCAGCACTTTTGGTAAAGTTAATTACATTGTCCTGTTCCACCACCCCCTTCCCTAATTTACTTGATGTGTCTTATATACCGCTCCTCATGAGCTTCTCAATTTAGCATCCACTGGATCACACCAGTTTGTCACACACTTGTGCAAGTTGTGCTCCATTTTCAGCTATTTTCTCTTCTCTTCCAATTTCATGTGCACCTCTGATTTATGTGTGGTATCCTTCTGTGTCATTATGTCACAGCCATAAGTATCTTGTTCCTCACACGTTGTGCAATGTCTTTTTAAAGATATGGAGCATCACTCCATTGTGTGGTGGAGAATCATACACGAAAAGCAAAAATAGAAAATGATGGTATAGCACAGTATGTCTCCATGGGAAGGTCAGGCATCGCAACCACCGACACACTTGGACTCTCCTTGGAGATTTGTGATACCATCTTATAACGCACAGTTCTTTGCTGTGCTTTTGCCAGCTTAACTCTTTTCATTTTTCTTGCGGGAGGATGAGGGCTTCCATTGTCATGTGAAGCTGAACCACTAGTCATGAACATAGACCAGGGCCTTAGCCATTCCTTGCCACTCCGTGTCGTAAATGGCATATTGGCAAGTTCACATTTCTCCTCAGAAGATTTACATTTATTTTCTTGGGTCATTTTACTGTACTTTGGCTTTTTGGATTTTATATGTCCTCTACTATTACATTGGGCATCAGCCTTGGCAGACGACATTGATGGCATTCATTGTCTATGTCATCATGACTAGTGGCAGCAGCTTCAGCACTAGGAGGAAGTGGTTCTTGATATTTCCCTATTTTATCCTCCAACTGATTGTACTCCATTATTTTTCTGGAGTTATATAACAATATGCGGCACGGGAGAGCGTACCTCTACACCCCACAGAGCAAACCCTGTAAAAATTATTTGGATAATAATAACCCTTTTACACCACCACTGGACTGATGCAGTACAAGACAGCACCACTGGACTGGACTTATACAGCACCACTGGACTTATGGCAGCACAGGACACCACTACTGGACTTATGGCAGCACAGGACACCACCAATGGAGTGACTGGACTGATGCAGCACAAGACACCACCACTGGACTTAAGTAGCACAAGACAGCACCACTGGACTGCACTTATACGGCAGCACCACTGGACTTATGGAAGCACAGGACACAGCCACTGGACTTATGGCAGCACAGTACACCACCACTGGAGTGACTGGACTGATGCAGCACAAGACACCACCACTGGACTGATGGAGCACAAGACAGCACTACTGGAATGGAGTTATACAGCACCACTGGACTTATACGGCAGTACCACTGGACTTAAAAGGCAGCACCACTGGACTGGACTTATACGCCAGTACCGCTGGACTTATACGGCAGTACCACTGGACTTATACGGCAGCACCACTAAACTGGACTTATACGGCAGCATCACTAAACTGGACTTATACGGCAGCACCACTGGACTGGACTTATTCGGCACACCACTGGACTGGACTTACACAGCAGCACAAGTGGACTTATGGAAGCACAGGACACCACCACTGGAGTGACTGGACTGATGCAGCACAAGACACCACCACTGTACAGATGCAGCACAAGTCACCACCACTGAACTGGACTTATACAGCACCACTGGACTTATGGCAGCACAGGACACCACCACTGGACTTATGGCAGCACAGGACACCACCACTGGACTTATGGCAGCACAGGACACCACCACTGGAGTGACTGGAGTGATGCAGCAAAAGAAAGCACCACTGGAAAGGACTTATACAACACCACTGGACTTATATGGCAGTACCACTGGGCTTATACGGTAGTACCCCTGGACTTATACGGCAGTACCTCTAGACTTATACGGCTGTACCGCTGGACATATATGGCCTGTAGACTTATATGGCAGTACCGCTGGACTTATACAGCAGCACCACTGGACTTATATGGCAGTACCGCTTGACTTATACGACAGCACCATGTAAATACCAAATTGCTTTCTAACAAATATTTAAAATGCCCGCTCTAATATATATTGTAGATGCCTGCACATCTTATTACCATGTGCCATAAATGTGCGCTATACATCGCAAAACACTGCATCCCATAAGAGAAAACATTACACCCACACATTATCTGAGTTCCAAAGCTCATTGATGTATATATTTGTTATTAAAAGGATATGTATTCAATATATCACAATGTACAGTATACATATAGTTACATGGTTACAATTTATACAGTAGCAGTTAATACAAAATATATACAGTTACAGGCCAGCAAATACATCACCATATCTTTCTCATATAAAGGTCTTCCCTCCATATTACTCTCTCTCTCTCTGTAAATAAATACTGGAACTGGTCTGGCAGCACCTCCATCATCGTCTGGGACAAAAAGAGCAACTCACTCCTGTGTGTCTCTGTAATGTGTTATCTAGTTTTGGGGGAGTGCACACATCTAGTCTAAGGGAGGGAACTTTCTCATTCATGATGAGTCACTAGTCTGTTCGTATGCTAACCAGGTTCAGCCTTGAAGACCTCCAAAGGGCTGGCTGAGTTTCCTGTCCACCAACTGTTTGGAAATGTCTATTGTTCTAATAAGAGTGATTTTAGCTTTCACACATTTAATCATAACTACTTGTTGCAATGTCCTACAACTTAATAACAAGTATCACCTTGATATACACATTAATCTGGTTGCTTTAATACCAAATATGACAGGGCTATCTTGCTTCATTCCAATAATACATATACATGACATTACTCCAATATATAATTTTAAATCATTATGATGTCTGGCGCTTGATATTATTATAATTATGTGCTGTATGAAATATGTGTCAAATTCAACTCTGTGGCATGTCCGTGTAAATGCGTATGTTACCATATATTGCTGTGCTCGCTGCGTGTACTTGCAAGCATAGCGACTTATAATGTGTGTAGTCTGTATGTTCTCTCTATGTAATATTTTTGACTTTGACAGTCCACCATTTGGCAGTAAACAATAACTGCCATCAATTATTAACATAACAAAAAAAAAATATTTCAGACAATAATCGGTGACCTAGACACAAGTATGTATTAATTTCGCAAATCAGATGTTTGACCATATTTGGGGAAGACAGGGAGGAGGACGAGACATCCTCTATATGCACTCGGTGGTCACGGGACCACTGGTTGGGTGTGGGACAACATTCAACCTATAGAGTATGCTGGGACAGTGCTTTGGCCTATAATGTCTGATTTGCGATGAACATTTCACACATACATGTACCTACGTCTTTGTACACTGATGTTTGGATTCGATTGAGGTTCTGCTGGGTAGTTGAAGAAGACACAAACAAATCGTGAAAGTGACATATAAAATTTTCATGATCTACATATTCCTATCCTTTTCTGAACATTGGGGTATATTTACTAACATTCGTAATTTTCGGAAAAAGGTCAAAGTTCAATCACGAATGACATCGACAGTGTAAAACTGCAACTTTTTGGATTTATTATGCCTAATTTACTAAGCTGTCGTATTCGGATTTTTCATTTGTTCCGATGTCGATGTCATTCGTGTTTTTTTCCCGTTTTTTACGGCAGTGATTAGCAAAACACTGCCGACTTTATCACAATGAATCTCGGCCGGATCTGTGTGATCCGTGCTGGGGTTCATTTTTTTTTTTTTTAAATAAACACTGTAAAACGGCGAAAAAAAATGCGTGGGGTCCCCCCTCCTAAGCATAACCAGCCTCGGGCTCTTTGAGCCGACCCTGGTTGCAGAAATATGGGGGAAAAAATGACAGGGGTTCCCCCATATTTAAGCAACCAGCATCGGGCTCTGCGCCTCGTCCTGGTTCCAAAAATACGGGGGACAAAAAGAGTAGGGGTCCCCCGTATTTCTAAAACCAGCACCGGGCTCCACTAGCTGGGCAGATAATGCCACAGCTGGGGGTCACTTTTATATAGTGCCCTGCGGCCGTGGCATCAAAAATCCAACTAGTCACCCCTGGCCGGGGTACCCTGGGGGAGTGGGGACCCCTTCAATCAAGGGGTCCCCCCCCAGCCACCCAAGGGCCAGGGGTGAAGCCCGAGGCTGTCCCCCCCATCCAATTGGCTGCGGATGGGGGGCTGATAGCCTTTTGTGAAAATGAAAAGATATTGTTTTTAGTAGCAGTACTACAAGGCCCAGCAAGCCTCCCCCGCATGCTGGTACTTGGAGAACCACAAGTACCAGCATGCAGCGGAAAAACGGGCCCGCTGGTACCTGTAGTACTACTACTAAAAAAATACCCAAAAAAAGACAATACACACACACCTTGAAAGTAAAGTTTTATTACATGCATCCACACAAACATACATACATACTTACCTTATGTTCACACGAGGGTCGGTCCTCTTCTCCAGTAGAATCCATGGGGTACCTGTTGAATAAATTCTACTCACCAGATCCAGGGTCCCAGGCTCCTCGTAGCATCCATTTGTAATCCACGTACTTGATTAAAATAAAAAAACGGAATGCCGAGCCACGCACTGAAAGGGGACCCATGTTTTCACATGGGCCCCCTTTCCCCGAATGCCAGAAACCCACTCTGACTGATGTCTAAGTGGGTTTCTTCAGCCAATCAGGGAGCGCCACGTTGTAGCACCTTCCTGATCGGCTGTGTGCTCCTGTACTGTCTGACAGGCGGCACACGGCAGTGTTACAATGTAGCGCCTATGCGCTCCATTGTAACCAATGGTGGGAACTTTGTAGTCAGCGGTTGACCGAAAGTGACCTCACCGCTGACCACAAAGTTCCCACCATTGGTTACAATGGAGCGCATAGGCGCTACATTGTAACACTGCCGTGTGCCGCCTGTCAGACAGTACAGGAGCACACAGCCGATCAGGAGGGTGCTACAACGTAGCGCTCCCTGATTGGCTGAAGAAACCTACTTAGACATCTGCAGATATACGCAACTAAGATCTCCGTATTATCTGACTATTATTATGTAGTAATATTATTCACTCGGTGTGCATTAGGGAACACAGTTTTTTTTTTCCTACACAGAATTACCCCTCCCCTTTTAGCACCTGAGTGACATTACAATCTGATTGAGCAGCTTTCCACTTTGTGTATTGTATATAGAGAGGCATAAATGGGTCAGCATTAGGAGGGATTGCTGATTCCAGAAGTGCCATAGGGGGAAGCCAGGGGTATCCCCAGGTAAACTGGCTCTCAGATGCTGTAGGTGCCATTACCATGTGGCCTTACACTGGGAATTTAACCCAGATATATTTGTAATTATTTATGGGGTGGGTGTGGTGGCCCCTGTGTCGGTATGGCTGGGCTGCTTCAGGTCGGCACACCCTAACACTTTATTAACACTTATTATTTTTCCTATCACTTTGTATACATTATTTTAATCACACCACTTACATAGCACTTCTGTGCTTCTTATTAACCCTTATTAATTCTCACCTGTGTGCTGACCTGGGGTGGCCGACCTGTGCCGACATCATGGGGTCCTGCACCCCCGGCCCATACCTAGTATTAGGGACCCCCAGTGACAGAGAAGCCTTGTCGATCGGCCTGGGGGCTTAACCCTATATCTGCAGATATACGCAACTAAGATCTCCGTATTATCTGACTATTATTATGTAGAAATATTATTCACTCGGTGTGCATTAGGGAACACAGTTTTTTTTTCCCACACATAATTACCCCTCCCCTTTTAGCACCTGAGTGACATTACAATCTGATTGAGCAGCTTTCCACTTTGTGTATTGTATATAGAGAGGCATAAATGGGTCAGCATTAGGAGGGATTGCTGATTCCAGAAGTGCCATAGGGGGAAGCCAGGGGTATCCCCAGATAAGCTGGCTCTCAGATGCTGTAGGTGCCATTACCATGTGGCCTTACACTGGGAATTTAACCCAGATATATTTGTAATTATTTATGGGGTGGGTGTGGGGTGCGGTGGCCCCTGTGTCGGTATGTCTGGGCTGCTTCAGGTCGGCACACCCTAACACTTTATTAACACTTATTATTTTTCCTATCACTTTGTATACATTATTTTAATCACACCACTTACATAGCACTTCTGTGCTTCTTATTAACCCTTATTAATTCTCACCTGTGTGCTGACCTGGGGTGGCCGACCTGTGCCGACATCATGGGGTCCTGCACCCCCGGCCCATACCTAGTATTAGGGACCCCCAGTGACGGAGAAGCCTTGTCGATCGGCCTGGGGGCTTAACCCTATATCTGCAGATATACGCAACTAAGATCTCCGTATTATCTGACTATTATTATGTAGAAATATTATTCACTCGGTGTGCATTAGGGAACACAGTTTTTTTTCCCACACAGAATTACCCCTCCCCTTTTAGCACCTGAGTGACATTACAATCTGATTGAGCAGCTTTCCACTTTGTGTATTCTACTTAGACATCAGTCAGAGTGGGTTTCTGGCATTCGGGGAAAGGGGGCCCATGTGCAAACATGGGTCCCCTTTCAGTGCGTGGCTCGGCTTTCCGTTTTTTTATTTTATTCAAGTACGTGGATTACAAATGGATGCTACGAGGAGCCTGGGACCCTGGATCTGGTGAGTAGAATTTATTCAACAGGTACCCCATGGATTCTACTGGAGAAGAGGACCAACCCTCGTGTGAACATAAGGTAAGTATGTATGTATGTTTGTGTGGATGTATGTAATAAATCTTTACTTTCAAGGTGTGTGTGTCTTGTCTTTTTTTGGGTATTTTTTTAGTAGTAGTACTACAGGTACCAGCGGGCCCGTTTTTCCGTCGCATGCTGGTACTTGTGGTTCTCCAAGTACCAGCATGCGGGGGAGGCTTGCTGGGCCTTGTAGTACTGCTACTAAAAACAATATCTTTTCATTTTCACAAAAGGCTATCAGCCCCCCATCCGCAGCCAATTGGATGGGGGGGACAGCCTCGGGCTTCACCCCTGGCCCTTGGGTGGCTGGGGGGGACCCCTTGATTGAAGGGGTCCCCACTCCCCAGGGTACCCCGGCCAGGGGTGACTAGTTGGATTTTTGATGCCACGGCCGCAGGGCACTATATAAAAGTGACCCCCGGCTGTGGCATTATCTGTCCAGCTAGTGGAGCCCGGTGCTGGTTTTAAAAATACGGGGGACCCCTACTCTTTTTGTCCCCCGTATTTTTGGAACCAGGACCAGGCGCAGAGCCCGATGCTGGTTGCTTAAATATGGGGTAACCCCTGTCAATTTTTTCCCCATATTTCTGCAACCAGGATCGGCTCAAAGAGCCCGAGGCTGGTTATGCTTAGGAGGGGGTACCCCACGCAATTTTTTTTAAGAAAATAACCACTTTCCCACCCCTTCCCACTGATATACATGCACGGATCTCATGGATCCCTGCATGCCTATACAATCACGGATTAAAAGAGCAGGTCTGTTTTTTTTTAGCACTTTTTTACGAGTTGTAATTTTTCACGGCAGTGTTTGTTTTTTTTTTGCTTTGCACTTCTTAGTAAATTACCGAGATTCATACTTAAACAGCCGCGTTTTGACCGATGGTGTATTCATTCGTATTTTTTTTTTGGACTTCCAAAAAATTACGAATGCCCTCATCACTGCCGTGATTATTGCTTAGTAAATTACCGAGATGACACTTTGATGAAAAAACGGCATCTCGGTCAAAATCGGGACCTTAGTAAATATACCCCATTGTTTCCATTTCTGGAACATATGCTAGGTCTGTTTAATAATTGAACAAGGGTTATAAGTAGTGTCCTTCCTAAATAACATAAACCTCCGGAGTTAGGGGAGAGCCACTCATAAACCTTTCTTCCACATATATTAATGAGCTCTTTATCTGCAATGTGTGAATAGCCATTGTCTGATTGTTCCTAATTATCTCCGAACTCCATAACTACTAGCCCTTTGATTTTTCTCTGGCTTTAACAAACTGATCGGCTAATCCTGGGATCCTATAAGGAAATCACTCCTTTCTCCAGAACCAGTTCCAGACCCACACTCGACTCCTCATAAAAAAACCTCGCAATAGAAGAATGTCCTGAAAAAAAAATGTTTGTCAGCGGGAAGGAGAGAAAAGAGAAATAGAACAAAACAACTCTTGTTCATAACAAATCAATTACAATGACTGGTCTTTCTGCAATCCTTTATTACGCTCAGGTAGTGTTCAACAGTGCCGCCTCTCAGTCTTCACAGAACAGAGTCTCTGGTGATACTTTTGCGATCTCACTCCATTTACGAGTTCCTTCCGGACTACCGACTTTCCTGCAATGGGAATCATGGACCCAAGTCTCTCTCTCGGCTACTTTCACTGGAATAGTGCTGTCAACAAAACTTGTACGGTCCTTCCCACCTGTCTATTAGGCAACCTGAGCGTAAGAACAATCACACAGTCTCTTGGTTCACAATCAAGACAGTTAGTATTTGGCATACCAGCAATCAACAGTTTCAATGTTCTTTTGTCAAGTTCTCAAATGCTGTCTCATCTCAATAAGGTACTGTACTGTCACCTCATTGGTGTATTTCTGATCATTGTGCAGATCAATCATGACATGAGGTTGTCTTCCAAAAACAAAAAAAAACACAAATACCAAAACCAAAACAAAAACAAATTTTGGAGAGGGTGATTCGTTAAGTGAAGATCTGGGAGTGGTTCCGATGCTACATAATACTAGTGGCAGTATCTATGATCACAATAGTACAATTTCAAGCTTTGCTCCTACTTCTAGGGGTACCATTATCTACACTCAAATTTCTGCGCAATTTTTTCTTTGCGGTAAACACAGCAGCATCCGTGGCGGCAGGAAATGGCTCTACCCAGTTTGAGAAAACATCAGTGCACACCAATACATAACAATAATTCCTAAAGACTGTTAACTGTACAAAGTCATTGTGTGTTTGCAATGTAGAGTATCATGAGCATAACTCAAAAAAAAAAGAAAAAAAAAATCTCCAGAGGAGAGAAAGAAGAAGAAAATGAAAAAGAAAATGTCTGGTTTGCCATTCACCAACAGGCATATAATCTATCTCTACAAAATTTCCCTTCACCAGTATTCTCATCCTTCCTCCACCCTTTGTGCATGACAAGGCACACTGCAGTAATACTGGTGTTATCGTGCTGTTGAGATATACTGGGTTTGGGCAGAACTCTGAAGGACCTAGTTCGAACTGTACTTGGGTCCATGTATTGTACCACCCTGTGTGAACGCAAAAGATGAAGAGGAAACTGTAGAGAAACAGAATAGAGGTTGGTGACAGATGAGTTTGTAGAGGTGGAGAAGATTTTATAAAAATTTGACAACTGGATTGGGCACTACGGGGAAGTGATTCTCTACTTGGTCTACTCCCCTTAAAAAAAATTCTGTGTTTATTGTATCGCTATTGGGACTATCCCAGTCATCAATTCAGTGTCCTGTCCGTCCTAAGCTCATAGGGAACCCGGTATCTGTGAGATAATTTCCTCTACCTGTGATGGACATGCATCTAGAACAGTGATATGTAACATTAGTCTTCGTGGGTATCCAACATAATTTGTACTTCCTGGGCGGGAGCACGCTATATGTATACCATATCTAACAAAATTCCTGTTAAGTTAATCAGGGGCCATTTCTGCTAGGAAAAAGAAGCAAAAGTTTAGAGGCCCCATCTTAACCCCAGCAAGTTTTGTGAAAGGGTAATGTTGCATTTATTTTGTTCTTCCCATTAGCCGAATCTGTGTTTTCTATATGGCTTATGATTCCTTACTATATGTCCCTTGGTCCCGTCTATGTGTTTAATAATGTGGCTTGTGTTTTCTGTCTAGGGGGTCTATATTGACTATGTGTCCTACTACTCCTACAATCTCTGGCAAAATGCCCTTCCTTCCTACAAGTGTAACATATTATTGACCATTAGGGATCTGGGGTTTGGACTGATGGGTCTTCTCTGTACGTGCCTGTATACTTACCATCCTCAACCTCTCCACCTGTTGTTCTCTGCGCCTAGCACTATTCTTGTGATGTTCAATAGCACACTCTCTAAGATTAGCTACTGTGACCCCTTTCCAATTTGGCAAAGTAGTCTGCACCCTGACCCTCAATGCCTTATTGAGCCCGTCCATTAGCACCTCCCATTTGCCGAATTAGTGTTTACCAGTTATCTTATCCAGATGGAGAGTTTTCTATTACTGCAAAAGACAACAAAAAAAAAAGTTTAACAAGCTTCTAGGTCATGCGAAGTATTCATTCAATCCTTCTCATCCCGTATTAAGGGTCTGTACATGGTCCAACATAAATTTCCGAACTCATCTTGGCTAGGGGCATTACTAGGAATGAATACTTCTTATATGGTAACTGAAAGAAATACCCGGGGGTTACCCTGTCTCTGTCCGCTTCCTACTGGCAAATACTAATGTGTGGACAGGTTTTTCTCCATTTCTGATGTTACTTTCTTGATTTTTATTTTTATTTTTGGGTTTACTATATATGTACACGAATGATACCATACTTACCAGTTCCACTGGTCTCAGCCACTTCCCCCACAGGCTACTGCTCTTCTTTTTCTGGTTGGATACTCCTCTGAGTGCATGAGAAATGGCTGAAAACAATCAGGTCACCTTCTCCTCCTAAATAAAACTTCAACATTCATTAGTACATATATAGGTTACAGTCATATTTTTCATATTTTTATTATTTTCTAGAGTTTGTATGCTGGCCGTAACTGCTTCCACATCTACATATAACGGTGTACATGCTTCTCTTTTTCTTCCTACTTGTTTATTGTTGCTACAAGTTCAAACAGTTCTTATATTTCCATTCTTGTCTTATATGACTTTTGGTTAGACATACCACCTGCAATACCTTAGGATCAAACTCACCAATCCCTCTTGCTGCCACAGGTTTAAACAATTTGTATGTCTGACCCTTTGTTTTCTGGATTTTAATCAGACATATTCTAATCTTTACGTTCTGCAGTACCTCTGGTTCAAAGCTGCTTACCCTAGGGAATGATACCCTATCTTTGTCAGTCATACATACCCACTCATTGCAAAAAAACTTCCGTGTGTGAACCATATTTTTCACACATGATAAACCTTGCTGACCCTTTTGGTCTTTCTTCAGCCTGAACTCTGCACAAACGTCTCTCACTTGAGCAACTGGCTCCCATATTTGTGGGTCTTTTTAATAACTAAAAATTCCCACAAATACCAAAGTACTCAATGCAAGAAGACGGTGGAAGTATCTCCGAGCACCTTCCACTCGCTCTCGCCCACGCTGGCCAGTACTACGATGCACTGTTGATAGTGGATCGCGATGTACCCAACTTAGGGCTCCTATCAGACCTTACAGCACGTGATTTTGTTTGTGCCTCCTAGGTTAAGACAGCGAGTGTTCCTGGAATTCCATGCCAAGAAGTCGGCAGGTCACCCGGTATTGCCAGAACTCGGGAGTTGCTATCTAGGGCGGTGTGGTGGCCCTCGGTGGCTAAGGATGTGGATCAGTGGGTTCGGGCATGTGACATCTGTGCCCGAAATAAGACACCTAGAGGGGTTCCTGTTGGCCCATTACATCCACTCTCTATCCCATCTAAGCCATGGACCCACATTTCAATGGATTTTGTGGTGGACTTGCCCAAATCCTCGGGGATGACAGCCATCTGGGTTGTCGTTGACAGGTTTTCGAAGATGGCGCACTTGGTTCCACTGGTTGGGCTGCCATCGGCCAGACGCCTGTCTGAATTATTTATGCTGCATGTTGTGCGTCTCCACGGGTTGCCACTTGATGTGGTCTCTGACCGCGGATCCCAGTTTGTGGCCAAATTCTGGAGGGCATTTTGTTCCGATCTCCAGATTTCTGTCAGCTTGTCGTCAGGCTACCATCCGCAGTCTAATGGGCAGACTGAAAGGGTGAACCAGTCCTTGGAGCAGTTCCTCAGGTGTTATGTCTCCAAGTGTCAGACTGACTGGGTTGCTCATCTGTCAATGGCGGAGTTTGCCTATAACAATGCGGCTCACTCTGCTACAGGGATCTCTCCCTTCCTTTGTGTGTATGGGCATCATCCTAAGGCCAATTCTTTTGACCCCCTGGACTCCACGCCTGGTGGTTCCTCTGTGGTTTCGGTCCTTAGAGGTATTTGGCGGAAAGTGAAGAAAGCCCTTGTGTCTGTGTCATTAGTGACCAAAAGGGTTTTTGATAAGCGGAAAAGACCCTGCAGCCTCAAATTAGGAGACTTCGTCTGGTTGTCTACCAAGAATTTGAAGTTGAGACAGCCATCTCATAAGTTAGGCCCCCGGTTCATCGGCCCTTATAAGATCACCAGGGTTATCAATCCGGTGGCATTTCAGTTAGATCTGCCCCGTTCTTTGGGTATCAATAAAACATTTCATTGTTCCCTTTTAAAACGGGCGATTAGTAATCCTTCTTCCAGTGGAAGACCTTCCCCTCTTCTGATACGTGGCCAGAGGGAGTTTGTTGTTGAAAGGATTCTTGACTCTAAGATGGTTCGGGGTCGGCTGTCATTTTTGGTGCACTGGAAGGGGTATGGCCCGGAGGAGCGGTCGTGGGTGCGCAGTTGTGATCTTCATGCCCCCAGACTGATACGCTCTTTCTTCTCGCAGTTCCCCGATAAACCCGGTGGTAGGGGTTCTTTGACCCCTCGTCAGAGGGGGGGTACTGTTAGGGTCTCCTGCCCTGTGCTGCCACGTCGTCATGGCAACCGGGAGACAAGTGCTAGCGGAGTAACATGAGCGCAGCTGATACTCCGGTTCGGGTCTTTTGCTGTGCAGTGGTTACAGGCTCTGTGCACGGCAGGGGATCCGGTGCTGGTTTTTGTGCTCACAGTCTGTGAGGTCTGAGTGGGGCGTGGACAGCACCTGCTTTATAAGGCCTCTTCTCAGGTTAAGCAGATGCTGCTGAATCTTTGTTGGTTAGTCAGTTCCTGAAAGTTAGCCAGTACTGTGTAGCTTTGTATTTGTTGTTGCTTACTGCAAATAGGCCTGGGGATTTGGTACTACACTCTGCCAATCCAGACCTAGCAGTAAGACTGGAGTCAGTCGTTTAGCTTGCTGGGGTTCTTTTACTACTCTGTGAACTTAGCAAGTTTGCGGCTGTATTCTAAGACTTGCCTGCCTAAATCCTGTCTCACTGTGCAAGGTGTCAGGTGTCAGTTTAGTGGCAGTAAGGTGAACCTGTGCACTGCAAGTGAGGATTAGGATTGTGGAGACTCTCCTTGTGTCTATCATTCCATCTCTGACCAAGGAGTTTACTGCCACACCCGTTGGTAACCCTTTAGGGTTTTGCTGTTGCCCTTAGCAACAGCATTTCGGGTTCTCTACGTATTAAAACACAACATCTTGCTTTTCCCATCTGAGCATTACTAATACTAGGGAGACACCCAGTTTCTTAGCCTCTGGGCTTCTCTGTTCACTTTGTGTTATTTTGCTACCCTATCACCTTCTGTGTACGTAATGTCATATTCCCCAGTCTGTCTGTGAGTTCATTTGTTTTGCATACCTATCCGTTCAGACACCAGTACATTCCTGCAGGCACTGGTGTGCATAACAGTTCAAACACCAGTACATTCCTGCAGGCACTGGTGTGCATAACAGATTTCTCTCGGTGGAGGTTCTGTTGGAATTTTTTCCTGAGAGAGGCAGCGAAAAATTCCTTTTCGGTATCTTTCTACTGGAATTTTGCAGGGTGAAAAACAGAGAAATTAGATAACTATTCTTCATCCTTACCAGTGTAAGCCCACCAGGGAGATTTCCCGACGTTATCAAAGAAATACCCCTTTGTCTATACAATCACGTCTGCGTATGCTTTTCCACAGCGCATATGACACAATGGTATCACGTTGTGCTGTGCAGAACACACGGACATGCGATGCAATCACACAGCCTATAGATACTAGTTATGTATATGCCCTACGATTGCTGTAGACCACCTAGAAATCACCTAGTTGTATGGGACACCCAGACCACTTCAGATCACCTAGACCACCTAGTTCTAATCACGCAAGGTAGCGAACCCTACGCCACTGGTCCTCTACTAACCCAGTTTTACCACTCCAGAATATCACCGAGACCACCTAGTTCCCGGGTTCAGCTCCACTCACTCCGCTTTCACTCACTCAAATACACCTTGTTTTTCTGTACAGAAAATTGTTTTACTCCCTTTAGGTCAGTAGTTTTATTCCAGAGGTGCTTATAGTTTTTAAACTAAATTTAGAGTAACCTGCTTTTGAAATCGGATAGTTATGTGCTATTGTATTAAATGTCTACTATCCCACCTTAATTGAACAAATATCGTGTGCTTTGTACTTAGCATCCATATTCCTACGCAACCTTGCGTAATCACGTGACCAGCGTGTCTTTTACACCACGTGCGCTCACCTGTCTTTGTCCGTACCACGTGTACAACATACGTCCACAATTCAACAAACCACACAGTCTCTATAAATGTGAGCAATACTAACTATAATCGCTCACTTAACACAACACCCAGTTTTTTTTTCTGTATAACAACCAGGCCAGAGCTGCGTGTCATGTCTATAATTACTCCCTTAAATACATTTATTTCAAATTTATCTGTATAGCAAACAAATGTATCCGATTTCACACAGATCTATAATGATTGCAATAATCTATAATTGAAATGATATGATTCAGATTGGATAGCTATCTTGCAGAACATACATTGATATAAATATACACATAATTATAATAATATTATATATATGTATCATTCACTGGCCTTCTATGAGATACCTTACCTCTTCACTGCCTCTAATTTGCATCTCAAAGATATGTGCTTTTCACCGCTAAAAAAAAGTAGTTACACAGGCTAATTTGCATTTCAATGGATATCCTCCCTAGTAAGCAGATTCTACAAGTCTTGGAAGAAAAAAAAACCTCTTTCTTTCCTTTTTCTATCTGTGTGCAACCCCCCACTTAATGTAAAGTAATTACGCACAGACAAGAAGGGAAAAAAAACACTTATCTCACCATTTACTCTCACTGGGCCCAATTGAAACTATTTGTAATTGACTATGGCATGGGTTAAATAAATGCATTGGTAACTCATAAATGGTGCTTGATGTGACAAAGGAAACTGATTGTTCTGAGCAGACTGAAAATCAGCTATTTAGAAAGTGACCTTCCTAAAATGGCCACTGCTCCTCCTCCTTCCACATCCATGAGGTTTACACAAGATGGTGGACAGGCCATGTGGTTAGTCCAAAATGGAGGACAGACCAATGCGGCTTCCTTTGTCACAAAGAAATCACAAATTATACAAGCACCAGAAGTTAAAGTGCTTTAGGCCTGAGTTTAAAAAAAAAACTATATCAAGGCTATGCAGCAACTTTTAAATGTACTTTTAAATCTACTTAACAGATAAACAATCCAATCTGAATCAAATGCAATATGATTTATTTGAACTTTTTTTGCAACAATAAAAATAAATTTTAGCATTTTAAAATAAGATTTTACTTACCGATAAATCTATTTCTCGTAGTCCGTAGTGGATGCTGGGGACTCCGTAAGGACCATGGGGATATAGCGGCTCCGCAGGAGACAGGGCACAATAATAAAAGCTTTAGGATCAGGTGGTGTGCACTGGCTCCTCCCCCTATGACCCTCCTCCAAGCCTCAGTTAGGATACTGTGCCCGGACGAGCGTGCATAATAAGGAAGGATATTGAATCCCGGGTAAGACTCATACCAGCCACACCAATTACACCGTACAACCTGTGATCTGAACCCAGTTAACAGTATGATAACAACGAAGGAGCCTCTGACAAGATGGCTCACAACAAGAATAACCCGATTTTTGTAACAATAACTATGTACAAGTATTGCAGACAATCCGCACTTGGGATGGGCGCCTAGCATCCACTACGGACTACGAGAAATAGATTTATCGGTAAGTAAAATCTTATTTTCTCTGACGTCCTAGTGGATGCTGGGGACTCCGTAAGGACCATGGGGATTATACCAAAGCTCCCAAACGGGCGGGAGAGTGCGGATGACCCTGCAGCACCGAATGAGAGACTCCATGTCCTCCTCAGCCAGGGTATCAAATTTGTAGAATTTAGCAAACGTGTTTGCCCCTGACCAAGTAACTGCTCGGCAAAGTTGTAAAGCCGAGACCCCTCGGGCAGTCGCCCAAGATGAGCCCCCTTCCTTTTGGAATGGGCTTTTACAGATTTTGGCTGTGGCAGGCCTGCCACAGAATGTGTAAACTGAATTGTATTACAAATCCAGCGAGCAATCGTCTGCTTAGAAGCAGGAGCACCCATCTTGTTGGGTACATACAGGCTAAACAGCGAGTCAGATTATCTGACTCCAGCCGTCCTGGAACATATTTTTCAGGGCCCTGACAACGTCAAGTAACTTGGAGTCCTCCAAGTCCCTAGTACCCGCAGGTACCACAATAGGTTGGTTCATGTGAAAAACAGAAAACACCTTAAGGAGAAATTGAGGACGAGTCCTCAATTCTGCCCTGTCAGAATGAAAAATTAAGTAAGGGCTTTATATATGATAAAGCCGCCAATTCTGACACACGCCTGGCTGAAGCCAGGGCTAATAGCATCGTCACCTTCCATGTGAGATATTTTAAGTCCACAGTGGTGAGTGGTTCAAACCAATGTGACTTTAGGAAACTCAAAACAACATTGAGATCCCAAGGTGCCACTGGGGCACAAAATGAGGCTGTATATGCAGTACCCCTTTTACAAACATCTGAACGTCAGGCACTAAAGCCAGTTCTTTCTGGAAGAAATTCGACAGGGCCGAAATTTGAACCCTAATGGACCCTAATTTTAGGCCCATAGACAGTCCTGTTTTCAGGAAATGTAGGAAACGACCCAGTTGGAATTCCTCTGTAGGGGCCTTCTTGGCCTCACACCACGCAACATATCTTCACCAAATGCGGTGAAAATGTTTTGCGGTTACATCCTTCCTGTCTTTGACCAGGGTAGGGATGACTTCATCTGGAATGCCCTTTCAGGATCCGGCGTTCAACCGCCATGCCGTAAAACGCGGCCGCGGTAAGTCTTGGAACAGACAAGGCCCCTGCTGGAGCAGGTCCTTTCTTAAAGGTAGAGGCCACGGGTCTTCCGTGAACATCTCTTGAAGTTTCGGGTACCAAGTCCTTCTTGGCCAATCCGGAACCACGAGTATCGTTCTTACTCATCTCCCTCTTATGATTCTCAGTACTTTTGGTATGAGAGGCATAGGAGGGAACACATACTCTGACTGGTACACCCACAGTGTTACCAGAGCGTCCACCGCTATTGCCTGAGGGTCCCTTGACCTGGCGCAATATCTGTCTAGTTTTTTGTTCAGGCGGGACGCCATCATGTCCACCTTTGGTTTTTCCCAACGGTTTACAATCATGTGGAAGACTTCCCGATGAAGTCCCCACTCTCCCGGGTAGAGGTCATGCCTGCTGAGGAAATCTGCTTCCCAGTTTTCCACTCCCGGAATGAACACTGCTGAGAGTGTTATCACATGATTTTTCGCCCAGCGAAGAATCCTTGTAGTTTCTGCCATTTCCCTCCTGCTTCTTGTGCCGCCCTGTTTACGTGTGCGACTGCCGTGATGTTGTCCCACTGGATCAATACCGGCTGACCTTGAAGCAGAGGTCTTGCTAAGCTTAGAGCATTGTAAATTGCCCTTAGCTCCAGTATATTTATGTGGAGAGAAGTCTCCAGACTTGATCACACTCTCTGGAAATTTTTTCCTTGTGTGACTGCTCCCCAGCCACTCAGGCTGGCATCCGTGGTCACCAGGACCTAGTCCTGAATGCCGAATCTGCGGCCCTTTCATAGATGAGCACTCTGCAGCCACCGCAGAAGAAACACCCTTGTCCTTGGAGACAGGGTTATCCGCTGATGCATCTGAAGATGCGATCCGGACCATTTTTCCAGCAGATCCCACGGAAAGGTTCTTGCGTGAAATCTACCGAATGGGATCGCTTTGTAAGAAACCACCATTTTTCACAGGATCCTTGTGCAATGATGCACTGATACTTTTCCTGGTTTTAGGAGGTTCCTGACTAGCTCGGATAACTCCCTGGCTTTCTTCTCCGGGAGAAAACATCCTTTTCTGGACTGTGTCCAGAATCATCCCTAGGAACAGTAGACGTGTCGTCGGAAAAAACTGCGATTTTGGAATATTTAGAATCCACTCGTGCTGTCGTAGAACTACTTAAGATAGTGCTACTCCGACCTCCAACTGTTCTCTGGACCTTGCCTTTATCAGGAAAGCGTCCATATTTCTTTTAAGAAGAATCATCATTTCGGCCATTACCTTGGTAAAGACCCGGGGTGCCGTGGACAATCCAAACGGCAGCGTCTGAACTGATAGTGACAGTTCTGTACCACGAACCTGAGGTACCCTTGGTGAGAAGGCAAATTTGGACATGTAGGTAAGCGTCCCTGATATCCAGTGACACCATATCGTCCCCTTCTTCCTGGTTCGCTATCACTACTCTGAGTGACTCCATCTTGATTTGAACGCTTGTATGTAAGTGTTCAAATATTTCAGATCTCACCGAGCCGTCTGGCTTCAGTACCACAATATAGTGTGGAATAATACCCCTTCCCTTGTTGTAGAAGGGGTACTTTGATTATCACCTGCTGGGAATACAGCCTGTGAATTGTTCCCAATACTGCCTCCCTGTCGGAGGGAGACGTTGGTAAAGCAGACTTCAGGAACTTGTGAGGGGGAGACGTCTCGAATTTCCAATGTACACCTGGGATACTACGTGTAGGATCCAGGAGTCCACTTGTGAGTGAGCCCCCTGTGTGCTGAAACTCTTGAGATGACCCCCTACCGCACCTGAGTCCGCTTGTACTGCCCCAGCGTCATGCTGCGGACTTGGCAGAAGCTGTGGAGGGCTTCTGTTCCTGGGAATGGGCTGCCTGCTGCAGTCTTCTTCCCTTTCCTCTACCCCTGGGCAGATATGACTGGCCCTTTTGTCCGCCTGCCCTTATGGGGACGAAAGGACTGAGACTGAAAAGACTGTGTCCTTTTCTGCTGAGATGTGACTTGGGGTAACAAAAGGTGGATTTTTCAGCTGTTGCCATGGCCACCAGGTCCGTTGGACCGCCCCTTTATACGGCAATACTTCCATGTGCCGTCTGGAATCTGCATCACCTGACCACTGTCGTGTCTTCGTCTGGCAGATATGGACATCACATTTACTCTTGATGCCAGAATGCAAATATCCCTCTGCGCATCTCGCATATATAGAAATGCATCTATAGTCAATAAAATCTTGTCCCTGTCAAGGGTATCAATATTTTCAGTCAGGAAATCCGACCAAGCCCCCTCAGCGCTGCACATCCAGGCTGAGGCGATTGCTGGTCGTAGTATAACACCAGTATGTGTGTATATACTTTTAGGATATTTTTCAGCTTCCTATCAGCTGGCTCCTTGAGGGCTGCCGTATCTGGAGACGGTAACGCCCCTTGTTTTTATAAGCATGTGAGCGCCTTATCCACCCTAAGGTGTGTTTCCCAACTCGCCCTAACTTCTGGCGGGAAAGGGTATACCGCCAATAATTTTCTATCGGAGGAAACCCACGTATCATCACACACTTCATTTAATTTATCTGATTCAGGAAAAACTACAAGTAGTTTATTCACACCCTACATAATACCCTTATTTGTGGTACTTGTAGTATCAGAAATATGTAACACCTCCTTCATTGCCCTTAACATGAAACGTGTGGCCCTAAAGGAAAATACGTTTGTTTATTCACCGTCGACACTGGAGTCAGTGTCCGTGTCTGTGTCTGTGTCAACCGACTGAGGTTAATGGGCGTTTTTACAAGCCCCTGACGGTGTCTGAGACGCCTGGACAGGTACTAATTTGTTCGCCGGCCGTCTCATGTCGTCAACCGACCTTGCAGCGTGTTGACATTATCACGTAATTCCTAAATAAGCCATCCATTCCAGTGTCGACTCCCTAGAGAGTGACATCACCAATACAGGCAATTTGCTCCGCCTCCTCACCAACATCGTCCTCCTACATGTCGACACACACGTACCGACACACAGCACACACACAGGGAATGCTCTGATAGAGGACAGGACCCCACTAGCCCTTTGGGGAGACAGAGGGAGAGTTTGCCAGCACACACCAAAAACGCTATAATTATACAGGGACAACCCCTTATACAAGTGTTTTCCCTTATAGCATTTTTATATATGTAATCATATCGCCAAATAAGTGCCCCCCCCTCTCTGTTTTAACCCTGTTTCTGTAGTGCAGTGCAGGGGAGAGCCTGGGAGCCTTCCTCACAGCAGAGCTGAGCAGGAAAATGGCGCCGTGTGCTGAGGAGAATAGGCCCCGCCCCCTTTTCGGCGGGCTCTTCTCCCGGAGTTTGTGAGATCTGGCAGGGGTTAAATACATCCATATAGCCTCAAGGGCTATATGTGATGTATTTTAGCCATAAAAAGGTATTATACATTGCTGCCCAGGGCGCCCCCCCCAGCGCCCTGCACCCTCAGTGACAGTTGGTGACTGTTGGTGAAGTGTGCTGACAACAATGGCGCACAGCTGCAGTGCTGTGCGCTACCTTATGAAGACTGAAAGTCTTCTGCCGCCTGTTTCTGGACCTCTGGACCTCTTCAACTTCGGCATCTGCAAGGGGGGTCGGCGGCACGGCTCCGGGACGAACCCCAGGGTGAGACCTGTGTTCCGACTCCCTCTGGAGCTAATGGTGTCCAGTAGCCTAAGAAGCAAATCCATCCTGCACGCAGGTGAGTTTACTTCTCTCCCCTAAGTCCCTCGTAGCAGTGAGCCTGTTGCCAGCAGGTCTCACTGAAAGAAAAAAACCTAACTTAAACTTTTATTCTAAGCAGCTCAGGAGAGCCACCTAGATTGCACCCTTCTCGGCCGGGCACAAAAATCTAACTGAGGCTTGGAGGAGGGTCATAGGGGGAGGAGCCAGTGCACACCACCTGATCCTAAAGCTTTTATTATTGTGCCCTGTCTCCTGCGGAGCCGCTATATCCCCATGGTCCTTACGGAGTCCCCAGCATCCACTAGGACGTCAGAGAAATATTATGAGAAACACATTGTCCCTTGAATTTTCATATCATCGGCTTACTGATAACACAACAATACACGTGGATGTTATTCGTCAGCGTCGCAATGCGTCCATCGGTAGCCGGTCAATCACAGCCGCGTTTGTAATTTACAGTGCACCATTAAGACCGCGATATCGCGGACGACCCCTCATCTGTAAATACCAAATTGCTTTCTAACAAATATTTAAAATGCCCGCTCTAAAATATAGTGTAGACGCCTTCACATCTTATTACCATGTGCCATGAATGTGCGCTATTCATCGCAAAACACTGCATCCCATAGGAGCAAACATTACACCCACACATTATCTGAGTTCCAAAGCTCATTGATGTATATATTTGTTATTAAAAGGATATGTATTCAATATATCACAATGTACAGTATACATATAGTTACATGGTTACAATTTATACAGTAGCAGTTAATACAAAATACATACAGTTACAGGCCAGCAAATACATCACCATATCTTTCTCATATAAACGTCTTTCCTCCATATCACTCTCTCTCTCTCTCTCTCTCTCTCTCTCTGTAAATAAATACAGGAAATGGTCTGGCAGCACCTCCATCATCGTCTGGGACAAAAAGAGCAACTCACTCCTGTGTGTCTCTGTAATGTGTTATCTAGTTTTGGGGGAGTGCACACATCTAGTCTAAGGGAGGGAACTTTCTCATTCATGATGAGTTACTAGTCTGTTCATATGCTAACCAGGTTCAGCCTTGAAGACCTCCAAAGGGCTGGCCTGAGTTTCCTGTCCACCAACTGTTTGGAAATGTCTATTGTTCTAATAAGAGTGATTTTAGCTTTCATACATTTAATCATAACTACTTGTTGCAATGTCCTACAACTTAATAACAAGTATCACCTTGATATACACATTAATCTGGTTGCTTTAATACCAAATATGACAGGTCTATCTTGCTTCGTTCCAATAATACACATACATGACATTACTCCAATATATAATTTTAAATCATTATGATGTCTGGCGCTTGATATTATTATAATTATGTGCTGTATGAACTATGTGTCGAATCCATTTCTGTGGCATGTCCGTGTAAATGCATATGTTACCATATATTGCTGTGCTCGCTGCATGTATTTGCAAGCATAATGACTTATAATGTGTGTAGTCTGTATGTTCTCTCTATGTAATATTTTTGACTTCGACAACCACTGAACTTATACGTCAGTGCCACTCGACTGGACTGGACTTATACAGCAGCACCAGTGGACTAATGGCAGCACAGGACACCACCACTGGAGTGACTGGACTTATGCAGTACAAGATACCACCACTGGGCTGATGCAGTACAAGTCAGCACCACTGGACTGGACTTATACAGCACCACTGGACTTATGGCAGCACAGGACACCACCATTGGACTTATGGCAGCACAGGACACCACCAATGGACTGACTGGACTGATGCAGCACAAGACACCACCACTGGACTGATGCAGCACAAGACAGCACCACTGGACTGGTCTTATACAGCACCACTGGACTTAAACAGCAGTACCCCTGGACTTATCTGGCAGCACCACTGGACTGGACTTATATGGCAGTACCATTGGATTTTTTATGGGAGTACCACTGGACTTATATGGCAGTTCCACTGAACTTATACGGCAGCACCACTGGACTGGACTTATATGGCAGCACCACTGGACTGGACTTATATGGCACACCAGTGGACTGGGCTTATACAGCAGCACCAGTGGACATATGACAGCACAGGACATCACCACTGGAGTGACTGGACTGGTGCAGCACAAGACACCACCACTGGACTGATGCAGCACAAGATAGCACCACTGGACTGCATGTATATGGCAGCACCACTGGACTTATGGAAGCACAGAACACCACCACTGGACTTATGGCAGCACAGTACACCACCACTGGAGTGACTGGAGTGATGCAACACAAGACAACACCACTGGACTGATGGAGCACAAGACAGCACTACTGGAATGGAGTTATACAGCACCACTGTACTTATACGGCAGTACCGCTGGACTTATAAGGTAGCACCACTGGACTGGACTTATACGGCAGTACCACTGGACTTATACGGCAGTACCACTGGACTTATACGGCAGCACCACTAAACTTAACTTATACGGCAGCATCACTAAACTGGACTTATATGGCAGCACCACTGGACTGGACTTATTCGGCACACCACTGGACTGGACTTACACAGCAGCACAAGTGGACTTATGGCAGCACAGGACACCACCACTGGAGTGACTGGACTGATGCAGCACACGACACCACCACTGGACTGATGCAGCACAAGACACCACCACTGAACTGGACTTATACGACAGCACCACTGAACTTATAGCAGCACAGGACACCACCGCTGGACTTATGGCAGTACAGGACACCACCACTGCACTGATGCAGCTCAAGACAGCTCCAATGGACTGGACTTATACAGCAGCACTGGACTTATGGCAGCACAGGACACCACCACTGGCCTTATGGCAGCACAGGAAACCACCATTGAACTTATGTAGCAAAAGACAGCACCACTGGACTGGACTTATACAGCAGCACTTGACTTATGGCAGCACAGTACACCACCACTTTGACTAGACTGATGCAGCACAAGACAGCACCACTGGAATGATACAAAAGAGCAGGTCGCCACCCCACATGCCATGCCACTTTCCCGCACAGACACTGAGGAGACACGTCCTCTCGCTACACTCTCCAGGACTGGAGTGAAAATTGCGGAGATGCGCGGCTCCTTATATGGAATCCAAAACCCGGGAGAATCCAACAGAAGAATGATGACTTTTGCCTTGTTCTGGTTTCCAAGTCTGGTGGGAAAACCTAAGCCATACTCGGATCCGGACTCAGAGCGCGTAGTTCGACTTCTAATGGGAAATGCAATCTGCCCAAGTTTACTTTAAAAAAAAATGTAAAAAAAATAGCACTGATACCTGTGATAATGACTCTATCTTCAGATACCTAATCACAGTGATCACTGCAATATCCTGCCTCCTGCACAGCAGAGAAATACTTGTTAGGACCCAGCCAGTGTGATCAGCTTAGTGTGTCTGAAGAACACATGCTGATCACTGAAGAAGAAAATAAGTACAAAAAAAATTATACTTACCAGCACCAAGGGACCGGTGATCGGTGCTCCAGTGAGATCTGCTGGTTATCAGGTCCTCCTGCACTACTACGTGACCCCCAATGCAGTAATGTGATGCTGCAAAGTGGCATCTTACTTTACAGCATCGGTGGCCACAGTAGTAGGGACAAGATTGATAAAATCCAAATGAAATGGTATGCTCTTCCTCTGCCACTGACCTGCTCATTTATCTACATGAATCCTGTGGCACCTGCATTTCATTGATACCGCAAATGATGATGATGTATCTACACTCTTCTCATCCTTCTACTCTACAACCTCTCTTCTTGATCTTATACCCTCACAAATCAATAATGTTCTTTCTCCTGTGCTCATCCCAACCTTAGCTAAAATGTATAATCTCTCTCCCTCCACTGGTATCTTTCCATCACAGTTCAAGCATGCAGTGGTTACTCTTATTCTGAAAAAAATCTATATTCTGACCGTACTCTCTCTTAAACTATCATCCCATCTATCAGCTCCCATGTCCCTCCAAGCTACTTCAGAGACTTGCCTATACTCACCTTACACATTTTCTTAACTAACACAACTTATTGAACCCAATCAACAGAGACAACACTGACTAAGGAAGTAAATTATCTGATCACTGTTAAATCTAAAGGCTTCTTTGGATACTGTTGACCACTCTCTTCCCATACATACACTAAAATCTCTAGGTCTTCAGGACACAGCCCTTTCTTAGTTTTTGGCCATGTATCTAATTTCTCTTTCAGGGGGACATGTACTAAGCAGTGATAAAAGTGGAGAAGTGAGCTAGTGGAGAACTTGCCCATGTCAACCAATCAGCATTGACGTAACATTTAGAATTTGCATACTATAAAAGTATACAGAGCAGCTGATTGGTTGCTATTGGCAAACTCTCCACTGGCTCATTTCTCCACTTTTATCACTGCTTAGTACATATCCCTCTCAGTGTACATGTCCCTATCAGGTAGATTTCTGTGAATCTACCTCCTCTTCTCTGCCTCTATCAGTTGGAGTACTGAAAGGTTCAGTCTTATGTCCTCTGCTTTTCTCAATTTATACCACATCTCTTGACTAATTAATCAGCTCTTTTGCATTTCAGTATCATCTGTAGACAGATGATACTCAAGTCTACCTATCCTCCCCAAATGTGTCACCATAGAGTATGTATTGGTCTGTGTCACTGAATGCCTTTCTGCCATTTAATCTTGCATGTCTTCTCACCACCTCAAATTTAATATTTCCAAAACAGAAAAATAATTTTTACACTGGCCAATAGAAGTTACCAACCACTCTATCTGTTTATAATTTGACAAACCATTCTACCCTACAAGCTCACTGCCTAGGTGTCATTCTTGACTCTGAACTGTGCTTTGTTTCCCACATTCAATATTTCTCAAAATCATGTTACACACATCTAAAAAATATATACAAAATACAAACATATCTTACACAAGACAAAGCAAAAACACTAATCAATGCACTCATTATATCTTGCATTGATTATTGCAATGTTCTACTTCCTGGTCTTCTCAAATACAGACTCTCACTACTACAGTCATTTTGAATGCAGCTGCAAAGCTGATCTTCCTTGATAAATGTTCGTCATCTGCTGATCCGCTATGTCAATCTCTCAACTGGTTACCAATATTCTACTGTGTTCAATATAATATACTTTTACTTACACATAAGGCTATTAACAAAACTACTCCAACATATGTCTCTTGGCTTATCTCACAATATCTCCCAGCCCAAGCTCTCCATTCTAGATAAGATCTGCATCTCTCATCCACACACATTGGGGGTCATTCCGAGTTGTTCACTCGTTGCCGATTTTTGCAATGGAGTGATTAAGGCAAAAATGCGCATGCACATGGTACGCAGTGCGCATGCGCTAAGTATTTTAGCACAAAACTTAGTAGATTTACTCATGTCCGAACAAAGAATTTTCATCGTTGAAGTGATCGGAGTGTGATTGACAGGAAGTGGGTGTTTCTGGGCGGAAACTGACCAATTTCTGGGAGTGTGCGGAAAAACGCAGGTGTGTGCCAGGATAAAAAGCGGGAGTGTCTGGAGAAACGGGGGAGTGGCTGACCGAACGCAGGGCGTGTTTGTGGCGTCAAACCAGGAACGAAACGGGCTGAGCTGATCGCAATGTAGGAGTAAGTCTCGAGCTACTCAGAAACTGCTAAGAAATTTCTATTCGCAATTCTGCTAATCTTTTGTTCGCAATCCTGCTAAGCTTAGATACACTTCCAGAGGGCGGCAGCCTAGCGTTTGCACTGCTGCTAAAAGCAGCTAGCGAGCGATCAACTCGGAATGAGGGCCATTATTTGCTCTTGTTCGTGACTACAGGACTTTATTTTAGGCTTTACCCAATTCGTGGAATGCCTTCCCATGCACAATAAAACTCTCCTCTAATCTCCAGACCTTCAAGCATACCCTGAAAACTCACTTTTTCAGACAAGCCTATCAAATTCCAGAACCACTCACATAACCATCCTAGGTTTTCCTATCTAATGATGGGGATAGTTCAGACCTGTTTGTAGCAGCAAATTTGTTTGCAGAATTTGTTACTATGGTGGTCATTCTGAGTTAATCGCTCGCTAGCAGTTTTTAGCAGCCGTGCAAACGCTATGCCGCCGCCCACTGGGAGTGTATTTTTGCTTAGCAGAAGTGCGAACAAAAGGATCGCAGAGCAGCTACAAAGTTTTTTTGTGCAGTTTCAGAGTAGCTCAAAACCTACTCAGCACTTGCGATCACTTCAGACTGTTCAATTCCTGTTTTGACGTCACAAACATGCCCTGCGTTCGCCTCTTCCAGGCCTGTGTTTTTCCTGGCATGCCTGTGTTTTTCCGAACACTCCCTGAAAACGGTCAGTTGACACCCAGAAACTCCCTCTTCCTGTCAATCACCTGCGGCCAGCAGTGCGACTGAAAAGCTTTGCTAGACCTTGTTTGAAACTACATCGATCGTTGCAATTGTACGACGCGCGTTATCCGCATACGCTTGCGCAGAAGTGCCGTTTTTCCCCCTCATTGCTGCACAGTGAACAAATGCAGCTAGCGATCAACTCGGAATGACCCCCAGGTTCACAGCAGCGGGTGCAGATATAACATGTGCAGAGAGCGTTAGATTTGGGTGGTTTATATTGTTTCTGTGCAGGGCAAATACTGGCTGCTTTATTTTTACACTGCAATTTAAATTTCAGTTTTAACACACCCCACCCAAATCTAACTCTCTCTGCACATGTTACATCTGCTCCCTTTACAGTGCACATGGTTTTGCCCATCTGCTAACAAATTTGCTGCTACGATCAGGTCTGAATTAGGCCCGACATCCCCTCTGTACAGTCAGGGCCGTTTCTTGGGGCAGGCGAGCAGTGCAACCGCACTGGGCGCCTGCCGCGGCACTAACTGTGGCTCCCTGCATCCCCCTCCTATTTCTCCCCGAGTAACCCGCTCAGGGGGCGGAGTTTCACGGAATGACGCAGTTGCGTCGTTACCCCGTCACTCCGCGATACTCCCCCCCCCCCCCGAGCGGAGAACAGAGGGGGATCCAAGTTGGGAAGAGGGAAAGGCCGGCGCGAGGAGCGACTGGTGAAGCGGGCCGAAGAGCGGTAATCGCCTCTGTAAGTATTCTCTGTCTCTCTCTCTCAATGTGTAAAATGGGGTCACCTGCCGTAATGTGTGAAATGGGGACTCTTGCCTGCCGTAGTGTGGGGATTTAATGTATCAGGGGCATTGCGGGCTATGGCATAATATGGTGCAGGGGGCATTACTGTGTGGGGCTTAATATGGTAGAATTTTTTTTTCCTGTGGTAGTCGTGATCTGTTGGAGCAGGGTTAAAAACTGGATTGTGAGGTAGTCTTTTCAGACGAGGCCATATCCATTTAAATGAGGCCACACCCATTTAGATGAGGCCATGCCCCCTTGCCGGGTGTGCGCGCAAGTTTTTTTAAAATCTGTGTGTGTGTGGGGGGGGGGGGGGGGGGGCACATTTTTTTTATGTCATGGGGGGCGCATTTTTAAATCTCGCACTGGGAACCAAATTGGCTAGAAACAGCCCTGTGTACAGTCCACACAGAACCTCATATAATTTCTCTTTCTTCACTTTTACTTTTTCCTGACCAGTGGACTACATTGCTGTGTGGCTATATCATACAGCCCACCATTAACCTTTGCAACCTGGCTGGACCATTGTGCAATAGGTATCATCTATCCACCTATCCTTGTTTGCCAATGCCTATTTCCCTAAAGATTGTCTGTCTGTTATTATCCAGATTTGTTCTATTACTGTTGTTTCCAATTGTAAAGCACAATGGTGTGTGCTATATAATAATAATAATAATACTACAGTAATTGGCTGATGTGCCTTGTTTCAGCTGGGGAAAGGTTTGCTGGGTGGAATGTTTTACTCCTTTTCACCTCCTTAGGAGATGAATTTTGAAAAATCCCTGCTTAGTGGGTAGCTGCAAATAACTGTCATAGGGGCAGATGTATTAACCTGGAGAAGGAATAAAGAAGTGATAAAGCAGTGATAAATGGAAGGTGATAACGCACCAGCCAATCATTACAGATTTGAAAAATGACAGTTAGTAGCTGACTGGCTGGTGTGTTATCACCTTGCACATGTCACTGCTTTATCTCTTCTTTATCCCTTCTCCAGGCTTAATACATCTGCCCCACTGTTTCCAGACCTTCCAGTAGGTTACATGTACCAGACCACCCAGCAGCTGCACACAGTTCACCAACTGTCACATTTTCCAGAGCACAATGATGATACATTGTAAATGGCAGTCAGACATTTGCCACATAACTCCAAAACAAAACAGCCAATTACAATGTCAATATTTTTCTACAAATCTATTGCCCAAGACTTTTAATTTGGTATATGATGTGCCCTGCTCAGACAACAGCATCATAGAAATATGTCACTCATAAAAGTACATAATAATAACAATAATAATAATATTTACTGTTATGTGTATGAATTGTATAGTGCACCTCACGGCATACTAACAGTTCAGGTTTTAAGTGTATCCATGCTGGAACACAGATGGTTAAAAACATTGTTGTATGTGTTTATTGAAAAGTCATACAACAAATAAAATTAGCACACAAGAAACTTGGCATAAATATCAGAAAAGAGTGTCAACGTTTTCCAAACAATGTTAGAAAAGTGCAAACCACATGAGTAAAGCACCATTGGAACATATGAAAAACATCTGGTATGAACAGTATAATCTATGCAATAACCCGCACAGTGCGCTCTATCAACGTTTCAGTTTTATTATAAAATTTTTCATCAGGATGATTATAATAAAACTAGTTGCATAGATCTGTTGTCAAGTCCTGTGAGTGCTGCCTCACCACACTTTGCTATCAACTCCACTGCAGTGGATCGGTAAGGCACCCAGGCCATATCACACATTGGGATGGAGTGCCAGCATTTTTCTGTATACACACACAATACTCATTTAATATTAAACGTCTTACTCTGTCACTAGCTAGTGGTCCGAGACACACACACACACACACACACACACACACACACACACACACACACTATATATATATATATATGTAACATGCAGCTACATGTTGACCGGGGACATCCCTTTAAAAATCAAACATTTAAAATCTATCACCATTTGTCTTGCTCATCTAAATTTGTAATATATGTATTAATATATGTATTGACAAAAAACCAAACATTTATAACTCACACCACGTTGCGTACTGGATTCCCGTATGGCCTCAATGAAAATTTTGTCTTGAACTGTTTCCTTTAAATGAGAGGTACAGGGTGCGTTTTTCCTTCCGGTTATCACAGCAAAATACTTTAGCATTTATATATGCGAGTAATTGATATGTCCGATTATGAAACCCTAATGCAGATTGGTGAGCATGTCGAACTGTCTTTTAAAACTTTTATGTACATGTATTGTGGTGGAGGATGTAAGTCACATGATTATGCCTATTCTAGTTGCCGGGCAACGGGAATCCAGTACGCAACGTGGTGTGAGCGCTGGAGAGCGCACGTCGCCAGTGTGTGACGTCATCAGGAGACGACGGACGCCTGGAGCCCGGCAGCGTGAGACGGCGTCTATTCACTGGGTGAGTTATAAATGTTTGGTTTTTTGTACTATGTATTATCCTGAAGACGATTAAACAATCGAAACGTTGATATTCACGGGGGCAGTCCCGAGTAATTTATGCCAACAAGTCCCATGAGTGCCGCCAGCCTACATCCTATATATATATATATATATATATATTAGTGGTCACTAATGCTACCTGTAGTATATGGCAGCCACTAATGCTGCTTGTAGTATATGTAGGTCACTAATTCTGTGTTTATTATATGTGGGTCACTAAGTATGTGTGTAATATATGGTGGTCATGAATGCTATGTGTAGTTTGTAGTGGTCACTAATGCTTTGTTTAGTATATGTAGGTCACTAATGTTGTCTGTAGTATATTGCAGTTACTGATACTGTCTGTATTATATGGTGGTCATACAGGTAAAGGATGACTTCTATCCACTGGAACGGGGTGCGCCGTGATGAGTCTTTGCAGGTTGACAGGCTAGCTTCACTCTTGGAGAGGAGGAGAAGCCTTACCCTCTCCCCCACCCCACACCCCCACCCCAAATCCCCAGCACTTTATCTCTGTTTCGCTCTTGCTGGCACGGACCTAACATCATAATATCGTGACCGTCCTAGGTGGAAAAAACCTAGGACTCAGAGGAGGAGCTGCCCTCCACACACTGCATTTCTGGTATGGGCCCTGGTAAGTAAAGGTTCTCTGGAAACTCTGACCCTCCCACTACACCTTCACTTACACTTCTGCAGTGCCACGTGAGTCGCGACTCATTTTCTACACACACAGCACACATTCCACATAGGGTGTAAGTATTATTCATGTTCAATGCAGAATATTTTTCAGTCAAATCAGGATTATCCTTATTTAATTGAAGACTGTTTTGCATTGTACATGAATAATATTGATACTCTGTGAGCCCTTTTTTCCAGGTGCATGCAAAGAGTCCCTAATTTGTAGTTGGAAGGCCCAAAGCATTTTGTTGCACCTGGGCGAACACATGATATAATAATGTTATAATAGGTGACATTATATGCTATTTCCATCAAGCATTGTACTACTACACATGTATTTGTTTAATACTTAGGCAATCTATCTTTAAATGTTTAAATGCTGTATTAAATATTTGCATTTACCTTATTAAATCCTAATTCTGCTGTAATCTATTGACAGAGTTATCTTAACTTCACATATGTTTTAGAGAAGATATAGCTTCCTAGGCTACATTGCAATAAGCAAGTCATTATAATTGCAAGTTAAATGTTCCAAATTTTTAATAACAAATGAATTAAAGTACAAGCTGAATGGATGTGTAACCAACTGTATGTTGTTCTATACAACTAGATCTGCATGAAAATGATATTGTAATATGCTCTCAGCTGCCAAAATGCCAATTCACATAAAATGAATCAATCTACCAAACATAATTAAATATTTGAAAAAAGGGACCTTAACTCAATTCTTGGGATTATTTGCAGTAATTAACCATATTAAATTTAATTGTGATTTTCAGATAATGTGTTTTTATGTTATTGACATTCTGCCACTGACCTCAGCAAAACGACCATGAAAAGCCAGAGACACATTGAAAAAAGCAATTATATTAGCAAACCATGCATGCTTTTTCTGCCTTATTAAATTTAAATACTGCTGGACAATCACATATCAAATTCTGAATGTCTTCTTTGCATAGAAATCCAAACAATAAAGTATGATGCAGTGGAACAATAGAAATAACAGCTGAATCAAGCTGAATGCAAAAAAATAAGCCAAACAAATGTGGCATATAGTGTGATTACTCAGTTGTACGTCATACTGTAATAACTTTCTCTAGACTTGTAAAAAATAGAAATGAATGTTTTAGCAATATCTAAAATTGTATATTTTTTATGTGGACAATATGGATAATATCCATACAAATAATGTTACTTTCATCTATCTACCTGAGAAATTGTAAGTCCTGATGTGGCCATTTCATTATAACATATGGATGCAACCTAAGAGGTGTGGCTGAGTTCAGTGCTGAATGCACAGCCTTGGATGGGTAGCAGCATTTCAAGTTTGTGGCTCTGACTCTATGGAACTCTCTTCTCCATACATTTTGAGACCCCCCCCCCCCCTCCGGAATCCTTCAAAAATAGACTACAGACTTACCTGTTTACTCAAGCATTCTACTAATGTCTACTGTTATGCTTGTTTTGTATTTTGAGCAGTACAGATAAATGTAAAGCACTTTGAGTCTTATTAGGAGAAAAGTTCTAAATTAATAACATTATTATTATAAACATTAATTGAGTTACATAGACACAAAGCCATGGGTAAAATTATTAATGTACAGACGAGTTTAATGGCTCTGACTATAAGGGAAACATAATGACAAGTACTTGCAAGCTGATGTGACACCTACTGAGTAAGTTTCACAAAAACCTTTGAGTCTACAGGTGCATATTATTATTATTACATTTTATTTATAAGGCACCACACGTGTTTTGCAGCACCGTACAAAGGACAGTACAGGGAGACAAACTTAGCATTACAGTAAATAAATAACAAAAATAGAGTACAGGTAACAAGGAGCACCACACATTCTCAAGACATAATACAGCTAAGATGTAAGTAGTGAGGGAGTGATCATCATACTACTAGGGGCTGGTGGCCATAGATGGAGATGAGCCTTTACCAGCAGGAGAAAAAGTGGTAAAGATGGTCGCTGAGTAGGGGAGAGCTGCGAGTGAAATGTGTCGAGAAGATGGCTTAGATAACAAGAGGAAAGAGGGCCCTGCTCTGAAAAGCAAACAATCTAGTGGGAAGAGTCGACAGACAGATGACATGAGGTGCAAGCAAGCGGGAGGTAGCCTGGTGGCAATATGCAAGCAAAGCTGAGATGTTCAAGGCATGAGGCAGGGGGATGGAGGAGCAGCCTCAGGACTAGGTTATGCATCGGGAGTGTATGCTTTGATGAATAGATGGGTTTTTAGTGCCTGTTTGAAGCTTTGCAAGGTAGGGGAGAGTCTAATGGAGCGGGGGAGTGCATTCCATTGAAGGGGTGCAGCACGGGCATAGTCTTAAACTCGAGCATGGAAAGTAGTGACTAGGGCGGTGGAGAGGTGACGGTCATTGGTTGAGCGTACGGGACGGGAGGGAGTATGAAGGGAGAGGAGGTTGGAGATGTAGGGAGCAGTGGAATTAGAGATGGCCTTGTATGTGAGGCTGAGGATTTTGAAGAGGATTCTGTAGGGGAATGGGAGCCAGTGCAGATTTTGTCGAAGGGGAGTGGCAGATGTGAAGTGGTGGGAGAGGAAGATAAGTCTAGGTGCAGAGTTCAGGACAGATTGGAGGGGAGCAAGATGGGACCAAGCGAGTCCAGTGAGGAGAACATTGCAGTAGTCGAGTCATGAGATGACCATTAAGTGGTGATAAGTGATAAGTTTAGTTGCACTCTGGGAGAGAAATGGCCTGATACAAGCAATGTTGCGTAGCTGGAATCGACAGGATTGTGTCAGAGCTTGGATATGGGGTGCAAAGCAGAGGGAAGAGTTAAGAGTGATGCTCAAGCAGCAGAGTTGGGGAACGGGGGAGATGGTGGTGTTGTCAAGAATGATAGAGATATTGGTCGGGGGTGTTACTCTGGATGGGGGAAAGATGATGAGTTCAGTTTTGTCCATGTTGAGCTTCAGAGAGCGCTCAGACATCCTGGTGGAGATTGCGGAGAGACAGCTGGAAACCTGAGAGAGGAAAGATGGGGACAGATCAGGAGAGGAGAGGTAGAGTTGTGTGTCATTCACGTAGAGGTGGTATTGAAGGTCAAAGGAGTTAATGAGCGCACCAAGGGAAGAGGTGTACAGGGAGAACAGAAGGGGGCCAAGGACAGAACCCTGAGGGACACCAACAGGAAGGATGGAAGGGTGTGAGGTGGTGCCGGAGGCAGACACAGAGAAGGAGCGGTTAGTAAGGTAAGAAGAAAACCAGTCAAGGACAGTGCTAGAGAGGCCAGCGTTTTGAAGTGTGCGGAGGAGGAGAGGATGATCCACGGTGTCAAAGGCAGCAAAGAGGTCCAGAAGGATAAGCAGAGAGTAGTGGCCCCTGGATTTGGCCAAAAGCAGGTCATTGGTGACTTTCACCAGGGCAGTCTCAGTGGAGTGGAGTGGGCAAAAGCCAGATTGTAGTGGATCGAGGATGGAGTTGTCAGAGAGGTAGCTTGTGAGATGGCTATAGACCAGTCATTCAAGTATAGGAGAAGAAGAATAGGAGAAGAGAGATGGGGTGGTAGTGCATACACACTAGGCGATGTGCTCCATGATGTCACTTATTTACTATATGGCATATTCTGTATGGGCCTTTAGTTTCAACAGCTACTCACAATACACTGCAATTTAGGTTAGGTTACACACAGATAATAATTTAAAAAAAAAATTCCAGGAATTTTTTTAACCTTTACTTTGATAAAGCGCTCTCTCTTCTGTGAACTTGAGAAATCTACCACATTCAATAGTATCTGATAATAATGCATGCATATCTACATAGCATAAGAATACATTTCAACATTTCACAACTTAATACACTGTACTGCAAATCCGGAATTAATTACGGATAAAACATTTCTGCAACTTTGGCACAATAAACCTTTATCCTTTATAGTGCACTTCTCCTTAAAGTTATCACCTGAAACAGTCACTCATTCTAAGGTGAACTTAACCATTCGGGGACTATAAGCTAAGACTGTAGCTGGTTCTGTCTAGGTTTTGTAATTCTCTCCTTTCAGTAACTTTACAATGTATCAATTTTTCCATGTCTGTGTATAATCAATAATTTTTAGTAACTTTACATTTTTTCAAAAAAATCTCAGAATGTCACAGTTCAGTGGGATGTCTAACAATAGCCAGCTAAAGGTTATCCTGTTGGATAAGAGCTCTGCCCCTTTCATTTAGAAGCTGTGTGCACTTGGATGAAATGCCTATTTGGAGAAAGTGGATGCCAATTTAAACTACTGTTTTATAGTACTTAAGCAGCTCAAAGTATCTATGTTGCTCCAGATTGCAGCGTCCACTCTGTAAGGCAATGTTGAAGTCTCTCACCCTATGTGTGTGGGTCAGCCAATATCTCTGTACCTACTAATTATAGTTCTCACTGTCCTCTAAGTCTGATGAGTTAATTGCTGCTGCTGTAATTAGTGACTGTGATGTAGGGTTGCGCTTGTTGATTTTCTACAGACCTCTTCTCGTGGACTGCTCAGCTGTCCTGTAGAAATTGTTGCTCCTAAGGTCACCTCTGTTTTACTGTTCCCTGTGGAGGCTACCGGATACCTGCTCACTGTGGAGGGGAGAGCCTGCTTCTCCGGGGGCTGCTCACTATGCATCTCTAAGGGAGGAGCTGGGTCCCAACACCCTCTCCAACCTCTCACCATAGATGGGCACTCCAACTGACGCTCCCCCCTAACAGCTCCCTTAGGGGCCAATTCAGAGATAGAATCTGCCGCGCATCTGGACGCATCGACCACGTCCATCTGGTTTGCACACGTTCACTGGCCGCAGTGCGTGCATGACCCTTCTCCTTGTGGCTGCATTCTGGAAGGATGTGGCCGCAAGATGATTGAAAGCGGTGGGTATTCTGTGTAACAGTGTTTGACAGGTGTGGTGGGCCGAACGGGAGCGTGCCACGAGCATTTGTGAGGAGGCAGCATGGTGTCACATGCAGCCGCTCTGATTAAAAACATTTCAGTAGACCGACTGACAGCACAGCCAGGCTGTGATAGTGGGGTTCAACCTTAATTTGATGCGTCCAGAATTACATTGAGGACACATCATGTGGCAGCACCACACACATGCTGGGAGGCCTTGCCCTGTGCTTGGTTGCCCCCAGCATGTGAGGAGATGGATGCAGATCTTCCAGATCCCTGCTGGCAGCTGTCAAATCAATGCAATGACAGCCTGATGGCTAGGAAGCATTTAGTCTGTCCAGCGAAATCACACATGCTGCGGCTGCTCTCCATAATACAGCCCTGTCTGTGGGCCCCCTGCGACTGCCAGGCCCAAACGCCCGCCTATGTTACATAGTGGTAAATCAGCTATTGGTGGGAAGGTAAGGCTTCGCATCACACCCCTATTTCTCTAACGTCCTAGTGGATGCTGGGGACTCCGTCAGGACCATGGGGAATAGCGGGCTCCGCAGGAGACAGGGCACATCTAAAAAAGCTTTTAGGTCACATGGTGCGTACTGGCTCCTCCCCCTATGACCCTCCTCCAAGCCTCAGTTAGGTTTTTGTGCCCGTCCGAGAGGGTGCAATCTAGGTGGCTCTCTTAAAGAGCTAGTTAGAAAAGTTTTTTTTTAGGTTTCTAATCAGTGTCTCCTGCTGGCGACAGGAGCACTGCAACGAGGGACTTAGGGGAGAGACTTGCAACTCACCTGCCTGCAGGAGGATTGAAGTCTTAGGCTACTGGACACTGAGCTCCAGAGGGAGTCGGAACACAGGTCAGCCTGGGGTTCGTCCCGGAGCCGCGCCGCCGATCCCCCTTACAGACGCTGAAGAACGGCAGAACGGAGGTCCGGAAACAGGCGGCAGAAGACTTCAGTCTTCATAGAGGTAGCGCACAGCACTGCAGCTGTGCGCCATTGTTGCTACACGGCTCACGGATCTCGGTCACGGAGGGTGCAGGGCGCTGCTGGGGGCGCCCTGGGCAGCAATATAGAGTACCTTAGAGGCAAATAAATACATCACATATAGCCATTAAGGCTATATGTATGTATTTAACCCAGGCCAGTTTATTAGAAAAACCGGGAGAAAAGCCCGCCGGAAAAGGGGCGGAGCTTATTCTCCTCAGCACTCAACGCCATTTTCCTGCACGGCTCCGCTGGTGAGGAAGGCTCCCACGACTCTCCCCTGCACTGCACTACAGAAACAGGGTAACAAAGAGAGGGGGGGCATAAATTGGCGATATAAATATATATTGAGAGCGCATATATAAAAACAACACCTTCTAGGGTTGTTATATACTGTATAGCGCTTTTGGTGTGTGCTGGCAAACTCTCCCTCTGTCTCCCCAAAGGGCTAGGAGGGTCCTGTCTTCAATAGAGCATTCACTGTGTGGCTGCTGTGTGTGTCGGTACGTGTGTGTCGACATGTATGAGGACGAAGTTGGTGTGGAGGCAGAGCAATTGCCGATGATGGTAATGTCACCCCCTAGGGAGTCGACACCGGAATGGATGGCTTTGGTTATGGAATTACGTGATAATGTCAGCACATTACAAAAGTCAGTTGACGAAATGAGACGCCCGGCAAACCAGTTAGTACCGGTTCAGGCATCTCAGACACCGTCAGGGGCTGTAAAACGTCCCTTACCTCAGTCAGTCGACACGGGTACCGACACAGATGAATCTAGTGTCGACGGTGAGGAAGTAAACGCATTTTCCAATAGGGCCACACGTTATATGATCACGGCAATGAAGGAGGCTTTGCAGCTCTCTGATACTACTGGTACCTCAAAAAGGGGTATTATGTGGGGGGTGAAAAAACTACCTGTATTTTTCCCAGAATCAGAGGAATTGAATGATGTGTGTGATGAAGCGTGGGTTACCCCCGATAGAAAAATGCTAATTTCAAAGAAGTTGTTGGCATTATACCCTTTCCCACCAGAGGTTAGGGCGCGCTGGGAATCACCCCCTAAGGTGGATAAGGCGCTCACACGTTTATCAAAGCAAGTGTCGTTGCCGTCTCCTGATACGGCCGCCCTCAAGGATCCAGCAGATAGGAGGCTGGAAACTACACTGAAGAGTATATACACACATACGGGTGTTATACTGCGACCGGCAATAGCCTCAGCCTGGATGTGCAGTGCTGGGGTAGTGTGGTTGGATTCTCTGACTGAAAATATTGAGACCCTGGATAGGGACAGTATTTTATTGACTCTAGAGCAATTAAAGGATGCTTTTCTTTATATGCGAGATGCTCAGAGGGATGTTTGTACTCTAGCATCAAGAGTAAGCGCGATGTCCATATCTGCTAGAAGAAGTTTATGGACGCGACAGTGGTCAGGTGATGCGGATTCCAAGAGGCATATGGAAGTATTGCCATATAAAGGAGAGGAATTGTTTGGGGTCGGTCTTTCGGACCTGGTGACCACGGCAACTGCCGGCAAATCCACCTTTTTACCTCAGACCCCTTCACAACAGAAAAAGACACCGTCTTTTCAGCCGCAGTCCTTTCGCTCCTATAAAAAGCGACCAAAAGGACAGTCTTATCTGCCGAGAGGCAGAGGAAAGGGTAAGAAAGGGCAGCACGCAGCCCCTGCCCAGGAACAGAAGCCCGCCCCGGCTTCTACAAAGCCATCAGCATGACGCTGGGGCTTTACAAGCGGACCCAGGAACGGTGGGGGGTCGACTCAAGATTTTCAGCAATCAATGGGCTCACTCACAAGTGGACCCGTGGGTCCTGCAGATAATATCTCAGGGTTACATGCTGGAGTTCGAAAGGTTTCCCCCTCGCCGGTTCCTAAAGTCTGCTTTACCAACGTCTCCCTCAGAAAGGACGTCGGTTTTGGAAGCCATTCACAAGCTGTATTCTCAGCAGGTGATAGTCAAGGTACCCCTCCTACAACAGGGAAAGGGGTATTATTCCACACTATTTGTGGTACCGAAGCCGGACGGTTCGGTAAGACCTATTCTAAATCTGAAATCCTTGAACCTGTACATACAGAAATTCAAGTTCAAAATGGAGTCACTCAGAGCAGTGATAGCGAATCTGGAAGACGGGGACTTCATGGTGTCCCTGGACATAAAGGATGCTTATCTGCATGTCCCAATTTACCCCTCACACCAAGGGTATCTCAGGTTCGTGATACAAGACTGTCATTATCAGTTTCAAACGATGCCGTTTGGTTTGTCTACGGCCCCTCGGGTCTTTACCAAGGTAATGACCGAAATGATGGTTCTTCTACGAAGAAAAGGCGTATTAATTATCCCTTACTTGGACGATCTCCTGATAAGGGCAAAGTCCAGAGAACAGCTGGAAGTCGGTGTAGCACTAACCCAGGTAGTGCTCCAGCAACACGGGTGGATTCTGAATCTTCCAAAATCTCAATTGACCCCGACAACTCGTCTGCTGTTCCTGGGAATGATTCTGGACACGGTTCAGAAAAAGGTGTTTCTCCCGGAGGAAAAAGCAAGGGAGTTATCCGAACTTGTCAGGAACCTCCTAAAACCAGGAACGGTGTCAGTACATCAATGCACAAGAGTCCTGGGAAAGATGGTGGCTTCGTACGAAGCGATTCCATTCGGCAGATTCCATGCACGGACATTTCAGTGGGATCTGCTGGACAAATGGTCCGGATCGCATCTGCACATGCATCAGCGGATAGCACTGTCACCAAGAACAAGGTTGTCTCTCCTGTGGTGGCTGCAGACTGCCCATATGTTAGTGGGCCGCAGATTCGGCATACAGGACTGGGTCCTGGTGACTACGGATGCCAGCCTACGAGGTTGGGGAGCAGTCACAAAGGGAAGAAATTTCCAGGGCGTGTGGTCAAGCCTGGAGACGTCTCTTCACATAAATATACTGGAGCTAAGAGCGATCTACAATGCTCTAAGTCTGGAAAAACCGCTGCTTCAGGGTCAGCCGGTGTTGATCCAGTCCGACAACATCACGGCAGTCGCCCACGTAAACCGACAAGGCGGCACGAGAAGCAGGAGTGCAATGGCAGAAGCGGCAAGGATTCTGCGCTGGGCGGAGAATCATGTCATAGCACTGTCAGCAGTGTTCATCCCGGGAGTGGACAACTGGGAAGCAGATTTCCTCAGCAGACACGACCTTCACCCGGGAGAGTGGGGACTTCATCCAGAAGTTTTCCACATGATTGTGAACCGTTGGGAAAAACCAAAGGTAGACATGATGGCGTCTCGCCTCAACAAAAAATTGGACAGGTATTGCGCCAGGTCAAGAGACCCTCAGGCAATAGCTGTGGACGCTCTGGTAACACCGTGGGTGTACCAATCAGTGTATGTGTTCCCTCCTCTGCCTCTCATACCAAAGGTGCTGAGAATTATACGGAAAAGAGGAGTAAGAACGATACTGGTGGCTCCGGACTGGCCAAGGAGAACTTGGTATCCGGAACTTCAAGAGATGCTCACGGAGGATCCGTGGCCTCTACCTCTGAGAAGGGATCTGCTTCAGCAGGGACCTTGTATGTTCCAAGACTTACCGCGTCTGCGTTTGACGGCATGGCGGTTGAACGCCGGATTCTAAAAGAAAAGGGCATTCCAGAGGAAGTTATTCCTACCTTGATTAAGGCTAGGAAGGAAGTGACTGTACAACATTATCACCGCATTTGGCGAAAATATGTTGCGTGGTGTGAGGCCAAGAAGGCTCCAACGGAAGAATTTCAATTGGGTCGATTCTTACATTTCCTGCAAGCAGGATTGTCTATGGGCCTAAAATTGGGGTCTATTAAAGTTCAAATTTCGGCCTTATCAATTTTCTTCCAGAAGGAATTGGCGTCAGTGCCTGAAGTACAAACTTTTGTCAAAGGTGTACTACATATACAACCCCCAATAGTGCCTCCAGTGGCACCGTGGGATTTGAACGTGGTTCTAAATTTTCTCAAATCTCATTGGTTTGAGCCGTTAAAATCGGTAGAATTAAAATACCTTACATGGAAGGTAACCATGCTGTTGGCCCTGGCTTCTGCCAGGAGAGTTTCAGAGTTGGCAGCTTTGTCATACAAGAGCCCATATCTGATATTCCATTCGGACAGGGCAGAATTGAGGACGCGTCCTCAATTTCTCCCTAAGGTGGTTTCGGCATTTCACTTAAACCAGCCTATTGTGGTGCCTGCGGCTACTAGCGACTTGGAGGACTCCAAGTTACTGGACGTTGTCAGAGCATTAAAAATATATATTTCAAGGACAGCTGGAGTCAGAAAAACTGACTCGTTGTTTACATTGTATGCACCCAACAAGATGGGTGCTCCTGCGTCTAAACAGACGATTGCACGTTGGATCTGTAGCACAATCCAACTTGCACATTCTGTGGCAGGCGTGCCACAGCCTAAATCTGTAAAGGCCCACTCCACAAGGAAGGTGGGCTCATCTTGGGCGGCTGCCCGAGGAGTCTCGGCATTACAACTTTGCCGAGCAGCTACGTGGTCAGGGGAGAACACGTTTGTAAAATTTTACAAATTTGATACTCTGGCTACAGAGGACCTGGAGTTTTCTCATTCGGTGCTGCAGAGTCATCCGCACTCTCCCGCCCGTTTGGGAGCTTTGGTATAATCCCCATGGTCCTGACGGAGTCCCCAGCATCCACTAGGACGTTAGAGAAAATAAGAATTTACTTACCGATAATTCTATTTCTCATAGTCCGTAGTGGATGCTGGGCGCCCATCCCAAGTGCGGATTGTCTGCAATACTTGTACATAGTTATTGTTACAAAAATCGGGTTATTATTGTTGTGAGCCATCTTTTTAGAGGCTACTTCGTTTTGTTATCATACTGTTAACTGGGTTCAGATCACAAGTTGTATGGTGTGATTGGTGTGGCTGGTATGAGTCTTACCCGGGATTCAAGATCCTTCCTTATTGTGTACGCTCGTCCGGGCACAGTACCTAACTGAGGCTTGGAGGAGGGTCATAGGGGGAGGAGCCAGTACGCACCATGTGACCTAAAAGCTTTTTTAGATGTGCCCTGTCTCCTGCGGAGCCCGCTATTCCCCATGGTCCTGACGGAGTCCCCAGCATCCACTACGGACTATGAGAAATAGAATTATCGGTAAGTAAATTCTTATTTTTCATCATTCTGGGTTGAGTCCCAGCATTCCCGGAGATGCTGGGCTACCCCAAGAGACTCTGCCTACAATGACGGCTCGTCCTCAGTGACAGGAGCCAGGCACTGCACGGTAATGTCAAAGTGAAGCACTCAGCTTCCTGTCTCAGTTCACATCCCCCTGCACCCTGACTCCAACAGTGCTATCTTCTGCTTTTTTCCTGACTGTATGCCTGCTAATTACAGTATGTACTGCTTCTGCAAATATGTCTCTTGACACTAGTTTGATTAGCTTCTTTCTTTTTCCCATTATACCTGACCTCTTTGTAAAACACCTGCAGTATGCACCAATAACTGTGCAGAAGTCATGGGTTCAACAGCATGTCTATCCCTGAGGTTCAAGGGTGTTCAGAGAGCAGGAGATTGAATAAATTCAGCTAAAGGAAAGAATTTGAGTTGAAAGTTGCATTACCCTATTTGTGTGCAATATACTGATATAATAAAGTGTCATATAAACAAGAAAGTATTATTAATAAATGTGAAAATCATACGTTCCATATAAAATATGACTCAATATAAATACATAGACCAAAGATAAATGTACTATAAACAAACATAAAAATTTGTTTTAAACTCTACAAATCAAATGGGAGTCTTTTTTTCCTGCAGTCGGCGAAATGGAAATGTCAACTAAGTAATGTGAATACAATTCTACAGTTTTATCTAATATACAAATGAGTCCTCTCGCACCAAGCCTCAATACGTCATACAGTGCGACTGAGAGGTTGCTTGAACATGCCTTTGTGCCTCTTCAGGAGTTAGGAGATGCATGTCAACAAATACACAATAATGTATAAACAGACATACTGTAGGTTTTTATATTTTTGGAGAGCAAGTGTAGTGCAGTAATGTATTCTAATGAAGGCATATGTCTAACTTTAAAAAAGATCCCAAATGCACGCATGTAGAATAATATCCATGAAAAGGTTGTAAAAGTCTAAGGAACACTTTTTAAAGCTCTGACAAGTTTAGGATTAATACATTGATTATCTTTCCTACCTCACAGCACTAGGAACATGGCTTCATTTCCAATAAGGGCCCAATCTGTGGGATGTTTGTATGTTTTTCCCATTGTTTGTGTGTATTCCCTTTGGGTATTCCAGTTATTTCCCACAATTCAAAACATACTGGTAGGTTCTTGACTCCAGATAACAACAATAATAATAATAATAATAATAATAATAATAATAATAATAGTGTGTATGTGTACACATATAATAGGGAATACAGATAATCTCCACTGAAACGGGGCTTAATGTGAATGACAAAATATGCTCTATAAATAACTTTTAAGAAATAAACTAAGCCTTTAGAAATGTTTTTGTGATAAGTGAAACAAGGAAAATATTTTTTCTTACTGTGTGTTGCATATTTATACAATATCTTTGGAAGAGTTGTAATGCTTCTCCTTCATTTCCAGAAAGGAAGAGTTAGTCATTAGTTGCCAAGGCAACCAGCACAAGCACAGTGCTATACTGATACACAACAGCACACATTCTGTTTTTGCAGAGTGGGCCTCTTAATGAACCTTTTGCCAGGAATGGACATAAAAGACTGAACAGATTGCTGTCTCTTGAGAATAGATTGTTTTCAGAATTGATTATATTGTTTCTGTTACATCTTCTTGACTTAATTGTCAGTGCCTCAATATGACTGATTAACTCCATGGAATAGACAGACATGCAAACAGATAAACATAGGCAAACGCACATACTCAGAGATAAATGTAGGAAATCCTTCATCCTAGGAGATACCGAAAATAAATTATGGATAATACTGTGTTTACACAAACAAAATAGCTGTCTTTAGTTGTAATTGGTTCATTTTATAGCAATTAATGTTTTAAAATGTTCCTTTTATTGACCGTCTCCTAATAAAACTAATACAAAAGGTGATATTTATCTTTATGTCCCAAAATATTAAACAAAAAATCTGTGTAGAAAATGCTATGCTATTGTATACCCCTTCCACAGAATGGAGGGAAAGTATATATTTGCACAACATAAATGTACTGTCTTTTATTATAACAAGGTGTATATTACATGTATTTTGTTGCCATTATATATAGGAAATGTACATAACTATAATGACACAAGCTAAAAAAATGCCAGAAACTTTATTAGACACTCCTGAGTACAGTATGGTGTCCAATCCTAGGCCATTTTTTCAAAACCGGGTATCGGGATTGAAATATGGTCAATTCCGGGATTAGTTTGTTTCCTGTGTTAATGTTCTCCCCCCCCCACACCGCACACATAACTCACCACCATGGTACCTGTGAGGGCGGGTGGGTAACTTGCTCTAGTTCAGTGAGGCTGTGCAGCGTGACCTCTGATTTCATGTCACGCTGCACAGAAATCCCCAGGATTGTAGCTTTCAATCCCAAGATTGAATCCTGGGCGATTTTTGGGCTAAATTCTGGGATCCTGCCGATCCCGGAATTGGCATCCTACTCCCGAGTGCAGTGAGAAATACAGTAATTGCCAAAGGGCAGCAGTTTACTAGTGGCTAGGTACATGATAAAGGGGGATATGTATTAAGCCGTGGAGAGTGATAAAGTGGAGAGAGCAGTAACATCCAATCAACTCCTTACTGCCATGTTAAAAGCTGTGTTTCAAAAATGACAGTAAGGAGCTGATTGGTAGTTTATCTATCTCCACTTTATCACCTTCCAAGGCTTAGTACATCTGCCAAATAGATAAATCCATCAAGAGGTTTCCTATCAATGAAACTAATATATTCAACTAATGAAGCCTGCACAGATCATAGTGGTCTGTGCAGTGCTCCTGTTTGGGGGAGAGGGATTCCACCATTTTTCCACTTCTATTTGCCATCATATTTGAACTGAATGATAAAATTTTATGTCATTTAGAACTTCAAAACACATTTGACATCAATGTCTAGTTTCAATAGAGAACTGGCCTTAGTATTTGGCTGAGGTTAGTTTATTGGTGATGTAATTTTAGTGAAATGAACAGATGGAAAGCTTGACTGGTGAGGCTTTATGATGGATCTGGAGCAGAAGAAAGAGGTGATGCACTTGTACTTTACGAGAAAGCAAATGATGGGGGAGAGTTGGAAAGGTGGAACTACCATTGGTGCAGCAGGTGCATTGCACTTGGGCCCCTGAGGTATAATGGGCCCACCACTGCACAGACCAGCATTAAGTTATCCCCTGGCACCCTTACAGACCATTTTGAGTAATGTCAGATGACAACATTTTGTGCAGAAAGCAAAGTGGGCCCCACTGCCTGAGGGACTGCTTCTTACCTTAGGGAGGCAGGGCTGATCTTGTGTGTGCTGGACTGACAGAGGAGTCCTGCCATCTATCATTGTTGATCATCACAGCTATATACTGCCTCTAACTAACTGACAGCTGTGTGTTTTTTTTCTGATTCACTGCTGTCTGTGTATTAAAGGCAGCTTATAACCAGTGTAACTGGCACTGTCAGATTGGGCCTGACCGAGTGTCAAATTAAGGAAAGCACAAGGGGCTGGCAGAGCAGAGAACACTGTGTTCCTGACCCCACCAAGGAACATGCCCCCTGTGCTCTGCACTACACAGGACATTGTGGTTGTAACCATCACTCACTGCCTCTCCCTGTCACCCCCTGCCTCCCTCAGCCTTCCACTGTCACCCATTGCCTCTCTGTGTCACCCATTGCTGTGTGGCATATATTGAACTTTGGTTGGGGTGGAGGATGAGGGCCCAAATTATATTTTTGCACCTGGGCCCATCACTCACAAGTGCTGTCACTGGTTGGGGGAGTAGTAATCAAAGAAAGCAGGGGTCAAGAGAGAGTTTCTTTAGACTAAGGGATACAATGGTATGCTTTAAGGATGTCCAACTTGATCTCTGTGGTTTCAAAGCACAAAAACTATTTATTAAGATGCAATGGGATCACACGCTCAAAGCAAACAGATTTTATTACAATAAATAGATACAGGAAAAGGGAAAAGATGAACAGAACAAAATATCACTAAGACATGCATACGCAGCAAGTCTAACACAAGAGAGTCTACTGTGCCGTCAAACAGGTGAGAGTAGTAAAATATATAAACAGGGATAGGGTCATAAATTATATCAATTGAATGTTTCAGATAAACAGGTCAGTCTCCTATAGTTCACGATGTCAAGACTTACAAAAACATGGCGGTTAATTGGTGAATAAAGTCTCTCTTTGATTAAATTAGGACCCTCCTGAATTACAAGGCTAAGATTTTGTAATATTTTGTAACTTAAAGGAGAACACTGGTTTGTCATTCCAATAATTCTAGCAAATGCAGGAACAATGGTCTGATCATTGCTACAATGTTGAATTTAGGATAAGAACTATTGGACTTAGCACAGACATGGAAAATTAGAATTGTTTACTAACCAATGCAATGTTATACTTAGAATAATAAGCTGCAATAAACAATGTTTGATATCCCAAGCTAATGTTGGACACAGCCTCAGTAAATGAATATTGGTACAGCTAAGTATATTTAATGTATAAAGTTAGTATTGCATTAAGATAAAGTAGTACTGATTGATATTGAGCAAATCTCATTGTACTCGGACTTCTTTGATGAAACTATATCCATACATATCCTATTGTACAATGAGTCTCTATGGGAAAATGATGGAACATTGTTATTAATACAACAAGCAATACAGTTGCTTTTCACCAGTAAGAAGTAATTAAATGAACTGCATTTGTGGTAACAGGTTTGCTAGTCTCTGTGAACTCTGATTGCATCACACACAGGGAAAATAGTTTCTAAGAAATTTCAATATATTTGGCTGATATTTTGTTAAGAAGGGAAGGTGCCCAAGAAAGAGTTAAGTTGATAAAGTGGGAAAAAAGTGAGCATGTTTCAGAGGAGCCGGATCAGATGGATTGCGGTCAAGATCGCAGGTATGGGCTGAACAGGAGAGGACAACAAAGTTTTGAAACCTGGTTAGGTGGAAGGGGGCTAGGGAGGAGGAACCTGAACTAATAATAAGACATGGTGCATTGACTGTTTTGGAGGTGAAGTGAGGGGCAAAATTAAGTAAACTAAGAGAAGAGGAGGGTGAAGGGAGTTAAATGGAATGAAGGTTGGAGGCTGAAGAGGAAATGAGGGATGCAAATCAGTATTGTTTAGTGAATGAGAGAGTAGAGCTACTGTATTTGATGAAAGAATGAACTTGAAGTGAAGGAAGTCAGCAAGAGCATGTCACTTTTTTGAAAAGATGCCTAGCAGGCTAAAGCACTTTTGGAGAAGAGTGCCAGGATTTGGGATGGGACGATCAGAGATTTATGGTAACAGCTATGGCAGCAGATTCAAGGGCAGTAGTGAGGGCATGGTTATAAAAAGAAGACAGCTTGGCCATGGTAGGCGAGGGGGCAGAAGGGAAACTAGAATAAACTGGTGAGATCAAGGTCATCAAGATTTTGTTAGTAACAGTGGATTATGAGAAGTAGGTTGAGTAGCGTAAGGGTTTTGCTGAAGGAAACATACCAGTGAACTGTGCTCTACTGTACCTAAAAATATATGAAAAAGCAAGATATATGTGTATAAAAATATCTCAGCAATACTTTTGCACAAAATATGGGCTAGGACCCTTGGTCTGGTTCTTTTATCTCCAACTACGACACTGGGTACATAGCACTGCATACATCCAGTTTACCTTTCGTTCCCCCCACTCAGATTATTAGCTAGACAAACAACTCCCTCCTGCCATGGGGTTATATCTTTCTGGAATAGTTGTCTCTCCCCCACCCTTCCCCGGACCTTTAGACAAATCCCCAAAACATCTACAATAGGAAAAGGATCTCCAACACACATTCATACCTAAACAATGAGAAATAATCCCCCCTCACCTCTTTCTCAATGTCCTCTTGTATTAACATACTGAAATGCATATTAAACTTATACATAGACTATACTTGACCTCTACACAACTCCATATATTTTAGTTTACATGCTCTACATTTTGTTGGCACCTATGGCATCAGGAAGGAACAATAATACGCCCTTTTTGTGGGAGGTGTATGGCCTTATAAAAGATATATTGAGTATACTTCTCTCCCCAGATCTTACCTTAGCCTTACTTCCTAATATCCCCGGGCAGTCCCAAAGGATGAGTATTATCTACTTTACTTGGACTTATCTTGATTTCTGCCAGGGCTACCATTTCCCAACACTGGATTTCCTCTTCTCCTTCCCTGTTTGCTAAATTCATATCCAAAACTCAGTTTAACTTGAGATGAAAACCAGAGATGTTGCATACTCCATGTCCCACTACTCCCCCTTTTTTAACTGTTTTTTTTTTCTGCCATACATTACCTACAGTATGCAACAGAGGCTAAGGGTGCTCTTCCCATGGACTTGGTCACAAATTGTCCCTCTGTTCCACTCAACCTGAATTAGACTTCAGAAGCTGGATCTCCTACCTGAACGGCTATTGTTTATTCTCAAATGTTTCAGCTAGAGATGAGCGCCTGAAATTTTTCGGGTTTTGTGTTTTGGTTTTGGGTTCGGTTCCGCGGCCGTGTTTTGGGTTCGAACGCGTTTTGGCAAAACCTCACCGAATTATTTTTGTCGGATTCGGGTGTGTTTTGGATTCGGGTGTTTTTTTCCAAAAACACTAAAAAACAGCTTAAATCATAGAATTTGGGGGTCATTTTGATCCCAAAGTATTATTAACCTCAAAAACCATAATTTACACTCATTTTCAGTCTATTCTGAATACCTCACACCTCACAATATTATTTTTAGTCCTAAAATTTGCACTGAGGTCGTTGTGTGAGTAAGATAAGCGACCCTAGTGGCCGACACAAACACCGGGCCCATCTAGGAGTGGCACTGCAGTGTCACGCAGGATGTCCCTTCCAAAAAACCCTCCCCAAACAGCACATGACGCAAAGAAAAAAAGAGGCGCAATGAGGTAGCTGTGTGAGTAAGATTAGCGACCCTAGTGGCCGACACAAACACCGGGCCCATCTAGGAGTGGCACTGCAGTGTCACGCAGGATGGCCCTTCCAAAAAACCCTCCCCAAACAGCACATGACGCAAAGAAAAAAAGAGGCGCAATGAGGTAGCTGTGTGAGTAAGATTAGCGACCCTAGTGGCCGACACAAACACCGGGCCCATCTAGGAGTGGCACTGCAGTGTCACGCAGGATGGACCTTCCAAAAAACCCTCCCCAAACAGCACATGACGCAAAGAAAAAAAGAGGCGCAATGAGGTAGCTGTGTGAGTAAGATTAGCGACCCTAGTGGCCGACACAAACACCGGGCCCATCTAGGAGTGGCACTGCAGTGTCACGCAGGATGGCCCCTCCAAAAAACCCTCCCCAAACAGCACATGACGCAAAGAAAAAAAGAGGCGCAATGAGGTAGCTGTGTGAGTAAGATTAGCGACCCTAGTGGCCGACACAAACACCGGGCCCATCTAGGAGTGGCACTGCAGTGTCACGCAGGATGTCCCTTCCAAAAAACCCTCCCCAAACAGCACATGACGCAAAGAAAAAAAGAGGCTTTTTACTGATATTTGGTGTTTTGGATTTGACATGCTCTGTACTATGACATTGGGCATCGGCCTTGGCAGACGACGTTGCTGGCATTTCATCGTCTCGGCCATGACTAGTGGCAGCAGCTTCAGCACGAGGTGGAAGTGGATCTTGATCTTTCCCTAATTTTGGAACCTCAACATTTTTGTTCTCCATATTTTAATAGGCACAACTAAAAGGCACCTCAGGTAAACAATGGAGATGGATGGATTGGATACTAGTATACAATTATGGACGGGCTGCCGAGTGCCGACACAGAGGTAGCCACAGCCGTGAACTACCGCACTGTACTGTGTCTGCTGCTAATATATAGACTGGTTGATAAAGAGATAGTATACTCGTAACTAGTATGTATGTATAAAGAAAGAAAAAAAAACCACGGTTAGGTGGTATATACAATTATGGACGGGCTGCCGAGTGCCGACACAGAGGTAGCCACAGCCGTGAACTACCGCACTGTACTGTGTCTGCTGCTAATATATAGACTGGTTGATAAAGAGATAGTATACTCGTAACTAGTATGTATGTATAAAGAAAGAAAAAAAAACCACGGTTAGGTGGTATATACAATTATGGACGGGCTGCCGAGTGCCGACACAGAGGTAGCCACAGCCGTGAACTACCGCACTGTACTGTGTCTGCTGCTAATATATAGACTGGTTGATAAAGAGATAGTATACTCGTAACTAGTATGTATGTATAAAGAAAGAAAAAAAAACCACGGTTAGGTCACTGGTATATACAATTATGGACGGGCTGCCGAGTGCCGACACAGAGGTAGCCACAGCCGTGAACTACCGCACTGTACTGTGTCTGCTGCTAATATATAGACTGGTTGATAAAGAGATAGTATACTCGTAACTAGTATGTATGTATAAAGAAAGAAAAAAAAACCACGGTTAGGTCACTGGTATATACAATTATGGACGGGCTGCCGAGTGCCGACACAGAGGTAGCCACAGCCGTGAACTACCGCACTGTACTGTGTCTGCTGCTAATATAGACTGGTTGATAAAGAGATAGTATACTACTAATATTATATACTGGTGGTCAGGTCACTGGTCACTAGTCACACTGGCAGTGGCACTCCTGCAGCAAAAGTGTGCACTGTTTAATTTTAATATAATATTATGTACTCCTGGCTCCTGCTATAACCTATAACTGGCACTGCAGTAGTGCTCCCCAGTCTCCCCCACAATTATAAGCTGTGTGAGCTGAGCAGTCAGACAGATATATAATATATATAGATGATGCAGCACACTGGCCTGAGCCTGAGCAGTGCACACAGATATGGTATGTATGTGACTGAGTCACTGTGTGCTGTGTATCGCTTTTTTCAGGCAGAGAACGGATTATAAATAAAAGTGGTGGTCACTGGTCACTATCAGCAAAACTCTGCACTGTACACTACTGAGTACTCCTAATGCTCCCCAAAATTAGTAAATCAAGTGTCTAAACGGAGAGGACGCCAGCCACGTCCTCTCCCTATCAATCTCAATGCACGTGTGAAAATGGCGGCGACGCGCGGCTCCTTATATAGAATCCGAGTCTCGCGATAGAATCCGAGCCTCGCGAGAATCCGACAGCGTCATGATGACGTTCGGGCGCGCTCGGGTTAACCGAGCAAGGCGGGAAGATCCGAGTCGCTCGGACCCGTGAAAAAAAACATGAAGTTCTGGCGGGTTCGGATTCAGAGAAACCGAACCCGCTCATCTCTATGTTTCACCTCATACTATATTTTTACAAATTGTCTAAATAGTTTTAGTCTGATCAAATTTGTCTTCTTATACATTATATACTCGATGTTGTACGTTAGCATACATTGGTGCAGATGTAATAAGCCTGAAGAAGAGATAAAGAAGTGATAAGTGGAAGGTGATAATGCACAAGCCAATCATTACAGGTTTGAAAAATGACCATTAAGAGCTGAATGGCTGGTGCGTTATCACCTTCCACTTATCACTTCTTTATCACTGCTTTATCACATCTCCAGGCTTAACACATCTGCCCCATTATGCATTTTCCCTTCCCACTTTTACCCCATCTATTGTCTCCTTTTCATTTTTTGTGTGTACTCAGTAAAAATATGTTATTGGAAAAAAACATTTTCAGCAAGACCGATAATATAAAAAAGACATTTAGAGACATAATGTAACACATATAGATCAAATACAAGTCCAAAAATTATGATACAATAAGTATAAATTTACAGCTTCTTAGATGTAAATGTATCTTATAATGTCTCCACAAATAGTACTTCCAGTAAGGGGAGCAACCCCTTTAAGAAACAAGGTTTTAAAATCCTTTGTGTATAAAAACCTTTAAACAGGGGTTGCAATATTGCTACCCTCTTAAATCCAAGAGATCATATATATTCTAGTGATGTGCACCGGACATTTTTCGGGTTTTGTGTTTTGGTTTTGGATTCGGTTCTGCAGGCGTGTTTTGGATTCGGACGCGTTTTGGCAAAACCTCACTGAAAATATTTTATCGGATTCGGGTGTGTTTTGGATTCGGGTGTTTTTTACAAAAAACCCTAAAAAACTTCTTAAATAATAGAATTTGGGGGTCATTTTGATCCCATAGTATTATTAACCTCAATAACCATAATTTCCACTCATTTCCAGTCTATTCTGAACACCTCACACCTCACAATATTATTTTTAGTCCTAAAATTTGCACCGAGGTCGCTGGATGGCTAAGCTAAGCGACACAAGTGGCCGACACAAACACCTGGCCCATCTAGGAGTGGCACTGCAGTGTCAGGCAGGATGGCACTTCAAAAAAATTGTCCCCAAACAGCACATGATGCAAAGAAAAAAAGAGGCGCACCAAGGTCGCTGTGTGACTAAGCTAAGCGACACAAGTGGCCGACACAAACACCTGGCCCATCTAGGAGTGGCACTGCAGTGTTAGGCAGGATGGCACTTCAAAAAAATTGTCCCCAAACAGCACATGATGCAAAGAAAAAAAGAGGCGCACCAAGGTCGCTGTGTGACTAAGCTAAGCGACACAAGTGGCCGACACAAACACCTGGCCCATCTAGGAGTGGCACTGCAGTGTCCGGCAGGATGGCACTTTAAAAAAATTGTCCCCAAACAGCACATGATGCAAAGAAAAATTAAAGAAAAAAGAGGTGCAAGATGGAATTGTCCTTGGGCCCTCCCACCCACCCTTATGTTGTATAAACAGGACATGCACACTTTAACGAACCCATCATTTCAGCGACAGGGTCTGCCACACGACTGTGACTGAAATGACTGGTTGGTTTGGGCCCCCACCAAAAAAAGAAGCAATCAATCTCTCCTTGCACAAACTGGCTCTACAGAGGCAAGATGTCCACCTTATCATCATCCTCCGATTCCTCACCCCTTTCACTGTGTACATCCCCCTCCTCACAGATTATTAATTTGTCCCCAATGGAATCCACCATCTCAGGTCCCTGTGTACTTTGTGGAGGCAATTGCTGCTGGTGAATGTCTCCACGGAGGAATTGATTATAATTCATTTTGATGAACATCATCTTCTACACATTTTCTGGAAGTAACCTCGTACGCCGATTGCTGACAAGGTGAGCGGCTGCACTAAGCACTCTTTCGGAGTACACACTGGAGGGAGGGCAACTTAGGTAGAATAAAGCCAGTTTGTGCAAGGGCCTCCAAATTGCCTCTTTTTCCTGCCAGTATACGTACGGACTGTCTGACGTGCCTACTTGGATGCGGTCACTCATATAATCCTCCACCATTCTTTCAATGGTGAGAGAATCATATGAAGTGACAGTAGACGACATGTCAGTAATCATTGGCAGGTCCTTCAGTCCGGACCAGATGTCAGCACTCGCTCCAGACTGCCCTGCATCACCGCCAGCGGGTGGGCTCGGAATTCTTAGCCTTGTGAAGGAGGAGATGTTGACGGGTCACATTCCGCTTGACTTGACAATTTTCTCACCAGCAGGTCTTTGAACCTCTGCAGACTTGTGTCTGCCGGAAAGAGAGATACAACGTAGGTTTTAAATCTAGGATCGAGCACGGTGGCCAAAATGTAGTGCTCTGATTTCAACAGATTGACCACCCGTGAATCCTGGTTAAGCGAATTAAGGGCTCCATCCACAAGTCCCACATGCCTAGCGGAATCGCTCTGTTTTAGCTCCTTCTTCAATGTCTCCAGCTTCTTCTGCAAAAGCCTGATGAGGGGAATGACCTGACTCAGGCTGGCAGTGTCTGAACTGACTTCACGTGTGGCAAGTTCAAAGGGTTGCAGAACCTTTCACAACGTTGAAATCATTCTCCACTGCGCTTGAGTCAGGTGCATTCCCCCTCCTTTGCCTATATCGTGGGCAGATGTATAGGCTTGAATGGCCTTTTGCTGCTCCTCCATCCTCTGAAGCATATAGAGGGTTGAATTCCACCTCGTTACCACCTCTTGCTTCAGATGATGGCAGGGCAGGTTCAGGACTGTTTGGTGGTGCTCCAGTCTTCTGTACGCGGTGGCTGAATGCCGAAAGTGGCCCACAATTCTTCTGGCCACCGACAGCATCTCTTGCACGCCCCTGTCGTTTTTTTAAATAATTCTGCTCCACCAAATTCAATGTATGTGCAAAACATGGGACGTGCTGGAATTTGCCCAGATGTAATGCACGCACAGTATTGCTGGCGTTGTCCGATGTCACAAATCCCCAAGAGAGTCCAATTAGGGTAAGCCATTCTGCGATGATCTTCCTCAGTTGCCGTAAGAGGTTGTCAGCTGTGTGCCTCTTCTGGAAAGCGGTGATACAAAGCGTAGCCTGCCTAGGAACGAGTTGGCGTTTGCAAGATGCTGCTACTGGTGCCGCCGCTGCTGTTCTTGCTGCGGGAGGCAATACATCTACCCAGTGGGCTGTCACAGTCATATAGTCCTGAGTCTGCCCTGCTCCACTTGTCCACATGTCCGTGGTTAAGTGGACATTAGGTACAACTGCATTTTTTAGGACACTGGTGACTCTTTTTCTGAGGTCTGTGTACATTTTTGGTATCGCCTGCCTAGAGAAATGGAACCTAGATGGTATTTGGTACCGGGGACACAGTACCTCAATCAAGTCTCTAGTTGCCTCTGAATTAACGGTGGATACCGGAACCACGTTTCTCACCGCCCAGGCTGCCAAGGCCTGAGTTATCCGCTTTGCAGCAGGATGACTGCTGTGATATTTCATCTTCCTCGCAAAGGACTGTTGGACAGTCAATTGCTTACTGGAAGTAGTACAAGTGGTCTTCCGACTTCCCCTCTGGGATGACAATCGATTCCCAGCAGCTACAACAGCAGCGCCAGCAGCAGTAGGTGTTACACTCAAGGATGCATCGGAGGAATCCCAGGCAGGAGAGGACTCGTCAGAATTGCCAGTGACATGGCTTGCAGGACTATTGGCTTTCCTGGGTAAGGAGGAAATTGACACTGAGAGAATTGGTGGTGTGGTTTGCAGGAGCTTGGTTACAAGAGGAAGGGATTTAGTGGTCAGTGGACAGCTTCCGCTGTCACCCAAAGTTTTTGAACTTGTCACTGACTTATGATGAATGCGCTGCAGGTGACGTATAAGGGAAGATGTTCCGAGGTGGTTAACGTCCTTACCCCTACTTATTACAGCTTGACAAAGGCAACACACGGCTTGACACCTGTTGTCCGCATTTGTGTTGAAATAATTCCACACCGAAGAGTGGATTTTTTTTGTATTTTGACCAGGCATGTCAATGGCCATATTCGTCCCACGGACAACAGGTGTCTCCCCGGGTGCCTGACTTAAACAAACCACCTCACCATCAGAATCCTCCTTGTCAATTTCCTCCCCAGCGCCAGCAACACCCATATCCTCAGCCTGGTGTACTTCAACAGTGACATCTTCAATTTGACTATCAGGAACTGGACTGCGGGTGCTCCTTCCAGCACTTGCAGGGGGCGTGCAAATGGTGGAAGGCGCAAGCTCTTCCCGTCCAGTGTTGGGAAGGTCAGGCATCGCAATCGACACAATTGCACTCTCCTTGGGGATTTGTGATTTAGAAGAACGCACAGTTCTTTGCTGTGCTTTTGCCAGCTTAAGTCATTTCATTTTTCTAGCGAGAGGATGAGTGCTTCCATCCTCATGTGAATCTGAACCACTAGCCATGAACATAGGCCAGGGCCTCAACCGTTCCTTGCCACTCCATGTCGTAAATGGCATATTGGCAAGATTACGCTTCTCATCAGATGCTATCAATTTTGATTTATGGGTCATTTTACTGAACTATTGTTTTTTGGATTTTACATGCTCTCTACTATGACATTGGGCATCGGCCTTGGCAGACGACGTTGATGGCGTTTCATCGTCTCGGCCATGACTAGTGGCAGCAGCTTCAGCACGAGGTGGAAGTGGATCTTGATCTTTCCCTATTTTAACCTCCACATTTTTGTTCTCCATTTTTTAATGTGTGGAATTATATGCCAGTATCAATCGCAATGGCCTACTACTATATATACTGCGCACACCTGAAATGCACCACAGGTATGGATGGATAGTATACTTGACGACACAGAGGTAGGTTGAGCAGTGGCCTTCCGTACCGTACTGCTATATATACTGGTGGTCACTGTCAACAAACTGCAAAACTAAAATGCACCACAGGTATAGAATCTAGATGGATAGTATACTTGACGACACAGAGGTAGGTAGAGCAGTGGCCTTCCGTACCATACTGCTATATATACTGGTGGTCACTGTGTCAGCAAACTGCAAAACTAAAATGCACCACAGGTATAGAATCTAGATGGATAGTATACTTAATGACGACACAGAGGTAGGTACAGCAGTGGCCTTCCGTACCGTACTGCTATATATAGTATACTGGTGGTTACTGTGTCAGCAAACTGCAAAACTAAAATGCACCACAGGTATAGAATGTAGATGGATAGTATACTTAATGACGACACAGAGGTAGGTACAGCAGCGGCCTTCCATACCGTACTGCTATATATAGTATACTGGTGGTCACTGTGTCAGCAAACTGCACAACTGAAATGCACCACAGGTATAGAATCTAGATGGATAGTATACTTAATGACGACACAGAGGTAGGTACAGCAGTGGCCTACTGTACTGTAATGCTATATATTATATACTGGTGGTCACTGGTCAGCAAAACTCTGCACTGTACTCCTCCTATATAATATTATACTGGTGGTCCCCAGTCCCCACAATAAAGCAGCACACTGAGCACAGATATGGAGTGTTTTTCAGGCAGACAACGTATACTGGTGGTCACTGTTAGCAAAACTCTGCACTGTACTTCTGCTATATAATACAGCTGCTCCCCAGTCCCCACAATTAAGCAGTGTGAGCACAGATATATGCAGCACACTGAGCACAGATATGGAGTGTTTTTCAGGCAGACAACGTATACTGGTGGTCACTGGTCAGCTAAACTCTGCACTGTACTCCTGCTATATAATACAGCTGCTCCCCAGTCCCCACAATTAAGCAGTGTGAGCACAGATATATGCAGCACACTGAGCACAGATATGGAGCATTTTTTTCAGGCAGAGAACGGATAACTGGTGGTCACTGATCAGCAAAACTCTGCACTGTACTCCTCCTATATTATACTGCTGCTCCCCAGCCCTCCCCACAATTAAGCAATAATGCACAATCAAGTTCAACAATAATGGAGAGGACGCCAGCCACGTCCTCTCCCTAACAATTCCAATGCACGAGTGAAAATGGCGGCGAGGCGCGGCTGCTTATATAGAATCCGAATCTCGCGAGAATCTGACAGCGGGATGATGACGTTCGGGCGCGCTCGGGTTAAACGAGCCATACGGGAGAATCCGAGTATGGCTCGGACCCGTGTAAAAATTGTGAAGTTCGGGGGGGTTCGGTTTCCGAGAAACCAAACCCGCTCATCACTAATATATTCCCTACATTCAGTAGAGCCGTATATTAGCGTATAAGATACAAAGTTGCTAATAAAATTCCATATTACTAGCAGTGTTTTGTTTGACTGAATCATGCAGTCTTTTTTGCGCAGATAAAAAGTTAAAACACACAATATAGGCAATCGGGCTGACTGCAAGATGTAAAAGATTTTTAGGGACAGATTCAAATCAGATCGCACCTGCTATTATCCATCTAAAGTGATGGGAGATAGAAGGTTGATATTTAAATGTACCCTGTTATCGCGCTGATCACACTCATTACAGTCTGGTCGACTAAACCCAACTAAAGTAATGGGCGCGATCCTAACTCAAATGGGTCTCTTTACACGCATTTAAGCTCACTACCTCCAGGGGTAGTGAGCTGAAATGAAGTTGTCACACCTGTTGGCAGTAACATTATAATACTAACAGTGGGCGCGATCGTGGCCAGGAGTGGGGATGGAACATTTGAATCCTGCCCACATTGTTCAATCACACTTCCCCATTGGATACCAACATCAAACCCACTGTGTTACCTTTCCCGGTTGAATACAGTGCATCCGGAAAGAATTCACAGCACTTCACTTTTTCCACATTTTGTTATGTTACAGCCTTATTTCAAAATGGAATAAATTTATTTTTTCCCTCCAAATTCTACACACAATGCCCCATAATGACAATGTAAAAATTTTTTTTTTTGAGATTTTTGTAAATTCATTAAAAATAAAAGAAATCACATGTACATAAGTATTCATAGGCTTTGCCATTAATCTCAAAATTGAGCTCAGGTGCATCCTGATCATCCTTGAGATGTTCCTACAGCTTAATTGGAGTCCAACTGTGGTAAATTCAGTTGATTGGGCATGACTTGGAATGGCACACTCCTCTCTATATAAGATCCCACACTTGACAGTGCATGTCTGAGCACAAACCAAGCATGAAATCAAAGGAATTGTCTGTAGGCCTCTGAGAAAGGATTGTCTCGAGGCACAAATCTGGGGAAGGATACAGAAAAATATCTGCTGCTTTGAAAGTCCCAATATGCACAATGGATTCCATCATCCGTAAATGGAAGAAACTTGGAAACACCAGGATTCTTCTTAGAGCTGGCCGGCCATCTATATTGAGCGATTTGTGGAGAAGGGCCCTAGTCAGGAAGGTGACCAAGAACCCAATGGTCACTCTGTCAGAGCTACAGCATTCCTCTGTGGAGAGTGGAGAACCTTCCAGAAGGACAACCATCTCTGCAGCAATCCACTAATCAGGCCTGTATGGTAAAGTGGCCAGACAGAAGCCACTCCCTAGTAAAAAGCACATGGCAGCCCACCTGGAGTTTGCCAAAATGCACCTGAAGGACTCTCAGACCACGAGAAACAAAATTATCTGGTCTGATTAGACAAAGACTGAACTCTTTGGCCTGAATGCCAGGCGTCATGTTTGGAGGAAACCAGGTACCGCTCATCACCAGGCCAATACCATCACTACAGTGAAGCATGGTGTTGGCAGCATCATGCTGTGGTGATGTTTTTCAGCAGCAGGAACTAGGAGACTAGTCAGGATAGAGGGAAAGATGAATGCAACAATATACAGAGACATCCTGGATGAATACCTTCTCCAGAGCGCTCTAGACCTCAGACTGGAGTGACAGTTTATCTTTCAGCAGGACAACGATCCTAAGCACACAGCCAAGATATCAAAGGAGTGGCTTCAGGACAACTCTGTGAATGTCCTTGAGTGGGCCAGCCAGAGCCCATGCTTGAATCCAATTGAACATCTCTGGACCGATCTGAAAATGGCTGTGTACCGATGCTTTCCATTCAACCAGATGGAGCTTGAGAGATGCTGCAAAGAGAAATGGGCAAAACTGCCCAAAGATAGATGTGCCAAGCTTGTGGCATCATATTCAAAAAGACTTGAGGCTGTAATTGCTGCCAAAAATGGATCAACAAAGTATTGAGTATAGGCTGTGATTACTTGTGTACATGTGATTTCTTAGATTTTTATTTTTAATAAATTTGCAAAAATCTCAAAAAAAACTTTTTTTACGTTTTCATTATAAGGTATTGTGTGTACAATTTTGAGGGAAAAAGGAATTTATTCCAGTTTTGAATAAGACTGTAACATAACAAAATGTGGAAAAAGTGAAGCGCTGTGAATACTTTCCGGATGCACTGTATGCTTAAAATGTGTGGTGGTTGTGATTCATGGGTCTGATCACTCATACCACTTTCAGATCCCAAATGCCGGTTCGCACCTGGGAATTGGAAACGGGTCCTTCCCAGAGGTGCAACCTGGCATTGGACCCTGAGAACTGGCTTCTCGACCTGGCAATATGGCTGGTCGGGTTGCCATTGGTGGTGGGTGCAGAGTCAGCGCTGGGAGATGAGATCATCTCTGTGCCGCCTCTCCCTATGCTGTGAATGGTTACCGGGTTGCATCGACCCGGGTAACCCGTTCACACTGCACTTGACATAGTAATAACCCGCAAATAACCTTTATTTATTCCCTGGTTGAATTACCAGGTCAGATGACCCGTGAATTTGGTAGTGAACCTTTCACACTGCACAGTGACCTGTGTCGACCCGGCAATATACTGGGTTGATACCAGGCTATTTGTACGGTCTGAAAGGGGTATGAGAGTACTCTGCGTCCTGATGCTGTGATCAGTCTCTGTGGATGTCGGCTTTGCAAACCTGCTGTCAATGGTCTGCTCAAAGCAGATCTGCCTCTAATGTGTTTCTTCACTTTTGGTAATTTCCATTTCTCTGACGTCCTAGTGGATGCTGGGACTCCGTCAGGACCATGGGGATTAGCGGCTCCGCAGGAGACAGGGCACAAAAATAAAAGCTTTAGGACTAGGTGGTGTGCACTGGCTCCTCCCCCTATGACCCTCCTCCAAGCCTCAGTTAGGTTTTTGTGCCCGTCCGAGCAGGGTGCAATCTAGGTGGCTCTCCTAAAGAGCTGCTTAGAAAAAGTTATTAGGTTTTTTATTTTCAGTGAGTCCTGCTGGCAACAGGCTCACTGCAACGAGGGACTTAGGGGAGAAGAAGTGAACTCACCTGCGTGCAGGATGGATTGGCTTCTTAGGCTACTGGACACCATTAGCTCCAGAGGGATCGAACACAGGCCCAGCCATGGAGTCCGGTCCCGGAGCCGTGCCGCCGACCCCCTTGCAGATGCCGAAAAGTGAAGAGGTCCAGAAACCGGCGGCAGAAGACTTTTCAGTCTTCATGAGGTAGCGCACAGCACTGCAGCTGTGCGCCATTGTTGTCAGCACACTTCACACCAGCGGTCACTGAGGGTGCAGGGCGCTGGGGGGGGGGGGGGCGCCCTGGGCAGCAATGATAATACCTTGTTCTGGCTAAAAATACATCACATATAGCCCCTGGGGCTATATGGATGTATTTAACCCCTGCCAGGTCTCACAAACACCGGGAGAAGAGCCCGCCGAAATAGGGGGCGGGGCCTATCTCCTCAGCACACAGCGCCATTTCCCTGCACAGCTCCGCTGCGAGGAAGGCTCCCAGGACTCTCCTCTGCACTGCACTACAGAAACAGGGTAAAAAAACAGAGAGGGGGGGCACTTTTTTGGCGATATTGATATATTAAGCTGCTATAAAGGAAACAACACTTCTGTAGGGTTGTTCCTATATATTTATAGCGCTTGGGTGTGTGCTGGCAAACTCTCCCTCTGTCTCCCCAAAGGGCTAGTGGGGTCCTGTCTTCGATAAGAGCATTCCCTGTGTGTCTGCTGTGTGTCGGTACGTGTGTGTCGACATGTATGAGGACGATGTTGGTGTGGAGGCGGAGCAATTGCCGGTAATGGTGATGTCACCCCCTAGGGAGTCGACACCGGAATGGATGGCTTTGTTTATGGAATTACGTGATAATGTCAGCACGTTACAAAAATCAGTTGACGACATGAGACGGCCGGCAAACCAATTAGTACCTGTCCAGGCGTCTCAGACACCGTCAGGGGCTGTAAAACACCCTTTACCTCAGTCGGTCGACACAGACCCAGACACGGACACCGAATCTAGTGTCGACGGTGAAGAAACAAACGTATTTTCCAGTAGGGCCACACGTTATATGATCACGGCAATGAAGGAGGCTTTGCATATCTCTGATACTGCAAGTACCACAAAAAGGGGTATTATGTGGGGTCTGAAAAAACTACCTGTAGTTTTTCCTGAATCAGAGGAATTGAATGAAGTGTGTGATGAAGCGTGGGTTAACCCCGATAGAAAACTGCTAATTTCAAAGAAGTTATTGGCATTATATCCTTTCCCGCCAGAGGTTAGGGCGCGCTGGGAAACACCCCCTAGGGTGGATAAGGCACTCACACGCTTATCAAAACAAGTGGCGTTACCGTCTCCTGAAACGGCCGCCCTCAAGGATCCAGCTGATAGGAGGCTGGAAACTACCCTGAAAAGTATATACACTCATACTGGTGTTATACTGCGACCAGCCATCGCCTCAGCATGGATGTGCAGTGCTGGGGTGGTTTGGTCGGATTCCCTGACTGAAAATATTGATACCCTGGATAGGGACAGTATTTTATTGACTATAGAGCAATTAAAGGAAGCTTTTCTTTATATGCGAGATGCTCAGAGGGATATTTGCACTCTGGCATCGAGAGTAAGTGCGATGTCCATATCTGCCAGAAGAAGTTTATGGACGCGACAGTGGTCAGGTGATGCGGATTCCAAACGGCATATGGTAGTATTGCCGTATAAAGGGGAGGAATTATTTGGGGTCGGTCTATCGGATTTGGTGGCCACGGCAACAGCCGGGAAATCCACCTTTTTACCTCAGGTCCCCTCCCAACAGAAAAAGACACCTTCTTTTCAGCCGCAGTCCTTTCGTTCCTATAAGAACAAGCGGGCAAAAGGACAGTCATATCTGCCCCGAGGCAAAGGAAAGGGTAAGAGAGTGCACCAAGCAGCTCCCTCCCAGGAGCAGAAGCCCTCCCCGGCTTCTGCAAAGCCCTCAGCATGACGTTGGGGCTTTACAAGCGGACTCAGGGGCGGTGGGGGGTCGACTCAAGAATTTCAGCGCACAGTGGGCTCACTCACAGGTGGACCCCTGGATCCTGCAGGTAGTATCTCAGGGTTACAGGTTGGAATTCGAGAAGTCTCCCCCTCGCCGGTTCCTAAAGTCTGCTCTGCCAACGTCTCCCTCAGACAGGGCGACGGTATTGGAAGCCATTCACAAGCTGTATTCTCAGCAGGTGATAGTCAAGGTACCCCTCCTACAACAGGGAAAGGGGTATTATTCCACACTATTTGTGGTACCGAAGCCGGACGGCTCGGTAAGACCTATTCTAAATCTGAAATCTTTGAACCTGTACATACAAAAATTCAAGTTCAAGATGGAGTCACTCAGAGCAGTGATAGCGAATCTGGAAGAAGGGGACTTTATGGTGTCCCTGGACATCAAGGATGCTTACCTGCATGTCCCAATTTGCCCTTCACATCAAGGGTACCTCAGGTTCGTGGTGCAAAACTGTCATTATCAGTTTCAGACGCTGTCGTTTGGATTGTCCACGGCACCTCGGGTCTTTACCAAGGTAATGGCCGAAATGATGTTTCTTCTGCGAAGAAAAGGCGTATTAATTATCCCTTACTTGGACGATCTCCTGATAAGGGCAAGGTCCAGAGAACAGCTGGAGGACGTAGTAGCACTAACCCAAGTAGTGCTGCAACAGCACGGGTGGATTCTGAATTTTCCAAAATCTCAATTGACCCCGACGACACGTCTGCTGTTCCTGGGAATGATTCTGGACACGGTTCAGAAAAAGGTGTTTCTTCCGGAGGAGAAAGCCAGGGAGTTATCCGAACTTGTCAGGAACCTCCTAAAACCAGGAAAAGTGTCTGTGCATCAATGCACAAGAGTCCTGGGAAAAATGGTGGCTTCTTACGAAGCGATTCCATTCGGCAGATTCCACGCACAAACTTTTCAGTGGGATCTGCTGGACAAATGGTCCGGATCGCATCTGCAGATGCATCAGTGGATAACTTTGTCTCCACGGACAAGGGTGTCTCTTCTGTGGTGGTTGCAGAGTGCTCATCTGTTAGAGGGCCGCAGATTCGGCATACAGGACTGGGTCCTGGTGACCACGGATGCCAGTCTGAGAGGCTGGGGAGCGGTCACACAGGGAAGAAACTTCCAGGGAGTGTGGTCAAGCCTGGAGATGTCTCTTCACATAAATATACTGGAGCTAAGAGCGATTTACAATGCTCTAAGCCTGGCAAAACCCCTGCTTCAGGGTCAGCCGGTGTTGATCCAGTCGGACAACATCACGGCAGTCGCCCACGTAAACAGACAGGGCGGCACAAGAAGCAGGAGGGCAATGGCAGAAGCTGCAAGGATTCTTCGCTGGGCGGAAGATCATGTGATAGCACTGTCAGCAGTGTTCATTCCGGGAGTGGACAACTGGGAAGCGGACTTCCTCAGCAGACACGATCTACACCCGGGAGAGTGGGGACTTCATCCAGAAGTCTTCCACATGATTGTGAACCGTTGGGAAAAACCACAACAAAAAACTGGACAGGTATTGCGCCAGGTCAAGAGACCCTCAGGCAATAGCTGTGGACGCTCTGGTAACACCGTGGGTGTTCCAGTCAGTGTATGTGTTTCCTCCTCTGCCTCTCATACCAAAAGTACTGAGAATTATACGGCAAAGGGGAGTAAGAACGATACTCGTGGCTCCGGATTGGCCAAGAAGAACTTGGTACCCGGAACTTCAGGAGATGCTCACGGAAGATCCGTGGCCTCTACCTCTAAGACGGGACCTGCTTCAGCAGGGACCGTGTCTATTCCAAGACTTACCGCGGCTGCGTTTGACGGCATGGCGGTTGAACGCCGAATTCTAAGGGAAAAAGGCATTCCGGAAGAGGTCATCCCTACCCTGGTAAAAGCCAGGAAGGAGGTGACTGCACAACATTATCACCGCATTTGGAGAAAATATGTTGCGTGGTGTGAGGCCAGGAAGGCCCCGACGGAGGAATTTCAACTGGGTCGATTCCTACATTTCCTGCAAACAGGATTGTCTATGGGCCTCAAATTAGGGTCCATTAAGGTTCAAATTTCGGCCCTGTCGATTTTCTTGCAGAAAGAATTGGCTTCAGTTCCTGAAGTCCAGACTTTTGTAAAAGGAGTACTACATATACAGCCCCCGGTTGTGCCCCCAGTGGCTCCGTGGGATCTTAATGTAGTTTTGGATTTTCTCAAATCCCATTGGTTTGAGCCACTCAAATCGGTGGATTTGAAATATCTTACATGGAAAGTAACCATGCTACTGGCCCTGGCTTCAGCCAGGAGAGTGTCAGAATTGGCGGCTTTATCGTATAAAAGCCCATATCTGATTTTCCATTCGGACAGGGCAGAACTGCGGACGCGTCCTCAGTTTCTGCCTAAGGTGGTTTCAGCGTTTCACCTGAACCAGCCTATTGTGGTGCCTGCGGCTACTAGCGATTTGGAGGATTCCAAGTTGCTGGACGTTGTCAGGGCATTGAAAATATATATTTCAAGGACGGCTGGAGTCAGAAAATCTGACTCGCTGTTTATACTGTATGCACCCAACAAGCTGGGTGCTCCTGCTTCTAAGCAGACGATTGCTCGTTGGATTTGTAGCACAATTCAACTTGCACATTCTGTGGCAGGCCTGCCACAGCCTAAATCTATCAAGGCCCATTCCACAAGGAAGGTGGGCTCATCTTGGGCGGCTTCCCGAGGGGTCTCGGCATTACAACTCTGCCGAGCAGCTACGTGGTCGGGGGAGAACACGTTTGTAAAATTCTACAAATTTGATACCCTGGCTAAAGAGGACCTGGAGTTCTCTCATTCGGTGCTGCAGAGTCATCCGCACTCTCCCGCCCGTTTGGGAGCTTTGGTATAATCCCCATGGTCCTGACGGAGTCCCAGCATCCACTAGGACGTCAGAGAAAATAAGATTTTACTTACCGATAAATCTATTTCTCGTAGTCCGTAGTGGATGCTGGGCGCCCATCCCAAGTGCGGATTGTCTGCAATACTTGTACATAGTTATTGTTACAAAAAAATCGGGTTGTTATTGTTGTGAGCCGTCTGTTCAGAGGCTCCTACGTTTGTCATACTGTTAACTGGGTTCAGATCACAGGTTGTACGGTGTGATTGGTGTGGCTGGTATGAGTCTTACCCGGGATTCAAAATCCTTCCTTATTGTGTACGCTCGTCCGGGCACAGTATCCTAACTGAGGCTTGGAGGAGGGTCATAGGGGGAGGAGCCAGTGCACACCACCTAGTCCTAAAGCTTTTATTTTTGTGCCCTGTCTCCTGCGGAGCCGCTAATCCCCATGGTCCTGACGGAGTCCCAGCATCCACTACGGACTACGAGAAATAGATTTATCGGTAAGTAAAATCTTATTTTGTATCTTATGGCCAGCCCTGATTGCCTATTTTATGTGCCTGCAATTTTGAATTAGCACAAATAGACTGCAAGATTCATGAAAACTAAACACTGCCACTAATATGGAATATTATTTATCAGCAGCTTTATATCTTATACACCAACTTATGGCTCTACTGTGGAATATATAGAATCTCTTGGATTTAAGAGGGCAACAATAATAACCTGTGTACAAAGGTTTTTTTTCACACATAGGATTTAAAGACCTTTTTTTTTTTAAAGGGTTGCTCCCCTTATTAGAATTATTATTTGTGTAGATATTATAAGATACATTTACATCTAAAAAGCTGTAAATTTAAGATACTGTATTTTATCATTTTGGGAATCATAACTGATCTACTTATATTATTTGCACAGTATATTTTAGGTGATTTATTTTGAGTATTTTATTTTTAAATGTCTCTTATATTATTGGGCTCGCTGAGACATTGTTAAATACAGTACACATACAGTATATAGCTCTTTTTAATATTTGTGGCTACAGTAGAGCACAGTTTCCTAGTGTATTTTCTATGTTGTTTTCTACTTTAAAACTTACTGGACTTTTTTAGGTAACAGCTGCTAGTCTGACCTGATTTTCACTTATTTGCATTTAATAGATAGATAGATAGATAGATAGATAGATAGATAGATAGATAGATAGATAGATAGATAGATAGATAGATAGCATAGTTTTCAGTGGCTCAGTTTGGGTCATTTCTTTCTCTAATGCTGAAGGAGTGTTGGTGGTAAGAGAGAGGGATCGGGAATTATTTACATCAGAAACAGTACTGAAACGAGGGAAAGCAAGCTCAAGGGAGTAACCAATATTGTAATAGTAGGAGGAGGTAGGAGGAGTACAGAGAGATAAGTTTGGATGTAGCATGGCTGGAAGGATTGTAGCTTTGGATAAATTGTGAGAGCCATGCAGATAAACTATCATGAAATTGTACCAGGGAGATGGTCACTTATGACAATGTGAGGTGAATAATATGGAAGAGGCAGGTTGAGTAAAACTAAATGGAAGAGGATGAGAGTGATGATTCTGGGGTAATAACATGTAAGGTGCTATTGGGGATTGATAGGCCCCACCACTGATGATGGCGCTGGGGGTGTGGGAGAAGGAGAGGCCCCAATTGAATACAACAGTTGGTGAAGTCATAATATTAAGAGATAACCAGGTTTCTGTGATAGGAGGTTGTAGGACCCACACCCATGAACAGGTCATGAATGGGTGTCATCTTGTTACAAACAGTCCTAGCATTGCAGATGGCACATGAGAATGGGAGGATAAGAAGAGGAGATGTTGATGATATTAAGGGGGTCATTCCGACCCGATCGATCGCTGCAGTTTCTTGCAGCGCTGCGATCGGGTCAGAACTGCACATGCGCCAGTGCCACAGTGCGCCGGCGCATGCCAGCCATCATTGCCTAGCGATCGCCTCTGAGGCAGAGGTGGTTGCTGGGCGGGAGGGGGATGGATGGCGGCATTAAGCCGCCATTTAGGGGGCGTGGTCCGGCCAATGCAGGCATGGCTGGACCATTGGGGGGGCGGGCCGCGGTGGCTGCGTGATGTCACACGCAGCCGCTGCAGGCCGGGGAGCGATGAGTATCTCCCAGCCAGCACGCTAAAGCTGCGCTGGTCGGGAGCTACTCTTGAAGTGCAAAGGCATCGCCACTGTGTGATGCCTTTGCACTTCTGCGGGGAAGGGGGACGGCACTGACATGCGGGGCGGACTAGCCCTGTGCTGGGCGTCCCCCCGCATGTCAGTGTGAATTATCGTAGCTGTGCTAAATTTAACCCCCTAAAAGTAATGCAGGAGTATTTGTGAGGGTTTTGTTTGAGGTGTAGGGAGTAAAAGAGTGAGAGAGTGGGGGTAGGTTGGGGTTGGATATGGATATTGGGGATAAGAGAGGGGGAAATGGGAAAAGAAGTAGAGATACAGTAGAAAGGTCTAGTCAAGAGAGGGCAAGTCATGATGAGGCATAAGTAAATTAAAGATTATAGAAGGAGGGATGATATTGAAAATTGGTATTAAAGATAGTAATTTATAAGTACAGGTTGAGTATCCCTTATCCAAAATGCTTGGGACCAGAGGTATTTTGGATATCGGATTTTTCCGTATTTTGGAATAATTGCATACCATAATGAGATATCATGGTGATGGGACCTAAATCTAAGCACAGAATGCATTTATGTTACATATACACCTTGTACACACAGTGGGAAGGTAATTTTAGCCAATATTTTTTGTAAGTTTGTGCATTGAACAAAGTGTGTGTACATTTGCACAATTCATTTATGTTTCATATACACCTTATATACACAGCCTGAAGGTAATTTAATACAATATTTTTAATAACTGTGTGTATTAAACAAAGTTTGTATACATTGAGCCATCAGAAAACAAAGGTTTCTCTATCTCACTCTCACGCAAAAAAGTCTGTATTTCGGAATATTCCGTATTTCGGAATATTTGGATATGGGATACTCAACCTGTATTATTACATTGGGAACACAGTAATAATGTTTTTGGAGTTTGGGATTGATTCATATTAAAATCTATTGCTTAAATTATTTAACATCAGGCTATTGTTATATTAAGGAAAAGTCATGACATACAGTATATTATATGTCCTAATATATGTATTATTCTTTATAAAATTCCCCAACTTAAATGACTTATTTAATTTTCTATAATTGCGTCATTTTGTGTTATTTGGTTTAGGGAAATGAAGAGTAACAGGTTAATTGCACCAACATTGTAGGCCATTAAGAATGCTTACTAGCTGACTACTGGTGAACCCTTAAAAGTCTGAAGTCTGAAGATACTGTAGCTCAGGTGGAGGTACATCCAGCAAGATGATTAATTTTAAAAATTCCGTAATGTCTGGCATTGTAAGCCAATAAAATACCTAGTGAAGAAACAAGAAGTTAAGCAGGTTTTAAATATTCGTAGGCACCAATAGGCTTTGAACAAGCACTATCAGATTTTTTATCCGAAAGGAACAGGTAGTCAACTAGGGGTGTGCACCGGGCCATTTTTTAGGTTTTGTGTTTTGGTTTTGGAGCTGGATCTCCTTTGTGTTTTGGATATGGATTGGTTTTGCCAAAACCACCCTTGCGGGTTTTGGTTTTGGATCTGTACTTTTTTTTTAACTCATCAAAACAGCTAAAATAACAGGATTTGGGGGTGTTTTTGTTCCTACGGTATTATTAACCTCAATAACATTAATTTCCACTAATTTCCAGTCAATTTTGACCACCTCACTGCTCACAATATTGTTCACCAACATAGGCCAAAGCCTGGCTGGCTAAACTAAACAACAGAACAGCGGCCCAAACACACTGCAGTTATTTCTGCTTAAAAATGTTTTACAAATTAGCACTGTATTAGCAATAACCAATCAAACCAACTCACAAGAACTATCAACAGAAAACAATCCAACACAGAAATTTCCTGAGAATCGTGTGTACAATATTATTGCTCTAAAGTAGTTACCAAACAGCAAAGAAAAAAACCCAAAAACCATGTGTAAAATAGCAACAGCAGACATTGATGCCCCCTACATAAATGCACATGCCCCCAGCAGATGCCTATTCTCAGCGCCCAGTCTGTACCTCCCTACTGGGGCCCTGTGTCACTAATGACTGGCACTCTCTGCCCATGTAATGCACCGATCAATCAGCCTCTTTGTTGAGCATTCTGTACCTTCGTAGTACAGTGCGGAATACTTTGGGACACACAGTTAAATATTGACCTGGTTACAGTGATGGTCAGATACAATGCGGGTCAGACACATTGCGGGTTACAGTGCAGGTTGGATACACAGTGGGTCAGGTACAATGTAGGTTCAGTAGCGGATCTTGCCACGGGCAAGCAGTACTTTTGCCCGGGGCGCCGCCTTCCGGAGGGCGCCGCACCATGGCAAGATCCGCCACTGTGCCCCCCGCAGTTCACCCCACTGTGCCCGCCGCTGGTCCCCCGCTTTGAAGGGAACCAGACGCTAAGCGTCTAGTTTCCCTTCATGGAGAGGACTGTGCTGTGCGGTGCGTGATGACGTCATCGCGCACCGCACAGCAAAGGTCCTCTCCATGAAGGGAAACTAGACTCTAAGCATCTAGTTTCTCTTCATGGAGAGGACCTTTGCTGTGCGGTGCGCAATGACGTCATCGCGCACCACACAGCATAGTGGCACAGACACTAGGGGTCATAATTGAACTCTAGTTTCTATGCTGTGCTATGGGAGAGACGTAATGACGTCTCTCCCATAGATCCGAGGACAGACACAACCATCCAAGGACAGGAGAAGAGCGGCGCCGGCGGAGGAGGAGGTCTGGAATCAGGAGCGGGTATTGTAAGTATACTTTTATTTTTATTTTATTTTTTTTCCAGCTGCGCTACAGGGGGCACAAATGGGGGGTAACTGACCACGCCCCCATATGAAGCCACGCCCCTATTTTTGCCCGGGGCGCCACAAGGGCAAGATCCGGCCCTGTGTAGGTTACAGTGTGACTCAGATACAGTGCAGGTGGATACAGGGCAAGTCGGAAACAGTGTAGGTGGAATACATTGCAAGTTGTATACAGTGCAGGTTAGATACAGTGTGGGTTGGATACAGTGTGGACTGGATACAGTGCAGGTTACAGTGCAGGTTGGATACAGTGCAGGTCAGAGTGCGGGTTGTATATAGTGTGGGTTGGCTACAGTGCATGGTTGGATACAGTTCGAGATACAGTGCAGGTCAGATATAGTGCAGGATACAGTTTGGGTTTGATACAGTGCAGGTCAGAGTGCGGGTTAGATACAGTGTGGGTTGGATACAGTGTAGGCTATAGTGCAGGTTGGATACAGTGTGTGTCGCATAGAGTGAGGCTTGACTACAGTGCCAGGTCAGATACAGTGCACGTCAGATACAGTGCAGGTCAGATACAGTACGGGTCGCATAAACTGTGAGTTGTATATATTATGGGTCAGATACAGCATGGGCCGGATAAAGTGCAGGTTACAGTGCTGGTCAAATACAGTGTGGGTTGGATACAATGCAGGTCAGATACAGTGCGGGTTGGATACAGTGCAGGTCAAATACAGTGTGGGTTGGATACAGTGCAGGTCAAATACAATGCAGGTTGGATACAGTGTGGGTCGGATACATTGCGGGTTTCAGTGCAGGTTAAATACAATGTGGGTCGGATTCAGTGTGGGTCAGATACAGCATGGGTTACAGTGCAGGTTGGATACAGTACAGGATAGATACACCAATATTGCACTCACTGTGACAGAGGGTTCTCAGTGTGGGGCTGTCAGCGGTGTCTTCAGTGTGGTGGTGCCAGCGGTGCAGGGGTGCCAGCTGTGTCCTTAGAGTGGTAGTGCTGGCAGTGCAGAGGAGTCAGCGGTGTCCTCAGTGAGGTAGTGTCAGAAGTGCAGAGGTGCCAACGGTGTCCTCAGTGCGGTGGTGCCGGCAGTGTTGGCAGTGCAGGGGTGCCACCAGCATACTTGGTGTGGTGATTCTAGCAGTGTCTGCTGTGCAGGGGTGTCAGCGGTGTCTTCAATGCGGTGGTGCTGGCAGTGTCGGCAATGCAGGGGTGTCCTCATTGTGGTGGTGCCGGCAGCGTCGGCAGTGCAGGGGTGCCAGCGCTGTCCTCAGTGCAGGGGTGTCAATGGTGTCCTCAATGCAGCGGCACCAGCAGTTTCGGCAGAGCAGGGGTGCCAGCGGTGTCCTCAGTGCAGTGGTGTCAGCAGTGTCTGCAGTGTGGGAGTGCCGGATGTGTCCTCAGTGCGGGAGTGCCGGCAGTGTCCCCAGTGCTGGCAGTGCAGGTGGCAGTGTGGGCGGCAGTGTTATTAGCACTGTGGAGGAACCTTCTTGCCCATTGTAGCCTATGGAGACAAGCTGATTGACTGAGAGCCATGGTAGACGTCTCTCTCAGCAGTCTTCAATAGGTTACTATGGAGACCAGCATCCGAGCCAAAACCTCAGGATCCAACAGTGGGGTCCTGAGGTTTGCCTCGTTTTCGGATCTGAATCAGGTAGGGAGATCCAAGCCTGGCTCAGATCTGGGCTCAGATATCAAAGTTTGAGGGGTTGAGTTCTCAGAGAACCGAACCCGCTCATTCCTTGTAGTCACCATAACCAAGTCAAAAGTTTCCAAATTGTAATAATCTAAATAGAACTGATTGCATACAACTTACACAGCAAACAGATACTATCAGATTTCTATTCCACATGTAATATATACAAAGAAGTAAGTAATTGGTCACTCCGCTCAGCAGGTACAGTGCATCCGGAAAGTATTCACAGCGCTTCACTTTTTCCACAATTTGTTATGTTACAACTTTATTCCAAAATGGAATAAATTTATTTTTTCCCTCCAAATTATACACACCATACCCCATAATTACAACGTGAAAAAAGTTTTTTTGCGAATTTTGCTAATTTATTAAAAATAAAAAACTAAGAAATTACATGTACATAAATATTCATAGGCTTTGCCATGAAGCTTAAAATTGAGCTCAGGTGCATCCTGTTTCAACTGATCATCCTTGAGCTGTTCCTACAGCTTAATTGGAGTCCAACTGTGGTAAATTCAGTTGATTGGGCATGCTTTGGAAAGGCACACACCTGTCTATATAAGGTCTCACACTTGACAGTGCATGTCTGAGCACAAACCAAGCATGAAGTTAAAGGAATTGTATGTAGACCTCCGAGAGAGGATTGGCTCGAGGCACAAATCTGGGGAAGGGTACAGAAAAATATCTACTGCTTTCAAGGTCCTGATATGCACAGTGGCCTCCATCATCCGTAAATGGAAGAAGTTCAGAACCACCAGGACTCTGCTTAGAACTGTCCGGTCATCTAAATTGAGTGATCGGTGGAGAAGGGCCCTAGTCAGGGAGGTGACCAAGAACCCAATGGTCACTCTGTCAAAGCTACAGCATTCCTCTGTGGAGAGAGGAGACCCTTACAAAAGGACAACTATCTCTGCAGCAATCCACTAATCAGGCCTGTATGGTACAGTAGCCAGACGGAAGTCACTCCCTAGTAAAAAAGCAAATGGAAGCCCGCCTGGAGTTTGCCAAAATGCACATGAAGGACTCTCAGGCCACGAGATAAAAAATTATCTGGTCTGAAAAATAAACTCTTTGGCCTGAATGCCAGGCATCATGTTTAGAGGAAACCAGGCACCGCACATCACCAGGCCAATACCATCACTACAGTGAAGCATGGTATTGGCAGCATCATGCTGTGGCAATGTTTTTCAGCAGCAGGAACCTAACTTTTAATTAAAAACATTTAAATATCCTTTTATTTAATGAACCAAAAAATACATATTTAATAAATCCTTTATCCACTATACCATGAAGAATTCCATACTCATTTCATTTACATGTACATGGTAAACAGATAATCTAAAGGTATAATTAATATTAAGTCAAAAATAGACTAATATGCAGCAGGATACCAGTAAACCCTAAATTAGGGAGTGCAATGCCCTCGAAACATATTGCAAATCCTGTATTCCATAATTTGGAAATATTAGGCAATTTTTGACTTAATATTAATTATAATGAGAGCACCTAAGCTGGGTTATTTATTCAGTTTACGCTAGAGTGCTGGTTTATTTTGTGTATGTATGTATATATATATATATATATATATATATATATATACACACACACACTGTCGAAGTTGGAAAGAGAAGACAATACAAACTACGCACAGAGTGGCACTTCTCGGTGGTGGCATAAGGACACAATTGACGTATATGGATTCACCATGCTTCTTTACCATACATCATGCATAGAGTCACACAGCGTGCGTGTTGCAGTGTGGTGTGTGTATATACGGTAAAAGGCGCAATCACTGAGAAATGCCATAAAAATGCACACGGACACATATTCATGCAACACATAAACTACACATAGACAAAACATGTCCAGCACCAGACTTGTATTATATTGTATTTATATAATGAAGTGTAAAACCAGATATATATGTATTATTGGGACGGAACAAGTTAATTATATCCTGTTTAGTGTCAAAATGGTCAGGAGGATGTGTGGATTAATTTGATAGCTATGGGTAAATTGTAGCACATTGCAACAATTAGTTATGATCAAATGTATAAATGTAAAGTCACATTCTACAAGAACAAAGGACTTCCTGAGAAAGCATGTGGGCAGAAGCCCAGTGGTTAACCCCTGTACCTGCGTCTTGAAACTGGACATTGCTTACATATGAACTGACCAATAACACACAATGAATGAGAAACCTCCCTCTCCTGGACCAATGGAAGGAGACTGAAACCAACAACCTGTTAACTCCCACTGTTTGATATATGTAGTTTCTAGGGCTTACAGAGTTAGTTGCTGAGAGGAAGACATAGAGGAATATCCTATGGTATAGGGTGATGTATACTGGCTGTAACTGCTTCTTAGTTACTGTAACTCTGTACCACTCACTTAGGCTAATACATGTTATACTGAATGATATACTGTACATATGTTATTTTGTATGCATAACTTTTAATATCAAATACATCTCCTATATAATAGCCCTGCGACTCTGTGCCTGCATTTCTAATGCTGGGCGGAGTCACAGCGCCTGTCCATCACATGTGCAGGAAGTCTCTGCTCCTGCTGCCTGTCCATCTCCCCACTCCGAGTCCCCCATCAGCAACTCTCACTCACCGGCTGTGGTGCCGGGGAACAACAACTGCTGCCGCCGCTGCCATACACATTTCCGAGGGACGGGTGGTGCAGGAGAAGGGTTTCATAGCTCTCTCTGCACCACGTACACACACCCGCCGCCTCCTCCTCCTCCGCACACATGAAGTTACTCTGCTGCCTCCCACCATCGCCAGAGGCCCGGACTCCACAGCCTGCCCTGCCGCCCGAAAGCACTGAGACGGGGACACGGACAGCGTGCGTCCGACTGTGAGTGCAACACTGAGAGTGACAGGTACGAGCTGGGGGACAGGAGAGAGAGCTGCCACCCCGGTTAGGTGTCTGGGGTCACGCTGACAGCACTTCCACCACTGCCCACATCCACCAGCCCCCCCATACTTTACCTGTATCCCCGGGATCAGGAGCAGACTCGGGTCACTGCCCTATCTAGCCTGTGCAGTATCACTTCCTGTTCTCTGTTCCCTAGGTCTGTATCCCCTCCCCGCCGCCCCGCGTCTCTGTATCCCCTCCCCGCCGCCCTGTGTCTCTGTATCCCCTCCCTGCCGCCCCGCGTCTCAGTATCCCCTCCCCGCCGCCCCGCGTCTCTGTATCCCCTCCCTGCCGCCCCGCGTCTCTGTATCCCCTCCCTGCCGCCCCGCCTCTCTGTATCCCCTCCCTACCGCCCTGCGTCTCTGTATCCCCTGCCTACCGCCCGCGTCTCTGTATCCCCTCCCTACCGCCCCGCGTCTCTGTATCCCCTTCCTGCCGCCCCGCCTCTCTGTATCCCCTCCCTAACGCCCCGCGTTTCTGTATGCCCTCCCTACTGCCCCGCGTCTCTGTATCCCCTCCCTACCGCCCCGCGTCTCTGTATCTTCTCCCTGCTGCCAAGCGTCTCTGTATTCCCGCCACTCGTCTCTGTATCACCTCCCTGCCGCCCCGCGTCTCTGTATCACCTCCCTGCCGCCCCGCATCTCTGTATCCCCTCCCTACCGCCCCACGTCTCTGTATCCCCTCCCTGCGTCTCTGTATCCCCTCCCCGCCGCCCTGCGTCTCTGTATCCCCTCCCTACCGCCCCGCATCTCTGTATCCCCTTCCTACCGCCCCGCGTCTCTGTTTTCCCTCCCCGCCGCCCCGCGTCTCTGTATCCCCTCCCCGCCGCCCGAGTCTCTGTATCCCCTCCCCGCTGCCCCACATCTCTGTATCCCCTCCCCGCCGCCCCGCCTCTCTGTATCCCATCCCTACCGCCCTGCGTCTCTGTATCCCCTCCCCACCGCCCCGCGTCTCTGTATCCACTCCCTACCGCCCCGCGTCTCTGTATCCCCTCACCGCTGCCCCGCTTCTCTGTATCCCCTCCCTACCACCCCGTGTCTCTCTATCCCCTCCCTACCGCCCTGCGTCTCAGTATCCCCTCCCTGTATCTCTGTATACCCTCCCCGCCGCCCTGCATCTCTGTATCCCCTCCCTACCGCCCCGCATCTCTGTATCCCCTCCCATACCGCCCTGCATCTCTCTATCCCCTCCCTGCCGCCCTGCGTCTCTGTATCTCTCTCCCTAACGCCCGTGTCTCTCTATCACCTCCATACTGCCCTGCATCTCTGTATCCCCTCCCTGCGTCTCTGTATCACCGCCCGCATCTTTGTATCCCCTCCCTGCCACCCAGCCTCTGTGTATCCCCTCCCTACCGCCCCACGTCTCTGTATCCCCTCCCTACCGCTTTGCATCTCTGTATCTCCCCCCCTCATCTCTGTATCCCCTCCCTACCGCCCTGCGTCTCTGTATCCCCTCCCTACCGCCCCGCATCTCTGTATCACCTCCCTACTGCCCCGCGTCTCTGTATCACCTCCCTGCCAAAAAAAAGATACCCTGGGGTATTCGGGCGCTGTGAGGCGAGGTGCTTGGCTAAGCAGCAGCCAGTTTTTTAGGGGAGTCACTCCCTATATGGTAGCAAAGAAAAGAAAGGGAGGCTGCGCTGTTTAGAGGAAAGAACAGTACCAAACACTATGTGTGTATAATTATTAAAAAAACAATTTATTAAAAAGACAATAATAACTCTTTAAGAAAAGCAATTTTTCGTGCAGAATAAGCCAATTAAGCAGGAAATGATTTAGCCAATTATATAGGATGGATAGAGTTTACCCCTGGAGGTGATTCAGGACTGATGTTTTGTATTCTCAGGATCCGTTCCACATTTTGCCCATAGATGGTATGTCCAGTTAGATTCCACTGTAAAGAGTCCCTTTTAGATGGTAATGTAGAGAGTCCAATTTATAGTTCCATATGCCGCTAGAGGGTTGATGCAGAATCCCATGTATAGTGGGTACCTCATGCGTTGCGGAGATAGGATGGTGCCTCTCTGTGACTCCACTGGATATCTGGTGTGTAATATGGGCTGGTTCGGGTCCGGTTTAAGAATGTCCTGTTCCAAGGGAATATGCCTGACGCGTTTCGCTGCATAGACCTTGCAGCTTTTTCAAAGGTATACTTTACTGTCTGGGTTTGGGCTTTATATACCCTAGACAAGATGGTGGCTTAATTGGCACCTGGATGCACATTTCCTGTTTAGCACTAACATACCATTTTTTAATCATAAAAACAGCTAAAAAATGTATAGGAGACAGACCTACTTACATATAGAAACCTTTGGTAGTAATAAACCTTTGTTTTTTATTATTTTTTATTTTTTATTATTTGGAAATGGGATAAATTAATTCAATAGGGAGTTATGTTGTTACTGCGTAGTCATAGAGACCTTGCTCAAGATCATTTCATAGGTTGAGGGGGAGCCATGTGATCAGTATTGTCATGTGACTACTGATCATGTGATGGTTGAGATGTAGTCTCAGGAATATATATATGTGAGGGAAACAAAGACCCTTTCTCATTTTATTTTGTATACATATCATTTCTAAACATCGATTAGAGGACATTGGTGATCAGTGGACAGCCTCCCCATCTCCCATTCTGCCCTTTGGAGGCGTTATAAACATGAACGCATATGTCCAGGCCGTTGGTATGGTAACGGCTACCGGATATGACGTATCGTGTATGGGAACCAATGGTCTTCTCCGAGCCATCGCCATAGTAACGCGTCTCGGAGAAGGCGGATGTCCACTCTGCTGTGACGGGCGGAGGAGGTCCTTCCGCCCCCGTCCGTCTCCCTAGCGACGCGGCCCGGTTCGTCGCGTTCTCGTGGATCGTTGCTATGATGACGTGGCCCTGTTAACCACGCCTACCTTGGCCATCACCATGGCGACACGGCCCTATTGTCCACCTCCTCCTAGGCTGGGCGGCATGTTCTGTGTGTTTATATATACCGGGCCTATCCCCGTGGAAACCCCTAGTAGCACATCCTTAACAGCCAAGAGTTAGGATATGATATGCCAAAATATATGCATATTCTATCAGTCTAAGATCCGTAGCCACCATATAGAACTATAAACACTAGGTTCCATATGTTTCACACAGGAGAGAGTTTCATGTGGTACAGTGGCAGCTTATATACCATAAAAAAATGTTTTTCTTTCCTCAAAACCTGATCATTAATGGTAGGTATTTATACCACATATAAAATTACTGGTAGACTATATTTCTTCCACATGGAAAGAATGCAAGGGATAATTGATTGATTTAAATTGATGTATTGTGACTTTTAGTGCCCAAGGAAAGTTACTGCATTAAAATCAAGATTAATCCAGCAATGGCAATAAAATATTCCTATGGCTAACCGACCTATAGACACATATTATAGAGCTAAGGTTACTCGGTCTATGGGTGAAAGAGTTTTAATACAGAGAGAATAATAATCTAATAAATGTAATATTTGTAAAAAATTAAATAGAATTCATATTTCTCTATTAACGAGATTGGAACCATGTTGTACCGTTCCTATGTTAAATGATCATATTCAATTCCACTGCTTCGTTGAGGCCGTCTGGGTGTATAGAGCCCATCCTAAACATCCAGTAAACCTCCTGTTGGCACAGTTTTTTGAAGCGATCACCTCCCCTATTTGTCGTGGGGATGTGTTCTATCCCTATTACTTTAAGGCTTTTGGGATCGCCATTATGGTGGTCATTAAAATGTTGGGAGACACTATGTGTGGATACTCAATTTAAAATGTTCCTACGATGCTCGAGAAATCTAGTGCAGAGTTTTCTAGTAGTGCGGCCTACATAATAGAGGCTCAACCGCACTGTAAAATGTACACGACATATGTCGAGTTGCAATTAATGTGGCTCCTAATCTTGTATTGTTTTTCCCCTTTATCCGTTTTAACATATTGCGTTTTCTCTATGTATTGGCAAGTAATACATCTAGTGCCACCGCATCTATAAAAGCCCATTGTTGTAGAAAGCCAAGGGTCTTTAATACATGTAATTTCTTTCTCAGGCCTTAAATGACTCGGGGCTAGAGAGTTTTTAGGGATCGTCCCTTCTTAAAGACAAATGTGGGCTTACTTGGAAGAACGTCTCTCAATAGGTTGTCTTGTTTTAGTATATTATAGTTTTTCTTAATTATAGATTTTATCTTAGAGCAATGGTCGTTATAGGTAGTAATGAAAGCTAAGTGGTGCTCTTTATCTGTTTCTGGGTCATTATTTGATCTCTTTTTTATTTTTAGATAATAGTAGATCTCTATCTATCTCTCTCACTTCTTCTAATGTTTTATAGAGTAGGGGTGTGGGGTACCCACGATGTTCAAAAGAGTCCACCATGTGTTTCGCTTGTGGTTCAAAAGACTGTAGATCGGAGCAATTTCTTCTGAGACGAATTAATTGGCTCCGAGGTATACTTTTTTTCCATGGTGGATAATGTGCACTAGCGTAGTGGAGGTAGGCATTTGATCCTACTTCCTTAATATGATTGGTAGTGTGTATTTGTCCATTGCGTGCCTCTAAATTCAAATCCAAAAAATTAATGGAATGTGGGTGATACTGGTGCATGAATTTTAAATTATACGAATTGTGATTAAGTGAATCAACAAATACTTGTGCTGAAAATGCGTCCCCATCCCAAATAATAAATAAGTCGTCGATGTACCTACCATAGAGGACCAGGGACGCACCATGCCCGCCGCCCCACACATGTTGGTCCTCAAACTGACCCATGTAGAGGTTGGCATAGCTGGGCACGAACCTGGTCCCCATGGCGGTGCCCAAGATTTGCAGATAATATGAATCCATGAACAGAAAATAATTATGACGTAATATAAATGAGATGGAGTCTATGATGAATTTTTGATGATTATCAGGAAGATCTCCATCTTGATTGAGACAATTAGATATAGCTGACAAACCTTTTTGGTGCGGTATATTTGAATACAGACTCTGTACATCCATAGTAAGGAATGCGTACGAGTCTTTCCATTCAATATCTGCAATGAGTGATAAAAAGTGAGTGGTATCTTTAACATGAGATCGAAGAAAGGGGACCCGTGGCTGTAAATGTGAATCGACATAAAAGGAAAGATTGGAAGTGAGGGAGTGAATACCTGAAATAATAGGACGCCCTGGAGGTGAAGTGAGGGATTTGTGAATTTTGGGGAGGTGATAGTATATGGGGGTGACTGGATGTTCTATATAAAGAAACCGAAATTCTTCTTTGGAGATGATCTCAGAGGCTATCGCATTCTCTAATAGTTCTAGTAGCTCAGAGAGAAATTCTTTAGTAGGATTTTTAGATAATTTGATGTACGTGCAGGGGTCTTCTAGCTGTCTTTTTGCCTCTGCTATATAATCAATTCTGTTTTGAATTACGAGGCCCCCCCCCCCTATCTGCCTCTTTAATGATAATAGAGGTATCCTTGGTCAGGTTGGTTAGAGCTTTTCTTTCCCGTTTACTGAGATTGGATTTGTGTTTCTGGGACTGAGAATCAATGCAGAGTTTTTTGAAATCTTCCAGTGTGGTTTTGTAAAACATATCCACACTGGAACCTTTAGCTTTGATTGGATAAAATTCTGATTTTTGTTTGAAATTTTTCCTAGATATGTCAAATATTTTCTGTGGGGACTTGGGTGAGCTGGCATATAGCTCTTCTAAGATTTTCAAAGCTAATTCATCATCTTGGTCTAACAGAATCGGCATAGCTGATTCATCATTCCTCTTTAAGGTTGATTTAGCGAAATATCTTTTACGGCATAATGTCCGTATGTACCTGTTTAGTTCTACAAAGAGGTTAAATATATTTGGGGTGGATGTGGGAGAGAATTTTAAACCCTTATTGAGGAGAGTGATTTCTGCATCTGTTAATACTTTTGAGGAGAGATTAAATATCGAAGGTTTAGGGCTAACCCTATTTTTTTTTTTTTAAGTAGTTTTAATTTCTTGAGTTTTTCTTTTTTCCCCCCTCTTCTTCCTCTGAATCTAAACTTCTTCTTTCTCGTTTTTGCTGTGAATGGTGTGGAGTTCGGTTTTGAAGTGATCTGCGGGGTAGTGGTTCTAAAAAAACCTCTGACTCTGTCTCATGAGATCTTTGGGGAGGATCCACCATTTTGGGTCTCGCCCCCATCTCTAGCCTTTGTGTGGAGTATTTCTGTTGTCCCTGTTCTCTGTTAGTGTTGTAATGATGGGAGTATGTTCTCTGTCTGTTCATGGGTCCTCGTTGTCTTTCTGAGGGTGAGGGTCCATTTTTGGAGTATTGATCATTAACCCTAGACCCATACTTCCAGTCACTAGTTCTCTGTGAGTTTTTTCTGCCTTGTACTGGGTTATGTCCTAATTGGTAAGCTGTTCCTTCTTTATGTGTATCCCTAGTTTGCTTCATTCTCCTCTCTCTATTCTGTGTTTTGTAGGACCTAACTGTCCCACTTTGATAATCTTCCATATCTCGTTTGAATTTCCTGCACTTTGTGTCCAATATAAGATATTCAAATCTAGTAAGCTTTTCCATAATATTCTTATCCTTCTCCTTAAACTCATTAGTATTACTATATGGTTCCAATTTCTTTTTTAACGCCTCAATCTCTAGTTCAATATGTTTAGTTTTCTCAATACGATATTTTATAACCAATTCCATAAGGGTGTAAGAGCATTTATCTAAGATATCATTAAAGAGGCAGATAAGGGGGGGGGCCTCGTAATTCAAAACAGAATTGATTATATAGCAGAGGCAAAAAGACAGCTAGAAGACCCCTGCACGTACATCAAATTATCTAAAAATCCTACTAAAGAATTTCTCTCTGAGCTACTAGAACTATTAGAGAATGCGATAGCCTCTGAGATCATCTCCAAAGAAGAATTTCGGTTTCTTTATATAGAACATCCAGTCACCCCCATATACTATCACCTCCCCAAAATTCACAAATCCCTCACTTCACCTCCAGGGCGTCCTATTATTTCAGGTATTCACTCCCTCACTTCCAATCTTTCCTTTTATGTCGATTCACATTTACAGCCACGGGTCCCCTTTCTTCGATCTCATGTTAAAGATACCACTCACTTTTTATCACTCATTGCAGATATTGAATGGAAAGACTCGCACGCATTCCTTACTATGGATGTACAGAGTCTGTATTCAAATATACCGCACCAAAAAGGTTTGTCAGCTATATCTAATTGTCTCAATCAAGATGGAGATCTTCCTGATAATCATCAAAAATTCATCATAGACTCCATCTCATTTATATTACGTCATAATTATTTTCTGTTCATGGATTCATATTATCTGCAAATCTTGGGCACCGCCATGGGGACCAGGTTCGCGCCCAGCTATGCCAACCTCTACATGGGTCAGTTTGAGGACCAACATGTGTGGGGCGGCGGGCATGGCGCGTCCCTGGTCCTCTATGGTAGGTACATCGACGACTTATTTATTATTTGGGATGGGGACGCATTTTCAGCACAAGTATTTGTTGATTCACTTAATCACAATTCGTATAATTTAAAATTCACGCACCAGTATCACCCACATTCCATTAATTTTTTGGATTTGAATTTAGAGGCACGCAATGGACAAATACACACTACCAATCATATTAAGGAAGTAGGATCAAATGCCTACCTCCACTACGCTAGTGCACATTATCCACCATGGAAAAAAAGTATACCTCGGAGCCAATTAATTCGTCTCAGAAGAAATTGCTCCAATCTACAGTCTTTTGAACCACAAGCGAAACACATGGTGGACTCTTTTGAACATCGTGGGTACCCCACACCCCTACTCTATAAAACATTAGAAGAAGTGAGAGAGATAGATAGAGATCTACTATTATCTAAAAATAAAAAAAAGAGATCAAATAATGACCCAGAAACAGATAAAGAGCACCACTTAGCTTTCATTACTACCTATAACGACCATTGCTCTAAGATAAAATCTATAATTAAGAAAAACTATAATATACTAAAACAAGACAACCTATTGAGAGACGTTCTTCCAAGTAAGCCCACATTTGTCTTTAAGAAGGGACGATCCCTAAAAAACTCTCTAGCCCCGAGTCATTTAAGGCCTGAGAAAGAAATTACATGTATTAAAGACCCTTGGCTTTCTACAACAATGGGCTTTTATAGATGCGGTGGCACTAGATGTATTACTTGCCAATACATAGAGAAAACGCAATATGTTAAAACGGATAAAGGGGATAAACAATACAAGATTAGGAGCCACATTAATTGCAACTCGACATATGTCGTGTACATTTTACAGTGCGGTTGTGGCCTCTATTATGTAGGCCGCACTACTAGAAAACTCCGCACTAGATTTCTCGAGCATCGTAGGAACATTTTAAATCGAGTATCCACACATAGTGTCTCCCAACATTTTAATGACCACCATAATGGCGATCCCAAAAGCCTTAAAGTAATAGGGATAGAACACATCCCCACGACAAATAGGGGAGGTGATCGCTTCAAAAAACTGTGCCAACAGGAGGTTTACTGGATGTTTAGGATGGGCTCTATACACCCAGACGGCCTCAACGAAGCAGTGGAATTGAATATGATCATTTAACATAGGAACGGTACAACATGGTTCCAATCTCGTTAATACAGAAATATGAATTCTATTTAATTTTTTACAAATATTACATTTATTAGATTATTATTCTCTCTGTATTAAAACTCTTTCACCCATAGACCGAGTAACCTTAGCTCTATAATATGTGTCTATAGGTCGGTTAGCCATAGGAATATTTTATTGCCATTGCTGCATTAATCTTGATTTTAATGCAGTAACTTTCCTTGGGCACTAAAAGTCACAATACATCAATTTAAATCAATCAATTATCCCTTGCATTCTTTCCATGTGGAAGAAATATAGTCTACCAGTAATTTTATATGTGGTATAAATACCTACCATTAATGATCAGGTTTTGAGGAAAGAAAAACATTTTTTTATGGTATATAAGCTGCCACTGTACCACATGAAACTCTCTCCTGTGTGAAACATATGGAACCTAGTGTTTATAGTTCTATATGGTGGCTACGGATCTTAGACTGATAGAATATGCATATATTTTGGCATATCATATCCTAACTCTTGGCTGTTAAGGATGTGCTACTAGGGGTTTCCACGGGGATAGGCCCGGTATATATAAACACACAGAACATGCCGCCCAGCCTAGGAGGAGGTGGACAATAGGGCCGTGTCGCCATGGTGATGGCCAAGGTAGGCGTGGTGAACAGGGCCACGTCATCATAGCAACGATCCACGAGAACGCGACAAACAGGGCCGCGTCGCTAGGGAGACGGACGGGGGCGGAAGGACCTCCTCCGCCCGTCACAGCAGAGTGGACATCCGCCTTCTCCGAGACGCGTTACTATGGCGACGGCTCGGAGAAGACCATTGGTTCCCATACACGATACGTCATATCCGGTAGCCGTTACCATACCAACGGCCCGGACATATGCGTTCATGTTTATAACGCCTCCAAAGGGCAGAATGGGAGAGGGGGAGGCTGTCCACTGATCACCAATGTCCTCTAATCGATGTTTAGAAATGATATGTATACAAAATAAAAGGAGAAAGGGTCTTTGTTTCCCTCACATATATATTCCTGAGACTACATCTCAACCATCACATGATCAGTAGTCACATGACAATACTGATCACATGACTCCCCCTCAACCTATGAAATGATCTTGAGCAAGGTCTCTATGACTACGCAGTAACAACATAACTCCCTATTGAATTAATTTATCCCATTTCCAAATAATAAAAAATAAAAAATAATAAAAAACAAAGGTTTATTACTACCAAAGGTTTCTATATGTAAGTAGGTCTGTCTCCTATACATTTTTTAGCTGTTTTTATGATTAAAAAATGGTATGTTAGTGCTAAACAGGAAATGTGCATCCAGGTGCCAATTAAGCCACCATCTTGTCTAGGGTATATAAAGCCCAAACCCAGACAGTAAAGTATACCTTTGAAAAAGCTGCAAGGTCTATGCAGCGAAACGCGTCAGGCATATTCCCTTGGAACAGGACATTCTTAAACCGGACCCGAACCAGCCCATATTACACACCAGATATCCAGTGGAGTCACAGAGAGGCACCATCCTATCTCCGCAACGCATGAGGTACCCACTATACATGGGATTCTGCATCAACCCTCTAGCGGCATATGGAACTATAAATTGGACTCTCTACATTACCATCTAAAAGGGACTCTTTACAGTGGAATCTAACTGGACATACCATCTATGGGCAAAATGTGGAACGGATCCTGAGAATACAAAACATCAGTCCTGAATCACCTCCAGGGGTAAACTCTATCCATCCTATATAATTGGCTAAATCATTTCCTGCTTAATTGGCTTATTCTGCACGAAAAATTGCTTTTCTTAAAGAGTTATTATTGTCTTTTTAATAAATTGTTTTTTTAATAATTATACACACATAGTGTTTGGTACTGTTCTTTCCTCTAAACAGCGCAGCCTCCCTTTCTTTTCTTTATCACCTCCCTGCCACCCTGCATCTCTCTATCCCCTCCCTACCGCCCTGCGTCTCAGTATCCCCTCCCTGCATCTCTGTATCCCCTCCCCGCCGCCCTGCATCTCTGTATCCCCTCCCTACCGCCCCGCATCTCTGTATCCCCTCCCATACTGCCCTGCGTCTCTCTATCCCCTCCCTGCCGCCCTGCGTCTCTGTATCTCTCTCCCTAACGCCCGTGTCTCCCTATCACCTCCATACTGCCCTGCATCTCTGTATCCCCTCCCTGCGTCTCTGTATCACCGCCCCGCATCTCTGTATCCCCTCCCTGCCACCCAGCCTCTGTGTATCCCCTCCCTACCGCCCCACATCTCTGTATCCCCTCCCTACCGCTTTGCATCTCTGTATCTCCCCCCCTCATCTCTGTATCCCCTCCCTACCACCCTGTGTCTCTGTATCCCCTTCCTAACGCCCTGCGTCTCTCTATCCCCTCCACTACTTTCCTTCCTTTCTCCATCAGCTTCCTCACTGGGGATTACCCTACCTACCGCCGTGTGTCTCCTCCCTACTGCCCTGTGTCTGTGTGTCCCCTCCCTACCGCCCTGCATCTGTGTGTCCCCTCCCTACCGCCCTGTGTCTCTGTATCCACTCCCTGCCGCCCCATGTCTCTCTGTCCCCTCCCTACCGCCCTACACAATCATGTACAAAATATTTAGACAGCGCTGATCACACCACCATATCACTATCCACACACCCACCGTGCTGGTACACCCCCTACAGTGGCCCTTACTAGGCCCAGCAGAAATTTCAGATCCAGGCCTATGATGACATTAATCTGCTAGTGACACACACACCAGCACCACACAGCGCCCTCTCCTCCCCTCACACCGTGCCTGGCTCGCTGTGTGTCTGTGTGACCCTCACTGATGAGAACCCATCCAAACTCTACTCATCCCCTGTCTATGCTCTGCTGCTCCCATGCAGGGTCCATACCACCGGCTCCTGGATACCTCCCTGACAATCCGGCACCAGGAGGCCAGGAGCCGTAACCCCCTCCGGTCCCCCCCCCCTGTAATTACCAGAATATTGGTGATGCTCTGCCATCTCCTCCTTATCCCTCACACACTGAGCACGTGACTGCGCTGCCCACGCCCATTGTCCCTGGGAGCAGTGCGAGTCCCCACCCCCTCCTCATACTGCACCTCAGGGGGGCGCACAGATAGCGCATGCAGAGGGAACTGGTGCACCTGAGGCCTGCGGCTGCATGGAGGGCTCGCCTGCATCACGTGCCCGTGTTTCTCACCTGAAGGATCAGACGGTGTAGAGACAGGACACAGCTGCCTCTGTTCCTCATTGTACCAGCACTCCCCTCTGTGTCTAATAACACCACATACCTCTTCATGCGGGTATGTCTATACCACATACATCCTTATCCGTGTCCTATATATTGTTACACATACAATCACATAGTTATAGGTCCCGCCCCCCCCTCCATCTGCATCCACCCCCCCTCCACCCGCAGCATCTACAGACACCTAGCCTCATCCGCTTTCCCCCCCGCACACGCACTACAGTACATCGTGCCCTGCAGGCGCTGCTCACACCGTCTCAAGGGACTGCGCCCCCTTCAACATTGGACCCCCTTTCGTCCTCCAGTATTTTACCACTACCAAAATTAGCAACGCAGGTCATACGCAATATAATACAACTATTGAACCCCAGAGAGGCATGCAGGGGTTAAGGGGGCGTAGCCCCTTGCGACGGTGTGAAGAGCGCCCATAGAAGCAGGTGTAGAGGGGGCAGAGACACCAGTGGGGCGGGGGAAGAGATGCGGGTGGGGAGGGGGCAGAGACGCGAGTGGGGAGGGGGCAGAGATGCAGGAAGGGGCAGAGACACAGGTGGGGAGGGAGAAGAGAAGCTGGTGGAGAGGGGGCAGAGATGCAGGTGGAGAGGGGGCAGAGATGCAGGTGGAGAGGGGGCAAAGACACCGGTGGGGCGGGGAAAGAGATGCAGGAGGGGAAGGGGCAGAGATACGGTTGGGGCGGGGGAAGAGATGCGGGTGGGGAGGGGGCAGAGACGCGAGTGGGGAGGGGGCAGAGATGCAGGTGGAGAGGGGGCAAAGACACCGGTGGGGCGGGGAAAGAGATGCAGGAGGGGAAGGGGCAGAGATACGGGTGGAGACGAGGCAGAGAGACAGGTGGAGAGGAGGCAGTGAGGCAGGTGGAGAGGGGGTATAGATACAGGTGAGGAGGGGGCAGAGACGCAGGAGGAGAGGGGGCAGAGACGCAGGTGTGGTGGTGGCAGAGACACAGGAGCAACGGAGGCAAAGATACGGGTGGAGAGGGGGCAAAGAAGCAGGTTTAGAGGGGGCAGAGACACAGGAGGGGAAGGGGCATACTGTAGGTTGCTGCAGCCATATCTGACGTCACTGGCCATTTAGGGGAAAACTTAACCTGGTGGTACATAATCTCCACCACCCGGTCCAGTCACAGTGTGTCTCTGTATAATAGCATCTGGTGGGGAGAAAAGCAGTAGAAGACAGGGGGAGGAGCAGAAATGGGGTCAGGAGGTTCATGGGAAAATCTGCGACCCCTGTGGTAACTGCTGCAAAATTATTCACCCCGTTCCCACTGCCCACCAGCTCTAAGCCCCTGCTGCTGATAAAGCTGCTTACAAAGAAGCAGTGCAAAAGTACTCACAGCATGTGGGCTGAGCTTTGGACAGGTCCGGGAGGCGGGGCTTCCGACTGGTCTGGGAGGCGGGGCTTCCGACGGGTCCGGGAGGCGGAGCTATGGATGGGTCCAAGATTTGGAGCTTTTCTGAATCTCTCACGGCATGCGGACTGAGCTTCGAACAGGTTCGGGAGGCGGGGCTTCCGATGGATCTGGGAGGCGGGGCTTCTGACTGATCCGGGAGGCGGGGCTTCCGACGGGTCCGGGAGGCGGGGCTATGGATGGGTCCAGGATGTGGAGCTCCTCTGAATATCTGGCAGTACTCGATGGAGCATTTCACAGTGACGTTGTTGTTCTTCGGTGGGGTCCAGGGGCGGTGCTTCTGCATGCCCTTTGGCGCAGTAGGAGCTTCTGTTTGCCGGTTATGTTCTTTCCAGTGACCGGGAGGTGAGTGAGCTGTGCTGGTGGTGTCAGGATTTTTTTTTTTCCTGACAACACTGGCTGCGCTGAAGAGGTACCTGTAGGCCTATTTTCAATGGGGGGCCTGGAGCTGCAGCTCCATCCGCCCCATTGTTAATCCGGCCCTGGTGCCACAATGCAACTTGCACGCGTAAAACTAAGTACATCTGCTTAGTGTCTTGAACATTTGTGCCCACAGTGCTTTTCCAACTTTCACAGCAAGCATTTTAATCTGTCAAAGTCAGTTTTAGCTTAACTTTCTAGGTATGAAGCAATCTCAGATGTACTGTAAATGAAATATTTGTGTTATAAATACTGAGGACATTGGGCCTAATTCAGACCTGATCGCTAGGCTGCGTTTTCGTACAGAGGGCGATCAGGTCTAAACTGCTCATGCATATGCGCGCGTCACACAGGTTCAAAGCGGATTGCCGCTCAGCGATGGGTTTGTGCAAAGAATCCATTTGCACAGGCGTTCGCAAGGAGATTGACAGGACGAAGCCGTTTATATGTGTCAACTGACCGTTTTCTGGGAGTTGTTGGAAAAACGCAGGCGTGTCCATGCGTTTGCAGGGAGAGTTCCTGATGTCAATTCCGGTCCCGGACAGGCTAATGTGTTTGCAGAGGCTGAGTAAGTCCTGGGCTACTCAGAGACTGCACACAATCTGTCTGTACAGCTCTGCTACACATGCGTTTGCACACTTGCAAAGCAAAAATACACTACCCTGTGGGCGGCGACTATGCGAACACAGGACTGCAAAAAAAACCCTAGCGAGCAAACAGGACTGAATTAGGCCCATTTTTGTTTCTGAATGAGTACAGATGTAGCCGGACTCAGCTTGCAAACGAGTTGCAGTAAATGCAACTCATTTGCCACAATAAGTGTGCCTGCAAATGTTCATGGGTATGTGGATACACATTACTTCCATAGGGAAACATGGAGCTTATGCACATTGGGCCTCATCACAGCAAGCTGTGGGTAATCGCTGCCACAATGCATATGCACATGGCGGGCGATTACCAGCAGGATGAGAAAGGACACATCTGCATATACATAAATAGACATAAAAAATGTATTGTTTTTATTAGTGATGAGCGGGTTCTGTTCCTCGGGATCCGAACCCCCCCGAACTTCACCCATTTTACACTTGCTCAGTTAACCCGAGCGCGCCCGAACGTCATCATCCCGCTGTCGTATTCTCGCGAGATTCATATTCTATATAAGGAGCCGCGCGTCGCCACAATTTTCACTCATGCTTTGGAGATGATAGCGAGAGGACGTGGCTGCGTTCTCTCAGTTTCTGTGTTCAGTGTGCTGCAAATATCTGTGCTCAGTGTGCTGCAAATATCTGTGCTCAGTGTGCTGAAAATATCTACGTTCTCTGCCTGAAAAACGCTCCATATCTGTGCTGCATTGTATATAGTAGGAGGACAGTGCAGAATTTTGCTGTGACCACCAGTATATATATATATATATATATATATAGCAGTACGGTACAGTAGTCCACTGCTCTACCTCTGTGTCGTCAAGTATACTATGCATCCATACCTGTGATGCATTTTAGTTGTGCGCAGTATATAGTAGGAGGACAGTGCAGAATTTTGCTGACCATCAGTATATATATAGCAGTACGGTACAGTAGTCCACTGCTCTACCTCTGTGTCGTCAAGTATACTATGCATCCATACCTGTGATGCATTTTAGTTGTGTGCAGTATATAGTAGGAGGACAGTGCAGAATTTTGCTGACCACCAGTATATATATATATAGCAGTACGGTACAGTAGTCCACTGCTCTACCTCTGTGTTGTCAAGTATACTATGCATCCATACCTGTGCTGCATTTTAGTTGTGCGCAGTATATAGTAGGAGGACAGTGCAGAATTTTGCTGACCACCAGTATATATATAGCAGTACGGTACAGTAGTCCACTGCTCTACCTCTGTGTCGTCAAGTATACTATGCATCCATACCTGTGATGCATTTTAGTTGTGTGCAGTATATAGTAGGAGGACAGTGCAGAATTTTGCTGACCACCAGTATATATATATATAGCAGTACGGTACAGTAGTCCACTGCTCTACCTCTGTGTTGTCAAGTATACTATGCATCCATACCTGTGCTGCATTTTAGTTGTGCGCAGTATATAGTAGGAGGACAGTGCAGAATTTTGCTGACCACCAGTATATATATAGCAGTACGGTACAGTAGTCCACTGCTCTACCTCTGTGTCGTCAAGTATACTACTAAAGTTCAGTAAAATGACCCAAAAATCTAAATTAAAAGTGTCTGATGAGAAGCGTAAACTTGCCAATATGCCATTTACGACACGGAGTGGCAAGGAACGGCTGAGGCCCTGGCCTAAGTTCATGGCTAGTGGTTCAGATTCACATGAGGATGGAAGCAGTCATCCTCTCGCTAGAAAACTGCAGTGCCACTCCTAGATGGGCCAGGTGTTTGTGTCGGACACTTGGGTCGCTTAGCTTAGCCATCCAGCGACCTTGGTGCACCTCTTTTTTTCTTTGCATCATGTGCTGTTTGGGGACTATTTTTTAAATCTGCTATCCTGTCTGACACTGCAGTGCCACTCCTAGATGGGCAGGTGTTTGTGTCGGACACTTGGGTCGCTTAGCTTAGCCATCCAGCGACCTTGGTGCACCTCTTTTTTTCTTTGCATCATGTGCTATTTGGGGACTATTTTTTAAATCGGCCATCCTGTCTGACACTGCAGTGCCACTCCTAGATGGGCCAGGTGTTTGTGTCGGCCACTTGGGTCGCTTAGCTTAGCCATCCAGCGACCTTGGTGCACCTCTTTTTTTCTTTGCATCATGTGCTGTTTGGGGACTAATTTTTAAATCAGCCATCCTGTCTAACACTGCAGTGCCACTCCCAGATGGGCCAGGTGTTTGTGTCGGCCACTTGGGTCGCTTAGATTAGTCATCCAGCGACCTCGGTGCAAATTTTAGGACTAAAAATAGCGACCTTGGTGCGCCTCTTTTTTTCTTTGCATCATGTGCTATTTGGGGACTATTTTTTTGAAGTGCCATCCTGTCTGACACTGCAGTGCCACTCCTAGATGGGCCCGGTGTTTGTGTCGGCCACTTGTGTCGCTTAGCTTAGCCATCCAGCGACCTCGGTGCAAATTTTAGGACTAAAAATAATATTGTGAGGTGTGAGGTGTTCAGAATAGACTGGAAATGAGTGGAAATTATGGTTATTGAGGTTAATAATACTATGGGATCAAAATGACCCCCAAATTCAATGATTTAAGCTGTTTTTGAGGGGTTTTTGTAAAAAAACACCCGAATCCAAAACACACTCGAATCCGACAAAAAATTTTCAGGGAGGTTTTGCCAAAACGCGTCCGAATCCAAAACACGGCCGCGGAACCGAATCCAAAACCCGAAAAATTTCCGGTGCACATCTCTAGTTTTTATCTATCTTGAGAAAAATAATACAGTAAGCAACATGATAAGAACAATCTGGAACCATAACAGACATTTGAACATGTGTATAATTTCTTTAGTTTTATAAGTTAAAAAAAAAAACTTTTTTGTGTTTGTATAATCCCTGAAGACTAATAAATAACATTTTAAATAATCTTGCATAAGGTTATCATAATTCATACATGAAAAGGTTATATATTCAGATGTAGCAATGCTCATATTTGCCGTGATGCAGGCTATGAATAATCAAAGCAAGAGCTGCCATGCAGCATCACAGCAAAGATGAGCATAGCTACATTCGTATAAAGCAAAAACAGTCCAATTTACACAGTGCCGTAACTAGTTATTTTAGCACCGTGTACAAGAAACGGCATCGGCGCCCCCCTTTATGCAAAGTAGGGACAGTGCATGCCATATGCGCACGCAAAAAATATAGGGCCGTTGCTTCATGGGGAAGGGGTGTGGCCACAAAATAATACCAATTCCTATTACGGTGCACAGTAGTCTCCATTATTCAAATTACGCCACACAGTAGCGCCACTACACCAGGTAGAGTCCCTATTACACATTACGCCAGACAAAGTCCACCTTTTACACATTACGCCAGACAACGTCCCCTATTTACACATTACGGCAGACATAGGGGTATATTTACTAAGCTCCCGATTTTGACCGAGATGCCGTTTTTTCTTCAAAGTGTCATCTCGGTTAATCTCGGTCATTTACTAAACACTAATCACGGCAGTGATGAGGGCATTCGTAATTTTTTGCTAGTTCAGGTAAAAAATTACGAATGAATACACCATCGGTCAAATTACGCCTGTTTAGATATGAATCTCGGTCATTTACTAAGAAGTGCAAAGCAAAAAAACACAAAACACTGCCGTGAAAAATTACAACTCGTAAAAAAGTCCTAAAAAAAAACAGACCTGCTTTTTTTTTCCGTGATTTGAGATGCATGCAGGGATCCATGAGATCCGTGCATGTATATCAGTGGGAAGGGGTGGGAAAGTGCTTATTTTTGCCAAAAAAATTGCGTGGGGTCCCCCCTCCTAAGCATAACCAGCCTCGGGCTCTTTGAGCCGATCCTGGTTGCAGAAATATGGGGAAAAAAATGACAGGGGTTCCCCCATATTTAAGCAACCAGCATCGGGCTCTGCGCCTGGTCCTGGTCCCAAAAATACGGGGGACAAAAAGAGTAGGGGTCCCCCGTATTTTTAAAACCAGCACCGGGCTCCACTAGCTGGACAGATAATGCCACAGCCGGGGGTCACTTTTATACAGCGCCCTGCGGCCGTGGCATCAAAAATCCAACTAGTCACCCCTGGCCGGGGTACCCTGGGGGAGTGGGAACCCCTTCAATCAAGGGGTCCCCCCCCCCCCAGCCACCCAAGGGCCAGGGGTGAAGCCCGAGGCTGTCCCCCCCCCCAACCAATGGGCTGCGGATGGGAGGGCTGATAGCCTTTGTTGTAAAATAAAAGATATTGTTTTTAGTAGCAGTACTACAAGTCCCAGCAAGCCTCCCCCGCATGCTGGTACTTGGAGAACCACAAGTACCAGCATGCGGCGGAAAAACGGGCCCGCTGGTACCTGTAGTACTACCACTAAAAAAATACCCAAAAAAACACAAGACACACACACCGTGAAAGTATAATTTTATTACATACATACACACATACATACATACTTACCTTATGTTCTCACGCAGGTCGGTCCTCTTCTCCAGTAGAATCCAAGGGCTACCTGTTGAAGAAATTCTACTCACCAGATCCATGGGTCCAGGCTCCTCGGCAAATCCAGGGTTAATCCACGTACTTGAATAAATAAAAAAAAACGGTGTCCCGACCACGAACTGAAAGGGGACCCATGTTTGCACATGGGTCACCTTCCCACGAATGCCAGAAACCCACTTTGACTTCTGTCTAAGTGGGTTTCTTCAGCCAATCAGGGAGTGCCACGTTGTAGCACTCTCCTGATCAGCTGTGTGCTGCTGTCCTCACTGACAGGCGGCACACGGCAGTGTTACAATGTAGCGCCTATGCGCTCCATTGTAACCAATGCTGGGAACTTTCTGCTCAGCGGTGACGTCACTTTAGGTCAACCGCAGGGCAGAAAGTTCCCATCATTGGTTACAATGTAGCGCATAGGCGCTACATTGTAACACTGCCGCGTGCTGCCTGTCAGTGAGGACAGCAGCACACAGCTGATCAGGAGAGTGCTACAACGTGGCACTCCCTGATTGGCTGAAGAAACCCACTTAGACAGAAGTCAAAGTGGGTTTCTGGCATTCGTGGGAAGGTGACCCATGTGCAAACATGGGTCCCCTTTCAGTTCGTGGTCGGGACACCGTTTTTTTTTATTTATTCAAGTACGTGGATTAACCCTGGATTTGCCGAGGAGCCTGGACCCATGGATCTGGTGAGTAGAATTTCTTCAACAGGTAGCCCTTGGATTCTACTGGAGAAGAGGACCGACCTGCGTGAGAACATAAGGTAAGTATGTATGTATGTGTGTATGTATGTAATAAAATTATACTTTCACGGTGTGTGTGTCTTGTGTTTTTTTGGGTATTTTTTTAGTGGTAGTACTACAGGTACCAGCGGGCCCGTTTTTCCGCCGCATGCTGGTACTTGTAGTTCTCCAAGTACCAGCATGCGGGGGAGGCTTGCTGGGACTTGTAGTACTGCTACTAAAAACAATATCTTTTCATTATCACAAATGGCTATCAGCCTCCCCATCCGCAGCCCATTGGATGGGGGGGACAGCCTCGGGCTTCACCCCTGGCCCTTGGGTGGCTGGGGGGGGGGGACCCCTTGATTGAAGGGGTCCCCACTCCCCCAGGGTACCCCGGCCAGGGGTGACTAGTTGGATTTTTGATGCCACGGCCGCAGGGCACTGTATAAAAGTGACCCCCGGCTGTGGCATTATCTGTCCAGCTAGTGGAGCCCGGTGCTGGTTTTAAAAATACGGGGGACCCCTACTCTTTTTGTCCCCCGTATTTTTGGAACCAGGACCAGGCGCAGAGCCCGATGCTGGTTGCTTAAATATGGGGGAACCCCTGTCAATTTTTTCCCCATATTTCTGCAACCAGGATCGGCTCAAAGAGCCCGAGGCTGGTTATGCTTAGGAGGGGGGACCCCACGCATTTTTTTGGGGGATTTTACATTGTTTAATTAAAAAAAAAAATAAGAACCCCAGCACGGATCACACAGATCCGGCCGAGATTGATTGTAAAAAAAAACGGCAGTGTTTTGCTAATCACTGCCGTAAAAATAGGTAAAAAAAAACGAATGACATCGACATCGGAAGCCAAGAAAAATATGAATACGACAGCTTAGTTAATCCATCGTAATCAATTCAAAAAGTTGCAGTTTTACACTGTCGATGTCATTCGTGATTGAACTTTGACCTATTTTCGGAAATTACGAATCTTAGTAAATATACCCCATAGTCCCCTTTTTTACACATTATGGCAGACAGAGTACACCTTTTTACACATTACGGCAGACAGCGTCCCCTTTTTACACATTATGGCAAACAGTCCCCCTTTTTTCACATTACGGCATACAGTCCCCTTTTTACACAGTACGGCATACAGTGTCCCTTTTTTACACATTACAGCAGACAGTGTCCCCTTTTTTACACATTATGGCAGACAGTCCCCTTATTACAAATTACGGCAGACAGCATCCCCTTTTTTACACATTACGGTAGACAGTACCGCTTTTTACACATTACAGCAGACAGCATCCCCTTTGTACACATTACGGCAGACAGCGTCCCCTTTTTTACACATTACGGCAGACAGTCCCCCTTTTTACACATTATGGAGACAGCGTCTCCTTTTTTACACATTACGGCAGACAGTCCCCCTTTTTTTTACAAATTACTACAGACAGCATCCCCTTTTTTACACATTACGGCAGAGAGTCCACCTTTTTACACATTACGGCAGACAGACAGAATAGATTATACTTACTCTCTCCCGCTTGCTCAGGCAGTCAGGCTCCACGGTGCAGTAGCTGCTGGCAGATCCCAGGCAGGCAGGGAAGGAGGAGGAGGGACAGGGACTCAGGAGCCGCAGCAGTGCACTGTAATTGGTGGTGGCATCGCTGCAGCTGTTCCTCTTCTTCCACATTGGCTAGCCACCGCTGCTGTGAATGTTGGGATGAGGGAAGCGCAGCGGCACTACCACCAATTACAGTGCGCTGCTGCAGCTCCCAAGTCCCCCTCCCTCCTCCTTCTTCTCCCCTACCTTCGGCGCTGCTCCTCTCCTCTCAGGCGGCTTGTAATGGGTCAGTTTGACTCATTACCAGTGCCGTTTCTAGGGGCGGGCGAGCCGTGCAACTGCACGGGGCGCCCGCCGCGGTACTTAGTTACTCCTTCTTGCCTCTCCCGAGCGCTCCTGCTCGGGGGGCGGAGTTTCGCGGAATGACGCGTTGCGTCGTGACGTCACGACGCAAACGCGTCATTCCGCAAAGCCCCGCCCCCCGAGCAGGAGCGCTCGGGAGAGGCGAGAAGGAGAAGCAAGAAGGAGGAGGCGGCCGGCGCGGGACGTGAGGCGGCGGGACCGAAGAGCGGGAAGACGTAAGTATTCTCTCTCTCTCCCCCTTCCTTCTCCTCAGCTTGAAACCTGCCTGCCGCTGCCGCACTGTGTAAAATGGGGGCACCTGCCTATGGGGATACCTGCCTGCCACACTGTGTAATATGGGGGCACCTGCCTATGGGGATACCTGCCTGCCACACTGTGTAATATGGGGGCACCTGCCTATGGGGATACCTGCCTGCCACACTGTGTAATATGGGGGCACCTGCCTGCGTACTGTGTAATATGGGGGCACCTGCCTGCGTACTGTGTAATATGGGGGCACCTGCCTGCGTACTGTGTAATATGGGGGCACCTGCCTGCGTACTGTGTAATATGGGGGCATCTGCCTGCGTACTGTGTAATATGGGGGCACCTACCTGCGTACTGTGTAATATGGGGGCATCTGCCTGCGTACTGTGTAATATGGGGGCATCTGCCTGCGTACTGTGTAATATGGGGGCATCTGCCTGCGTACTGTGTAATATGGGGGCATCTGCCTGCGTACTGTGTAATATGGGGGCACCTGCCTGCGTACTGTGTAAAATGGGGATATCTGCCTGCCGTGCTGTGTAAAATGGGGATATCTGCCTGCCGCGCTGTGTAAAATGGGGATATCTGCCTGCTGCACTTTGTAAAATGGGGATACCTGCCTGCGTACTGTGTAAAATGGGGGCACCTGCCTGCGTACTGTGTAAAATGGGGATACCAGCCTTCCGTGCTGTGTAAAATGGGGACACCTGCCTGCCGCACTGTGTAAAATGGGGACACCTGCCTGCCGCGCTGTGTAATATGGGGACACTTGCCTGCTGTAATGTGTAAAAAGGGGACATTTTTATTTTTTCCGTACTGTGGTGGGTGTGATATCAGATGAGGCCATGCCCACTTTAATGAGACCACGCCCATTTTAATCAGGCCACACACCCTTGTGGGGAGCGCGCGAGCCTACGGCGCGCGCATGCTTTTTCTTTTTATGGCTATATGGGGGGGGCACACTTTTTTTTTTTTTTTTAGAGCAATAGGGGGGGGGAGGGCGCATTTTGAAATCTCGCACTGGGAGCCAAATTGTCTAGAAACGGCCCTGCTCATTACAATACCGCTGACTAAAGTCATGGGGATGCGGCCAGTTGCACCCTCAGGGCAACTGCACTGTGTGCCAGGCACACCTGGCACACATGTAGTTACGGCTCTGAACTTACAGCAACCCCGGTGCCTTCCAAAATGTTGATATAGATCAATGGGTTTTGGCGGCACTGGCAGGCTTTGACATCCAAATAAAGACACTGCTTCATTTGCTGTAAGTTGGACTGTGGAGTGCCAGGCATACTGCATGTATATTAGTATATATAAAAAATAACAATTATTTATTAAAATAAGAGACAGCAATGTTAAAATGCCAAAACAAGAGAAAATGAAACAAAGCAAATCAGAATAAAAAGACTGTTTAAAAAAGGGGAGGTATTACTTAGAAAATATAGATCGATATATAAATATCATGCCCTGTGAACAGAGCTAGTATACTGATCAAAATAAAGTGCTTATCTTTGTAGATGAAGTGTAGTCAGGATCCCCAACGCATTTCATCCAGCAGACTTTATCAAGGGGTAGAGAGGAGATGGGACTGTACTCATATTTATACCCAGTTCAATTAAAGACACAGGGAGTGACATCACTTCTTGTACAGGAGTGATGCTAGGAATAATGTTATTACCACTAATTAATTTAACAAAAAATATCCATATAGGGCAGGGTGTTACTGCGTTTTTGCATTGTGCATTATTGCCATGTGAATATTCCTTCTATACAAGATAAAAATGCAGTTAGATTAGGGAGGTCCGGGACTTCCTGTGTAAGTCCCAGGAACGTCATTTCCGCCTCACTTCCGGTGTCATGTAGCGCTAGATTGTACATGTCCAATATTCACATGGAAATAATACACAATGCAAAAAGCAGTAACACCATGCCCTATATGGATGTTTTTTGTTAAATTAATTAGTAGTAATAACATTATTCTCAGCATCACTCCTGTACATGAAGTGATGTCACTCCCTGTGTCTTTAATTGAACTGGGAATAAATATAAGTACAGTCCCATCTCCTCTCTACCCCTTAATAAAGTCCACTAGACGAAACGCGTTGGGGATTATGACTACACCTCATCTCTAAAGATAAGCACTTTATTTTGATCTGTATACTAGCTCTGTTCAGTGTATGATATTTATATATTGATCTATATTTTCTAAGTAATACCCCCCTTTTTTAAACAGTCTTTTTATTCTGATTTGCTTTGTTTCATTGTCTCTTGTTTTGGCATTTTAACTTTGCAGTCTCTTATTTTAATAAATAATTGTTATTTTTTTATATATACTATTTTAGTGTATTTATATAATTCATGACATCAGAGGTCGCCCACAATACCCTATCTGTGTTTACTCTCTCTCTCTCTCTCTCTCTCTCTCTCTATATATATATATATATATATATATCCTGTTGGTAGTATATGGAATGTTTTAGTTTTCAAATATTACAGTGTTGCCAAAGACAACACCAAATTTTAGTTTTTGACTATAAATTTTAAAAGTAATCATTGATGTAGTCTTCCCACTTTTAAGATATTTTCAAATAAAACGATTTTACTTTTTCAGCCATCATATCTATTGCACAGGATTTTAAAGGTAAGTGTAGGGACACACATACCAGCCAAGCGGGTCCCATTCAGCGGGACCCACTTGGACGGAAGGAGAGTGCACATGTTGCCCTATGCAGGTGCCCACACTTGTGCGGCATCCCGCCACAGTGGGATCCAACCGCAGCATGCTGTGGTTGGGCTGGATAGCAGGATGACAGGATTTCAGTGTGAACACATACATTTCAATGTATGTGTTCGCACAGTGTGGCTGTGCCCTATGAAATCCTGTGTGTCACTGACCGGATCCTGTTCTGCGGCATACCTCAGAACAGGATCCGTGTGAACACAAACCCCCCCTCCCGGCCAAGCGGGTCCCATTCCCATTTGAAGTGTGTTTCCTTAACACCTAAAATTATAAGGAAATGTACTGTATATATGCTTTAAAGCAAACAATTGTTAATATTTATTCAATGGCTACTTAAGGAAAAGTTTAAAGCTTTATTGAATAATCCAATTTGCTACATAGTGCGCTTTTTATGTTGGAAGATTTCTTTTTTTGGAAGATTTTTCTTTTATTTATCCTCTGTATGTGTGCATCTTACCAGATATCCACTTTTACTCTAGCTCTCAATTGAAAAACACATGAATATATGATGTAATGAAGGGACTAATATTATTTAGTGTTAGGACCACTTTAGCAGAATTGCCTTGTTGTAGCAGAAGGCTTACCATATATTTGTAAATGTATGTAACTGAGTTTTCTGTATTTATTATCATGTAGACTGCAAGCTCTCTTTCAATGGCTTATTGCAGTGTGCTGGGGAAATACATGGCTGGTGGCTACCATTATATTTTTACACAAATGTGTGTAACCGAGTCCTCTTCATTTTATTATCATGTAGTATGTAAGTTGCTTTTGCTGGCCCATTACAGTGTGCTGGGGGATTTTTTTCCTTATCTAAAGTAACTGTTTCCTTGTAAGCACATGTTGTAAGCTAATTCGCTGATTGAGGAATTAGATGGAATAACTTAGTCCATACAAATATTCACCAACTCCACTTTAACCAGTAATCAACCAAAAAGTTCCCAAACAGTACAGCAACACAATGTTGGAATCAACTTTATCACAATGAATTCTTTGTAGAAAAATGCCTGTGATGGCCTCTCTTTTTTTTTACTTCTGTTTTTAAAAATGATTTCTCTCTTTGCATTACTAGCTCAATTTATGAGTTATCTATTTAGGCATTTATAAGTTGTGCTTGTTGAAATAAAATGTAATTATTGTCACGATCCTAAAATGCAAATATTGTCTTTAGTGGATATTCAATATTTATATTAATTATTCATATTTCTCAATTACAGCATTTTTACATTTTAATTAAAAAAACATCTTTAAAATGGGTTATAGTATGAATAACAATCCACATCCCAAAATTTTACTCTAGTTAAATTATATGTAAATTAACAATATTGCACCACTTGTATATATATATATATATATACAAGTCCAGTAATAACGGCACTCGGAGATCATATAATGAGAAAAGAGTATATTCACGTCATTAACGTTTCGGGGCAGCAAGCCCCGTCCTCAGAATGAACACAGAAACACGTGTTTGTGTGTTCATTCTGAGGACGGGGCTTGCTGCCCCGAAATGTTAATGACGTGAATATACTCTTTTCTCATTATATGATCTCCGAGTGCCGTTATTACTGGACTTGCATCTTGTGTCATATACGGGCACCGGAGCAAGTTGGTGGTTGGTTTTGAGTGCCGGCTGACACTGGATATATATATATATATATAGATATATATATATATATATATATATATAACTGCAAGTAATGTATGAGTGAAAAATAAGTCCCCATGACCACCCCACAAATCTAAAGGTAATAGACCCCCTCAAAGGGAAAATGATTATACATTAAAATCAAAATGATGGAATAAAAAATCAATTGTTATTAATTAATTAATAAGTAGAGAGTTGTTATTACAGTATTTATATATATCCTAATATCATGAGTAATAATTGTGCATTGCGGATGTACATCAATTGTTACCAAAAGCTATTTAGATAACAAAATCATAGTTAAAAGTGTAGTTACAACAGAAAGGGTGTTTTTAAGATTAATTTTGTTATCTGCGCACTGAACGTCTGTCTTGTTCAGACAAGCAGCTGTACTACATAGGTGACCAACCTAAATATAGTAAAATGTATATTCAGAGCTGGCCATAGGCATAGGCAAACTAGGCAATTGCCTAGGGCATCTGGTATGCCTAGGGGCATCAGCAGCTTCTGCTGATTAAAATGATATGCGGCATGCCTATATTCTGTGTGTAGCATTTCATATGCAGATACAGCCACAGTCTCACACAGTATATAGGCATGCTGCATATCATTTTAATCAGCAGAAGCTGCTTGTGCAGCCTAGCCACATAGCAATGCAAATAAGATGCATTTTCATTAAAAAAAAATGTGCCTGACTTTAGCATTGAGGCAAGATTTATGAGGACACATCTGTATTCAAGCAGAGGCAGAGGTCACAGTGTTAGTGGCAGTGTGAGTGTTGTGTGCATGTGAGTAGGTTGGTTGTGCAGTAGTGTTCGGAATATGTGTAAGGAGCATTATGTGTGTCATGTAAAAATGCATTAATAATGTGCAACATATGTGTAAGGGGCACTATGTGTGTCATTATGTGTATAAGGGCATTAATAATGTGTGGCATATGTGTAACAGGGGACTACTGTATGTGTGTCATTATGTGTATAGGGGCACTAATAATGTGCCGCAAATGTGTAGGGGGCACTATGTGTGTCATTATGTGTATAAGGGCATTAATAATGTGCAGCATATGTGTAAGGGACATTACGTGTAAAAGGGCATTAATAAAGGTTGTCATAATGTGTAAGGTGCATTATGTTTATAAGGACATTAATAATGTGTCTTATATTTGTAAGGGGCATTACTGTGTGGCATTATGTGTATAAGGTGCTCTACTATGTGGCGTTGCGTATAGAAAGGGCACTATTGTGTCGTCTAATGTGAATAAAGAGCAATAGGGTGTGGTGTAATGTGAATAAGGAGCAATTCAGTGTGATGTAATGTGAATAAGGGGCTCTACTGTGAGGAGTAACGTTTATAAGGTAAAGTGATACTAATGTGGGATGTAATATGAATTATGGACACTATCGCATGATCAAATGTGAATACAGTTGCAGTACTGTGTGGCGTAATTGGAATTGGGGTTACTATTGTGTGGCCATGCCCCTTCCCAGCAAAAACACACCCCTTTTTGGGCTGTGCGCCAAATGTGCAAACTGTTCCTATTTAAAATATAGGGGGTACAAACCCCAAAATAAAGACTGCTATGGGTTGATGGTGCTGGGAAAGAGGTGCAAGGTCAGAGGCGGAACCAGCAGTGGTGCTAGGGGGCACCAGCCAAAATCTTGCCTAGGGCATCATATTGGCTAGGGCCGGCCCTGTGTATATTCCAGAGTACTGCGGTCAAGCCTATGTTTTATGGATATATATTGTGTGTAGAATAGTGTTGCATACAATGTGTTCAGTTTCTCACCCCGTTGTCACTCAGAAATACTACTAATAAATGTTGTAGCTTGGATAAATTTTGTGTAAATGCTTTACTTTTTCAAAACACAGTAATAAAACAATGTTAAACATGTTCATAAATAGTATGCAATACTATTTTTTAAGATTGATGCCTATTGTGATATTAATTGCTGAAAAAACTATAAACATGCTGTACTGTGAAAAACATGCCATGAGAGAACCTATCCCAAAGAAAATGTGGTAACCTGCATTATTCCTTTAATGCATCACATATTAAAGGAAAATTAACTTGGGGGTCACAGTCAATTTTCAGATCAATATGGAAATTAGCTTATTATGCTAGAACCTTCCTCAGAATACCCTTTCTCTTTGAAGTCTTAGTAAACATTATTTCAGATAGAAGGGGAAATGTCATCATTATCATCTACCTGACAGAATTGCATTAAAAAAAATCTTACTGTACAATGAAGTTAGGGTTTTAGTTATGGTTTTTAAGATATAAATCATTACATTTGTATACCCACAAATCAAATGGCCTTTTATTAGAAATAACACTAATTAAGACAACAATGATTGTGTAGCAGCCCAGAAGTTGTTTATATGATTATTTGGTAGTTCCAGCCACAGTTGTATTCAGTAAACTAGTTTGATGGCCATTTTCATGTTGAAGCTTCTGGGTTATATTAGAAAATGAATATTCTGAACTACACCTTGTATCATTGTAATTTCATGGTGAAGCATTTCAGCATTGCCCCCAATTATTACTTAAAGTGATACATTTCTAGAAGTTGGAAGCATTCATGGGAACCCCAACAAATTACTCTTGGGTCCCACTTAAAAAAAGGTGCATACAAGAAGCACCAGAAGACAGATAAAATGTAGCTGGGAATGCTGTATAATGCACACAGGGCCAAAAATGAGCAGAAAATCCATGTAAGCCAAACTGTATGTGCAAAATCATATTGAATTTCAGGAGGGGCAGATTTAAAATATGTAGGCTTATCATTTTGTGTATCCTAGTTTATCTGAAATTCATAGTATAAAACTTGTAGAAGCATGGAGTATTTTAACTGCGTTCAAAATAATTGCTTTTGCACCACTTGCATAACATTTTTATTTTACCAAGGTTATATATACACCATTTAACTGGATTTACTCCTGACTGAAATGCTGTCCATAGACCAAATGAAACTGCAAACAACAATGTCAACATTTGCTATACTGTAAATCTAGAGGACAAAAAGGAGTCCCAGCTCAAATTAAAAATGAGTGCCAACAGCACTTAGTTATGCCACTGAGTTTGCTTCAACTTTCATCTTGGGTTCAGAGAAAGAAAAGTTCTCTCTTTGTTGGGGCACAAACCTACTCAATTATAAATGATCAAATATTGTGTAAAACTTAATGTTTATTCTTATATGTTTAAAATAAATAAATTCAGAAAACATGACATATAAAACAAGACAATCACATATAAATAAAAAAAACCCACAGGGTTCCGGATGTAATGACGCCCGAGATCATCGGTGGTGCGAGATGCTGGCCGAACTTGGACTTTTTTTAAAGGGGCAATCACTTACAAGCCAAAACCATGCCATGCAAGTGATTGCCTCTTTAAAAAAACGTCTGAGATTGGCCGGCATCTCGCAATTCCGTTGATCTTGGGCATCATTATATTCGACCCAGGGTGTTGCACTTTGATCATCACATGTCAAAATTGACCACTGCAAATAATTACTGATTAAAGGTCAAGAGACCCTAATATTTTTTCTGGGATACTGACAATATGCACTCCCAATTGCAAGTGCACACACCAAAATACACAACCAAATAGTAACAGTAAATAAATAGATGCCATATCTATTAATGGGTGATAAATCATTGTCCCCTGGTGAAGATAATGTAAGTCATATCAATCTATATGGTTAATCCTAGATACATATCCTGACTGAATTACACAAATCTATGTTGAAACAAGACATAATAATGAAGATTCAATAGTCTCAACAAATATCAAACAGTGACACAATAAACCCGTAATAGGGGAGGTCATGTACATTTAAGAAGTGTATGACAATATAATGATCATGGTGTCAGCAGCGGATATGGAAAGGTTAAAATAATAGAGATCAGTATAAAGAGAAGTCAGGATTTGATACAGTTACTGTACCCTCCAGACTGTAAAGTACAGATGGTTGCTGCATATCATATGCATCTGCAGTGAATATTATGTGAATCAGTTGCTTGTAACAGAGGGTAGTAAATAAAGTCATGGACATCTGCTGTTGTTATCTCTCACAAATTGTGTCTGATACTTATGCATCATAGACATACATTTACTGGTAGCAAAAACAATGAGAGTGTCAGAAAGTTAGATGTAGTACAGTAGAGAGGCAGCTGGTCCGACAGAATGCTACTGCCCAGAGTGTGTGGTGAGAGAACATTGTACTCTGGGTGATAGATCCTGGAGAGGGCATGGACTGTCTCAGAAACAGTGAAGTGGATGGTCTTGTGAAACAGATCACCCTCAGATGGTCTGTTTGTTAACAGCAGTACAAACTGGAGCTGAGGGAGTGTACTCACATTGCATCAGAAAAGGAAATAGAGAGAATACCTGACTTATATGACCTTGGTGCTGCCTGGTGGGAGGGTGGATTCAGAGCCTGCTAACTATCCAAGTCATCCAGACGTACTGTATGTTTCACCACAAGGCTTTGTCAATGGTTGCCTCAGACACTACGATCATTATATTGTCATACACTACTTAAACGTACCTGACCTCACCTATTGCAGGTTTATTGTATCACTGTTTGATATATGCTAAAACTATTGAATCATCATTATTATGTCTTGTCGCAAAACAGATTTGTATAATTTGGTGCTTGTCGGCATTTGTATCTAGGATTAACCCTATGGATTGACACAATTAAACTTATCTTCGACAGCGGACAGTGATTCATCTCCCATAAGTTGGGGCCAATTTTGCCAGACTATATATGTGTTAACCACTGTTCCTGATATCATACAGTGTAATACATTGAAGTAAATTTTTCTATCAGTAGATACAGTATCAATATATTTACTGTGACTATTTGGTTGCGTATTTTGTGGAGTACACTGGCAACTGGAAGTGCATATTAGCAATACATATGAGCACTAAAAAGTGCCAAATAAGTATAAAAATTGTAACACCGGTAAAAAGAATATATTAAAAAGTGTTAATAATTATTAATACTTATAGATCCTCTGTGAGAAATTTCTTTATGTGGAGGCTTCCCAGGATTAATAGAGAGCAATATTACTATCTGACCTTACCTTGTAAGTTCTGATGGTGTTCTGTCTTCTCCTCCTGTACTGGACCAAGCAAGGTCCTTGGCATTGTCTGTAACAGGGCTGATGAAAAAAACATACGATTGTCTGTAACTGCAGCTACCACGCAATATATCCTAGCGGCATCTGCCACAACTGGTCGCTGCTGATGACATCACTCAGCAGTTGGATATCGGCAGATGGCTGGCAGCAGACAGAGGTTTGTCGCTGATGGTTAGCACTTGCTTCACACACTGGGGTATATTTACTAAGATTCGTATTTTGGCCAATTTCAGTCGAAATAGAAGTCGACTGACATCAGCTGTGAAAAATTGCAACTTTTTGTGTTTGTAATCGGTAATTTACTAAGCTAGCGTGTTTGTCATATTCATATTTTACGATGTCAATGTCATTTGTATTTCTGGATTGTATCTTCTGGCCATATGAGTTTGTGTCCAGCCGAACATGGATATTTGGATGCATGTATCGTAATTTTCAAGTGCAGCATTGTTTTGTGAACATTGCGGACGCATTTTTACATTTACTTTCAATTTTGAAGGTGATGCATGATTGGTTATGTAGAATACGTGGAAGTGTCAAAGCGCAGCCATATAAATATGCCCCCAACCATCCGCACCTCGTGGGTTTAGTTAGTGGAGAGGTGAGAGATAGTGGTTTGAGGAGTTAGTGAGTTTAGTGCTTTTAAATTTTACGAATTCTGATTGCTGTATTGTATTTGAAAGTTGTCTTGTCTTTATTGTTGTATTGTTAGTTATTAGTTTGTCATATTTTGTCAGTGTTTTTTTCATGTAGTCTCTTGTCAGTGTGTGTGTGTGTGTGTGTGTGTGTGTGTGTGTGTGTGTGTGTATGCTGTGTAGAGGTAGAGGAGGAGTGTGTTTTGTTTGTCTTTAGTTTTTAGTGTTTTGTGTTGTTTGTCTTAAGTATGTCATATGCAGAGGATAGTGAGGTGGAGGAGGTTAGGAAGGGAGGTGAGGTGGAGGAGGTTAGTGAGGGAGGTGAGGTGGAGGAGGTTAGTGAGGGAGTGAAGCAGAGGAGGTTAGTGAGGGGGTGGAGGTGCAAGGTTGGACTGGCCCACATGGGTACAGGGGAAACCACCGGTGGGCCCCACTGCCTGAGGGCCCACTCCTTCCTCTTGTGATCAGGTTCCAGACTGTGCACTTGTATTATACATGGTAAATATGTTGCATTACACTGCCCAAGACTATTGTGCATTTCAAGCCTCTGTGGAGGCTGGCCACACCCCCTTTGTAGGCTGGCCACACCCCTAAGTATGGACCCCTATCACTGCATTCCCCCGGTGGGCCCTTCATACCCCAGTCTGACACTGAGGAGGTGGCAGAGCATGCACCTGAGTCCTCGAGTGAGAGTGATGTGGCTCTGCAGCCATGCACCAGGACCAAGACATGGCGCAATGTTAAGTTTACTTTTGATGAAAATATGGCCCTGGTGTGTGAGATTATAAGGTACCATCAGCAGCTTTTTGGCCCAGAGGCTGCTAAGGTCTCATCCCGTAAGAAATTAGCAATCTGGAAGAAGGTGGTTGATACTGTTAATAGTGAGTGCTTGGTGGGACAAACCGAGGAGACATGTAGAAAGAGGATCTACGATATAAAGCGGCATGTGAAAGCGAAAATGGGCAAGGAGGCCCAGTCTGCACGCCAAATAGGAGGTGGACGTCTTTTTGTATTTTGTAGCCTCTTATTTAGGGTATGAGGAGCCCCTGCAGAACCTGATTCCTCCGGAAGTAGTGAGGGGGATTTATGTCCGGGACTCAGATCAGCCCAAGCAGCCTGGTAAGTTTTGTTTTTTTATTTATTCATTTTGAAGATGCACTAATTTTTAAATTGTTTTTAGTATGCTTTGTACTGTTTTTTTTTAAATGTATTAGTCAGTAATAATGAAGCATGTTTTTTAATAGACATTTTCTCATTGTGTATGCTGACAACACTGAAATGTATGATGTGAAGAGTTTTTTTCGTAGATTGTATTTTTTATGTATTTTATAGTGAGAGTGTGAATTATATTTCATGGATTTTGTGGTAGAATCATGCATAAATATGATTTCAACCATACTGTGTTTTCATCTGCATTGTATGTTTTCCAAATGAAAGAGAGGTGGTGTTTTTTTAATATATGATTAGTCACATTATGTGTTATAGTTGTTTAGAAAGTATGCAAACATTTTTGATAATGTATTTTTTTCATATACAGTACATTATTTTGAAATGTTGATAAACATGAGTTTTGAATTCATGTGTTGATTGAATTGTTTGGTTTAAAATGAAATGCTTGATATACATTTGCAGTCTCCAAAAAGTCACAAACAGCCTCTGGGCCAGTCTCCACTCCCACTAATGCTGAGGATGGTGATGATGCTGGAAAGTACATTAGCATTGGGTGTGTTTTTTTTTTTGTAAATAGATTTTATTGGTTTTCCAATAGAAATAAAGAAAATCAATTACAGTACCGAATAGGAATGAACAAGTACAATTAGGCTAGTGGATTGCATAGATAATGAAAACATCAACATAAAACAATCGTACCACATTAGCCGGAAGGTTAGGGGGAGATAGTTAAGGATAAATTCCGCAAACCTTTTGGCAAACGCAACATAGAATAATACGAGAGCTTAACAATAATCCTCATGTTGCAGTACAGTATGAATAGAAAACCCAAAGAAGAGGGGGAAAGACGAACAAGACAAAACACTATAAATAACATTAAAGGGAAGAAGGGTAGGGAACGGAAGGGGGGTGAAAAATCGTCATCGGAAATTAGGGGTTCATAACCATGTTATAAAGAACATCTATAATAATTATACAGGAGAATCACATCTAAGAATCGGCAGAGAGACTCCTAAGCAAATTCCAGGTAGTATTTTCGAATAATTTGAGGATATGATTTTGTGTCTGTATTTCCAAAGTGTTAATAAAAAATTCCCATTTACGGTAGAATTTCTCAACGCCCACATTAATGTCAGGAATAGTAGCCCTTCGCTCGTAATACAGTATTTGCAACAATTTTTGTTTGACCTCTGATAGTGAGGGAGAAGAAGAATGAATCCAATGAATGAGAATAATCTTTTTGGCAATCGTGATAACTAAAGACAGTAATTGGAGTTTAAATTTCTTATCGGGTCCTAAGTCCCAAGCTTTGAAATTCCCACAGAGACACGCCAAATGGTCAGGGTTTACATGAGTAGAAAACATAGCATTTATAAACTGAATTACTTTATTCCAAAACCGCTTAATCTTGCCACATTCCCAAACACAATGAATAAATGTCGCATGTGACATTTTGCATTTAACGCATGCACCAGATTCAAGGGGTGTCATATATCTTCGTTGTGCAGGAGCTATATATGCTCTGTGTAACATCCTAATATAAACTTCTTGCAAATAGGAAGAGAGTAGGAATCTAAGCGTGTTATCAAATGGAGATATTAGGTCTGGCAAAAGTTTGATACTAGGCACATCTAAAGACCATTTCTTCAGGGTGGGTTCCCAATGAGCCAAGGCTGACAAGGAAGCCAATGAGGTATACAATAAACTAATTTTATAAGGCACAGAAGCAATGAGCTTAAGCAAGGAAAGGAGCGTGTTCGTTCCATTATCAGTAGATGATGGGATACACAGGGATTGTATATAGTGACGTGCTTGAAGAAACATATAGAAATGTTGAGCAGGAATAGAATATCGGGTCTGAAGATCAGCAAATGAATATAGACGGCCACCAGGGTCGAATACCTTCGCTATTGAGGCTAAGCCTTTTTCCTTCCACTGAAGAAAACCCACATTAGATAGTGAAGGGGGAAAAGCCGGATTTCCGCATAATGCCACATACGGAGAATAGCTAGAATTACCATGAAATTTTTTATTAATATTAACCCAAGTCGGATAAGTATCTATGAATAAAGGATTGTCTTTAATAAATGGAGGAATATCTGTTAATCTGGAGTGTAACAGTGCATTGGGGGAGTAAGGGGCAAATAGAGCAGAGTCCAGTTGATTATCGGTGTAAGAGTTAGTCTCGAGCAACCAGTCACTGACATATCGAAAAAATATTGCGTCCGAATATAAGGCTAGATCAGGAAAACCCAGACCTCCTTCTCTACGGGGCAATCTTAGTTTAGCATATGCAATTCTTGGACGTTTCCCTTGCCATAGGAACCGGGAAAAGAGGGTATTTAAATGTTTGATATCTTTAGCGAGGAGTCTAAACGGGAGCATTTGCATAACATAGAAGATTTTGGGAATCAGGACACTCTTTATAGCTGCTATTCTGCCCAAGAGGGAAATAGGTAGGGATAGCCAATTTTCTAGATATGATTTTAGCTTGGCGATGATGGGGATAAAGTTAAGGGCATAAATGTCTGATAGTTTAGTCGATATATGAATACCTAAGTATTTAATAGAAGAATGGGCAATGTGGAAAGCTTGAAGAATAGGCAATGATTGAAAATAAGAGGGCGAGCCACTAATGGGGAGGATCGCTGATTTGTCTAAGTTGACTTTGTAGCCAGAAACAGAACCAAAAGAGGAAATTAGGTTTAGGACAGCTGGAAGAGAGGATGCCGGGTTGGAAAGAAAAAGCACCATATCGTCTGCATATAGGGAAACTTTGAGTAATTTGGAACGAATAGTAATACCTTCAATCGTAGCAGAAAGCCATATAGCAATCGCCAGAGGTTCCATGGCAATGGCAAAAAGAAGGGGGGATAAAGGGCAGCCCTGGCGTGTCCCACGTGAAATGGCAAAGGCAGACGATATGGAACCGTTACAGGAAATTTGTGAGAAGGGGGAATGGTACAGTGTTTGTAATATAGAAATAAAAGCGGGGGGGAAACCAAACCGGCGTTAAGCAGTGAAAAGGTATTTCTAACTAATTAAATCAAATGCTTTTTCGGCGTCAAAATAAACTATCAAACTAGGAGGGGTAGAAGAGCTCGAGTGGTGGATAGCTGCCAAAATTTTTCGGACATTAATTACTGAGTGCCTACCTAAAATGAAACCGGTCTGATCCGGATAAATAATTTGGGGTAGATATAATTTCAGTCTGTCAGCCAGAATTTTTGTAAATAATTTATAATCAAAGTTTAATAAAGAAATAGGTCTATAGGATCCAGGTAGAGATAAATCTTTGCCCTGGTTGGGGAGTAACTTAATGATCGCCGAATTAAAATAGAGTGGAACCGAATTGGAAGAAATAATACCATTATAAAAGGCAACCAAGCTTTCCCCAAACCTAGGCAATAGAATTTTGTAAAATTCCGCTGATAGACCATCTGGACCCGGAGCTTTTAATGGTTTTGATTGCTGAATAACCCTATTGACTTCTTCGATGGAGACAGGGGCCTCCAGCAGATGGGATAATTCTTCCGGAAATTGGGGAAGGGGTGGAAACGTCCAAGAACTGGGGGGAACCTCATCAGTAAAAGGATAATCAATACCTTGAGGGTCAGAGTATATGGTTTCATAGAAATTCTTCATAATATCAGTGATCTGGTCGCTCGAGTCCGCCACAGAACCGTCCTCTCGACGTAACGGGTGAACCAACATAGGTGGTTGTGTACCTTTTAGTAGATTGGAAAGGAGACGGCCAGTCTTGTTTCCAAATCTATGAAATTTATAATTAGTGGAAAAAAGGGAGCGATCACTTTTGATTTTAAAATATTCATCAAAATGAATCTTTGCAGTGCAGTTAACCGACTTATTGGAAGGGGTAGGGGCCGACTTAAAGGACTGATAAGATTCAGTCAATTTAGACTGTAAATTAAGATACATGGCAGCTAAGCGTCTATTCTCAGCTGCCAGGTAAGAGATTATGACACCTCGGAGGACCGCCTTGCCAGTTTGCCAAAACAATAGCGGGTCCGAAGCTTCACAATCAGCATTAGCATGTTTAAAGTCCATCCAGGCGGACTCTAGTTTTTGCCGGAAAGAAATGGACTGGGACAAATAGTTAGGGAATTTCCATAATCTATAAAGGCCCTTGTCTACTGTAGTTTGAAGCGACAACCATACTAACGCGTGGTCAGATAAACCTATGGGTTCAATAACAACATCTTGCACTCTGGGGAATAAGGAGGAAGATAGTAAAATAAAATCTATGCGGGAGAGGGTCTGGTGAGCTGCAGAGAGGCAAGTGAATTCTTTTTCTATTGGGTTCATAGCTCGCCAAACATCAATTAAGCTAAGTCGAAACAGGACAACTCGAGGACGGTTAGACGTAGATGAGGAATGTTGACCCACTCTGTGAACTCTTTCAATGATGAGATCACGGCATTCAGATTCAATTCCTAAGAGGGTTGGGAGAGTGTTACGAACAAAGTGAGCCAGAGCCGGGCCCTTGACTACTTCCGGGAGCCCCACTAGGCGGATGTTATTTCTCCTAGACTGATTTTCAAGGTCGTCTACCTTGTTCCAAAGATGGTATGTGTTCTTTTCCAATTTGGGAACTACTTGTGTGAGATGCGAGACGTCTTGAAACAGGGTACCGACCCTATGTTCTGTTTCAGCAACCCGGTGAGTGAGATGTTGCAATTGAGAAGTTATATCCGAAACTGCTTGTGAGAGTAGCGGCCCCATGGTTGCCTTAATAGCATCCACCACGTCATTATACGTAACATAAGAGTCCTGGGGGGCTACCAATTTTTTGGCGGCAGGAGATAGTGCAGCGATAGCAGAATCAGAAGACATGTTGGAATCCGCCCTTCTCTTTTCCTGGCGTGGTTGAAGAGGTTGTGCGGAAGCAGGAGGCGTAAGATATTTTTCCATATAAGCAGCAACCAGGTCAATAAAATATTCAGAAAAACCCCAATAGGTAATAACAGTGACAAGTGTAAATGTCTCTACTGAAGTAAGTCTGATGAGGCCGGTGAGAGACGCTATCAGCTCATTGCGTAGATGAAATCACATTGCAGAGTACATGAGTAGATATTCCTGTGAGAGAGCCTTCAGAAGCATATGTAAATACACGAACAATGCAGATGGACAAAGTAACAGCCTGACCAGCAGCGCTGCCGAGGTCCTCATCTAATACAGAGAGCTTCCGAGGCAAATTGTAGGCAACTCAAAAAATGTGGTAATGCAAATCACAGGAACCAGGGGGGTTAATGTGAAAGGTGACAAGCTTCACATGCAGCTACAGACCGGGAGCATAGGGGAACAGCAGAGGGTGCACCCAAAAATTATACTAAGGGATTGCTTATGACCTCCAGCAACATGGAGAAATAAGCCCCAGTAATGTAAGTAATAAGATAAGAGGCTAGGGAGATGATCCTGCAGTTATGAATAAAGTTAATAGTTCAGCAAAGTGTTCCCAGGCTAGGCTGCCATGCAATGTGCTGGGGAGAAAATGGCCACCGCAGTTATACACAGCCTGTGTACAGCAGAATCTGTTGTGTCTCTCACCTCACGTGTTGTGCAGAGAAGGGGGTATTAAGGCCCCTATCCATGGAGGTCATCAGGCCAGGAGAGAGGGCATGCAGCGTGTAGGCGAAGCTCTAATCAGAGCTGGTGTCCGCGGCTCCGTTCTCCCGCGATCCTCGCCGTGGAGCTCAGCCGGCGGGCCGGAGCGAGCACTCGAGTCCCCGGCTTTTCCGGCAGACAAGGCCGCAACCCGGAGAGACCCTTAATAGCGTCTCCCGGCGCCGCAGCTCACCCCACACTCAGCATTGGGTGTGTTTTCACATCAATTTGGATACAACATAATATTTGACTTTTTTTAGGTCCATCCACATACGTGTTGCTACCACGGAAACTCAGTCTGGGTGTGTTTTCATGGCTAGTACAGATCACAACACCACGTTGACGCATGTTGGAGGTATCAGCCATCCCACCAATGCAACTCCTCGACAGCCCGCAGCCATGCCATTGTTACCGACTTTCATCACACCTGTCTGGTGAGTAAAAAAAAAAAATTACACACACACACACACACACACACACACACACACACACACACACACACACACACTTTACCACTTTTTAGTTTCACAGTTTGAGCTAGCAGCTTAGTAACAAAGTGGTGATGTAAATAATGCACTGCTAACAAACATCATTATTGTTTTCAATTACTTAAACTAAAATAATTGATGGACATATGTTGACCATAGCCAGCAAACAAAATAAAAATATAATTTTGCAAATTATTTGTTGAACTGTTTGGGTCAATAAACAAAATGTGGATAAGTACAACATCCACTAATTAATAACATTAACATTTGTAGCCCTAGGAACATAACACATAGGATTTTCTTCATTAGTTAATACGCTTATACTTACACACAACTGGTCTCTCATTTCAGGGGAACCCATTCTTCACCCAACTCAGCCAGGTCAAGTGCAGGATCCTGACAATGAAGATACATTCACTTTAAATCTCACAACAATACCACCGCCTGACCCAACAATTAGACATTTGTCTACTCTGCCCACTCAAAGGACACCACAACAGGACATAAGCCCAACAGCACCACTACCACAGTCTCAGGAACAGGATTTTGGGGACAGCTGGTCCACCCAGCAAGCCAATAAAGATTGTTTGCATAGGCAAACCCAATTTATTGCTAGTCTGGCCTATCACATCCTAAGATTATGCAGAAGCAACACCAGACAAACCACAGAACTCACCAGAATGGCTAACACCCTGGAATTAATGTGGACAGACAATAGTAGGATGCTAGACACATACCAACGAATCATGGATGAGAATCACAGGCTCCATCAATCATACCTGCAGATATTAACTGCAATGCAAACACAAAATAGAGCAGGGTCCGAATAATGGAAACCCACACAGCAGCCACTAGAGACTTGAATGTCACTCTAACTACCTTAATCCAGCATCTCAGTCATCAATCTAGGCAAACAAGTACCAGTTCAACAGCCACAACCCCCTTAGTGTCATCTTTAACCTCACCACCAAGAAGTTCTGGCCGAACACGACCAGACACAAGTGGGAAAGGCCCATGCACATCCAGAGTACGACCTGCAAAATAATTGATCTTAATCATGTGTTTGAAATGGACATTGGTAATGTATGCAAGTAGCATTTTACATGTTCTTGACAAAATGAATGCCATGGTTTATTATTTGAAAACAAATGTTACTAATTAATATATCCAAAACTAAAACCAAGGCAAATAAAAAATGTCTCTCAATTATTTCTAGAGTAATTAGAGTACAGTTGTTTAAGTATACAGTATAATATGCATGGAGACATACAAGCAACATAGTTTACATATGCAGCAGAGGTTAAGTATTGATATAGAGAAGAGTGTCCTTAATAACAGTTAATTCTATTTTTAACAATAACCTTAGGGAGATGTGAAAGCATGGGCAAACATACACAAAGCTAACACAATTCCACATAGAATAGTGTGCTACTATAATGTTTATTCCAAATTTACTTGCATTTATTTTATATTCAAATCTATAATGCATACAGAAAAAAGTGTTATGTTGTTAAAAAGCTAACAATAACACAATAAAACTTAAACACGATCTTCAAAACCATACAGGGATATTATAACACTTACCTTAGCAATTGCACAGTAGTGAGAGATGTAAAACACGCCAGCCAAAAGCAGTTCTATTTGAAATGTCTTCATTTCTATGAATCGAGGCCTTTTGTGGCTGACTTGAAGGTATTTCCAACCGCATTCATAAAAATGAATCCTTGGTAATTACCGTGTTGTATGAAATAACAACCATATTTGACCAGTGGTCTATTTATTCATATTTGTGTAGACAGCCGTGAAAAAAAAATGCGAATGGCCCAAACACTGCTGAATTTAATGTTTAGTAAATTACCGAATGCCACTTAGAAAGAAAAAAACCCTCAAATGGATTTGAATCGAATCGGGACCTTAGTAAATTTCCCTTACTATCTCTGAACACATTTCTTGCACTTTACTGCCTTTTGTGAAGAACACTGCAGTCAAAACGGATCTTAACTTTTATTGATAAAACTTTTTTGGGTTCTTTAAAAACTGATTGAGCAAAAAAGGACAAGCACATGTCCCTAAAAATTACTTGCTTGGAAAGGCTAAAAATAAAAATAAAAAATAGTGCCACACTTGTCAATGTAATGTAAACATAAAAAACATACATACAGTAGATAGATAGATAGATAGATAGATAGATAGATACAATTTATAAATCGACATAAAATGCATGTATAAACACATAAAAGTCAATACAAAAGCAATAAAATTATCTTTGGATACATATGGTTCTATAATTGATTCTAAGAAGTAGTTTCAGAAAAAGGCATTTATTTCAATGTTGAGGTTAAGACCAAGAAGTTTTGGGGTTTAGAGTTGGAATGTCCATTTTGTTTCAATCTGCTTCAGATTGGCTGTTATATCTCCTCCCCTGCAGTTTCTTGAATTTTTTAAATTGCTATATGTTTTAGACAGATGGATTTTTAGTGTAAACACCCAGTCTGGACACACTATCAGTTATAAATCCCTGTTTATATTGAAAATGTGTTCAGACAATCTTATTTTTGTTTTCTTTATTTCTTTCCAATGTATTTAAGACCACATGGACATTCGAGCATATAAACCACTTCTTCTGTGTCACATAAAATATGATTTTTAATTTGATAGATTCTTCCAGTTTTATTTTATTTAAATGTCTGATTGGGCTTTGTGGTTAGTTTTTAATGATTTTTACAAGCCAGGTATTCAAGGCAATAATGGAAACCATTAGTTTCTTTGTACATAATATATTCTCTGGTGGTAAATAAAAAACCTCACTAGTTCTTGTTTAATATGTGTTGCCTTCTATAGACTATGCTGGGCTTTTCAGAGATATATGGTTTTAGATCATGGTCAAATTGTAGCACATGTCAGTGTTTTTTTTATTATTGTTTCTACATGTGTATGGTTACTGTTGAAATGTGAGAAGGTCTTTATCTTTTCTTCTTTTTTGCTAGCTTTTCTTTTATATTGGATTAGCAGTTTTCTGTTGAGTTGTCCTACATTTTCTATCTGTGTTTGTAGTTGGGTTTCTTTATAGCATTTTTTGATGAATTTCTGCTTTAGTTCTTCATTTTGCACTCAACATCTTTTGTCTTCTGTACAATTTCATCTTAATTCTTCTGAATTGGCCTGCAGTGATATTGGCAATAAGGTGTCATGGTGATTGCTGGAGCTGGGAAACATGTTGTTTCCACTTACTTATTTTATGTGGGTCCTACTGTAGTCTACTGTATATTGTGTTGTCTTTCACAAATATTGTCATGTCCAAAAAGCTCACCATAAGTTTGCCTGTTGATGATTTAATTTTCAGATTGATGTTGTTGTTGCTATTGTTGTAGTTGAGAAAGTTTTGTAAATCTTTCTTAGGGCCATCCCAGATAAATAAAAATACATAATCGATGTATCTACACCACCATCTAAGATTAGCTTTATAGCTGTTGTTGTTGTTGTTTAAGATCACTTCCTTTTTCCATCTTGTGATGAAAAGGTTCACATAGCTAGGCACAGAAGGTGTGACCATCTCTGATCCACAGTTTTGGTGGTAACATTTTTCTTACATACAAAAAATAGAGTGTAAAATGAAATCTATGTTTGACACAATAAAATTAATTTGCTCATTTGGAATTTTGATCAGGGATGAGAAATAGTGGTGGGTGTGGTCACAACCAGTATCATGGGCGATGCAGGTACATAAGGACCTCATATCACGTGTTCCAAGAATTAAACCTTCTGTCTATTTGAGTGCATCTAAAATTTGTAGTTTGCTTATTGTGGGTCTCAATAAACTTGTGTGTTGGTTGACTACCCTTTCCCTTGGTTTTTGATTCAACCTTAATATCACCAGAACCTTAACTCTAGACAATATTAAATTTCTTCCTGTTTGTTCATTTCTAAACAATTGCAACCTTAAACTCTACACTAAATATAGGCCTAAAGACTAATGTAGACCATGATTGTTATTCTAACAATTTTATCCTTTAATTCAAATATAAGATTTAATGTTTTTTTTTGTTTTGTTTTTTACAAATGAGAGCATAGATATCTATTTACTACATACATAGTGGCAGGGAACAAAACTTAGATGAATGGAGAGACCGTTTCAGGAATGCATATATACAGTATGCAAAGTATAAACATGATACTATCTGTCATCTTGTAGTATCCTGCCAGTTGTTGGATGGTGTAGTGGCATCTATCTCTTTATTACCTTGGAGCTTCCTAGCCATGCTACTGTAGTTCATCCTCTTTTATTCTGATGTCAATATGGGTGACTAAGGACACAAGAGCACCTTCAAATGCAGCTTTAGTAACAACAACATTCAGGTCTGGTTGATGCACCAAGAATTAGCAGTGTGCAATTGCTCTTTTGATTAAATAAATAATGATAATAGTTGTGGCTTAATTAGAGTCACTTACTTTACTCTCCTTCTGCACAGTTCAGATCAGTAACATGTAACTGACAAATTATACTTCCCTGAATGGGCGCACAAACTTCTTATGCACTCTTACATAGCAGCTCTTCTTACCAAGACTTCTTTCATCACCCTTGGGCTATTCAAGTCTCATCCCAAATTTTTCTCTGATAGTACCATTCTACTCCATCTTTCCCTTCAGATAATTGCTCAAACATGTTCACTACTGAACCTTGCACACACACATCACTAAATAATACAAATTCTCATTTTCAGTTCACATCAGTCACATTGTGAAAATGCTTGGAAGCTTTTATACACGTCTAAGTCATACTCTGGGACCATGCCCTCAAGGCTTTTCACAACATCTTTTTGGTGATGCCACCTAGCCCCCACACACCCGTCATGCTCAATTCATAATACTGCTTCACATGCAAATTCACCTACGTACCACAAGGAGTTCTGAATTTGTGTACTGACACCCAGTCCAACTCCATTTTACTTGAAAATTAAGGCTTTAATTAAATCAGTTCTTCAGAATAACACTTCTGTATCTATTTGGGGTCATAGACCACCTTGTCATTGGACAGAGCTGATGACTAAATTGCACAAAAATTGTCAAAAATGAAATTAAGAAAAATAGGATGATCAAGCCAGAGTATTATTGGTGTACATTTCTGTATTTGATATGCTGGTTACATCATTGGTTAGCAGCGTATAGCGGAAGATGTGCCAATATTCAAAAAGCAAAGTAAAGCTGAACCGGGTAATTATAGACTAGTTAGTCTTACATCTATAGTGGGGAAAGTACTGGAAGGTATTCTAAGGGATAGTATACAGAAGTTCATTGAAGCCAATAAGGTTATTAATAGGAACCAACTTGGATTTGTGAAGGATAGATCATGTCAAACAACTAGGCTTTTATGAAATGGTTAGGGCGAACCTTGATCAGGGTAATGAGGTGGATGTAATATTTTTAGACTTTGCTAAAGCTTTCAACACAGTACAGCACATTTGACTTATCTATAAATTACAAGAACTAGGGCTAGGGAGCACAATATTTACTTGGGTCAGAAATTGGTTAGATAATAGGGAACAGTGAATTGTGGTAAATGGATCTTTTTCAAATTGAACTGAAGTACTAAGTGGTGTTCCACAAGGGTCTGCACTTAGACCATTATTGTTCAACATTTTCATTAACAATCTAGAAGTAGATCTAGAGAGCTTGGTGTAAATTTTTGCAGATGATACCAAATTGTGTAAGGTTATAAATATGGAGGGAGATGCTGAGTCTCTTCAGAGTGACTTAGTTAAACTGGAAGCATGGCCAGCAAAATGGAGAATGAGCTTCAATACAGACAAGTGAAAGGTAATGCACTTTGGTAGCAAGAACAAAAATAACACCTTCATACTAAATGGGGTAAAAGTAGGGGATTCTGTACTGGAAAAAGACTTAGGTGTTCACATAGATTGCAAACTAAGCAGCAGTACCCAAAGTAGGATTGAGGCAAAGAAGGCAAACAAGGTATTAGCATGTATACAGCGGGGAATTGATGCAAGGGATGAGAGTGTTATACTCCCATTATATAAATCACTAGTGAGGCCACATCTCGAATTCTGTGCACAATTATGGGCACCATATTACAAAAAGGATACCCTGCAATTAGAAAAGGTTCAGAGGCGGGCACCAAACAAATTAAGGGGATGGAGACGCTGGAATGCGAGGAATGGTTTGCAAGGCTTGGCATGTTTACACTGGAAAAATGGAGACTAAGGGGACACGATCAACATTTACAAATATATAAAGGGACACTACACAGAGCTTGCGGGGAATCTGTTTTTGGTAAGATCAACAAAGAGGACTCGTGGACACCAGCTTAGGTTGGAGTAGAGGAGATTTCACACACAGAGACGTAAAGGTTTCTTCACAGTAAGGACAATACGTGTTTGGAATTCCCTGTCTGAGAGAATACTAATAGCGGACTTGGTCATCACTTTTAAGAATGGGCTAGATAAGTACCTAATGAATAAGGACATACAGAGTAATGGTGCGTAGTCACGCACTATAGTTATAAAAAAAAAGAGGAATAAACACAACGGCTGACATTAGCAACAGACAAAATTAGCCCCAAAAAATAATACAGTGTAGGAGATCACAAATAGGTTGACAAATTGTATTTTTTCAACATCAGAAACTATGTTACTATATTACTTTATTGATTTGTAGGAAACTGCTGGAGTGACCTATCATATACTGTATTTTAAATGAGGGCCCAAAAACCTTTAGACACATAATATCACTGAAACACTTTGAATACATTTGGAAAGACATCAGCATACTATAATTACAATTGCTTTCACATGCTTATTTTTAGAGATGAAAGGTTTAGTTCTCAGAGTGGAGTGTTTATTCTCATACAGTAGATGCTGTGAATTCATTTTTGATTACAAGCTTGCTTCAGGTAAAATGTAACAAAAGTAAAGAAAGTCACTGCTCTGCCAGAATACGTCTGGAATATGCTTTCAATTATGATGTGTGAAACCTAGTAAGCTGCCCTATTAAACAGTTCTTCAATTTCCTTAGTTTGCATCCAATATTCTCTTTCATCATCATATTCATTGAATGTCACATCAAACAGGTGCATTTTCTTTTATAAACAAAACATAATATAATTGCATAAGGAAAACACTTCTGTCTGTCATATTACAATGACATAAGTGAGGTATTGTGGCATAATCAATAACGACATATACCAGCCATGTGTACCATCAAATTATCATCCTGAGCCAACACAGAATAAAATATGTTATTAAAAAACAAAATATGTGGATGCAATTCATTAAACCTTAGAACAATATGTGCAATGTCTGTATTTGTAACAGTTTGTTCTGAGGCTTTTTGGTCTTATTAACAAAATACCATTTTGTTTAAACAAAAGTTGCTTTGAATTTATTTAAACATATTTAGTCGTATTTATAGTAAGTAGCACATCCAGCTAAAGGATGATTATTTGTACCTGGTCAAACCATGCTGCAATGCAAAGGGTAGAAAGCAATGTTTTTCCAGCCAACATACTTCAATATTTAGTTTGTAGCACAAAGATGTTGGGCAATGTATTTTTATACTACATTGTAAATGGTATAGGCACAAACTTCAGGGGTGCCATAGGCAATGCCCCTTCCCAACTTGGAAGCAGACCAGCGACACTCAGAAAGGCACCACCATCCCAGTTGACATGTACTTGCTGCTTTGAATTCATGTTGGTCTCATGCTTCTTGTGCGGGTGATTCAGACCTGACTGCATCTTCGCACAGCGGGCGATCAGCGATAGACTGCACATTAATGTGCACCACAATCGCAGGTGCGTCGGCAAGCAACAATATGCATTGCCGGAAAGCGACAGGCTGGTGCAAAAATTTCAATCGCACAGCCATTCGCAAGGTGATTGACAGGAAGAGGCTGTTTGAGGGTGGTAACTGATCGTTTTCAGGGAGTGTCAGGAAAACGCAGGCGTGCACAAGCGTTTTCAGGGAGAGTATGTGATGTCAGCTCCGGACCCGATCAGCCTGTTCTCATTGCACTGTAGGAGTAAGTCCAGGGCTGCACAGACACTGCACACAGTGGAAACATCTTTCAATGGTGGGTGAGGTGCAAACGGATTTGCAGCTGTCCGCCGACTGAGGATTTTTTTGCAGCTCGGCATCCAGAGACATGCATCAGCAAATAAAACTATCCTGCCTTGGGTGGAAATGTTCTGGCAAAAAGGGTCCGTGACATGCGATCGCACACTTGCACTGCAAATATACACTCCCCTTGGACGGCGACTATCTGAATGCAGCACAACAAATTCAGCAGCCCAGCAATCAGGTCTGAATCACCCCACAGTGAGGAAATAAAACACACTGCATGAATGACATTGTAGAGATTATTGGTGAATTAGGGCAATCTAATAAAAGGTATGGGAGCATTTGGTTCTATGCCAGATTTGGGGGATCACTTTTAAGTTGAAGCTTGGTCCTGCATTTTCCTGTCATGCTCCCCAGCCAGAATAAGCCACATTTAATTCTGTGTTTTTTCCTTTTATTTTGAAATTGTAACCCTTTTAATTTACATAATACTTACTATTATACCCTTTATTTAAATAAAATGTTTCTTTATTAGTCTATTTCAATTATGCTCCAGAACCCAGTCTTTAGGGAAGCTACAGTATTAGATCTCTAAGTTTGCACTATAACTATTATTGATTGCTAGATGCGGTGGGAGACCAACTAACAGAGTGCTAGTTTGTGTACCAGAGACTGTACAACTGTGATAGAGTGGTTAGAGTTCTATATCTCCATATTATTTCTGCAGGTGGTTGTAGAATAGAAGTAAGCAATAGCAGAGATGTCATCGGGTCTGGTGACATCTCATCTATACAGGTTCTCATCTATGGCAGGAGTCAATTGCGGCAGGAGAATGTCACCCCCTCCGTGGGTGACACTCGAATGCAGGGTGCACCCCCTTTGTGACACCACTGGTAATAGTATATTTATTGTATTATACAACAAGCCTTGGGGATCTGCGCAATTGCAGTTCTGACATTACTGTAGTAACAGGGTGAATCAATTAGAAGCTCTAACCATGTCAGTGTACAGATGTAGCCACCTTTATCTTGACTGTTTCTCCGCCGAGACGGGCGTTTAGTCACGCTAAGGCGATAGCTGAGTTTAATCACAGGTAGGCGCGTTGAGGCGATCTAGATACTCATCATGCATTACACATCTCCACCACTGTGTGGCTAATGCTCCACTAATCCAGTACTTTCGATCATACAGTATAGCGGCGGATTGATCTACAGCTCTGGCAATACTGTAGGCGTAACGGGAGGCGGTGGAAAAAGTATGGAGTACTGTATGTGTATGGAGACGCAACTACAGTAATTGTGTAAAAGGAAGAATGTACAGGACAATGTATAAACACCGTGCTTTTAAAATACATGAGCGTCTGGGAATGGAGGGCTACAGTAGCTAGCAGGAGGCGGTGGAAAATACCGTGCTTTACAAATGCGAGCGTCCGAGTCCTCTAAGGCATAAACCAACACCAATGGGGTGGGGGCCAGGCGCTGTTTGCAGTACTTTCACACATGAAATTGGGAGTCTCTCATGAGGCGTCGTGGGCTAGGGGTGAAGGCTCCCACCTCCCACGCTGGGGGTCCAGGGTTCGAGACGTGATGTGCCTTCTTTTTTTTTTTTTTTTAATTGTAATAATACACTGTATTATTTTATCTACATTGTAAGACAGTCAATGGAAAGGTGCACACAAGTTACATATAAATCAGAGTACATCTGCAGGAGCGATTCTTTACGCTAAATGCAACTAAACAGCGGGAATGAAATGAGGGTATTCTGACGCTACTAACTGAGCAAAACAGTACTGTAGATCTTCAGCGTTTGTGTATTGCACATGACCTGAATTCCCTCCCTGTGCAGGCTCCCAGGGGGGAAGGGTGATGGGGGTAGGGAGAGACGATGGGAAATACTGTACTGTGCCTTTGAAATGCAATTACATGAGCGTCCGAGTCCACTACGGCATACTGTAAACCAACACCAATGGGAAGGAAATGCCAACCATTTTTTTTATGTGTTCCCGTGACATTCATTTAAAAAAATTTTTTTTTCTTTCTAATACATCCAATGGAAGGATGCACACAGGTTTCACATAAATCAAAGTACATCTGCAGGAGCGATTCTTTACGCTAAATGCAACTGCACAACGGCAATGAGTAGAAATTAGTGTATTCTGACGCTACTAAGTGAGCAAAACAGTACTATACAGTAGATATTCGGCGTTTGTGTATTGCACATGACCTGAATTCCCTCCCTGTCTACTGCATGATCTGTGCAGGCTCCCAGGGGGGAAGGGCAATAGGCTAGCAGGAGGCGGTGGAAAATACCGTGCTTTACAAATGCGAGCGTCCGAGTCCTCTAAGGCATAAACCAACACCAATGGGGTGGGGGCCGGGCGCTGTTTGCAGTACTTTCACACATGAAATTGGGAGTCTCTCATGAGGCGTCGTGGGCTAGGGGTGAAGGCTCCCACCTCCCACGCTGAGGGTCCAGGGTTCGAGACGTGATGTGCCTTCTTTTTTTTTTTTATTGTAATAATACACTGTATTATTTTATCTACATTGTAAGACAGTCAATGGAAAGGTGCACAAAAGTTACATATAAATCAGAGTACATCTGCAGGAGCGATTCTTTACGCTAAATGCAACTAAACAGCGGGAATGAGTAGAAATGAGTGTATTCTGACGCTACTGTGAGCAAAACAGTACTATACAGTAGATATTCGGCGTTTGTGTATTGCACATGACCTGAATTCCCTCCCTGTCTACTGCATGATCTGTGCAGGCTCCCAGGGGGGAAGGGCAATAGTCTAGCAGGAGGCTACTGGGGACTCAGACTCATACAGTACTTGCATTTCAAAAGCACAGTATTTTCCGCCGCCTCCCGCTTGCCCATCGCCCTTCCCCCCTGGGATCCTGCACAGGTCATGCAGTAGACAGGGAGGGAGTTATTCACGTAAACTAGGGCAAAGCTGCAGGAGCAGTTGTACTGTTTAGGGTCTATGCACCATACGGTATACATACAATTCTATAGCAGGGCAGACTCAATTGAAATGGCTACCGCCTGTGTCTCCTCGCCCAATGGAGGCCCTCGGCTATGGAGCAAGTAACAGCACAGATTTGGTAGGTCACGGGGCAATGCTGAAGGAGCGTCAGAATCCCCTAGCTAAAATACACAGGGGTGATAGGGATAAGTGAGGTCTTTGCGCATAACGATACACCGCAAAGTTCCCTATGGTTTTGATTATGCCTTTTCTTTGAACACGGTATTTTCCACTGCCTCACCCTACCCCCATCCCACTTTCCCCTTCCCCCCCTGGGAGCCTGCAATGTACATGCAGTAGACAGGGAGGGAGTTCGGATCAGGTTACAAGACGTGCAACAGTATACTACTGTATGTAGGAAAATCCCCCGCCCACTCTGATTTATGTGAAACCTGTGTGCACCCTTCCATTGAATGTATAACAAAGAAAAAAAAATAATAATAAAGTAAATGTTACAGGAACACAGTAAAAAAAGGTTGGCACTTCCTTCCCATTGGTGTTGGTTTATGCCTTAGGGGACTCGGACGCAAATACTTGTATTTGAAAAGCACGTATTTTCCACTGCCTCTCCCTACCCCCATTGCCCTTCCCCCCTGGGAGCCTGCACAGGTCATGCAGTGGACAGGGAGGGAGTTCAGGTCAGGTACAATACACAAATGCTGACGATCTACAGTACTGTGTTGCTCAGTTAGTTGCGTTGGAATACACTAATTTATACTCATTACCGCTGTGTATTTGTATATAGCGGAATGAATCGCTGCTGCAGATTTACTTTGATTTATGTGAAACCTGTGTGCACCCTTTCATTGAATGTACAACAAAGAAAAAAAATAATAAAGTGAATGTCACGGGAACATAGAAAAAAAAAAGGTTGGCACTTTGTGACTCAGCATGGGAGGTGGGAGCCATCATCACTAGGTTGGTATGGAAGGGGAGACAATTAGCTACTGGAGGGTACCAACCCCAAGTTTCTGTGACCCCCACAAGGCTCATGGCAAGCGTCGGAACCTATGGTGGGTCTGAATTAACGGTCCCATTATAGTCTATGGGAAAATGGGTCCACTTTGCGTACTGATATCTCTGGTTCTGGGTGTTCCAGAGACTCAGGACTGGTACCATACAAAAGAGGAGACTCTTGGCTTTCGGGGCAGACCAACCACTAGTTTATGTGACACTGGAAAAGGAAACGGGAAGCAACCGTGTTTCGGGTCCCCTCCAGTTGTCCGCCTAGCTTGCACAGGATACAGGGTTTCTGGCTAGATAGGAAATACTGTACAGAAATGCTAAGCATGGTAATTTGACATCCAGGAACATAGGGAGGAGTTTTTATCTCACTCCATTATACTTAGAAAAACTACACTTGCCACTGTACGTTACAAGCTGTTCGTGCTAATTAGTACACTAGTAGAACATACTGTACAGAGATACTAAGTACAGTGATTTGGCATCCACAAACTTAGGGAGGAGCTTTATTCTCTCCATTGTAATCTTTCTAAGCATAATGGAGAGAGATAAAAGCTCCTCCCTAAGGTTCCTGGATGCCAAATCACTGTATGTAGTATCTCTGTACAGTATGTTCTACTAGTGTACTAATTAGCACGAACAGCTTGTAATGTACAGTGGCAAGATTAATCTTTCTATGTATAATGGAGAGAGATAAAAGCTCCTCAGTAAGTTCCTGGATGCCACATCACTGTACTTAGTATCTCTGTACAGTATTTTCTATTAGGGTACTAATTAGCTGTTCGTGCTAATTAGTACCCTAATAGAAAATACTATGCAGAGATACTAAGGACGGTGATTTGGCAACCAGGAACCTAGGGAGGAGCTTTTATCTCTCTATATTATACATAGAAAGATTAAACTTGCCACTGTACGTTACAAGCTGTTCGTGCTAATTAGTACACTAGTAGAACATACTGTACAGAGATACTAAGTACAGTGATTTGGCATCCACAAACTTAGGGAGGAGCTTTATTCTCTCCATTGTAATCTTTCTAAGCATAATGGAGAGAGATAAAAGCTCCTCCCTAAGGTTCCTGGATGCCAAATCACTGTATGTAGTATCTCTGTACAGTATGTTCTACTAGTGTACTAATTAGCACGAACAGCTTGTAACGTACAGTGGCAAGATTACTCTTTCTATGTATAATGGAGAGAGATAAAAGCTCCTCAGTAAGTTCCTGGATGCCACATCACTGTACTTAGTATCTCTGTACAGTATTTTCTATTAGGGTACTAATTAGCTGTTTGTGCTAATTAGTACCCTAATAGAAAATACTATACAGAGAAACTAAGGATGGTGATTTGGCAACCAGGAACTGAGGGAGGAGCTTTTATCTCTCTACATTATACATAGAAAGATCAAAACTGCCACTGTACGTTACAAGCTGCTCGTGCTAATTAGTACACTAGTAGAACATACTGTACAGAGATACTACAGACAGTGATTTGGCATCCAGGAACCTTAGGGAGGAGCTTTTATCTCTCTCCGCTGTAATCTTTCTAAGTATATTGGAGAGAGATAAAAGCTCTTCCCTAAGTTCCTGGATGCCAAATCACTGTCTGTAGTATCTCTGTACAGTATGTTCTATTAGGGTACTAATTAGCACGAACAGCTTGTAACATACAGCGGCAAGTTTAATCTTTCTATGTATAATGGACAGAGATAAAAGCTCCTCAGTAAGTTCCTGGATACCAAATCACCGTCCTTAGTATCTCTGTACAGTATGTTCTATTAGGGTACTAATTAGCACGAACAGCTAATTAGTACCCTAACAGAAAATACTGTACAGAGATACTAAGTACAGTGATGTGGCATCCAGGAACTTACTGAGGAGCTTTTATCTCTCTCCATTATACATAGAAAGATTAAACTTGCCACTGTATGTTACAAGCTGTTCGTGCTAATTAGTACACTAGTAGAACATAGAGTACAGCGATACTCTGGATGGCAATTTGGCATCCAGAAATTTAGGGAGGAGCTTTTATCTCTCTCCATTATGCTTAGAAAGATTACAATGGAGAGAGATTAAAGCTCCTCCCTAAGTTTGTGGATGCCAAATCACTGTACTTAGTATCTCTGTACAGTATGTTCTACTATTGTACTAATTAGCACAAACAGCTTGTAACGTACAGTGGCAAGTGTAATTTTTCTAAGTATAATGGAGAGAGATAAACTCCTCCCTATGTTCATGGATGTCAAATTACCATGCTTAGCATTTCTGTACAGTATTTCCTATCTAGCCAGAAACCCTGCATCCTGTGCAAGCTAGGCGGACAACTGGAGGGGACCCGATACACGGTTGCTTACTGTTTCCCTTTCCAGTGTCACATAAACTAGTCGTTGATCTGCCCTGAAAGCCAAGAGTCTCCTCTTTTAAATGGTACCAGTCCCGAGTTTCTGGGACACCCAGAACCAGAGATATCAGTACGCAAATTGGACTCATTTTCCCATAGACTATAATGGGCCCGTTAATTCAGACCCACCATGGGTTCCGACGCTTGCCATGAGCCTTGTGGGGGTCACAGAAACTTGGAGTTGGTACCCTCTGGTAGCTAATTGTCTCCTCTTCCATACCAACCTAGCGATGAAGGCTCTTACGTCCCACACTGAGAGTCCCAGCTTTGAGTCCCAAAGTACCAACCTTTTTTTTTTAATATGTTCCCGTGACATTCACTTTATTATTGTTTTTCTTTGTTATACATTCAATGAAAGGGTGCACACAGGTTTCACATAAATCAAAGTAAATCTGCAGCAGCGATTCATTCCGCTATATACAAATACACAGCGGTAATGAGTATAAACTAGTGTATTCCGACGCAACTAACTGAGCAACACAGTACTGTAGATTGTCGGCATTTGTGTATTGTACCTGACCTGAACTCCCTCCCTGTCCACTGCATGACCTGTGCAGGCTCCCAGGGGGGAAGGGCAATGGGGGTAGGGAGAGGCAGTGGAAAATACGTGCTTTTCAAATACAAGTATTTGCGTCCGAGTCCCCTAAGGCATAAACCAACACCAATGGGAAGGAAGTGCCAACCTTTTTTTACTGTGTTCCTGTAACATTTACTTTATTATTATTTTTTTTCTTTGTTATACATTCAATGGAAGGGTGCACACAGGTTTCACATAAATCAGAGTGGGCGGGGGATTTTCCTACATACAGTAGTATACTGTTGCACGTCTTGTAACCTGATCCGAACTCCCTCCCTGTCTACTGCATGTACATTGCAGGCTCCCAGGGGGGAAGGGGAAAGTGGGATGGGTGTAGGGCGAGGCAGTCGAAAATACTGTGTTCAAAGAAAAGGCATAATTAAAACCATGGGGAACTTTGCAGTGTATCGTTATGTGCATATACCTCGCTTAGTCCTATCGCCCCTGTGTATTTTAGCTAGGGGATTGTGACGCTCCTTCAGCATTGCCCCATAGCCTGCAAAATCTGGACTGTTACTTGCTCCATAGCCTAGGGCCTCCGTGGAGCAAGGAGTCATAGGTGGTAGCCATTTCAATTGAGTCTGCCCTGCTACAGAATTGTATGTGTACTGTACGGTGCATAGAACCTTAACAGAACCGCTCCTGCAGCTTTGCCCTGGTTTATGTGAATAAAAAAATAATAAAGTGTCTGGAAAAAACTAACATGCATTCGTACTTTAGAAATCGAACTCGGGACTCTGAGTATAGGAAGCGGAACACTTCACCACTTCGCCGCAAACAGATGAATAAATCCATTGGTTTTGATTATGCTGTAATGGCTATGGGATTAGGACGCTAACATACTGTACAAAATTCCTAATCTCAAGAGGCAATAGTGAACTTCTAACACGTCCATTTGCGACAGTGTACACTACTGGTTTTATGTTGTTTTGTCTGCGGGACTTGGACACTCACATATTCATAAAGTACTGTAGATGGATCATATACTGTATGCTGTACTATTTGCGTCTGTACCGTATATACTGTATTAAATAATGCAGCATAATGAGTATTTACTGTATTAAATAATGCAGCGTAATGAGTATTTACTGTATGCAGCGTAATGAGACGCTTAGTAAAGTAGTCCTTATTATATATTTCAGTATTGTATTTTACGGGAGACCACACGCATGCGCAGTGGTGAATGTAAAAGGTGACATCTGGTGGATGATCGCAGGTATTACACGTAAACGCTCTGTCTGCCTCCGTGCGATTAGGTACGCCTCTCTGTGACTAGGCGCGCCTCCCTACGCCCTGGTACGCTGCGTATGCTCGATCGGGACAAACGCCTCAGCCAGTCAAGATAAAGGTGGCTACATCTGTATGTACTTCTCTCCTAATGATCCATCTGATCATGCATTTAAAATATGTCTCAGACTGAATTATGACTCTTCTCATACAAAAAAAAGAGATTACACAAATATAAAAACTGAGCAAACTATCTAAAAACAAATCAAAGAAAATAACCCCACACGTTAAATCAGGTTTGGCACATTTTGATAAGAAAAAAATAAGAATTTACTTACCGATAATTCTATTTCTCGTAGTCCGTAGTGGATGCTGGGGACTCCGTAAGGACCATGGGGAATAGCGGCTCCGCAGGAGACTGGGCACATCTAAAGAAAGCTTTAGGACTATCTGGTGTGCACTGGCTCCTCCCCCCATGACCCTCCTCCAAGCCTCAGTTAGGATACTGTGCCCGGACGAGCGTACACAATAAGGAAGGATCTTGAATCCCGGGTAAGACTCATACCAGCCACACCAATCACACCGTACAACTTGTGATCTGAACCCAGTTAACAGCATGATAACAGAGGAGCCTCTAGAAAAGATGGCTCACTACAGCAATAACCCGATTTTTTGGTAACAATAACTATGTACCAGTATTGCAGACAATCCGCACTTGGGATGGGCGCCCAGCATCCACTACGGACTACGAGAAATAGAATTATCGGTAAGTAAATTCTTATTTTTTTCTTATCAAAATCTCTAACGTCCTAAGTGGATGCTGGGGACTCCGTAAGGACCATGGGGATTATACCAAAGCTCCCAAACGGGCGGGAGAGTGCGGATGACTCTGCAGCACCAAATGAGAGAACTCCAGGTCCTCCTCAGCCAGGGTATCAATTTTGTAGAATTTTACAAACGTATTTGCTCCTGACCAAGTAGCTGCTCGGCAAAGTTGTAAAGCCGAGACCCCTCGGGCAGCCTCCCAAGATGAGCCCACCTTCCTTGTGGAGTGGGCATTTACAGATTTTTGGCTGTGGCAGGCCTGCCACAGAATGTGCAAGCTGAATTGTACTACAAATCCAACGAACAATAGTCTGCTTAGAAGCAGGAGCACCCAGCTTGCTGGGTGCATACAGGATAAACAGCGAGTCAGTTTTCCTGACTCCAGCCGTCCTGGAAACATATATTTTCAGGGCCCTGACAACGTCTAGCAACTTGGAGTCCTCCAAGTCCCTAGTAGCCGCAGGCACCACAATAGGTTGGTTCAGGTGAAACGCTGAAACCACCTTAGGGAGAAACTGAGGACGAGTCCTCAATTCCGCCCTGTCCGAATGGAAAATCAGATAAGGGCTTTTACAGGATAAAGCCGCCAATTCTGACATGCGCCTGGCCCAGGCCAGGGCCAACAGCATGACCACTTTCCATGTGAGATATTTTAACTCCACAGATTTAAGTGGTTCAAACCAATGTGACTTTTGGAACCCAAAAAACTACATTGAGATCCCAAAGTGCCACTGGAGGCACAAAAGGAGGCTGTATATGCAGTACCCCTTTTACAAACGTCTGAACTTCAGGGACTGAAGCTAGTTCTTTTTGGAAGAAAATTGACAGGGCCGAAATTTGAACCTTAATGGACCCCAATTTCAGGCCCATAGACACTCCTGTTTGCAGGAAATGTAGGAATCGACCCAGTTGAATTTCCTCCGTCGGGCCTTACTGGCCTCGCACCACGCAACATATTTTCGCCAAATGCGGTGATAATGTTTTGCGGTTACATCCTTCCTGGCTTTGATCAGGATAGGGATGACTTCATCTGGAATGCCTTTTTTCCTTCAGGATCCGGCGTTCAACCGCCATGCCGTCAAACGCAGCAGCGGTAAGTCTTGGAACAGACAGGGTCCTTGCTGGAGCAGGTCCCTTCTTAGAGGTAGAGGCCACGGATCCTCCGTGAGCATCTCTTGAAGTTCCGGTTACCAAGTCCTTCTTGGCCAATCCGGAGCCACGAATATAGTGCTTACTCCTCTCCATCTTATCAATCTCAGTACCTTGGGTATGAGAGGCAGAGGAGGGAACACATACACTGACTGGTACACCCACGGTGTTACCAGAGCGTCTACAGCTATTGCCTGAGGTTCCCTTGACCTGGCGCAATACCTGTCGAGTTTTTCCCAATGGTTTATAATCATGTGGAAGACTTCTGGGTGAAGTCCCCACTCTCCCGGGTGGAGGTCGTGCTGAGGAAGTCTGCTTCCCAGTTGTCCACTCCCGGAATGAATACTGCTGACAGTGCTATCACATGATTTTCCGCCCAGCGAAGAATCCTTGCAGCTTCTGCCATTGCCCTCCTGCTTCTTGTGCCACCCTGTCTGTTTACGTGGGTGACTGCCGTGATGTTGTCCGACTGGATCAACACCGGCTGACCTTGAAGCAGAGGTCTTGCTAAGCTTAGAGCATTGTAAATGGCCCTTAGCTTCAGGATATTTATGTGAAGTGATGTCTCCAGGCTTGACCATAAGCCCTGGATATTCCTTCCCTGTGTGACTGCTCCCCAGCCTTGCAGGCTAGCATCCGTGGTCACCAGGACCCAGTCCTGAATGCCGAATCTGCGGCCCTCTAGAAGATGAGCACTCTGCAACCACCACAGGAGGGACACCCTTGTCCTTGGTGACAGGGTTATCCGCTGATGCATCTGAAGATGCGACCCGGACCATTTGTCCAGCAGGTCCCACTGGAAAGTTCTTGCGTGGAATCTGCCGAATGGGATTGCTTCGTAGGAAGCCACCATTTTACCCAGAACCCTTGTGCATTGATGCACTGAGACTTGGCTCGGTTTTAGGAGGTTCCTGACTAGCTCGGATAACTCCCTGGCTTTCTCCTCCGGGAGAAACACCTTTTTCTGGACTGTGTCCAGGATCATCCCTAGGAACAGAAGACAAGTCGTCGGAACCAGCTGCGATTTTTGAATATTGAGAATCCAATCGTGCTGCCGCAACACTACCTGAGATAGTGCTACACCGACCCCAACTGTTCCCTGGATCTTACCCTTATCAGGGAATCGTCCAAGTAAGGGATAACTAAAATTCCCTTCCTTCGAAGGAATATCATCATTTCGGCCATTACCTTGGTAAAGACCCGGGGTGCCGTGTACCATCCATACGGCAGCGTCTGAACTGATAGTGACAGTTCTGTACCATAAACCTGAGGTACCCTTGATGAGAAGGGTAAATTTTGACATGAAGGTAAGCATCCTTGATGTCCCGAGACATCATGTAGTCCCCTTCTTCCAGGTTCGCAATCACTGCTCTGAGTGATTCAATCTTGAATTTGAACCTCTGTATGTAAGTGTTCAAAGATTTTAGATTTAGAATCGGTCTCACCGAGCCGTCCGGCTTCGGTACCACAACAGTGTGGAATAATACCCCGTTCCCTGTTGCAGGAGGGGTACCTTGATTATCACCTGCTGGGAATACAGCTTGTGAATGGCTTCCAAAACTGTCTCCCTGTCAGAAGGAGACATCGGTAAAGCCGACTTTAGGAAACGGCGAGGGGGAGACGTCTCGAATTCTAATTTGTACCCCTGAGATATCACCTGAAGGATCCAGGGGTCTACTTGCGAGTGAGCCCACTGCGCGCTGAAATTCATTGAGACGGGCCCCCCACCGTGCCTGATTCTGCTTGTAAAGCCCCAGCGTCATACTGAGGGCTTGGCAGAGGCGGGAGAGGGTTTCTGTTCCTGGGAACTGGCTGATTTCTGCAGCCTTTTTCCTCTCCCTCTGTCACGGGGCAGAAATGAGGAACCTTTTGCCCGCTTATCCACGAAAAGACTGCGCCTGATAATACGGCGTCTTCTCATGTTGAGAGGCGACCTGGGGTACAAACGTGGATTTCCCAGCTGTTGCCGTGGCCACCAGGTCTGAAAGACCGACCCCAAATAACTCCTCCCTTTAATAAGGCAATACTTCCAAATGCCGTTTGGAATACGCATCACCTGACCACTGACGTGTCCATAACCTTCTACTGGTAGAAATGGACAACGCACTTAGACTTGATGCCAGTCGGCAAATATTCCGCTGTGCATCACGCATATATAGAAATGCATCTTTTAAATGCTCTATAGGCAAAAATATACTGTCCCTATCTAGGGTATCAATATTTTTAGTCAGGGAATCCGACCACGCCAACCCAGCACTGCACATCCAGGCTGAGGCGATTGCTGGTCGCAGTATAACACCAGTATGTGTGTAAATACATTTTAGGATACCCTCCTGCTTTCTATCAGCAGGATCCTTAAGGGCGGCCATCTCAGGAGAGGGTAGAGCCCTTACAAGCGTGTGAGCGCTTTATCCACCCTAGGGGGTGTTTCCCAACGCACCCTAACCTCTGGCGGGAAAGGATATAATGCCAATAACATTTTAGAAATTATCAGTTGTTATCGGGGGAAAACCACGCATCATCACACACCTCATTTAATTTCTCAGATTCAGGAAAACTACAGGTAGTTTTTCCTCACCGAACATAATACCCCTTTTTGGTGGTACTCGTATTATCAGAAATGTGTAAAACATTTTTCATTGCCTCAATCATGTAACGTGTGGCCCTACTGGAAGTCACATTTGTCTCTTCACCGTCGACACTGGAGTCAGTATCCGTGTCGGCGTCTATATCTGCCATCTGAGGTAACGGGCGCTTTAGAGCCCCTGACGGCCTATGAGACGTCTGGACAGGCACAAGCTGAGTAGCCGGCTGTCTCATGTCAACCACTGTCTTTTATACAGAGCTGACACTGTCACGTAATTCCTTCCAACAGTTCATCCACTCAGGTGTCGACCCCCTAGGGGGTGACATCACTATTACAGGCAACATCACTATTACAGGCAATCTGCTCCGTCTCCACATCATTTTTCTCCTCATACATGTCGACGCAAACGTACCGACATACAGCACACACACAGGGAATGCTCTGATAGAGGACAGGACCCCACTAGCCCTTTGGGGAGACAGAGGGAGAGTTTGCCAGCACACACCAGAGCGCTATATATATACAGGGATAACCTTATATAAGTGTTTTTCCCCTTATAGCTGCTGTATCTTTAATACTGCGCGTAATTAGTGCCCCCCCCTCTCTTTTTTAACCCTTTCTGTAGTGTAGTGACTGCAGGGGAGAGACAGGGAGCTTCCCTCCAACGGAGCTGTGAGGGAAAATGGCGCCAGTGTGCTGAGGAGATAGGCTCCGCCCCCTTATCGGCGGCCTTATCTCCCGTTTTTCTATGTATTCTGGCAGGGGTTAAATGCATCCATATAGCCCAGGAGCTATATGTGATGCATTTTTTGCCATCCAAGGTGTTTTTTTATTGCGTCTCAGGGTGCCCCCCCCCCCCAGCGCCCTGCACCCTCAGTGACCAGAGTGTTAAGTGTGCTGAGAGCAATGGCGCACAGCTGCAGTGCTGTGCGCTACCTTGTTGAAGACAGGACGTCTTCTGCCGCCGATTTTCCGGACCTCTTCTGCCTTCTGGCTCTGTAAGGGGGCCGGCGGCGCGGCTCTGGGACCCATCCAGGCTGGGCCTGTGATCGTCCCTCTGGAGCTAATGTCCAGTAGCCTAAGAAGCCCAATCCACTCTGCACGCAGGTGAGTTCGCTTCTTCTCCCCTTAGTCCCTCGATGCAGTGAGCCTGTTGCCAGCAGGTCTCACTGAAAATAAAAAACCTAAACTAAAACTTTCACTAAGAAGCTCAGGAGAGCCCCTAGTGTGCACCCTTCTCGTTCGGGCACAAAGATCTAACTGAGGCTTGGAGGAGGGTCATGGGGGGAGGAGCCAGTGCACACCAGATAGTCCTAAAGCTTTCTTTAGATGTGCCCAGTCTCCTGCGGAGCCGCTATTCCCCATGGTCCTTACGGAGTCCCCAGCATCCACTTAGGACGTTAGAGAAATAAAGATTTTGGAGGATACAATAATTTGTGAATTATAAAATATAAAAATGTGTATTTTATCACCACAATTAAAGATTTGTGTGGTCCACTGTGTTTTGGCTTTGGTTTAATTCATCATCGTGTTTTGGTTTTGGCAAAACCACCCTCAAGTGTTTTGGTTCAGATTCAGATTTTGGTCCACTCATTTAAAATTTTTTATAATTATTGATGAAAATTGATTAAAATCTATAAAACAGCTAAAATCATATAATTTCTGCAATCCAAAACCTGAAATTAAAATCCAAATTCTGAACTGGGACTTTGAATCAGATCTCTTTGGAGGATATGAACTGGGTTTAGGGCCTGATTCAGACCTGATCGTAGATGTGCAAAAAAAAAACAACCCACATATCTACAATCAAAATCTTTGACTTGCCCAGCACAGGGCAAGTCTGCCCCGCATGCTGGATCCAGCCCCCCACTCCCCACAGACATGCAAAAGCATCACACAGCAGTGACTTGCACCTGCCGAGTAGTTCTCTGTCTACGCGGCCTAGCTGCAAAGGCAGATGGCTGCCTGCTATGTTTTTGGTCGCAACAGCTGCGTGTGATGTCATGCAGCCCCCATGACACCTCCCTGCAACAGCCCCGCACCTGCCAATTCTGCTGCAATGCAGTCCCAATGTCGCCGACACATCACCAACCGCCCCGCGACAACCTCTGCCTGATTGTCAGGCAGAGGCGATTGCACAAGTGAGATGCCATCGCATCCCACTGCATGCACACGCACAGTACGGCTTATGTGCATATGCAGACTTTACTGGCCTTCAGCCCGCGAACGCTGCCGCTGCAGCGCCCAGGTCTGAATTACGCCCTTAGTTTGGTATGGATACACAAAACTCAGGTGGATTCGGATTTCTGGAGAACTGAACTGTACATCTCTAACCACAATACATATGTTTGTTGAGAAATGGAGACAAATATGTTTTGGCCATTATGGTTTTTCCTTGGGTGTTGCAAATCAATGTTGCAAATCAAAATAAAATTATATACATCGTACAAATGGAATTCCAGGACTTTATTATGTTTTACTCTTTACTAAAGGCTGTGTTCTTTGAGAACTGACACCACCTGAACTTGGGGAATCCGAGGGAATGCTTTGAGTTTTCCCGCCAGGCTTGGATTCCAAAATGAGGCAAAACTTTATCTTCTTGTATCTGATCTTGCATGTTTCGGATTCAGTATAAGTCCCTCCCGTGGTAATTTGGGACTCCAGATAGAGGGTACATCCACTACGCAGTGAGGGCATTATAGCAATTGTTATTATTAGGACCTTTACGGGGTACACTGCAGACAGCCCAAAGTTCTGCCTATGGGCTGCATTATTTTTTTAATGCCATTATTTGATTAACCCTTTATTGGTGCACAGTTATTCACACTGGTGCTGTAACTATCCGCAGTGCAGCCCAGAGCTCCTAATACAGGGGCAGCATTAACCCTTGCTGCACACCTGTGTTCTTTTTTTTTTTTCACTGCCCGCAATGCAGAATTAACCTTTTATTGGTCCACACCATTATTAAAATATGCACAGTGATTTGCTGCAGTGTGTAAAAAATAAATATAGAAAAAATTGTGTATATTCAGAGCCAAGCCATGCCACTATGTTAATAATATAAATGCTGTGAGTCGCAGTTTGAAGTTGTTGTCAACTGTACAAAAACTGAAAATAGTCAACACTTTTATGTGTTCAGGACCAGGCCATGACAGTGCATTAATAATATAAGCTCGGAGATCTGCAGCAGTGTGTAAAAAATAAAAATAACACCCCCTGAAAAAAAAATGTGTGTGTGTTCAGGGCCAGGCCATGCCTCACAGCAGTAATAAATATAAGCACTGGGAGTTTACAGTGCGAGTTGTAATTTGTGAAAAAAACTAAAAAATTGTTTGTATTTTAAGTGGTACAACTTGTGTGTGTTCAATAAAGCTCCGTAGGTGCCATGCCTGGCTGTGTTAATAAATATAAGAACTGTGGGAGGCATTCAGTTGCAGATGCAAAGCGCAGTTGCACACTTATCGATTGATGTTTCTGCACTGCACATGCACCTGAGCTGTAGTGCCTATGGGGGTCATTCCGACCTGATTGCACTCTAGCTATTTTTTTGCAGCGCTGCGATCAGGTCAAAACTCAGCAAAACTGTGCATCTTGGGAGATCAGTTCAGCCTGCACATCTTCAGAGGCACTCAGGCTCTGAATGGGCGACATGATATATGATGATGTGAAAAAAGAAAAAAGGGGATTTTGTACAACTTGTGTGTGTTCAGTAAAGCTCAGTTGGTGCCCTTCCCAATGTGTTAAAAAATATAAGCAGTCAATATGGGTCATGATCAATCAATAGAAAAGAAGGAGCAGCAACCAAGTACTAGTGCTGAGGCTGCTGCCAGTCATGAGAGTACTACACATATACTAAAGGTGGTCCAGGGGGGCAGAAAGTTTAGGAAAGGGTATACAGTATGAAGTATTTCACAATATAAAAAAAAAAATAGGTAGAAGTGTCACATTAAAAACCGACAAATCAGTGCCCCGAAAAGAAGAACTAAGGCTAAAGAATAAACTGTGTGTTCACAAATCCCTAAGGATAGTCTAGGGGTGTCAACTTTAGCTATATTTGAGTCTGACATTTCTCACACTGTACTTGTAGAGAAGCTTACTTCACCTATTTCCAACATTTCTGCACTATCTGCAAATGTGGGGATGAGCATTACATTACAAGTTAAGAACATGATGATGACAATAGAAATTAAGATACTAGTGTGAAAATAAAACAGAATGAGATGGATATTTGTGTACTATCTGACACTATTGAGGATATTTATGATGTTGTGTAAGATGTGTAAGTCAGTCACCAGTTGCATCAGTTCTTACCTGTGATAGAAAGAAAGCCATTGTGATGCCTGGGCATAAAACCAAAAAAAGCCACCTCTTGGGTGTGGGATTATTTTATCCCAATCCTGTCTATGGGCCTAATCCAGACTTTATCGCTCTTCTGCGATTTTGCAGAGGGCTGTGATCACATAGCTGTCACCCATAGAGAGTGAAAACCCAACCTGTGCAAGTGTGCAAATGCATGATTACGCCATGCGAGAACTTCGCCAGACAGTGGACATCTGCAAATCCATTCACAACTCACTCACCATCTAATAATTTTTCCAGTCTATGTAGTCTGTGCATAGCCCAGGACTTACTCCTACATTGTGTGATACAAACAGGCTGATCGGGGCCGGAGCTGACGTCACACACTCTCCCTGAAAACGCTTGGGCATGCCTGTGTTTTTCCTGACACTCCCAGAAAATGACCAGTTACCACAGCCAAATGTCCGCTTCCTGTCAATCAACATTGTACGCCCAGCGATCAAAAGTGTTGCATGATTCTTTCACAGCTTGCGTATGCTCATTGCGATCCATACACATTTGAAAATCGTCCGCTGTGCGATTTCACACAACAGCGATCAGGTCTGAATTAGGCCCTGTGTTTTTAAAGGTATCTGCTCCATTTGTGATGCTAAAGTTAGTTAACCATCTAGGCACCTCCTCCATGTTACGCAATTTGCGGGCAGTTCATGAAATGTATTTTACAAAATTATATAAATTTGTAAAATATTTACAAGCAGCCCAGTATCAGCCACCAGCAGTTTGGACCAGCCCATACAATCTCCACTACCAACATCCTCATAAGCAACCTCCCCATTAGGGATCAGAGGTAGTCCTTCTAAAAAAAATGGTTTGTTGGGGCCCATACATTACAAACCAAGCACTTTAGCCAGAAAAGTGGCAGTCCCTGTTACTGATAGGCCCAGTGTGTAAGAAACACTGCAATTTTGTTAACTCCGTTGTCCATCTGACAAAACTGTCCCATGCAGCTACTGTTCTACAGTTCACAAGAACATGTACTGTATAACAATACATTTAGAGTAATAGACACTATTAAATCTATTTAAAAGTTAATAGATTCTACAATTCATGACAAATCAAATTTGTGCAGCAGCAACTCAAAAGCAAACAGGCCAAACAAAACATTTACATACAATATTACAACATCCAGCAACCAAACTGAGATCCCACCTGTGTCGGACTGAGCATGAATGGCCCACTATTAGTGCATCAGGGAAAAAGAGTGCCAAACAACCAGTACAAAAACAATATAAATATATATTCTGTGTTTTTTATATATTCGGTTCGAATTGCGTGCATCACATCATAGATGCATGTGAACAAAGTGCCCAAATTAAGTGATTTTATCTTTTTTAGTAAATTTTTGAAAAAAATTTAAATCCAAATTCAAATCCAATACCAGTCATGGTGGTCTGGCAAATCCAAAGCTTGATGACGAATTAGAGTAAAATCCAAATCCAGCAAAAATGGTCCGGCACACATCTTAAATTGAATCCCATATCCTGAGTAACCTAAAATTACAACAAACAAATATGTTGAGATTAGTAACAGTGTATTGTAGTTTGTGTACAGTATATTAATTCGTTCTTTGAGAAAAAACAAAAACATACATACAATAGTAGCCAACTATCAGGCATCTGTCTACTCTCAAATTTGTCTCACTGGGCTACTTATTAGTCTTTAGTTTGCTTCACAGACCACCTGCACATTGAGGAAGTGGTAGTTATGTTAACAGAGGCTGGCTGTCAACTTTCAGCCTGGGGGGCAAACACACACAAACACGTGGCCCTGGGTTTTCTAACAGCAGGCTGCATTGGAAAAATGAGTGAAACAAAAATCAAGCAGGAGTGGTTTATCTAGGACACTTAAACAATCGGATAACAATATTATAGGATCAGAGCCATAAATAGACATCTTGGTGCCCTGTGCCTAGAAGAGAATTGGTGTAGAGCCGCTTATATACATTATTCCAAGGCAGAGCCCTTTATACATGTAATGCCATGGTAGAGCCCCTCATACACATTATGCCATGATAGTGCCCCTTATACATTTTATACCATGGTAGAGCCCCTTTTACACAATATGCTATAGTAGAGCCTCTTATACATAATTCCTGCTTCTCATTCCTCCAACACCCTGGGAGCAACTATGCTGCTTACATTTGTTGTTGTACCCAGCAGAAGTGCTGAAGAGAGTCAAGCGTTGGGTGCACACACTGTGCCCACATGCTGACTGGAGTGAGCAGGAAGCAGGCAGTGGGGCGGGCTATAGCTGCAGAGGGAGCCAGCCTGTGACACACTGAGAGTAGTGTCGGCCCCTGCAATGGAATTCCCATACACCCCTCGGCCCACTTTTGGCACTTGCAATGGAAACCCTACAGGTGGCTGGGAGACAGATGGAAGACACTGCTCAGCTGCTGTGACAAAATTGGAGCAGCCGGAGAGCTTCTTCTGCTTGTCTCCCGGCTAACAGGCATGTGATGATGCATGCACCTGCAGTTTGTTGGTGTCCCTAGATCTGTAAAATTGTAGTGATCAAGGGGGCAGGCAGCACCCTGCCCCCCCCCCCCCAAGCCCAGCCTGTCACTGGATGCGATATTGACATATACCTCTTGCCTTAAGTGAGGCACTCCCAGAACAATATATTTAATGGCTCCAAAGGAGATTAAGTAGTCCTGAAAGCTGATAGAATGCTCTCAGAACTTCCGCACTCTGACTTATGATTGAGGAAGGAGATATACTGCCACCAGGGCTGGTTCTAGACCTTATGGTGTCCAGGGAGAAAGTTTCCTTTGGCACCCACCCTCGGTACATAAAACAGGACACGCAAAAAAAAAAAAAAAAAAAAAATAGGGGCGTGGCTTCATAGGGAAGGGGCATGGCCACAGTGATGCCCCCTAGTTATGCCCCCAGTAGTTATGACCCCCTGTAGTTGTGCCCCTTGTAGTTGTGCCCCTATAATTATGCCCCCAGTAGATTTACCCCCAGTAGTTGTGCCCCCATAAGATTTGCCCCCTGTTGTTGTGCCCCCAGTAAATTTTCCTCAGTAGATGTGCCCCTTATTGTTGTGCCCCCATTAGATTTGCCTCAGTAGTTGTGCCCCCCGTAGATTTGCTCCAATAGTTGGGCCCCCTGTAGATGTGCCCCTGTAGTTATGCCCCATAGTAGCGCCGCTTACAAACACACACACACACAAAAAATACTCAAAAACCTCGCTGCTGCCCTCTGTCTCTGGCCACTCGCTCCTTGGATCTATGGGAGAGACGTCATGACATCTCTCCCATAGCACCGCACAGACACTAGAGGTCAATTATGACCTCTAGTGTCTGACAATGGTGCTGGCTGCACCGAGCACCCACACATCCCACAGCCCCTGCTGCAGCCGGAGTGTGGGGTGCGGGTGGGCTTCGGTCGCCTGTGGGTGACTGCAGCAGCATCCGCAGGCCGCAGAACCCCAGGGAACCCGCTCGGCTTGCCCATTCCTAGATCCGCTCCTGACTGCCCACTACACTGCTCCCCCAATAGATTGAGAATACATATTGTATTAAGGCAAACGGTTTTACAAACATAGCCATGACTACAGCCACACACAAGGAATATTATCTCTGAACTGGCTTATATAGGTTAATAATGTGTTGTAATACTGTAAATTGTCCTCAATAATACATGTACATTTTTTTCCTGATTAAAATAATATTTTGGCAACTTAAGAAATAATATTTGGCCCCTAATTAATAAGTCAGTGTTTGTTCCCTAATTATACATACTTAGGTTATTTGTTCTTTTATATAGCTCAAACAGATTGCAGTTCATATGATATCACCTACCAGAACCATGTCAAAAAAAAAAATTCTGACAGTTTTTCAAACTGCAGCCTAACATATTACACAAGTTGTATTCTATACATGTGTAAAAATTGCCAATATTTGTGACAGTACTTTGAAATAATGCAGTTTGAAGGGCAGTTTGCAGTTACAAAATCTTACAGTTTATAAATTGCACATACTGTAGAACTGCAAAAACATTCTGTTTTGCAAAACCGTGCTTTAGAATTCTTCCTTTAATTCTCTGTAATTTGAATATAAGAGGGAATTTACTGTAGTCAAACACTTTTGGATCTTTTTTTTATTTTCTTAATAAAGATATCATTCTGGATATATGTATATGATAGATAGATAGATAGATAGATAGATAGATAGATAGATAGATAGATAGATAGATAGATAGATAGATAGATAGATAGATAGATAGATAGATAGCTTAGTTGCATATGTCATTGTACAAATGACACTGCCATTTTCTCAAATCCAATTTTCTCTCAAACAGCAAGCACATTTTCAAAGTATGGTATTATACCTACCAAAGTGAGGAACATTTGATTCAGCTGTGAAAAATACATGTATTTAGACATTTGCTATTTCTGAGACAAGTTCACAATCATGATTGGGTTATTTCAGATTCATTGTAGCTTTTAGGCTAGCGGGTTAGATAAAGTAATTTTGTTCTGAGTATTTGGAGCTTAGGTAGCACATTTATATCTTGCCTAATTTCCAGTTAGATATAGTAAAGTGAGCAAACAAATGGAAAAAAAAAAAAAATGGTTATTAAAAACAAGTCAAGCAAAAGAATTCAGTCTTTTTTTTTTTGCAACTGCAATTTCTGATTTGTTGCATTCATTTATTGCATCTTCATATTGAAAATATTGTCTTATCTAACATTATATAAAATTGCCCTACAAATTGCAGAATAGAATATTAAAACAAAATACTGTACACACAGATGAACATGATGAAAATGCATATATGTATATATATATATATATATATATACAAATCCACTATGACCGGCACTCCATATATTTTGCTTTAATACCTGGGTGCCTTCCCACGATCCAAAAGGAACATGCAGAGAGAGAGCGAGACGGGTGGCACTCCACGGGTTCAAAAACGTGACAGCTACACAGGCTTGATTTCAACATTTCAGGTGCTACTTCATTGGCACCTTTCGTCAGGATACAAACATAACAATCAAAACATACCTTATATAGACCAAAATGCCCAGAACCAAATCACATTTTCCGCCCGTTTCCAGTCGCGGGCGCAGCCGCGTCACACGCCGGCCAGCAGCAGTAGGTGGATCCTGTTCCTATGACAACCACCAACACTGCTAGAAACCCTCGTGCGACGGGCATCCTGTCAACGGCCCGCCTCCGGAAGCGTGTCAAAATGCGTCTTCCAAATGGCTGCCGGGAGAGGGGCCCGTTACCAAGACAACTACAAAAACAATAACATTACATGGACTCATGGACTGAAAGGCTTATAGATCAATTGTAATAGCAAATCTAATTATAAAGGAAGCAAACAACATTGCAAATCGAGCAGGCTCTTACTGGAAATAAGCGTCAGATAATATAATGGTAGAAAGGTTGATTATAATCTTAAGCTAATGGTCATATTTACCATAATGCAATATGTAATCACTATACTAAAGGACAGTAATTATAAGATATTATCAACAAAAAATATACAGAGCCAATCCATTGCAATTAAATCAATTAGTGACAACAAGTAACTCCCGATGTAAAACACAATCAATCCCTGCATTCCAATACTTTAAGCATAACACAGAGAACCGTATCTCATAGAAAATAGCAAAAAGGTAAATTTTTCATAAAAAACAGAGAAATTATAAATTTTCATTAAGGCCCGCAGATGAGACGGTATTGAGGTCGAATATCCATCGCGCCTCCAGTTGTAGCAGCGTCTTGTCATGATCACACCCTCTCGCCATTGGAGGGACATCATCAACCAACTTGTAGCGCAGAGTTGCCATACTATGGCCTGCTTCCTTAAAGTGACGCGCCACTGTTTGTTCAGTAGGTTTTCCCTCTAAGGCCAATCTGATGGCGGACCTATGTTGTGCAGCTCGTTCCCGAATTGCACATATGGTCTTGCCTATATATGCCAACCCACATGGGCATTTAATGATGTAAATTACAAATCTTGAAGTGCATGTCAACACTAGCTTGATCACAATCTTTCTTCCGGAATGAGGATGGAGCACCGTTGGTCCAGCTTCTAGATATCTGCACGTCGTGCAACCTGTGCACTTGTAAGAACCAGGGGGTTTACTTAAGAAATGTGACCTTAGTTCTCTTTGTGGCAAGGTCACATCTGTATGGACAAGCCAGTCCTTCAGGTTTCTTCCTCTCCGGTGGCACTTGAGTAAGCGCTGTTATTTAATGCAGGAATAGTCCTGTCAGAGCTTACAATTGGCCATAGTGAATTGGCATTTTTCTTAATGATGTTGCTAGCCGCCGTGTATGTAGTCACCAATGGTAATAGCTTACGTTCAGCTTTCGTTTTTCTAAGTAAACTTTGTTCCCACGGCAAAGCAAGTGCTTTTTCCTTAGCTTATATGAGGTCATGTCTTCTATATCCTCGCTGGAGGAACTTAGCCGTCATATCATCAATTTATTTCTCTGCATCAATAATGTTACTTGAGATTCGTCTCGCTCTCAGGAACTGGGAGTAAGGAAGTCCTTTTTTCATAGCTTCTGGGTGGAAGCTTTTTGCATGAAGTAATGTATTTTTATCCGTGGATGTGTTATACATGGGCGTCAATAGCCCAGTTCCTTTTCTTGTAATTTGAACGTCCAAATAATGGATTTTGTCAGTACTCACATCATAAGTGAATTTGATGTTATTATCCATTTGATTAATTGATGTCATATGTTCCACAAAATCTTCTTGTTTACCGGCCCAAATTATGAGCAGGTCATCAATATAACGTAAAAATAAAATCACATCATTAGCAAAGGGTGCATTCTCCAAGAATAGCCTTTTCTCTACTGACAGCATTTACGCGTTTGCAAACGCCGGGGCCACGTTACTCCCCATGGCACACCCCAGGCGCTGCAGGTAGTATACCCCATCAAAAAGGATGAAGTTGCGTGTTAGAGTTTTCTCTAGTAGTAGTAGAAAAAATTCTATATCCGGGCCTTTATAGTGGGGATTATCAATCAGGAGATGTCTCATAGAGGAAATTCCCTCATTGTGTGGTATATTTGTGTATAGACTTACTACGTCTATACTACCTAAAACACATTCGTCGGGTAGCTGTGTGCACTCCTATAAACGAATCAGTAATTGTGTAGTGTCCATAAGTACAGATGGTTCAGCTTGAATCACAGGCTGTAAATAGAAGTCAAGATATCTGGATATCACATTATATAAAGATCCCCGTGCCGAGATTATCGGACGTCCTGGAGGGGCAGAAAGGCTCTTGTGGACATTTGGTAAAGTGTATAGAATTGGTACTATTGGGTGGTCCACCGTCAAAACTTTCAGAGTGATCTTATCTATTAACCTTTTTTGATGTGCATCAAGAAGTATTGCATCGATCTCCTTTTTAAATTGTACTGTTGGGTTTCCACCCAATTTTTCGTATACCACTTGATCATTGAGTTGACGGTAGATTTCTTCGACATAACGATGGCGATCTTGTAGCACAATGGCCCTGCCTTTTTCAGCCGCACGTACAACCACCTCTCTGTTGTTACTTAAACCCCTCATAGCCTCAAATTCACCATTAGTTAGATTAAACGGAATCTTAGTTAATTTATTGGTCTCCATATTTACAGTAGATTCAAGCATCCGTGAATAACTCTTAATAGATGCATTGTGTGTTTGAGGATCAAAATGTGAGACTGGTCTTAAAGGATGATCAGGATTTTCAGCCACTGCAGCTGTTGGATTCTTACCAAAATGTTCTTTGAGCTTTAAATTTCGCTGGTGTTTCCAGGCATCCACCTTCCATTCAAAACTGCTGAATCTTGTTGTAGGTACATATGTTAGTCCTTTATTCAACAAGCTGGTTTCATCCTTAGTTAATATATGGGAGGATAGATTGATAATAAGATTGTTGGGGGGAGCTAGCATCTTCCTCTCCCCTTGGCTGCCCCTCCGTGTTTGGGAGCGTGCTCTTTTCCTCGCGCACCTCTGGTGCGAGTGACAGTCCCTATAAGGGGTTTGTTAATATGGGTACTGGTTGAGGGTTCCTGTTCACTCGTGGAACTTTCCCCAGTGGAGGCCTCTGTGTCTGTCAAAAAACGTCTTGAGTTCCGTTTATTAAAGAACTGTTTCCTTCTTGTGGATACTGTCCCGTAGCCCAGGGGTATACTGTTTAATCTTCATAGTCTTTATTTACTGTTAATAATTTTGATTTTTTTTATATTTGATCATTTCCTGTTTATACAGCTCTAACTTCTGGTTCAGCTTTGTCATCCAATCTGTGCTAGCATCACCTGTCAAAAGATGTTTGGAGGACAATTCAAGATCTGCTATCTTGTTTTTAGTTTCATTCATAATTCTAGTTGACTCCTCTATTACCAGAAACATTAGTTCACAGGAGCATTTACTTAAAATCGCGACCCAGCGGCGGCAGAAATCTGAATTCATTCTTCCAATAGTTGGAACATTTCCAATTCTGAAGCCCCTCGGAATCTTACGTTCCCTGTAGTAATCAGAAATGGTAACACTGTGCAGGTGATAATCTATCTCTTTTTTCTTTAATTTAAGTAACAAAAAATATACTACTTCAGCAACCTCTACACCTACAGTGTTTTGAAAGGTGTCCTTAGTCAGGAGCGTCTCTGCCTCAGAGTCAGTGAAACTTAATAATTCACCTACAGGCAAACTGACAGCTTGAAACCCAGGTATACTTTTCAATTTACTTTGACTTGATCCTTCCATAATCAATATTGAGTCAAATTAGCAGCAAGTCCATGTAACCAAAAAACAAAACCAGTGCTCACAAATAAAACAAAAGCTAGTTAAGAGTGAAAATGTACTGATACAAATCCATATCAAAATTGCAGAATGGTTGCCATGTCCAATAAATATCTGTCAAGCAGACATTTAGTATACACAAATCCACTATGACCGGCACTCCATATATGTTGCTTTAATACCTGGGTGCCTTCCCACGATCCAAACGGAACATGCAGAGAGAGAGCGAGACAGGTGGCACTCCACGGGTTCAAAACATCTTATGACAGACACAGAGGCCTCAACTGGGGAAAGTTCTAATAGTGAACAGGAACCCTCAACCAGTACCCATATTAACAAACCCCCTTTAGGGACTGTTACGCGCACACGAGGTGCGCGAGGAAAAGAGCACGCTCCCAAACACGGAGGGGCGGCCAAGGGGAGAGGAAGAGGAAGACGCTAGTTCCCCCCAACAATCTTATTATCAATCTATCCTCCTATATATTAACTAAGGATGAAACCAGCTTGTTGACTAAAGGACTAACATATGTACCTACAACAAGATTCAGCAATTTTGAATGGAAGGTGGATGCCTGGAAACACCAGCGAAATTTAAAGCTCTAAGAAAATTTTGGTAAGAATCCAACAGCTGCAGAGGCTGAAAATCCTGATCATTCTTTAAGACCAGTCTCACATTTTGATCCTCAAACACACAATGCATCTATTAAGAGTTATTCACGGATGCTTGAATCTACTGTAAATATGGAGACCAAGAAAACAACTAAGATTCCATTTAATCTAACTAATGGTGAATTTGAGGCTATGAGGGGTTTAAGTGACAACAGAGAGGTGGTTGTACATGCGGCTGATAAAGGCAGGGCCATTGTGCTACAAGATCGCCATCGTTATGTCGAAGAAATCTACCGTCAACTCAATGATCAAGTGGTAAACGAAAAAGTGGGCGGAAACCCTACAGTACCATTTAAAAAGGAGATCGATGCAATACTTCTTGATGCACATCAAAAAAGGTTAATAGATAAGATCACTCTGAAAGCTTTGACGGTGGACCACCCAATAGTACCAATTCTATACACTTTACCAAATGTCCACAAGAGCCTTTCTGCCCCTCCAGGACGTCCGATAATCTCGGCACGGGGATCTTTATATAATGTGATATCCAGATATCTTGACTTCTATTTACAGCCTTTGATTCAAGCTGAACCATCTGTACTTATGGACACTACACAATTACTGATTCGTTTATAGGAGTGCACACAGCTACCCAACGAATGTGTTTTAGGTAGTATAGACGTAGTAAGTCTAAACACAAATATACCACACAATGAGGGAATTTCCTCTATGAGACATATCCTGATTGATAATCCCCACTATAAAGGCCCGGATATATAATTTTTTCTACTACTACTAGAGAAAACTCTAACACGCAACTTCATCCTTTTTGATGGGGTATACTACCTGCAGCGCCTGGGGTGTGCCATGGGGAGTAACGTGGCCCCGGCGTTTGCAAACGCGTACATGCTGTCAGTAGAGAAAAGGCTATTCTTGGAGAATGCACCCTTTGCTAATGATGTGATTTTATTTTTTACATTATATTGATGACCTGCTCATAATTTGGGCCGGTAAACAAGAAGATTTTGTGGAACATATGACATCAATTAATCAAATGGATAATAACATCAAATTCACTTATGACGTGAGTACTGACAAAATCCATTATTTGGACGTTCAAATTACAAGAAAAGGAACTGGGCTATTGACGTCCATGTACCACAAATCCAAGGATAAAAATACATTACTTCATGCAAAAAGCTTCCACCCAGAAGCTATGAAAAAAGGACTTCCTTACTCCCAGTTCCTGAGAGTGAGACGAATCTCAAGTAACATTATTGATGCAGAGAAAGAAATTGATGATATGACGGCTAAGTTCCTCCAGCAAGGATATAGAAGACATGACCTCATCAAAGCAAAGGAAAAAGCACTTGTTACTTAGAAAAACAAAAGCTCAACGTAAGGTATTACCATTGGTGACTACATACACGACGGCTAGCAACATCATTAAGAAAAATGCCAATTCACTATTGCGATCAAGCATGTGTTGACATGCACTTCAAGATTTGTAATTTACATCATTAAATGCCCATGTGGGTTGGCATATATAGGCAAGACCATATGTGCAATTCGGGAACGAGCTGCACAACATAGGTCCGCCATCAGATTGGCCTTAGAGGGAAAACCTACTGAACAAACAGTGGCGCGTCACTTTAAGGAAGCAGGACATAGTATGGCAACTCTGCGCTACAAGTTGGTTGATCACGTCCCTCCAATGGCGAGAGGGGGTGATCGTGACTAGAAGCTGTTACAACTGGAGGCGCGATGGATATTCGACCTCAGTACCGTCTCACCTGCGGGCCTTAAAGAAAATGTATAATTTCTCTGTTTTTTATGAAAAAGTTATCATTTCTATGTTTTCTATGAAAAATTCACCTTTTTTGCTATTTTCTATGAGATACGGTTCTCTGTGTCTTGCTTAAAGTATTGGAATGCAGGGATTGATTGTGTTTTACATCGGGAGTTACTTGTTGTCACTAATTGATTTAATTGCAATGGATTGGCTCTGTATATTTTTTGTTGATAATATCTTATAATTACTGTCCTTTAGTATAGTGATTACATATTGCATTATGGTATATATGACCATTAGCTTAAGATTATAATCAACCTTTCTACCATTATATTATCTGATGCTTATTTCCAGTAAGAGCCAGCTCGATTTACAATGTTGTTTGCTTCCTTTATAATTAGATTTGCTATTACAATTGATCTATAAGCCTTTCAGTCCGTGAGTCCATGTAATGTTATTGTTTTTGTAGTTGTCTTGGTTACAGGACCCTCTCCCGGCCGCCGATTGGAAGACGCATGCTTCCGGAGGCGGGCCGTTGACAGGAAGCCCGGCGCACGAGGGTTTCTAGCAGTGTTGGTGGTTGTCATAGGAACAGGATCCACCTCCTGCTGCTGGCTGGTGTGTGACGCGGCTGCGCTCGCGACCGGAAACGGGCGGGAAATGTGATTTGGTTCTGGGCACTTTGGTCTATATATGGTATGTTTTGATTGTTATGTTTGTATCCTGACGAAAGGTGCCAATAAAGTAGCACCTGAAACATTGAAATCAAGCCTCTGTTGCTGTCACGTTTTTGAACCCGTGGAGTGCCACCCGTGTCTTTCTCTCTCTCTTTCTCTCTCTCTCTCTCTCTCTCTATATATATAAATAGAGGAGGGCACTAGTAGTGACCAACTTCCTTTAGCCCTCAAAAAGTTTGCACCTCGCTCTCACTTCGAGGCGGGTGCTCAGTCCCAGCCCGGGAACCGCTGTTTTCTTGTTTGGTGGGCACTATAAAGGTATGTGTTTTAATTAATGTTGTAATCCTGATGACAATATTTTCAGATATTGAAACGTTGATTGATTAATACAGCCTCCGACTGTCATTTTTTGCTGCTATCTTGCTTGAGTGCCGCACCTGCACTTGTTTTATATATATATATATATATATATATATATATACACCTCGGTGTTCCTGTCCAATCAAGTATGCCGTGAAAACATAATCTCAATCAATGGGACGGCACTCACAGGTTTTGTTGAAGCAAGTATATTTTACATACACAATTCATTCAAGAAACATCATCAACGTTTCGGTGTCCATCCACCGTCATCAGGATGCATAAATGTGAAACAAATATATGTCACTTATTGGTATCACATTTATGCATCCTGATGACGGTGGATGGACAACAAAACGTTGATGATGTTTCTTGAATGAGTTGTGTATGGAAAATACACTTGCTTCAACAAAACCTGTGAGTGCCGTCCCACTGTTTGAGATTTTATATATATATATATATATATTTATAGTGATCGAAGTGGAAATTTTGAAGTGGGGGTATGGAAAAGTGTAGGTTGTATTTAGGTGCATGCCAAATACACGCGCGCTCCAGAAAAAAGGGGACGTGTCCACTCAAATGGGGGCATGTCCTTAAGTGTAGAGTACTACATCATATATTCCTTATACACATTATGCACCACAATAGTAGGACCCCTTATACTATCTTGTACTGGTGCCCTTATACATTATGCTACACTGAATGAGCCAAAATTCATATTACGCCACACAGAATGTGCCAAAATTAACAATATGGCACACAGTATGAGCCAAAATTCACATTCTGCAACACAGAATGTGCCAAAATTCGCAGTATGCTACACAATATGAGCCAAAATTCACATTATGCAACACAGTATGAGCCAAAATTCACATTATGCAACACAATATGATCCAAAATTCACATTAAGTCCCAAGGAATGAGCCAAAAATGAGTTTTATGGTAAGAACTTACCCTTGTTAAAACTCTTTCTGCGAGGTACACTGGGCTCCACAAGTATGGACAATGGCGTGTAGAGTAGGATCTTGATCCGAGGCACCAACAGGCTCAAAGCTTTGACCTTCTTCCCAAGATGCATAGCGCCGCCTCCTATATCACCCTGCCTCCCAGCACAGGAGCTCAGTTTAGTTAACCAGCCCAATTCAGTAGCAGGAAAAGAGATGACAACGGTTAGTTGCCACAAACACCACACTCTCACGACAAGAGAAGTGTCAGCGGCTAATGCCATATCAACCCAAAGAAGCTCAGTGTGCCAGGGTGGGCGCCTTGTGGAGCCCAATGTACCTCGCAGAAAGAGTTTTAACAAGGGTAAGTTCTTACCATAATACTCGTTTTCTGCCTCAGGTACACTGGGCTCCACAAGTCTGGACAATGGGGATGTCCTAAAGCAGTTCCATGTGGGAGGGGATGCACTGTAGCGGGCACAAGAACCCGGCGTCCAAAGGAAGCATCCTGGGAAGCAGCAGTATCGAAGGCATAGAACCTTATGAACGTGTTCCCGGAGGACCACGTAGCCGCCTTGCACAATTGATCAAGGGTCATACAATGTTGGGCCGCCCAAGAAGGTCCAACAGACCGAGTAGAATGGGGCATAATGTGAACAGGAGCTGACAGACCAGCCTTCACATAAGCATGCGCAATCACCATTCTGATCCACCTGGCCAGGGTCTGCTTGTGAGCAGGCCAGCCACGTTTGTGAAATCCAAACAAAACAAAGAGAGAGTCAGACTTTCGAATAGAAGCAGTTCTCTTCACATAGATACGGAGAGCCCGTACCACATCCAAAGATCGCTCTTTGGGAGACAAATCAGGAGAGACATAAGCTGGAACCACAATCTCCTGATTAAGGTGGAACGAAGAAACCACCTTAGGCAAATATCCGGGACGAGTCCTAAGAACCGCCCGGTCACGGTGAAAAATCAGATATGGGGAACTACAAGACAAGGCACCCAAATCCGACACTCTTCTAACAGAGGCAATAACCAACAGAAACACCACCTTAAGGGAAAGCCACTTAAGTTCAGCTGAACCAAGAGGTTCAAATGGAGACTCTTGTAACACCTCCAAAACCACCGACAAGTCCCAAGGAGCCACAGGCGGGGCATAGGGAGGTTGGATACGCAACACACCTTGAGTGAAAGTATGAACATCAGGTAAAGTCGCAATTTTTCTCTGAAACCACACCGACAAGGCAGAAATATGAACCTTGAGGGAGGCCAGACGCAGGCCTAAATCTAGGCCCTGCTGTAGAAAAGCCAAAAGTTTGGCTGTACTAAACTTGGAAGCGTCATAATGGTTAGATGCGCAACAAACAAAGTAGGAATGCCAGACCCGATGGTAAATCCGAGCAGAGGCCAGTTTCCGGGCCCGCAACATAGTTTTAATGAATTCTTCAGAAAAACCCTTAGCTCTTAAGACGGAAGCTTCAAGAGCCACGCCGTCAAAGACAGCCGGGCTAGGTCCTGGTAGGCACAGGGGCCCTGAACGAGGATGTCTGGGCATTGTGGAAGTAGAAGTGGACGCTCTGATGATAGGCCTTGCAGGTCTGAGAACCAGTGCCGTCTGGGCCACGCCGGAGCTATGAGAAGCAGATTTCCTTTATCTTGCTTGAACTTCCAAATTACCCTGGGCAGGAGTGACACCGGAGGGAACACGTACGGCAGCTGAAACCTCCACGGCACTGCCAGCGCATCCACGAATGCTGCTTGAGGATCCCTTGTCCTTGCTCCGAAGACCGGAACCTTGTGATTGTGTCGAGACGCCATCAGATCCACATCTGGAAGACCCCACCTTTCCACGAGGAGTTGAAAAACTTCTGGATGGAGGCCCCACTCGCCGGCATGCACGTCCTGACGACTGAGAAAGTCCGCTTCACAAATTCAGAACTCCCGGAATGAATATTGCCGATACTGCCGGTAGATGGTGTTCTGCCCAATGTAGAATCCGTGAGGCTTCCTTCATTGCCAAACGGCTTCGAGTGCCGCCTTGATGATTTATGTAAGCCACTGTGGTGGCGTTGTCCAACTGTACTTGAACAGGATGGTTCTGAATCAAATGCTGGGCTAGGTTCAATGCATTGAAGACCGCCCGCAATACCAGAATGTTGATCGAGAGGAGAGATTCCTCCTTGGTCCACCGACCCTGCAAGGAGTGCTGCTCCAGCACCGTGCCCCAACCGCTTAGACTGGCATCTGTCATCAACAGGACCCAGTTGGATTTCCAGAAGGGACGGCCTCTGCACAATTGTCGGTCCTGGAGCCACTAGAGCAGCGAAAGACGGACCTCCGGAGTCAAAGAGATCATTTGAGACCAGATCCGGTGAGGCAGGCTATCCCACTTGGCTAGAATCAGCTTCTGAAGGGGGCGGGAATGAAATTGAGCATACTCCACCATGTCGAATGCTGATACCATGAGCCCCAGCACCTGCATTGCCGAATGTATCAACACTTGCGGATGAGAAAGGAAGCAACGAATCCTGTCCTGAAGTTTCAGGACTTTCTCCTGAGACAAGAACAACCTCTGGTTGTGAGTGTCCAACAGCGCTCCCAGAAGCACCATGCTCTGAGCAGGGACCAGGGAGGATTTCTTCCAGTTGATGAGCCACCCGTGGGCTTGTAGAAACTGGACCATCATATCCAGATGACGCAGGAGATTAACAAATCGTCCAGATACAGCAGTATCCTGACCCCTTGACGGCGGAGTACCGCCTTAACTTTGGTGAAGACTCGCGGAGCCGTTGTTAAACCAAAAGGTAACGCCCGAAACTGGTAATGGAGGTTGCCAATAGCGAACCTCAGGTATTGTTGATGTGACACTGCTATAGGAATATGCAGGTAAGCATCCTGTATGTCCAGGGAGACCATGTAGTCCCCAGGTTCCAAGGCCAGAACTATAGAGCGAAGGGTTTCTGTCACAACTGAGGGCCTGAGCTGACGGAAGGCAGCCTCAGTTGTAGGGGCTGAGATGTACCGGAACCTGGGAGGTTGTATCAGACCCCTGGACATGTAAGTAACATGAAGAGAAACCGCCCGAAGGCGTGACCACGACAACTTGAGTAAAAGTCAATGATATTTATTTATGACAAACTCCATGCATCACAGTAGCAGTAAAAAGTAACATAAAAATCAGCAGAGAAATAATAATACAGTTCCTGGGTACTACAGGGTGGCAGGGGCCACAGAGCTCTGGTGGTATGAGACAGTTCTTATTATCTGCAAGTTGGAAAGTCCTTACCAGGCTCAACTGTAGCAATGAGGAAAGCCCAGGGTCGTACCAGCTGGTGTTCCAGGGAAAGCTGGACTGCTGTAGATAAAATGCTGCTGTGGGTACTGGTTAGAACTAGACAGGTGTTGGCACGGAGTGGATACTGGCTGGAACCAGTTAAATAATAAATAAAGCTTGAGAGCGATGCAATGTAGATGAAATGTAGAATTTGAGAGCGGAGAAATAATAATACCGGTGGAGAGTGGTAAACTGCAGAAAGGACACCGGCCCTTTAAGAGAAGCTGTACACTGCTGGAAGCTAAGCTGGAAGCAGGTGATGTTGTAGCTGGAAACAGGTGAGTCCAGAATGGATCGGAGAGTCAGGCTACACCGCAGATGGAATGCTGGTGCGGGTCTCTATAGCAGAAGTCTGGAGACAGGAGCTGGAACCTGGAAGACATTCACAGAAGAGAGACAAACTGGAACTAGGTTTGACAACCAAAGCACTGACGCCTTCCTTGCTCAGGCACAACCTATTTATACCTGCAGCAAGGAAGGCATTGGCTAGGCAATTATGCAAATTAATAATACTGACAACGGATTGGTAGGAATGATCAGCTGACAGAATCCAAGATGGCTGCGCCCATGCAGACACTTGGAGGGAAGTTTGGATTGTAATCCATGTGGTCTGGAAAACAGTAATGGCGGCGCCGGCCACCGGAGATAGGAGACGCCAGGCACATCCGACCATGCGGACACAGCGGAGGCCGCGGCTGACGTAATCGCCACTCTGAATGCAGAAGCTCAGGGACGGCGGCGGAGGCCGCGGGAGACGCCATGCCAGATGTATAAGGCGTTACTGTGACTGCGTCCAGAGAGACAGGAGAGGATGCGGGAATGTGCACATCAGGATAACAGATGGGATCCGGTCCTGGAGCGCTGAGCCAGCCTTAGGAGGCATCTGATAGGTAAGAAATGGCGTCCAGATACCCGGATCGTGACAGCACCCCCCCCTTTAGGAGTGGCCCCAGGACACTTCTTTGGCTTTTGAGGAAACTTGGAATGGAATCTCCGGACCAAGGCAGGAGCATGGACATCAGAAGCATTGGTCCATGAACGTTCCTCAGGGCCATAACCCTTCCAGTCAATAAGATACTGAAGTTGACCGTAACGGTGACGTGAGTCCAGGATCTTGGCTACTTCATACTCAACGCCTCGTTGAGTTTGGACTTTCGGAGTTGGAGGAAGTGAGGAATGAAACCGATTCAAGATTAGCGGTTTCAACAGGGAAACATGGAATGTCCTGGGTATCTTTAAGAAGGGAGGCAACTGGAGTCTGTAAGCAACAGGATTGATGACTTGATCAATTTTAAAAGGACCGATGTAGCGAGGTGCAAACTTCATACTGGGAACTCTTAACCTCAAATTCTTCGTGGATAACCATACCCGATCACCCACCTTGAGAGCAGGAACTGCTCGACGCTTCTTATCCGCAAACTTCTTGTACCTGAACGATGCCTTGAGCAGAGCTGATCGTACGCTCTTCCAGATATTGGCAAACTGATATCCACTGCGGGAACAGAAGTTGCTGGAAGCGGTTGGAACTCAGGGACTTTAGGGTGGAATCCAAAGTTGGTGAAGAATGGTGTTGAAGAAGATGAAGAATGATACTGGTTGTTATGACAGAACTCGGCCCAGGGAAGTAATTGAACCCAGTCATCTTGAGAGGAGGACACATAGATGCGGAGGAAGGACTCCAAGTCCTGAGTCACCCTCTCAGTTTGACCATTGGTCTGAGGATGGTAAGCCGTGGAAAACTTTAGCTTGACTTGGAGGGCTTGACATAAACTTCGCCAGAATTTGGCTGTGAATTGAACTCCTCGATCTGAGATAATTTCTTCTGGAAGACCGTGGAGTCGAAAGATCTCTTGTATGAATACTTGAGCCAACTTGGAAGCTGACGGAAGACCGGTGAGAGGAATGAAGTGTGCCATCTTGGTGAACCGGTCAACTACCACCCAGATGGTATTAAAGTTGTTGCACATGGGCAAATCTGTAATAAAATCCATCGACAAATGGGTCCATGGTCGACGGGGAACAGATAGTGGAACCAGTTGCCCCGCAGGCGACTGGCGGGATACTTTATGTTGAGCACACTTTGGGCAAGATGCAATAAACTCCAAAACGTCCTTTTTCAGAGTTGGCCACCAGTAAGACCTAGAGATAAACTCCAGGGTTTTTTGGATACCTGTATGTCCGGCAAAGCGGGAAGCATGGGCCCAATGCATGAGCTTCTTCCTTAGTGTCGGCTTCACAAAACTTTTCCCTGATGGGGGCGTAGAGTCCATCCCTACCGTGGAGAATGCCAACGGATTTATAATAGGATGCTTGTCTGAAGACTCTGACTCATTTTCTTGCTCCCATGAGCGGGAAAGGGCATCGGCCTTGCGATTCTGAGAGCCCGGACAGAACTGGAGTTTAAAGTCGAACCTGGAAAAGAAAAGTGCCCATCTGGCCTGACGAGGGTTGAGACATTGTGCGCCTTTCAGATATAGAAGGTTCTTGTGGTCTGTAAGGATGGTGATTGAATGAGAAGCTCCCTCCAACAGATATCTCCACTCCTCTAGAGCGAGCTTGATGGCTAGCAACTCCTGGTCGCCAATGGCATAGTTGCGCTCCGCTGGGGAGAACTTCCGTGAGAAGAAACTGCAAGGATGTAAATGGTCATCTTTAGCCCTCTGAGATAACACCGCTCCTACTCCAACGGAGGAGGCATCCACCTCTAGGATGAAAGGAGAGTCGATGTCAGGCTGTTTCAGGACAGGCGCAGAGATGAACCTCTGTTTTAAAAGATGAAAAGCTTGCATGGCTTCTTCAGACCACTTGGACGGGTTAGCACCCTTCTTGGTAAAAGCAGTAATAGGCGCCACAATGGTGGAAAAGTCTCGTATAAACTTTCGGTAATAATTGGCGAACCCTAAGAACCTCTGGACCCCTTTGAGGGTTAAGGGTACCGGCCAATTCTGGATTGCTTGTAGTTTCTCAGGATCCATCTCTAGTCCGGAACCGGACACAATGTACCCTAGAAACGGAATGGACTTGACTTCAAAGACGCATTTCTCTAATTTGCAATAGAGATGATTGACACGGAGACGGGACAGAACCTCCTTTACCCAAAAACGATGTTCCTCTAAATTGTTGGCAAAAATGAGGATATCGTCTAGATAGACCACGACATGACGGTATAGAATATCTCTGAAGATCTCATTGACGAAATGCTGGAAGACAGCTGGAGCATTGCTCAATCCGAAGGGCATGACGAGGTACTCATAATGTCCGTCACGGGTGTTAAATGCGGTCTTCCACTCGTCACCCTCACGGATCCGGATGAGATTGTATGCACCTCTCAAGTCCAGCTTAGTAAAGATGGTAGCTCCGCTAACTCTGTCAAAGAGCTCAGTAATCAGGGGTAAAGGATAGCGGTTCTTAATGGTAATGTCGTTCAAACCTCTGTAGTCGATGCACGGCCGCAGACCACCATCTTTCTTTTTTACAAAAAAGAAGCCTGCGCCGGCTGGAGAAGAAGAAGGTCGAATGAACCCCTTTGCTAGGTTCTCTTTAATGTATTCCTCCATAGAATGCGTCTCGGGCAGAGACAACGGATAAGTTCGGCCTCGAGGTGGAACCTTCCCTGGAACGAGATCAATCGGGCAGTCCCATTCTCTATGAGGAGGAAGGATATCAGCAGAAGCTTTACTGAACACATCCGTGAAATCTTGATATGGAGGAGGTGGAACATCAGACGACCTGGGGGAGGAAGAACAGACAGGCAACACTTTAAACAAACATGTCTCAGCACAGGAGGGACCCCATGCCAGGATTTGCGTAGTCGTCCAATCAATTGTAGGATTGTGAAGACGGAGCCATGGAAGGCCCAGGACCACAGGATGTGTGGCTCTTGGAATCACTAAAAGTGAAATAAGTTCGGAATGAAGAACTCCCACTCTCAGACGAACTGGTAGAGTCCTTAGAGCAATAACTGTATCAAAAATTTTACTGCCATCCACGGCAGTTAAGGAAAAGGAGGAAGGAAGTCTCTCGGTGGGTAGGGACCACCGTTTAACATAGGCTTCGGTAATAAAGTTCCCAGCTGCTCCGGAATCCAGGAGGGCAATGACGTTCTGATAACGTTGAGCAACTTGAAGCGAGACTGGGAGATTACAATCTTGAGGAGATGGAGAGGAGATCATTACTCCTAGCCGGCCCTCTCCTTGACGAGCTAGGACTTGGAGTCCCGGACGTTTGGGACAGGCATTAATGGTGTGAGACGGAGCTGCACAATAAAGACAGAGAGACTCGGAGAGACGTCTTCGGCGCTCAGCAGGAGTTAAACGGGAACGGCCAATTTGCATGGGTTCATCTTTAGTTGGTGACAGTTGGCGAGGAGGAGGAGCAGAAGATTTTGGAGCAGATGATCTTCCACGCTCAGTTGCTCTCTCTCTGAAACGTAAGTCAACTTTTGTACAAAGTGAGATTAGCTCATCTAACTTGGAGGGTAAGTCTCTGGTAGCTAACTCATCTTTAATACGCTCGGATAAACCATGCCAGAATGCAGCATACAGGGCCTCGTCGTTCCATGCCAGTTCAGATGCCAGGATCTGGAACTGTATAAGATATTGTCCTACAGTATGTGATCCCTGGCGTAAACGGAGAATCTCAGACAAAGCTGAAGTTACCCGGCCTGGCTCGTCGAAGATGCGCCTGAATGTTGACACGAATGCAGTGTAAGAAGATAGCAGGGTGTCGGACCTCTCCCATAACGGTGATGCCCAGTCAAGGGCTGAGCCACTGAGAAGTGAAATGATGTAGGCAATTTTTGTACGGTCACTGGGAAAATTGCCAGGTTGTAGCTCAAACTGAATCTCACACTGGTTGAGAAATCCCCTGCAGAATCTTGGAGATCCGTCAAATTTTGCTGGCGTTGGAAGATGAAGACGTGGAGCAGAAACGGGTAAGGTGGGTGGGGTTATAGTTGGAGTCACTGTGGTTGACGCCCCAGATGCGCCTGATCCACGGAGAGTTGTCTGAATCCCATCCAGCCGAGTAGAGAGATCCTGGAGACAGCGGATGATGTGGCCCTGTGCAGCCTCCTGATGTTCAAGTCGGGCTGCCAGTTCTTGCATCGGCCTGGCCGCTTGATCCTGGTCTCCGGCTGGATTCATTTGGTCAGTGCTTACTGTCACAACTGAGGGCCTGAGCTGACGGAAGGCAGCCTCAGTTGTAGGGGCTGAGATGTACCGGAACCTGGGAGGTTGTATCAGACCCCTGGACATGTAAGTAACATGAAGAGAAACCGCCCGAAGGCGTGACCACGACAACTTGAGTAAAAGTCAATGATATTTATTTATGACAAACTCCATGCATCACAGTAGCAGTAAAAAGTAACATAAAAATCAGCAGAGAAATAATAATACAGTTCCTGGGTACTACAGGGTGGCAGGGGCCACAGAGCTCTGGTGGTATGAGACAGTTCTTATTATCTGCAAGTTGGAAAGTCCTTACCAGGCTCAACTGTAGCAATGAGGAAAGCCCAGGGTCGTACCAGCTGGTGTTCCAGGGAAAGCTGGACTGCTGTAGATAAAATGCTGCTGTGGGTACTGGTTAGAACTAGACAGGTGTTGGCACGGAGTGGATACTGGCTGGAACCAGTTAAATAATAAATAAAGCTTGAGAGCGATGCAATGTAGATGAAATGTAGAATTTGAGAGCGGAGAAATAATAATACCGGTGGAGAGTGGTAAACTGCAGAAAGGACACCGGCCCTTTAAGAGAAGCTGTACACTGCTGGAAGCTAAGCTGGAAGCAGGTGATGTTGTAGCTGGAAACAGGTGAGTCCAGAATGGATCGGAGAGTCAGGCTACACCGCAGATGGAATGCTGGTGCGGGTCTCTATAGCAGTAGTCTGGAGACAGGAGCTGGAACCTGGAAGACATTCACAGAAGAGAGACAAACTGGAACTAGGTTTGACAACCAAAGCACTGACGCCTTCCTTGCTCAGGCACAACCTATTTATACCTGCAGCAAGGAAGGCATTGGCTAGGCAATTATGCAAATTAATAATACTGACAACGGATTGGTAGGAATGATCAGCTGACAGAATCCAAGATGGCTGCGCCCATGCAGACACTTGGAGGGAAGTTTGGATTGTAATCCATGTGGTCTGGAAAACAGTAATGGCGGCGCCGGCCACCGGAGATAGGAGACGCCAGGCACATCCGACCACGCGGACACAGCGGAGGCCGCGGCTGACGTAATCGCCACTCTGAATGCAGAAGCTCAGGGACGGCGGCGGAGGCCGCGGGAGACGCCATGCCAGATGTATAAGGCGTTACTGTGACTGCGTCCAGAGAGACAGGAGAGGATGCGGGAATGTGCACATCAGGATAACAGATGGGATCCGGTCCTGGAGCGCTGAGCCAGCCTTAGGAGGCATCTGATAGGTAAGAAATGGCGTCCAGATACCCGGATCGTGACAGTTTCCATACGGAACTTAGAAACCTTCACAAACTTGTTCAGTGCCTTGAGGTTGAGAATGGGCCAGGAGGACCCATTCGGTTTCGGGACTAGAAACAGCGGAGAATAGTACCCCCGGCCCTTCTGAGCAAGAGGCACCTGTACTACGACTCCTGTATCCAGGAGGGTCTGTACCACCGAATGCAGAGTGTTTGCCTTTGTCTGGTCCGACGGGACATCTGTCTGGCAAAATCGATGAGGGGGTCGGTTTTTGAGGCTATGGCGTAACCTCGAGTGAAGACTTCCCGTATCCAGGCATCTGAAGTGGTCTTCAACCATTCCTGAGTATACCCTAGAAGCCGGCCCCCCACCCTGGGATCCCCCAGGGGGAGGCCCACCCCATCATGCGGCAGGCTTATCGGTCTTGGCTGCTGGCTGACGGGCAGCCCAGGCTTTTTTGGGCTTCGGCTTACCAGGTTTGGAAGTGCGGGCCTGCTTATGGTACGTCTGACCTTTTGCTTTACCTGAAGGACGAAAGGGGCGAAAGGACGTGCCTTTGGCCTTCGACACAGAAGGAGCTGTATTAGGCAGACAGACAGTTTTGGCAGTAGCCAAGTCAGCCACTATCTTATTTAAGTCCTCCCCAAACAGAATATCCTCCTTGAAAGGGAGTACCTCCAGGGTTTTTCTAGAGTCCAGATCCACAGACCAGGATCTCAGCCACAATATCCGGCGAGCCAGGACTGACGTAGTAGAGGCCTTGGCTGCTAGGATACTGGCATCAGAAGCCGCCTCTTTAATATAGCGAGAAGCTGTGACAATATATGACAAGCATTGTCTAGCATGGTCAGAGGAGATTTCAGCTTCTAACTCCAAGGCCCATGCTTCATTAGCCTCTGCCGCCCATGTAGCTGCAATAGTGGGCCTTTGTGCAGCACCCGTGAGGGTGTAAACCGCTTTTAGACAACCCTCGACACGTTTATCCGTAGGCTCTTTTAGAGACATGACGGTAGTGACAGGTAGAGCTGAGGAAACCACCATCCTAGCCACATGTGAGTCTACTGGAGGAGGCGTTTCCCAATTCTTAGACAGCTCTGGTGCGAAGGGATAATGAGCCAGCATCTTCTTTTGAGGCACAAACTTCGTACCCGGGCTTTGCCAGGGTTCCTGACGTATATCCGCTAGGTGGTCAGAGTGAGGTAAAAATTGTTTAATCACCTTCTGACGCTTGAACTTATCTGGTTTCTTAGGAGGAACGGATGGCTCGGGATCATCCGTAATCTGCAGAATTAATTTAATAGCCTCCAAAAGATCAGGAACATCCACATGTGAACTACCCTCCCCATCAGCCGTATCTGAGTCAGAACCTGTGGGGTCAGTGTATGTGCTGTCTTCATCAGATGAGATGTCAGTGACAGCAGTGGATTGTGAGGAGACGAGTGCTCGCTTAGAGGACCTCTTGGACTTAGGCGAGCGTTGGTCAGACTTTTTAGTAGTCAGGGACTGGTTCAACTTCTTTAATTGAGCAGATAAATCGTCCGCCCACGGCGGGTTAGCTGCAGGGACCACATACGGTTGTACCGGCATTGGGTATCCCATAGGGGGTGTTAGTTTATGAACTAGCGTATGCAGAAGTGTGGAAAAAGCGGCCCACGGAGGGTCAGTATGTGCCTCCGTTGCCACAGTCCCACTGGGGGGCAAGGAGCCCCCAGAACCAGAGCCCACAGCTGCTATATTCTCCCCATATGTGCCTGTGGCTTCAGCAACACCAGCAGTGTGTTCCGCCCCAGAACCGTTACCCTCAGAAGCAGACATGATATAACTTGCAGTATGAGGTAACACAGTACAATTATTAGCAGCACTATATCCCTAAACCCAAACCCCTGCGCAGTGTAGTCAGCACCAGCAGAGATAAAGGAGAGATATGGTGACTAAATCACAGAGAAAAATACGTAATACAGTATATCTTTGTGAAAATCCTATATTAAATAACACCTGATGCACCAAGCCCCCTCAGGTTATAGAATATAGGGATAGCAAGTTGAGTGAAAGACACGAGATGGACACCAGTCAGCTATCAATGCACACACAAATAGTCACAGTTTGTACAATGCAGAGGTTATTACAGACAATAATACTGTACTGGACTAGCTTACACAGCTATATAACAGTAGATATAACACTACACAGTAAGAAAATGGATGTATATCACAGGGTAAGTGTACTATAAACCCCTGATTAAATGCACTCTTTCTTACTAACACTGACTAAAAAGGCAGGTAGAATACTTAAGTGTCATGTAAAGGCACAGCGCTGACAACCAGGCGGCTTTACATAGGAGGATTTGCCCAAGCAGTCCCAGGAACAGTGAGCTGAGGAGTAATGGCACCGCAGACACTAACAGGGAGTGGGGAAAAGACAGAGATGCAGCTCCAGGGCGGGAACACTTGCTGGAAATGGCGCCCTGGGGCTGGGGGAGGGGCTTCAGGTCTAAGTCTTATCCTCCTTGCTGGCAAAACCACTGGGTACTGTGGGCGATATTAAAATCGGTTTTAAGAGAAAACCTGACCTGCGCCCATGCCCTGGTGATCTAGTGGGATCGCCTGTATCCACAGTGTCCACCGCCAGCACACGTGGCCCGCCTCCCACTGACCGCGCCGGATCCTGATAAAGACCGGGTCCCATGAGCGGGACCCACTTACCATCTCCCGAAGCGCGGCCACACGATCCTGGAGAGCCCCAGCCGTGTGTGTCTAACATGAAGAAAACCGAAGCCTCCGCTGTAGGTACCCGGCAACCAGGGCTCGGGAGTGTATAGAGCCGCTGGGGAGAGCTGACGCTGCAGCAGAGAATGTCACAAACATTTACCACCGCTGCTGCCCTTGAAGTCTTCACTTTTTACCTCATAAAAAGCTTTTCTCAGGGCTGCTTGGAGCAGCCCCTCTGTTAAGTGCCTGCTTACAGCAGCACCAACTGACAAACTGAGCTCCTGTGCTGAGAGGCGGGGTGATATAGGAGGCGGCGCTATGCATCTTGGGAAGAAGGTCAAAGCTTTGAGCCTGTTGGTGCCTCGGATCAAGATCCTACTCTACACCCAATTGTCCAGACTTGTGGAGCCCAGTGTACCCCGCAGCAGAAATTCACATTATGCAACATGGAATGAGGCAAAATTCACATTATGCCCCACAAAAATTCAGGGACACAGAGAGTGACAGCAGGGACATAGTGACAGGAAGAGTGACAGCAGGGACAGTGACAGAGTGACAGCAGGGATAGTGACAGAGAGAGTGAAAGCAGGGAGAGTGACAGAGAGTGACAACAGGGACAGGGAGAGTGACAGCAGTGACAGAGTGACAGACAGAGTGACAGAGGGATAGTACCTAATGAGCAGCAGACTGGGCTGTGGTCGGTGATGATGCAGAGGCTGAAGTCAGCGGCGGTGAGAAGGCCCTGGGCAGCAGCAGTCACCAGGAGAAGGCCCTGGGCGGCGGTGCGGAGGATGACATGGATGGTAGTGGTGGAGATGTGGGTGGCTGTGGCAGCAGCGGTGAGTAGGATGTAGGCGGTGTTCGTGAAGAAAAGAAAGCCCAGGGCAGCGGCGCTGTGGAGATGGCCTTCGGTCCCTATGACTGCGGAGCCACCATTTGAAATCTCCCATGGATTGGCAGCCAATCAGGAGCAGCCGCAAAGCCGCTCCTGATTGTCTGCCGGTTCCAGGGCTTGACAGTGCAGAATTTAAAAGGTGGTGGCAGCGGGGGTCAGTGCTCAAAGTGCCGGTATGCCATACGGGTGTATACCGGCCCACTTCGAGCACTGTATATATACAGCCTACCTCCTCCTCCATGGACATCTCTTACTGTTATCTTCAGTTATAGTTAATAGAAAAATAGAAAATCACTTAGTGTGTAGCTCAGATACACCCTGATTGCCAGGATCACCAAATAATCAAACAGTGTGCACTTAGCTTTACTCTCTGCAAGTTTGTGTCTGTGTGTGTGTGTGTGTGTGTGTGTGTGTGTGTGTGTGTGTGTGTGTGTGTGTGTGTGTGTGTCTGAGATGGGGCAGTCTTACGTAGGCAAACGTGTGGGCTATGGAGACCCAGATGTAAGCAAAGATATATAGTTACAAATATGTACCCCTTTATCTATCCCACGAACTTGCCGCCACATTGTGATTGCCATGCGACCTTTCACGGGAATGTAGACAGCCATACAATCCTATGGATCACGGGTGAGGGCATGGTGCACCCGCATGGCCACACACATGCTAGTCGAGGAAATTGACTTTTGATTGCCACAGCTAGTGGCAAAAATGAGGGATGTCTCATCTGTAGGTCCATATATGCATATTTACTTCCAACTGTGCACCAGGTACTGTTTTAATTTATTCTTTGTACTTTTAATGTATAGATAGATCAATATTTATCACAACATATTCCCCATTTTCTACCTTATTCTGTGCAAAATTAATCTAATTTATACTTGTTATAAGAGTTGTACAGTAGTCTGAGGAGTAGGTTTGAAATATCCAGTAACGTTTAATTTTTCTATTTTAATATATGCTGTATATTTTGGGATATATACAGGTTTATTTGTAAATATTAAGATGTGAATCTGTAAAATGCATGTAGTTAGAACTGTTCTACAGTAATTCTACATAGATATATGCAGATTGTTTTGTGTGTGTTGGTGTGTGTGTGTGTGTGTGTGTATGTTTGGAATGCAGAGCCAGGCATTGTGGAGGTATTGGCGGTAGCTGCTTCACCTACTCCTATATCTCCTACTGTTTAAAGGCCAGTGGTAGTGTTTAGAAGAGGTGTGATACATGTGCCCAGTGATCGGGATGCTGGCAGTCACATTACCGACACTGGCATCCCAACCTACAGAATGCTGACAGGGGACAGGGTAATTATATTACCGCTCTCCTGTCCCCTACCGTAGCTCTAACCCACCTGGGGTGGTAGAAAGGGCTGAGATAGTGGCGGCTAAGGCACCAGGGTTAACGGTTAGGGCTAAGACACAGGGGGTGGTGGCTATGGCCCTATAGTGCCTAACCCTAACCCCTCCCCAGTCCTAACCCTAATAGACACCTTTTGGATGTCGGCATTCGGTGTTCCTGCACTGGGATTCCAAGTGGTGTTGGGATTTTGGGGTCAGTCACATGACCACTGGCATCCCGACTGCTGGGATGCTAACCACATCCCCTCAGGAGAGGCTAATTTCTCTGACATGGTTGTTTTGTTGTCTGCAGTTGTTTACTCCTTAATACTACACTCCAGCAGTAGCGTTCCCGACAAGGCAAGGACTTGAATGTTAAAAACTTTTTGTGTTATTGGCTGATACTGTAGCTTTAATTTTCTTTTCATGTACTGTAACTGTGATAGAGTCCAGTAAAAGAGAGCAAATGTAGTTGCTATCAGCCTGAGTGCTCCCACAATGGAATGATATCTCTATTGTCTACTGGCCATACACTGAGTGGGCTCTATTGCTATTGTACATTCTAACACAAGGAAATTGGTTCTATTGTGCAAAAAGCAACCAGAAAACCTAATGTAGTGTACCATTGAAGTGTGGGCTCTAGTTTATACTGGTTACAAATAAATAGTAATGTAATGTATACTGGGTAACATGGGTGATAAGATCTGTTTTATCTGCCTATTGTAAACTAGATGGCAGCAAATATTTTTTATAAAGAAAAAGCTACAGTACATTGGCCCTCATTCCAAGTTGTTCGCTCGCTAGCTGCTTTTAGCAGCATTGCACATGCTAGGCCGCCGCCCTCTGGGAGTGTATCTTAGCTTAGCAGAATAGCGAACGAAAGATTAGCAGAACTGCTAATAAATAATTCTTTGCAGTTTCTGAGTAGCTCCAGACCTACTCACAGATTGCGATCAACTCAGTCCGTTTAGTTCCTGGTTTGACGTCACAAACACGCCCTGCGTTCGGCCAGCCACTCCCTCGTTTCTCCAGACACTCCCGCGTTTTTCCCTAAAACGCCTGTGTTTTTTTAGCACACTCCCGGAAAACGCTCAGTTACCACCCAGAAACGCCCCTTTCCTGTCAGTCATTCACCGAACAGCAGTGCGACTGAAAAGCGCCGCAGGATCCACAGCAAAGCTGCTAACTTTTTAGTTAAATAACTAAGCGCATGCGCTCTGCATGCCTTGCGCATGCGCAATTAGCAACAAATCGCAGCATAACTAAAATCGGCAATGAGCGAACAACTTAGAATGACCCCCATTGTGTGCTGGTGACTAGGCAATGTGCTCTGTATTTTGCATAAATTCCTGGGTAATTGGCTTGGTAATCTATACTTGCCACCAAACAATGCTGTTTTCTATACTAGTCACAAGGAAATGGACTGTGTATTATATACATTGGACAAGGCAATAGGCTTTTTATTGCATGAAAGTCACCAGAATATGGCAAATAAATGATATACAGGTTGAGTATCCCATATCCAAATATTCCGAAATACGGAATATTCCGAAATACGGACTTTTTTGAGTGAGAGTGAGATAGTGAAACCTTTGTTTTTTGATGGCTCAATGATTACAAACTTTGTTTAATACACTAGAGATGAGCGCCGGAAATTTTTCGGGTTTTGTGTTTTGGTTTTGGGTTCGGTTCCGCGGCCGTGTTTTGGGTTCGACCGCGTTTTGGCAAAACCTAACCGAATTTTTTTTGTCGGATTCGGGTGTGTTTTGGATTCGGGTGTTTTTTTCCAAAAAACCTAAAAAACAGCTTAAATCATAGAATTTGGGGGTCATTTTGATCCCAAAGTATTATTAACCTCAAAAACCATCATTTCCACTCATTTTCAGTCTATTCTGAATACCTCACACCTCACAATATTATTTTTAGTCCTAAAATTTGCACCGAGGTCGCTGGATGACTAAGCTCAGCGACCCTAGTGGCCGACACAAACACCTGGCCCATCTAGGAGTGGCACTGCAGTGTCACGCAGGATGTCCCTTCCAAAAAACCCTCCCCAAACAGCACATGACGCAAAGAAAAAAAGAGGCGCAATGAGGTAGCTGTGTGAGTAAGATAAGCGACCCTAGTGGCCGACACAAACACCGGGCCCATCTAGGAGTGGCACTGCAGTGTCACGCAGGATGTCCCTTCCAAAAAACCCTCCCCAAACAGCACATGACACAAAGAAAAAAAGAGGCGCAATGAGGTAGCTGTGTGAGTAAGATAAGCGACCCTAGTGGCCGACACAAACACCGGGCCCATCTAGGAGTGGCACTGCAGTGTCACGCAGGATGGCCCTTCCAAAAAACCCTCCCCAAACAGCACATGACGCAAAGAAAAAAAGAGGCGCAATGAGGTAGCTGTGTGAGTAAGATAAGCGACCCTAGTGGCCGACACAAACACCGGGCCCATCTAGGAGTTTCACTGCAGTGTCACGCAGGATGGCCCTTCCAAAAAAAAACCCCCAAACAGCACATGACGCAAAGAAAAAAAGAGGCGCAATGAGGTAGCTGTGTGAGTAAGATAAGCGACCCTAGTGGCCGACACAAACACCGGGCCCATCTAGGAGTGTCACTGCAGTGTCACGCAGGATGTCCCTTCCAAAAAACCCTCCCCAAACAGCACATGACGCAAAGAAAAAAAGAGGCGCAATGAGGTAGCTGTGTGAGTAAGATAAGCGACCCTAGTGGCCGACACAAACACCGGGCCCATCTAGGAGTGTCACTGCAGTGTCACGCAGGATGTCCCTTCCAAAAAACCCTCCCCAAACAGCACATGACGCAAAGAAAAAAAGAGGCGCAATGAGGTAGCTGTGTGAGTAAGATAAGCGACCCTAGTGGCCGACACAAACACCGGGCCCATCTAGGAGTGGCACTGCAGTGTCACGCAGGATGGCCCTTCCAAAAAACCCTCCCCAAACAGCACATGACGCTAAGAAAAATTAAAGTAAAAAGAGGTGCAAGATGGAATTGTCCTTGGGCCCTCCCACCCACCCTTATGTTGTATAAACAGGACATGCACACTTTAACCAACCCATCATTTCAGTGACAGGGTCTGCTACACGACTGTGACTGATATGACGGGTTGGTTTGGACCCCCCCCAAAAAAGAAGCAATTAATCTCTCCTTGCACAAACTGGCTCTACAGAGGCAAGATGTCCACCTCATCATCATCCTCCGATATATCACCGTGTACATCCCGCTCCTCACAGATTATCAATTCGTCCCCACTGGAATCCACCATCTCAGCTCCCTGTGTACTTTGTGGAGGCAATTGCTGCTGGTCAATGTCTCCGCGGAGGAATTGATTATAATTCATTTTAATGAACATCATCTTCTCCACATTTTCTGGATGTAACCTTGTACGCCGATTGCTGACAAGGTGAGCGGCGGCACTAAACACTCTTTCGGAGTACACACTTGTGGGAGGGCAACTTAGGTAGAATAAAGCCAGTTTGTGCAAGGGCCTCCAAATTGCCTCTTTTTCCTGCCAGTATAAGTACGGACTGTGTGACGTGCCTACTTGGATGCGGTCACTCATATAATCCTCCACCATTCTTTCAATGTTGAGAGAATCATATGCAGTGACAGTAGACGACATGTCCGTAATCGTTGTCAGGTCCTTCAGTCCGGACCAGATGTCAGCATCAGCAGTCGCTCCAGACTGCCCTGCATCACCGCCAGCGGGTGGGCTCGGAATTCTGAGCCTTTTCCTCGCACCCCCAGTTGCGGGAGAATGTGAAGGAGGAGATGTTGACAGGTCGCGTTCCGCTTGACTTGACAATTTTCTCACCAGCAGGTCTTTCAACCCCAGCAGACTCGTGTCTGCCGGAAAGAGAGATCCAAGGTAGGTTTTAAATCTAGGATCGAGCACGGTGGCCAAAATGTAGTGCTCTGATTTCAACAGATTGACCACCCGTGAATCCTTGTTAAGCGAATTAAGGGCTCCATCCACAAGTCCCACATGCCTAGCGGAATCGCTCCGTGTTAGCTCCTCCTTCAATGTCTCCAGCTTCTTCTGCAAAAGCCTGATGAGGGGAATGACCTGACTCAGGCTGGCAGTGTCTGTACTGACTTCACGTGTGGCAAGTTCAAAGGACATCAGAACCTTGCACAACGTTGAAATCATTCTCCACTGCGCTTGAGACAGGTGCATTCCACCTCCTATATCGTGCTCAATTGTATAGGCTTGAATGGCCTTTTGCTGCTCCTCCAACCTCTGAAGCATATAGAGGGTTGAATTCCACCTCGTTACCACTTCTTGCTTCAGATGATGGCAGGGCAGGTTCAGTAGTTTTTGGTGGTGCTCCAGTCTTCTGTACGTGGTGCCTGTACGCCGAAAGTGTCCCGCAATTCTTCTGGCCACCGACAGCATCTCTTGCACGCCCCTCTCGTTTTTTAAATAATTCTGCACCACCAAATTCAAGGTATGTGCAAAACATGGGACGTGCTGGAATTTGCCCATATTTAATGCACACACAATATTGCTGGCGTTGTCCGATGCCACAAATCCACAGGAGAGTCCAATTGGGGTAAGCCATTCAGCGATGATCTTCCTCAGTTGCCGTAAGAGGTTTTTAGCTGTGTGCGTATTCTGGAAAGCGGTGATACAAAGCGTAGCCTGCCTAGGAAAGAGTTGGCGTTTGCGAGATGCTGCTACTGGTGCCGCCGCTGCTGTTCTTGCGGCGGGAGTCCATACATCTACCAAGTGGGCTGTCACAGTCATATAGTCCTGACCCTGCCCTGCTCCACTTGTCCACATGTCCGTGGTTAAGTGGACATTGGGTACAGCTGCATTTTTTAGGACACTGGTGACTCTTTTTCTGAGGTCTGTGTACATTTTCGGTATCGCCTGCCTAGAGAAATGGAACCTAGATGGTATTTGGTACCGGGGACACAGTACCTCCAACAAGTCTCTAGTTGGCTCTGCAGTAATGATGGATACCGGAACCACGTTTCTCACCACCCAGGATGCCAAGGCCTCAGTTATCCGCTTTGCAGTAGGATGACTGCTGTGATATTTCATCTTCCTCGCAAAGGACTGTTGAACAGTCAATTGCTTACTGGAAGTAGTACAAGTGGGCTTACGACTTCCCCTCTGGGATGACCATCGACTCCCAGCAGCAACAACAACAGCGCCAGCAGCAGTAGGCGTTACACGCAAGGATGCATCGGAGGAATCCCAGGCAGGAGAGGACTCGTCAGAATTGCCAGTGACATGGCCTGCAGGACTATTGGCATTCCTGGGGAAGGAGGAAATTGACACTGAGGGAGTTGGTGGGGTGGTTTGCGTGAGCTTGGTTACAAGAGGAAGGGATTTACTGGTCAGTGGACTGCTTCCGCTGTCGCCCAAAGTTTTTGAACTTGTCACTGACTTATTATGAATGCGCTGCAGGTGACGTATAAGGGAGGATGTTCCGAGGTGGTTAACGTCCTTACCCCTACTTATTACAGCTTGACAAAGGCAACACACGGCTTGACACCTGTTGTCCGCATTTCTGTTGAAATACTTCCACACCGAAGAGCTGATTTTTTTTGGTATTTTCACCAGGCATGTCAGTGGCCATATTCCTCCCACGGACAACAGGTGTCTCCCCGGGTGCCTGACTTAAACAAACCACCTCACCATCAGAATCCTCCTGGTCAATTTCCTCCCCAGCGCCAGCAACACCCATATCCTCCTCATCCTGGTGTACTTCAACACTGACATCTTCAATCTGACTATCAGGAACTGGACTGCGGGTGCTCCTTCCAGCACTTGCAGGGGGCGTGCAAATGGTGGAAGGTGCATGCTCTTCACGTCCAGTGTTGGGAAGGTCAGGCATCGCAACCGACACAATTGGACTCTCCTTGTGGATTTGGGATTTCGAAGAACGCACAGTTCTTTGCGGTGCTTTTGCCAGCTTGAGTCTTTTCAGTTTTCTAGCAAGAGGCTGAGTGCTTCCATCCTCATGTGAAGCTGAACCACTAGCCATGAACATAGGCCAGGGCCTCAGCCGTTCCTTGCCACTCCGTGTGGTAAATGGCATATTGGCAAGTTTACGCTTCTCCTCCGACAATTTTATTTTAGGTTTTGGAGTCCTTTTTTACTGATATTTGGTGTTTTGGATTTGACATGCTCTGTACTATGACATTGGGCATCGGCCTTGGCAGACGACGTTGCTGGCATTTCATCGTCTCGGCCATGACTAGTGGCAGCAGCTTCAGCACGAGGTGGAAGTGGATCTTGATCTTTCCCTAATTTTGGAACCTCAACATTTTTGTTCTCCATATTTTAATAGGCACAACTAAAAGGCACCTCAGGTAAACAATGGAGATGGATGGATACTAGTATACAATTATGGATGGACTGCCGAGTGCCGACACAGAGGTAGCTACAGCCGTGAACTACCGTACCGTGTCTGCTGCTAATATAGACTGGTTGATAATGAGATGTAGTATGTATAAAGAAGAAAGAAAAAAAAAACCACGGGTAGGTGGTATACAATTATGGATGGACTGCCGAGTGCCGACACAGAGGTAGCTACAGCCGTGGACTACCGTACTGTACTGTGTCTGCTGCTAATATAGACTGGATGATAATGAGATGTAGTATGTATGTATAAAGAAGAAAGAAAAAAAAAACACGGGTAGGTGGTATACAATTATGGACGGACTGCCGAGTGCCGACACAGAGGTAGCTACAGCCGTGGACTACCGTACTGTGTCTGCTGCTAATATAGACTGGTTGATAAAGAGATGTAGTATGTATGTATAAAGAAGAAAGAAAAAAAAACCACGGGTAGGTGGTATACAATTATGGACGGACTGCCGAGTGCCGACACAGAGGTAGCTACAGCCGTGGACTACCGTACTGTACTGTGTCTGCTGCTAATATAGACTGGATGATAATGAGATGTAGTATGTATAAAGAAGAAAAAAAAACCACGGGTAGGTGGTATACAATTATGGATAGACTGCCGAGTGCCGACACAGAGGTAGCTACAGCCGTGGACTACCGTACTGTACTGTGTCTGCTGCTAATATAGACTGGTTGATAATGAGATGTAGTATGTATGTATAAAGAAGAAAGAATAAAAAACCACGGGTAGGTGGTATACAATTATGGACGGACTGCCGAGAGCCGACACAGAGGTAGCTACAGCCGTGGACTACCGTACTGTACTGTGTCTGCTGCTAATATAGACTGGATGATAATGAGATGTAGTATGTATAAAGAAGAAAGAAAAAAAAACCACGGGTAGGTGGTATACAATTATGGACGGACTGCCGAGTGCCGACACAGAGGTAGCTACAGCCGTGGACTACCGTACTGTACTGTGTCTGCTGCTAATATAGACTGGTTGATAATGAGATGTAGTATGTATGTATAAAGAAGAAAGAAAAAAAAACCACGGGTAGGTGGTATACAATTATGGACGGACTGCCGAGTGCCGACACAGAGGTAGCTACAGCCGTGGACTACCGTACTGTACTGTGTCTGCTGCTAATATAGACTGGATGATAATGAGATGTAGTATGTATAAAGAAGAAAGAAAAAAAAACCACGGGTAGGTGATATACAATTATGGATGGACTGCCGAGTGCCGACACAGAGGTAGCTACAGCCGTGGACTACCGTACTGTACTGTGTCTGCTGCTAATATAGACTGGATGATAATGAGATGTAGTATGTATAAAGAAGAAAGAAAAAAAAACCACGGGTAGGTGGTATACAATTATGGACGGACTGCCGAGTGCCGACACAGAGGTAGCTACAGCCGTGGACTACCGTACTGTACTGTGTCTGCTGCTAATATAGACTGGATGATAATGAGATGTAATATGTATAAAGAAGAAAAAAAAAACCACGGGTAGGTGGTATACAATTATGGATGGACTGCCGAGTGCCGACACAGAGGTAGCTACAGCCGTGGACTACCGTACTGTACTGTGTCTGCTGCTAATATAGACTGGATGATAATGAGATGTAGTATGTATAAAGAAGAAAAAAAAAACCACGGGTAGGTGGTATACAATTATAGACGGACTGCCGAGTGCCGACACAGAGGTAGCTACAGCCGTGGACTACCGTATTGTACTGTGTCTGCTGCTAATATAGACTGGATGATAATGAGATGTAGTATGTATAAAGAAGAAAGAAAAAAAAACCACGGGTAGGTGGTATACAATTATGGATGGACTGCCGAGTGCCGACACAGAGGTAGCTACAGCCGTGGACTACCGTACTGTACTGTGTCTGCTGCTAATATAGACTGGATGATAATGAGATGTAGTATGTATAAAGAAGAAAAAAAAAACCACGGGTAGGTGGTATACAATTATAGACGGACTGCCGAGTGCCGACACAGAGGTAGCTACAGCCGTGGACTACCGTACTGTACTGTGTCTGCTGCTAATATAGACTGGATGATAATGAGATGTAGTATGTATAAAGAAGAAAGAAAAAAAAACCACGGGTTGGTTGGTATACAATTATGGATGGACTGCCGAGTGCCGACACAGAGGTAGCTACAGCCGTGGACTACCGTACTGTACTGTGTCTGCTGCTAATATAGACTGGATGATAATGAGATGTAGTATGTATAAAGAAGAAAAAAAAACCACGGGTAGGTGGTATACAATTATGGATGGACTGCCGAGTGCCGACACAGAGGTAGCTACAGCCGTGGACTACCGTACTGTACTGTGTCTGCTGCTAATATAGACTGGATGATAATGAGATGTAGTATGTATAAAGAAGAAAAAAAAACCACGGGTAGGTGGTATACAATTATGGATGGACTGCCGAGTGCCGACACAGAGGTAGCTACAGCCGTGGACTACCGTACTGTACTGTGTCTGCTGCTAATATAGACTGGATGATAATGAGATGTAGTATGTATAAAGAAGAAAAAAAAAACCACGGGTAGGTGGTATACAATTATGGATGGACTGCCGAGTGCCGACACAGAGGTAGCTACAGCCGTGAACTACCGTACTGTGTCTGCTGCGACTGGATGATAAATAATGATATAAAAAATATATATATATCACTACTGCAGCCGGACAGGTATATATTATATAATGACGGACCTGCTGGACACTGTCTGTCAGCAGAATGAGTTTTTTATAGAATAAAAAAACACCACACAAGTCACACGACGAGTGTTTAACTTTTTCAGGCAATCACAATATAGTATACTATACTGGTGGTCAGTGTGGTCAGGTCACTGGTCAGTCACACTGGCAGTGGCACTCCTGCAGCAAAAGTGTGCACTGTTTAATTTTAATAATATGTACTCCTGGCTCCTGCTATAACCTATAACTGCTCCCCAGTCTCCCCCACAATTAAGCTGTGTGAGCACAGTCAGATATTATACATAGATGATGCAGCACACTGGGCTGAGCACAGATATGGTATGTGACTGAGTCACTGTGTATCGTTTTTTTCAGGCAGAGAACGGATTATATTAAATAAAACTGCACTGGTGGTCACTGGTCAGTGGTCAGTCACTAGTAAACTCTGCACTCTCTAGTACTCCTAAGCTCCAGTAAATCAAGTGTCTCTGTCTCAATCTCACTCTCTCTCTTCTAATCTAAATGGAGAGGACGCCAGCCACGTCCTCTCCCTATCAATCTCAATGCACGTGTGAAAATGGCGGCGACGCGCGGCTCCTTATATAGAATCCGAGTCTCGCGATAGAATCCGAGCCTCGCGAGAATCCGACAGCGTCATGATGACGTTCGGGCGCGCTCGGGTTAACCGAGCAAGGCGGGAAGATCCGAGTCGCTCGGATCCGTGTAAAAAAAGCTGAAGTTCGGGCGGGTTCGGATTCCGAGGAACAGAACCCGCTCATCTCTATAATACACAAAGTTATTAAAAATATTGTATTACATAACCTTCAGGCTGTGTGTATAAGGTGTATATGAAACATAAATGAATTGTGTGAATGTAGACACACTTTGTTTAATGCACAAAGTTATAAAAAATATTGGCTAAAATTACCTTCAGGCTGTGTGTATAAGTTGTATATGAAACATAAATACATTCTGTGCATAGACTTAGGTCCCATCACCATGATATCTCATTATGGTATGCAATTATTCCAAAATGCGGAAAAATCCGTTATCCAAAATACCTCTGGTCCCAAGCATTTTGGATAAGGGATACTCAACCTGTACTAACTTTCAGACACTAGCCACCAGATAATATTGTATTATACACTGCTCAAAAAAATAAAGGGAACACTTAAACAACACATCGTAGATCTGAATGAATGAAATATTCTTATTAAATACTTTGTTCTTTACATAGTTGAATGTGCTGACTACAAAATCACACCAAAATTATCAATGGAAATCAAATTTATTAACCCATGGGGGTCTGGATTTGGAGTCACCCTCAATATCAAAGTGGAAAAACACACTACCGGCTGATCCAACTTTGATGTAAAGTCCTTAAAACAAGTCAAAATGAGGCTCAGTAGTGTGTGTGGCCTCCACGTGCCTGTATGACCTCCCTACAACCCAAACAAGTGGCTCATGTAGTGCAGCTCATCCAGGATGGCACATCAATGCGAGCTGTGGCAAGAAAGTTTGCTGTGTCTATCAGCGTAGTGTCCAGAGCATTGAGGTGCTACCAGGAGACAGGCCAGTACATCAGGAGACGAGGAGGAGGCCGTAAAAGGGCAACAACCCAGCAGCAGGACCGCTACCTCCGCCTTTGTGCAAGGAGGAACAGGAGGAGCACTGCCAGAGCCCTGCAAAATGACCTCCAGCAAGCCACAAATGTGCATGTGTCTACTCAAACGATCAGAAACAGACTCCATGAGGGTGGTATCAGGGCCCGTTGCCCACAGGTGGGGGTTGTGCTTACAGCCCAACACCGTGCAGGACGTTTGGCATTTGCCAGTGAACACCAAGATTGGCAAATTCGCCACTGGCGCCCTGTGCTCTTCACAGATGAAAGCAGGTTCTCACTGAGCACATGTGACAGACGTGACAGAGTCTGGAGACGCCAAGGAGAATGTTCTGCTGCCTGCAACATCCTCCAGCATGACCGATTTGGCAGTGGGTCAGTAATGGTGTGGGGTGGCATTTCTTTGGGGGGCCGCACAGCCCTCCATGTGCTCGCCAGAGGTAGCCTGACTGCCATTAGGTACCGAGATGAGATCCTCAGACCCCTTGTGAGACCATATGCTGGTGCGGTTGGCCCTGGGTTCCTCCTAATGCAAGACAATGCTAGACCTCATGAGGCTGGAGTGTGTCAGCAGTTCCTGCAAGACGAAGGCATTGATGCTATGGACTGGCCCGCCCGTTCCCCAGACCTGAATCCAATTGAGCACATCTGGGACATCATGTCTCGCTCCATCCACCAATGCCACGTTGCACCACAGACTGTCCAGGAGGTGGCGGATGCTTTAGTCCAGGTCTGGGAGGAGATCCCTCAGGAGACCATCTGCCACCTCATCACGAGCATGCCCAGGCATTGTAGGGAGGTCATACAGGCACAAGGAGGCCACAGACACTACTGAGCCTCATTTTGACTTGTTTTAAGGACATTACATCAAAGTTGGATCAGCCTGTAGTGTGTTTTTCCACTTTCATTTTGAGGGTGACTCCAAATCCAGACCTCCATGGGTTAATAAATTTGATTTCCATTGATAATTTTTGTGTGATTTTGTTGTCAGCACATTTAACTATGTAAAGAACAAAGTATTTAATAAGAATATTTCATTCATTCAGATGTAGGATGTGTTATTTTAGTGTTCCCTTTATTTTTTTGAGCAGTGTATATTAGAGATGAGCGGGTTCGGTTTCTCTGAAACCGAACCCGCACGAACTTCATGTTTTTTTCACGGGTCCGAGCAGACTCGGATCCTCCCGCCTTGCTCGGTTAACCCGAGCGCGCCCGAACGTCATCATGACGCTGTCGGATTCTCGCGAGACTCGGATTCTATATAAGGAGCCGCGCGTCGCCGCCATTTTCACACGTGCATTGAGATTGATAGGGAGAGGACGTGGCTGGCGTCCTCTCCATTAGAAATTAGATTAGAAGAGAGAGAGAGATTGTGCAGAGTCAGACAGAGTTTACCACAGTGACCAGTGCAGTTGTTGTTAGTTAACTTTTATTTATTTTAATATAATATATCCGTTCTCTGCTATATCCGTTCTCTGCCTGAAAAAAAACGATACACAGCAGCAGCCAGTCACACAGTGTGACTCAGTCTGTGTGCACTCAGCTCAGCCCAGTGTGCTGCACATCAATGTATAAAAGGCAAAGCTTATAATAATTGTGGGGGAGACTGGGGAGCACTGCAGGTTGTTATAGCAGGAGCCCCCAGGAGTACATAATATTATATTAATTTAAAATTAAACAGTGCACACTTTTGCTGCAGGAGTGCCACTGCCAGTGTGACTAGTGGTGACCAGTGCCTGACCACCAGTATAGTAGTATATTGTTGTATGTATTGTATACTATCTCTTTATCAACCAGTCTATATTAGCAGCAGACACAGTACAGTGCGGTAGTTCACGGCTGTGGCTACCTCTGTGTCGGCAGTCGGAACTCGGCAGGCAGTCCGTCCATCCATAATTGTATTACAATATATACCACCTAACCGTGGTATTTTTTTTTCTTTCTTTATACCGTCGTCATAGTGTCATACTAGTTGTTACGAGTATACTACTATCTCTTTATCAACCAGTGTACAGTGCGGTAGTTCACGGCTGTGGCTACCTCTGTGTCGGCAGTCGGCAGGCAGTCCGTCCATCCATAATTGTATTATTATTATAATATATACCACCTAACCGTGGTTTTTTTTTCATTCTTTATACCGTCATAGTGTCATACTAGTTGTTACGAGTATACTACTATCTCATTATCAACCAGTGTACAGTGCGGTAGTTCACGGCTGTGGCTACCTCTGTGTCGGCAGTCGGCAGGCAGTCCGTCCATCCATAATTGTATTATTATTATAATATATACCACCTAACCGTGGTTTTTTTTCCATTCTTTATACCGTCGTCATAGTGTCATACTAGTTGTTACGAGTATACTACTATCTCTTTATCAACCAGTGTACAGTGCGGTAGTTCACGGCTGTGGCTACCTCTGTGTCGGCAGTCGGCAGGCAGTCCGTCCATCCATAATTGTATTATTATTATAATATATACCACCTAACCGTGGTTTTTTTTTCATTCTTTATACCGTCGTCATAGTGTCATACTAGTTGTTACGAGTATACTACTATCTCTTTATCAACCAGTGTACAGTGCGGTAGTTCACGGCTGTGGCTACCTCTGTGTCGGCAGTCGGCAGGCAGTCCGTCCATCCATAATTGTATTATTATTATAATATATACCACCTAACTGTGGTATTTTTTTTTCTTTCTTTATACCGTCGTCATAGTGTCATACTAGTTGTTACGAGTATACTACTATCTCTTTATCAACCAGTGTACAGTGCGGTAGTTCACGGCTGTGGCTACCTCTGTGTCGGCAGTCGGCAGGCAGTCCGTCCATCCATAATTGTATTATTATTATAATATATACCACCTAACCGTGGTTTTTTTTTCATTCTTTATACCGTCGTCATAGTGTCATACTAGTTGTTACGAGTATACTACTATCTCTTTATCAACCAGTGTACAGTGCGGTAGTTCACGGCTGTGGCTACCTCTGTGTCGGCAGTCGGCAGGCAGTCCGTCCATCCATAATTGTATTATTATTATAATATATACCACCTAACCGTGGTTTTTTTTTCATTCTTTATACCGTCGTCATAGTGTCATACTAGTTGTTACGAGTATACTACTATCTCTTTATCAACCAGTGTACAGTGCGGTAGTTCACGGCTGTGGCTACCTCTGTGTCGGCAGTCGGCAGGCAGTCCGTCCATCCATAATTGTATTATTATTATAATATATACCACCTAACTGTGGTATTTTTTTTTCTTTCTTTATACCGTCGTCATAGTGTCATACTAGTTGTTACGAGTATACTACTATCTCTTTATCAACCAGTGTACAGTGCGGTAGTTCACGGCTGTGGCTACCTCTGTGTCGGCAGTCGGCAGGCAGTCCGTCCATCCATAATTGTATTATTATTATAATATATACCACCTAACCGTGGTTTTTTTTCCATTCTTTATACCGTCGTCATAGTGTCATACTAGTTGTTACGAGTATACTACTATCTCTTTATCAACCAGTGTACAGTGCGGTAGTTCACGGCTGTGGCTACCTCTGTGTCGGCAGTCGGCAGGCAGTCCGTCCATCCATAATTGTATTATTATTATAATATATACCACCTAACCGTGGTTTTTTTATACCACCTAACCGTGGCAGTCCGTCCATAATTGTATACTAGTATCCAATCCATCCATCTCCATTGTTTACCTGAGGTGCCTTTTAGTTCTGCCTATAAAATATGGAGAACAAAAAAGTTGAGGTTCCAAAATTAGGGAAAGATCAAGATCCACTTCCACCTCGTGCTGAAGCTGCTGCCACTAGTCATGGCCGAGACGATGAAATGCCAGCAACGTCGTCTGCCAAGGCCGATGCCCAATGTCATAGTACAGAGCATGTCAAATCCAAAACACCAAATATCAGAAAAAAAAGGACTCCAAAACCTAAAATAAAATTGTCGGAGGAGAAGCGTAAACTTGCCAATATGCCATTTACCACACGGAGTGGCAAGGAACGGCTGAGGCCCTGGCCTATGTTCATGGCTAGTGGTTCAGCTTCACATGAGGATGGAAGCACTCAGCCTCTCGCTAGAAAACTGAAAAGACTCAAGCTGGCAAAAGCACCGCAAAGAACTGTGCGTTCTTTGAAATCCCAAATCCACAAGGAGAGTCCAATTGTGTCGTTTGCGATGCCTGACCTTCCCAACACTGGACGTGAAGAGCATGCGCCTTCCACTATTTGCATGCCCCCTGCAAGTGCTGGAAGGAGCACCCGCAGTCCAGTTCCTGATAGTCAGATTGAAGATGTCAGTGTTGAAGTACACCAGGATGAGGAGGATATGGGTGTTGCTGGCGCTGGGGAGGAAATTGACCAGGAGGATTCTGATGGTGAGGTGGTTTGTTTAAGTCAGGCACCCGGGGAGACACCTGTTGTCCGTGGGAGGAATATGGCCGTTGACATGCCAGGTGAAAATACCAAAAAAATCAGCTCTTCGGTGTGGAGGTATTTCACCAGAAATGCGGACAACAGGTGTCAAGCCGTGTGTTCCCTTTGTCAAGCTGTAATAAGTAGGGGTAAGGACGTTAACCACCTCGGAACATCCTCCCTTATACGTCACCTGCAGCGCATTCATAATAAGTCAGTGACAAGTTCAAAAACTTTGGGTGACAGCGGAAGCAGTCCACTGACCAGTAAATCCCTTCCTCTTGTAACCAAGCTCACGCAAACCACCCCACCAACTCCCTCAGTGTCAATTTCCTCCTTCCCCAGGAATGCCAATAGTCCTGCAGGCCATGTCACTGGCAAGTCTGACGAGTCCTCTCCTGCCTGGGATTCCTCCGATGCATCCTTGCGTGTAACGCCTACTGCTGCTGGCGCTGCTGTTGTTGCCGCTGGGAGTCGATGGTCATCCCAGAGGGGAAGTCGTAAGCCCACTTGTACTACTTCCAGTAAGCAATTGACTGTTCAACAGTCCTTTGCGAGGAAGATGAAATATCACAGCAGTCATCCTACTGCAAAGCGGATAACTGAGTCCTTGACAACTATGTTGGTGTTAGACGTGCGTCCGGTATCCGCCGTTAGTTCACAGGGAACTAGACAATTTATTGAGGCAGTGTGCCCCCGTTACCAAATACCATCTAGGTTCCACTTCTCTAGGCAGGCGATACCGAGAATGTACACGGACGTCAGAAAAAGACTCACCAGTGTCCTAAAAAATGCAGTTGTACCCAATGTCCACTTAACCACGGACATGTGGACAAGTGGAGCAGGGCAGGGTCAGGACTATATGACTGTGACAGCCCACTGGGTAGATGTATGGACTCCCGCCGCAAGAACAGCAGCGGCGGCACCAGTAGCAGCATCTCGCAAACGCCAACTCTTTCCTAGGCAGGCTACGCTTTGTATCACCGCTTTCCAGAATACGCACACAGCTGAAAACCTCTTACGGCAACTGAGGAAGATCATCGCGGAATGGCTTACCCCAATTGGACTCTCCTGTGGATTTGTGGCATCGGACAACGCCAGCAATATTGTGTGTGCATTAAATATGGGCAAATTCCAGCACGTCCCATGTTTTGCACATACCTTGAATTTGGTGGTGCAGAATTTTTTAAAAAACGACAGGGGCGTGCAAGAGATGCTGTCGGTGGCCAGAAAAATTGCGGGACACTTTCGGCGTACAGGCACCACGTACAGAAGACTGGAGCACCACCAAAAACTACTGAACCTGCCCTGCCATCATCTGAAGCAAGAAGTGGTAACGAGGTGGAATTCAACCCTCTATATGCTTCAGAGGTTGGAGGAGCAGCAAAAGGCCATTCAAGCCTATACAATTGAGCACGATATAGGAGATGGAATGCACCTGTCTCAAGTGCAGTGGAGAATGATTTCAACGTTGTGCAAGGTTCTGATGCCCTTTGAACTTGCCACACGTGAAGTCAGTTCAGACACTGCCAGCCTGAGTCAGGTCATTCCCCTCATCAGGCTTTTGCAGAAGAAGCTGGAGGCATTGAAGAAGGAGCTAACACGGAGCGATTCCGCTAGGCATGTGGGACTTGTGGATGCAGCCCTTAATTCGCTTAACAAGGATTCACGGGTGGTCAATCTGTTGAAATCAGAGCACTACATTTTGGCCACCGTGCTCGATCCTAGATTTAAAGCCTACCTTGGATCTCTCTTTCCGGCAGACACAGGTCTGCTGGGGTTGAAAGACCTGCTGGTGACAAAATTGTCAAGTCAAGCGGAACGCGACCTGTCAACATCTCCTCCTTCACATTCTCCCGCAACTGGGGGTGCGAGGAAAAGGCTCAGAATTCCGAGCCCACCCGCTGGCGGTGATGCAGGGCAGTCTGGAGCGACTGCTGATGCTGACATCTGGTCCGGACTGAAGGACCTGACAACGATTACGGACATGTCGTCTACTGTCACTGCATATGATTCTCTCAACATTGATAGAATGGTGGAGGATTATATGAGTGACCGCATCCAAGTAGGCACGTCACACAGTCCGTACTTATACTGGCAGGAAAAAGAGGCAATTTGGAGGCCCTTGCACAAACTGGCTTTATTCTACCTAAGTTGCCCTCCCACAAGTGTGTACTCCGAAAGAGTGTTTAGTGCCGCCGCTCACCTTGTCAGCAATCGGCGTACGAGGTTACATCCAGAAAATGTGGAGAAGATGATGTTCATTAAAATGAATTATAATCAATTCCTCCGCGGAGACATTGACCAGCAGCAATTGCCTCCACAAAGTACACAGGGAGCTGAGATGGTGGATTCCAGTGGGGACGAATTGATAATCTGTGAGGAGGGGGATGTACACGGTGATATATCGGAGGGTGAAGATGAGGTGGACATCTTGCCTCTGTAGAGCCAGTTTGTGCAAGGAGAGATTAATTGCTTCTTTTTTGGGGGTGGTCCAAACCAACCCGTCATATCAGTCACAGTCGTGTGGCAGACCCTGTCACTGAAATGATGGGTTGGTTAAAGTGTGCATGTCCTGTTTTGTTTATACAACATAAGGGTGGGTGGGAGGGCCCAAGGATAATTCCATCTTGCACCTCTTTTTTCTTTTCTTTTTCTTTGCATCATGTGCTGATTGGGGAGGGTTTTTTGGAAGGGACATCCTGCGTGACACTGCAGTGCCACTCCTAGATGGGCCCGGTGTTTGTGTCGGCCACTAGGGTCGCTAATCTTACTCACACAGCTACCTCATTGCGCCTCTTTTTTTCTTTGCGTCATGTGCTGTTTGGGGAGGGTTTTTTGGAAGGGACATCCTGCGTGACACTGCAGTGCCACTCCTAGATGGGCCCGGTGTTTGTGTCGGCCACTAGGGTCGCTAATCTTACTCACACAGTCAGCTACCTCATTGCGCCTCTTTTTTTCTTTGCGTCATGTGCTGTTTGGGGAGGGTTTTTTGGAAGGGCCATCCTGCGTGACACTGCAGTGCCACTCCTAGATGGGCCCGGTGTTTGTGTCGGCCACTAGGGTCGCTAATCTTACTCACACAGCTACCTCATTGCGCCTCTTTTTTTCTTTGCGTCATGTGCTGTTTGGGGAGGGTTTTTTGGAAGGGACATCCTGCGTGACACTGCAGTGCCACTCCTAGATGGGCCCGGTGTTTGTGTCGGCCACTAGGGTCGCTTATCTTTCTCACACAGCTACCTCATTGCGCCTCTTTTTTTCTTTGCGTCATGTGCTGTTTGGGGAGGGTTTTTTGGAAGGGACATCCTGCGTGACACTGCAGTGCCACTCCTAGATGGGCCCGGTGTTTGTGTCGGCCACTAGGGTCGCTTATCTTTCTCACACAGTCAGCTACCTCATTGCGCCTCTTTTTTTCTTTGCGTCATGTGCTGTTTGGGGAGGGTTTTTTGGAAGGGACATCCTGCGTGACACTGCAGTGCCACTCCTAGATGGGCCCGGTGTTTGTGTCGGCCACTAGGGTCGCTTATCTTTCTCACACAGTCAGCTACCTCATTGCGCCTCTTTTTTTCTTTGCGTCATGTGCTGTTTGGGGAGGGTTTTTTGGAAGGGACATCCTGCGTGACACTGCAGTGCCACTCCTAGATGGGCCCGGTGTTTGTGTCGGCCACTAGGGTCGCTTATCTTTCTCACACAGTCAGCTACCTCATTGCGCCTCTTTTTTTCTTTGCGTCATGTGCTGTTTGGGGAGGGTTTTTTGGAAGGGACATCCTGCGTGACACTGCAGTGCCACTCCTAGATGGGCCCGGTGTTTGTGTCGGCCACTAGGGTCGCTAATCTTACTCACACAGCTACCTCATTGCGCCTCTTTTTTTCTTTGCGTCATGTGCTGTTTGGGGAGGGTTTTTTGGAAGGGACATCCTGCGTGACACTGCAGTGCCACTCCTAGATGGGCCCGGTGTTTGTGTCGGCCACTAGGGTCGCTTATCTTACTCACACAGCGACCTCGGTGCAAATTTTAGGACTAAAAATAATATTGTGAGGTGTGATGTGTTCAGAATAGGCTGAAAATGAGTGTAAATTATGTTTTTTGAGGTTAATAATACTTTGGGATCAAAATTACCCCCAAATTCTATGATTTAAGCTGTTTTTTAGGGTTTTTTGAAAAAAACACCCGAATCCAAAACACACCCGAATCCGACAAAAAAAATTCAGTGAGGTTTTGCCAAAACGCGGTCGAACCCAAAACACGGCCGCGGAACCGAACCCAAAACCAAAACACAAAACCCGAAAAATTTCCGGCGCTCATCTCTAGTGTATATTAGCCATCAAAAATAGGTCTGTATTTTATACTACTTATAGTAATAGCATTTGATGTCACTGTAGTTGTATTTTCAGTGCAAGTAAAGATATATAATGATGATGATGATGATGATGATGATGATATGCATTCTTTTGCTTGTATGATATTGTCTACATGCGTCACACTCTTGTGAGAAGCAATCTTAGCACACAGTGATTGGTTTTTACTATCAAGTAGTTTAACATTTATTTAAAATTACATTCACTATATACAGTAGATTGATTGAAACTGTGCTTTGCAGTAACAAATACTGGTGTATAAAGGTATTTAACCAGAAACTAAAAATCTCAAATACAGTAAAACAAGAGAATTCATGCTGTTAAGCTCTTTATATATTCAGAACCTCTACCAGAGTCCTGCTGAGTGCAATAAAGACCCTTCGTACACCCTGGTCTGAGCTATTGACACATGCACTGTCAATACTGGGACACACACTGGTAGGACAGAAACACACTCACTGGATTAGGAGGCACACCTTTCTAGAAGAAAGGTATGGTAGGCACACTGACAGTACTCATCCCTTTCCCCATGCAGTTTAGCTATTTATAGCTTCTTCTCATATCTTAGTGCAAGACCTCTAATGATGAGACAGGGAAGACACTCAGAATATCAATAGTCTATTTACATTTAGATAATGCTACTATATTATTTCATTATTTACTGTACATTCTGCATACAAAAAATGGTATTCCTGGGAGTTTCTGTAAACACATATGAGTACCTGTCAAGGTTTAAGCATACTTGTCTTCTCTTTAATGCCTCCTGAACTTCAGAGACCTCAAACGGCTTCCCAGGAGAGCCGTCCATCCTACCAGAGCCTGTGTATTTACCCAGTGAAGTGGGTAGGATAAGGTCATGATGATGCAATTCACAGCAATTAGTCATTAAGGAACACCACACTACACGCTGTGAATCACCATTTTGCAGGGTTGGGTAGAGCCATGATAGCATGAATTGCATCTCCATGCCCTTCACACTGGCCCTCCCTTTCTGACATTTCCTTGAGAGGAGCTTGAAAACCTTGTAATGATTACACGACCAATATACCGTATACAGGGGGTTATTCAGGTTTGTTAGCAAACCAAAAAACACTCTAATGGGCAAAACCAGAGAGATTTAGATTTGGGTGGGCTATATTGTTCTGTGCATGAAAAGTACCGGCTGCTTTATTTTTACAATACAATTTAAATTTCAGTTTAAACACAACCGCCCAAATCTAAATATCTCTTCACCACCTGCAGTGCAGCATATTTTTGCCCATTTGTGTACTTTTTTTGGTTTGCTAACAAACCTGAATAAGGCCCACTGTGTCTTGTGCCTACTCCTACTGTAGCTCCAAACACCCGTTCACTAGTCTAATTCAAACACTTATTCAAAATCTATTTTTAAGCTAAGAGTATAGGTTTGGAGACAGCACAGAATAACAATACTTCTTCCGAATAATGGAGACCAATTCCAAATTCCTGTTGCCCTTTAAAACTTTATCTTCAAGTACTTCTTTGTCATTCCAGTCATGTATTTTTTAAATGTGTTCCTTGCAATTTATCAGTTTTATTAATGAGGCTGAAAGGTTTCAAAGTTCAAGAACCTTTTTGGACCTTCAGGAACACCTGACACTTTTATTATACCGCCAATTAATGTAAGTACTACATTTGCTAATGAAGTGTTCACATGCTAAAATAGACAAAGAGCTGACAGTTTAACATTGATTGTGATTCTCTTTGAAAAAAAGAGATCTCTTAAAACCTTCAATTAGTGAATGAAGGAAAGTAATTCCTATTAAGTATAGCATTACATAGTCATTTAGAAATATAATAACCATGATTAAGATTGGGTTCCTTCAGGTTGAATTGCATCCTAATACCTTTATAACATTTCTAACTGAGCGTACATCTTCAGTGTAAAACCAAGCAAAGTGTTCTAAGTTCTGCTAGTTTTTTATTTTCCTGGCAACCACAAAAAGTCCAAATGTTCTGAAAACACATTGGGCCTAATTCAAACCTGATCGTAGCCCAGGGCTAGTCCTTACACATGTCAGCCCCCCCCCCCCCACGCCCCCGACAAGTACAAAAGCATTGCATGGCGGCAATGCTTATGCACTTAAGGAGTAGCTCACGGCCAGTGCAGCTTTTGTGTGCTGGCTGGGAGCTACTCGTTGCTGCCCAGTTTGCAGTGGCTGCGTGTGACATCACGCAGCCGATGCGGACCCCCCCATGGTTTGGCCACATCTGCGTTGGCTGGAGTATGCCCACAAAACGGTTGTCAAACGCCACCGTGCCGCCCTCTCCCACCCAGCAACCGCCTCTGCCTGTCAATCAGGTAGAGGCGATCATTAGGCAACGACAGCCGTCGGCTATCAGCCATGCACCGGAGCACTGCAGCGGCTGTGCATGCGCACTTCTGACCTGATCACTGCACTGCGATGAACGGCAGCATGCGATCAGGTCAGAATGACCCCCATAGTTCAAATCACAGATGTAGATTAGCAAGGTAAACATTTCTAGTAAAAGCTGTCATTTAGAATATTAATATATTTTAGAGATGAGCGGGTTCGGTTCCTCGAGATCCGAACCCCCCCGAACTTCACGTGGTTTACATGGTTCCGAGGCAGCCTCGGATCTTACCGCCTTGCTCGGTTAACACGAACGCGCCCGAACGTCATTATCCCGCTGTCGTATTCTCGCGTGATTCGTATTGCATATAAAGAGCCACGCGTTGCCGCCATTTTCACTCGTGCATTGGAGATGATAGCGAGAGGACGTGGCTGCGTTCTCTCAGTTTCTGTGTTCAGTGTGCTGCAAATATCTGTGCTTAGTGTGCTGCAAATATCTGTGCTCAGTGTGCTGCAAATATGTACATTCTCTGCCTGAAAACGCTCCATATCTGTGCTGCATTGTAGTTGTGCGCAGTATATAGTAGGAGGACAGTGCAGAATTTTGCTGACCACCAGTATATATATATAGCAGTATGGTACAGTAGTTCATTGCTCTACCTCTGTGTCGTCAAGTATACTATCCATATCTGTGCTGCATTGTAGTTGTGTGCAGTATATAGTAGGAGGAAAGTGCAGAATTTTGCTGACCACCAGTATATATATAGCAGTACGGTACAGTAGTCCATTGCTCTACCTCTGTGTCGTCAATTATACTATCCATATCTGTGCTGCATTGTAGTTGTGCGCAGTATATAGTAGGAGCACAGTGCAGAATTTTGCTGACCACCAGTATATATATAGCAGTACGGTAGAGTAGTCCATTGCTCTACCTCTGTGTCGTCAAGTATACTATCCATATCTGTGCTGCATTGTAGTTGTGTGCAGTATATAGTAGGAGGACAGTGCAGAATTTTGCTGACCACCAGTATATATATATATATATATATATATATATAGCAGTACGGTAAAGTAGTCCATTGCTCTACCTCTGTGTCGTCAAGTTTACTATCCATATCTGTGCTGCATTGTAGTTGTGCACAATATATAGTAGGAGGACAGTGCAGAATTTTGCTGACCACCAGTATATATATATATATATATATATATATATATATACATATATATAGCAGTGCGGTACAGTAGTCCATTGCTCTACCTCTGTGTCGTCAAGTATACTATCCATATCTGTGCTGCTTTGTAGTTGTGCACAGTATATAGTAGGAGGAGTGTGCAGAATTTTGCTGACCACCAGTATATATATAGCAGTATGGTACAGTAGTCCATTGGTCTACCTCTGAGTTGTCAAGTATACTATGCATATCTGTGCTGCATTGTAGTTGTGCACAGTATATAGTAGGAGGACAGTGCAGAATTTTGCTGACCACCAGTGTATATATATAGCAGTACGGTACAGTAGTCCATTGCTCTACCTCTGTGTCGTCAAGTATACTATCTATATCTGTGCTGCATTGTAGTTGTGCCCAGTATATAGTAGGAGGACAGTGCAGAATTTTGCTGACCACCAGTACATATATAGCAGTACGGTAAAGAAGTCCATTGCTCTACCTCTGTGTCATCAAGTATACTATTCATATCTGTTCTGCATTGTAGTTGTGTGCAGTATATAGTAGGAGGACAGTGCAGAATTTTGCTAACCACCAGTATATATATATATATATATATATATAGCAGTACAGTACAGTAGTCCATTGCTCTACCTCTGTGTCGTCAAGTATACTATCCATATCTGTGCTGCATTGTAGTTGTGCGTAGTATATAGTAGGAGGACCGTGCAGAATTTTGCTGACCACCAGTATATATATATATATATATATATATATATAGCAGTACAGTACAGTAGGCCATTGCTATTGATATATTACTGGCATATAATTCCACACATTAAAATATGGAGAACAAAAATGTGGATGGTAAAGTAGGGAAAGATAAATATCCACTTCCACCTCATGCTGAAGCTGCTGCCACTAGTCATGGCCGAGATGATGAAATGCCATCAATGTCGTCTGCCAAGGCCGATGCCCAATGTCATAGTAGAGAGCATGTGAAATCCAAAAAACAAAAGTTCAGTAAAATGACCCAAAAATCTAAATTAAAAGCGTCTGAGGAGAAGCGTAAACTTGCCAATATGCCATTTACGACACGGAGTGGTAAGGAACGGCTGAGGCCCTGGCCTATGTTCATGGCTAGTGGTTCAGCTTCACATAAGGATGGAAGCACTCATCCTCCCGCTAGAAAAATGAAAAGACTTAAGCTGGCAAAAGCACAGCAAAGAACTGTGCGTTCTTCTAAATCACAAATCCCCAAGGAGAGTCCAATTGTGTCAGTTGCGAAGCCTGACCTTCCCAACACTGGACGGGGAGAGGTGGCGCCTTCCACCATTTGCACGCCCCCTGCAAGTGCTGGAAGGATCATCCACAGTCCAGTTTCTGATATTGAAATTGAAGATGTCACTGTTGAAGTACAACAGGTGTCAAGCCGTGTGTTGCCTTTGTCACGCTGTAATAAGTAGGGGTAAGGACATTAACAACCTAGGAACATCCTCCCTTAAACGTCACCTGGAGCGCATTCATCAGAAGTCATTGAAAGGTTCAAAAACTTTGGTTGACAGCGGAAGCAGTCCACTGACAACTAAATCCCTTCTTCCTCTAATACCCAAGCTCCTGCAAACCACACCACCAACTCCCTCAATGTTAATTTCCCCCTTAGACAGGAACACCAATAGTCCTGCAGGCCATGTCACTGGCAAGTCTGACGAGTCCTCTCCTGCCTGGGATTCCTCTTATGGATCCTTGAATGGAACGCCTACTGCTGCTGTTGTTACTGCTGGCGCTGCTGTTGTTGCTGCTGGGAGTCGATCGTCACCCCAGAAAGGAAGTCGGAAGACCACTTGTACTACTTCCAGTAAGCAATTGACTGTCCAATAGTCCTTTGCGAGGAAGATAAAATATCACAGCAGTCATCTTGTTGCAAAGCGGATAACTCAGGCCTTGGCAGCTGTGTTGGTGTTAGACGTGCGTCCGGTATCCGGCGTTAGTTCACAGGCAATTAGAGAATTTCTTGAGGTAGTGTGTCCCCGGTACCAAATACCATCTAGGTTCCACTTCTCTAGGTAGGCGATACCGAGAATGTACACAGACCTCAGAAAAAGACTCACCAGTGTCCTAAAAAATGCAGTTGTACCCAGTGTCCACTTAACCACGGACATGTGGACAAGTGGAGCAGGGCAGATTAAGGACTATATGACTGTGACAGCCCACTGGTAGATGTATTGCCTCCCGCAGCAACAACAGCGGCGGCACCAGTAGCAGCATCTCACAAACGCCAACTCATTCCTAGGCAGGCTATGCTTTGTATCACCACTTTACATAAGAGGCACACAGCGGACAACCTTTTACGGAAACTGAGGAACATCATCGCAGATTGGCTTACCAAATCGGGCGATTTGTGATATCAGACAATGCCACCAATATTGTGCGTGCATTACATGTGGGCAAATTCCAGCACGTCCCATGTTTTGCACATACAATTAATTTGGTGGTGCATAATTTTTTGAAAAACGACAGGGGCGTGCAGGAGATGCTGTCGGTGGCCCAAAAAATTGCGGGCCACTTTCGGCATTCAGCCACCGTGTGCCGAAGACTGGAGCGCCAGCAAACACACCTGAACATGACATGCCATCAGCTGAAGCAAAAGGTTTTAACGTTGTGGAATTCAACCCTCTACATGCTTCAGAGGATGGAGGATGTTATGCACACCAGTGCCAGCAGGAATGTACTGGTGTCTGAATGGTGAGGGATGTGTCAAAGTCAAAAATATTACATAGAGAGACCATATAAACTGCACACATATAAGTCGCTATACTTGCAAATATGCGCAGCGAGCACAGCAATATATGGAAACACACGCATTTGCTCGGACATGGCACTGAGATGGATTCGGCACTTGTTTCATACAGTACATGGTTATAATAATGAACAGCACCAGACATCATGGAGATTTAGAATTGGCTAATGAATTAATGTCATGGATGTGTATCATTCGAACCGAACCAGATAAACACATCATGTTTGGTATTGAAGCAAGCAGAATGAGGTGTGGGTTAGTTTGAGGCCTGTTGTGTTGTTGTGGGACATTGCAGCGGATAGATATGATTATATGTATAAAAGCTAAGATCACATTGTTAGAACAATGGATGCTCAAGACAACCTTTTACTAAGTTTTCAGGGCTGAACCTGATTAGCATATACAAAGAGAATAGTGACTCAATACAAAGGAGAAAGAAAGACCCCTCCCCCAGGTACTGGTCAAACAGGAAGGTAGTGGTCAGGTGTGGCCTCAGAGAACAGATGTAATGTAGCTACACTCACACACACAGCTACCTGGCACCCAGCAGCATGGCAGCTAAATCCCCAGGACATCTTCCAAACTAAAGGCTAAGTATTGAATTTCACATGGCTAGATAAGGAAACAGACAGATTGCTTTCTGGTTTAAATAGGATATTGTAACTTGGTTGTGTGATTGTTGGGTGTTTGTGGATACTCTGTGAAGTCTGTGATAAATTGGAACAGTATACAATCTGTAGCATAGTATTTGTGGTATTTGTTTGCCTATGGAGATTTAAAATAGATTGTGCTGGTTAGTTATAATATATATCCTGTTAATCATAAATACCACCATGCAGTTACGTTTGTGTTAATTACATTGTGATCTGGTCTTGTGATGAATATGCTCTGGTTATTGAGATACTGAAGTTGTTTGGGATGTGAAATTATGAGATGGTTCTAGGAAGTTGGATTACATTGTGAAAGGTGATTTAGATGGTTTGGAATTGTAAAATCAGAACATATGCATTGTTTTGAGGCTTGGACATTTTGGAATAAAGTGCCATGTGTTTGGACCTGCAAATCTAAAATGGCTGCTGCTGGATGTCTTCCCCTCCCCCTTTCAGCCATGTGGTGTGGTCTTTGGAATCAAGTGGAGGTTTCTCAAAATGGAGTCTAGCTTCCATCCCATGCTGTATTCAGCATTGACTAACTGCGCAGCGATTGTCTCTCACATGTGTAGTTTTATCTGCAACCATGTTGTCTCTTATTTAATGTTATCATTGTCTTACTGTGAGCCAATTTCTCTCATCTCTCTCCGTCTCTCTCTCTCTCTCTCTCTCTCTCTCTCTCTCTCCTCTTTTCTCTTATATCTCTCATAGTATTATAGTATTGTATTGTATTGCATTTAGGTCAGTGTAGTATTGTCTTTTTGTATTTATTGTTTAGTTCTGTGGTTAGGAAGTCTTTGTTATATTGTAGTGTATCATTTGTACTGTGATTCTCTTTTACAAGTATATTAGATATAATACAGTTAATAGGCTTTGGACCCTAAACCAGTATCTGTGTATTTCCTATAGTGTTAAGTGTTCACTTGAGCGTCGGTGACGCACAAGCAGCTTTGTAGTTAGTCAGGTTACACAAGGTTGCACTTACACCCTGTATTCACATTAAGGTATTCTGTGTATTTCATTGTTAAAAGGTTTAGACATAAAGGTATAGCGTTGTGAGTGTCTGCGCCGCTGGTGATCTCCTCGTGGTCTCGCCATAGCGAATCATTACGTTAGTCAACAGCCAATAAAGTGTCCTGTGATCACTGGGCCGTGAGCGAACGTGACGCTTGAGCGTCTCGCCTACGGCTGAGCGATCATTACGCAACCAGCGTACCCTTGCGATACTTCTTAAGTAAACAGCGTACAGTGTTCTTAGACCTCATAAAGGGTTGTTTATACGACAAAAGTATTTAGTATTGTCAATTGGGGGCCGTCCAGTCCTTCACATATCTGCACTAGGTAGATCAGCAGACATTATCCCCCAGCAAAGGGTGGGAGGTTGTCTCGCAGTGCTGACGGGATAAGCGTCTGTTTCGCTTAGTAAAGGGTGCTGAGGGAATCCGGGACCGGAGGTAAGAACAGTACGCTGTTGTCTTTGAAAATCTGGTTTTTATTTCAATTTGGTGCCAACTACACACTCAGGCCTAGAATAACTTTAGGAGTTTTGAATGATGACTTTCTTTGTGACAAGAGGCCGCATGGTCTGTCCACCATTTTGTGTGACCCTCATGGAGGTGGAAGGGGGAGGAGCAGCGGCCATTTTGGGAAGGTCAAATTTTTTTTTTTTTTTTTCTGAGCGGCTGGTTTTCAGTTGACTCAGGAAACAATCAGCCATCCACTGTCAAAAAGAAATCATCATTTAATGAGTTTTTTTTTTTTATGCATTTATTTAATCTATATCATAGTCAATCATAAGTAATAGTGATTGGTACTTATATGTAATATCTATATGCGTGTGCTTACATCAATGTATGTTATTAGATTAAATTTAGAATTGCATTTTCATCTGTGTAAGTTTCACATCTCACCTTCCTGTTTGCCATTTGCATTGATAACGTGCTGAGAAAATTTGCTGCTATAAAAAAAAAAGGTAAGGGAGTAACTGGAAAAAAAAAAAAAACAAGCACACAGCATAGAAGATACTGTGTGGTGTTTGGTAAGCGTTTATATAGTGAAATATCGCTTATAGTAAGGCGATACAGAAGCCACAAGACAATAGCACACATTTGTTCAGTTTCCAAAATTTAGTTTAAATACCTTACTTTACTGTAACGCCTCTGGGGAGAGCTATCAGACTACGGGAAATGATTTTTCTGATCAGAAAACTATAAGAATGATAGTGGGTTGAAAACGGTATGAGTGTATTGAATCCCGCTTTGTGGACTTTGTGATCTATGTGATAAAACGGTATTGAATTCCGCTTTGTGGACTTTGTGATCTGTGTGATCTATGTGGAACGTGATGAGCACGATCTGAGTGAAAACGTGCAACAGAGTGTGATAAAGTTTTCGTTGTATTACGCTCTGGCTGTTTTGGAGCACAGTAGGGAGACTCCAATGATCCTACCATTTATGGGCAACAAGTGTCTATAAGTGGTACGATTGGACCGCACGGTTGTATGTGTGACCAATAACGCAACGTGATATGAGGTCGTATATCCATGCGTAAATCTTGCCCTCATACGTGTTGTAGGGAGCACATGCAAGCGTGATTTGTGTAAAAGAAAAAGGAAGGGAATTTTCTCAGGAAAATCTCTAGAGATAGGGCCTGCAACGGCTACACGTGTCTGCTAGAAGGCGGAACGGGGATACCCGGAGCAGAAGAAGTTCAGTGGAAGAGCTTTAAGGATTTCCAACGAAGTTCTGTGTTTGGTGCATTTTAGGAAGTTTTTCTGTGTTAAAAAGGTCCACAATGGCAGCCAAGTGCACAACACAGAGACGGTCGGAGGTCAGGATTCAGACTCCAGAGGCTTGCAGACCCCGAGGGTCTGCTCGGTTAGTAATGTGGGGGAAATATGGTCCCCACACTGAGACCTTTTGTGATGAATGGACACGAATGACTGCAGGGGATAAGGCACCATTTCCCGGGATAGGTAGTTTTGACTCAGAGGTGTTGCATAATTTAAGGCAAAGGATCAGTCTCATAAAATCCTGGAAACAACGAGTTAAACATGATGATTGTTTGCAGTTATGGCAACAGGAAAGTGAAATGCAAAGAAATGTAACTTACATATCTAACTTTCATCTTGAGAGGAGAGACATGGCATTGAAGAGGATTATGGTTGCAGAGAAATGGCACAATGTTGTACGATAAAAATGCACTTAGTAACTGTATTAAGAATGAAAGTGTTAAATGTAATAATGTTTATGAAAATGAAAGTGTAAAAATTACAAATGTTAACCTGTACAAGTCGCACCCCATGTTAAACTTCCCTCAGGATTACCAACAAGAAAGTGAGCCCAGAACGATGTCGGCACCTCTTCCAGAAGCCATCCTACAAGACATCCAGGTGGACGCGACCAAATTGGTAAAGGCAATAATCAAACCCCCTAACGGAGGGTCAGGTGAGGTCGTGTCCACAGGTACGTACAATGTTTTATATCACGCACAAACAAATGTACCCCATATTATAAGACCAAAACAAGGTGATGTAATTGAGTTTAGTCCTGTCAGGGTGATCAGTCCCCAATGGGAAGACTGACGATCAGGGAACCATTCCCGTCAAGGACAGTGCAATGCGCCATCCCTGGTCCCGGACAGAATTGAGATCAGTCATGTCTGATTACCCAGATCCTAGGAAAGATCTAACTGTATGATCAAAGATTCACAGAAGGTATATCAACTCCCTAGACAACGACATAATCATGGTATCCAAGGAATCAGGTAGGTACAGGGAAAGCGGTTGATGGTGATGAGCATCCAAGCGTTTGAGGAGGCATCAAATCAACCAAAACCCCAGGCCATTGGCACATGGAGGAACTTAAGGATTTGTGATCTGTGCAAAAGAGAAGGGCATTATGCCAGTAACTGCAACAGCCCACATAAAATCAGACCCCCTAGACATGAAAATGAGCAAAAGTTATGACACACCAAATTATAATCAGGGATCATATAGGAAGAATTTTGGGCCACACCCATAATATATAGTCAGGAAAGGTGATCATTAGGACTGATGGTAAGCCTGAGGTAACGGTTAATAAATTGGGAGGTCATTCCCTGAAGACACAGGAATGACCAGGTGAAACGTTGTAAATGTATCTGTGAAATGTTTTTTTTCTCTCTCTCTCTCTATCCCCATCTCTGACGAGTATTGGTAAGAATTCACACATTGCATATCCGCTTGGTCCTTGCAGAAGTCTACCAAACCCCAGCATGACCTCCGCCACAATGTATTTCTGGCCAGATACAGACAGTGGAGTAATGCAGGTGCTGGTGGGGAGGGACTGCTCAAGGAGACCAGTAGACACATAGATATGACAGCCTAATAAGTCTGACAATGTTTTTCTAATGCTAACAATGTTTTCTTAATGTTGACAATGTTTTAAAAATGCTTTTTCTCTTTTCCTATTGATGGTTAATGTCGAGTTATGTAATATATATATGCATATGAATTGTTCTCTATCTCTTGTTTTTTTCTTTTTTTTTTTTCTCTCTCTTCTCACTCATGTTTTCATGGTTTAAAGATGGTATGTCACCCCTCAGTTGGACCAATGGTAATGCCAGATTTTTGCTCCTTACAGAAAGATCGCCGGTTAGGAAGGAATATTGCATCACCAGAATGTTCGTTTGGAAGACTGAGAGACAGCACCTTTGAGAGGACAGCAGAACAAGAAGAACAACAAGACGAGAGAACTTATTATCGTAACAAGTTCTCTCCCCCCTCAAACTGATTTCTTATACCCCCTTTACAAATTTCTTCTTTTCTCATCCTGTAAGATGGACTTGCCCCAAGAGACTGTGATATGGATTTTCCTGTTGACCATGATGTTGACCAGAACAGTCTGTTTCGGTGAGAGTACCAGTGAGGTCGAGAAAGGATCCAGAAAGGTCCTGATGACTGAGACGGAGGTGTAAATTTCCAATAGCAACCCAATCACCAAGCAAAGGCGAGTACCGGGCACGATCTAACAACCATGTTATTTGTAAACAATTGTGAAGGATTGTTAGTTCAAAAAAGAAAATTGTATCTGTAGGCTCTGTGACAATCTGGTAGAGGATGGATGCATAAAGAAATGCATATCCAGTTTTAATGTCCATATGGACCGGCATCCATTGAGTGACTATCACTCCTTAGTGGGTAGTGTGTTAAATAAAACAGATTGTTGGGTATGCTCTCAAGTACCTCAGGGTCATAGTAAATCAGGGCTAGTACCATTTCCTTTAACGGTAGGGGAGGTACTTGAGCTAAAGGGTGGGAGACCGGTGGACAGGAGGTTTAATATCTCCAGCCCTCCTAGTTTGAAGCTCCACCAATACCATGTGGATAGGTCCCTATTATGTTTTAACATCTCCAATCCCCGAAAGCCGGGAAATTGGGAAGTGTCATGGAGCAACCAAACCATGACCTTTTCGCATAGAGCAGATAGAATGCCTACAGATACAGAGCTTGTACGCCACATAGCCAGTAGAGGAAAATCTTTCCGGTATAGGTATACCTTAGGAAATAGGATTACGAGAGTTGGAGAAGTATCACCAGGATACTGTGCACATATCGTACAAACTGATACGTGTACTAAACAGATGGGAGAATTAGGGTTAGGAGAGTTCACACGGAAAATGTGTAACATGGTAATGACATATTCCGTCCCATATGTTCTCCCCGATGATGCATATTTCATATGCGGGAGAAAGGCGTATGAGCGGCTTGCCCCAAACTCTGAAGGATTGTGTTGTATTGGAAAAGTACTACCTGAGGTAATGAGTCTAAGGAGTGAGGAAACTGTAATTAACCTGGATTTGGTATATGACTCAATGATAGAAACCATGATGTGATGAAAATGCGATTATACGGTCCGTTTCTTTCACCTGTTTTTCTGTTTTTCTCCAAGATACAAAGACCCCCTTGGACGAGGAAGTTGATGAGACGCTATACAGACAACAGACAAGAACCAAAGATGAAGTTTTGACGACCTATGATATGGACACTTGATGAACTTTGCCATGGATCCCCAGTTTCCCTAGTATTTTAAACTCACGCTAGCCCAACATTTTTTGTAAATCTGATGGCACTGACAAAGCTATTTGCTCATGCCCAAAGAGCAATACAGCGCAAAGAAGACGACTCTCAACAGATACCGAACACAACTTCAACGACAGATGTACATTTCCCTGACATAGAATATCATTGCATTTTCCATAAGTGTTCTTTATCTTCATCTCTACAACCCTCAGGTAATGACACACATAGTCGATAGGGAATACAGGCACAGATATCAGCAACCACATACCTCCCCCATTCATGTATCATCAACTAAAATGTGCTCCCCCATTTTGTTACAACCACAGCCGAAATGAGCTCGGTAAAGTTTGACAGCCCATCCACAGACCCTTAGTACGGGATAAGAAGGAATTCAAATGTATACTTCGCAATACCTCGAAGCTTGATGTACAACACGTACGGCACGATGATACATGACCCCCCAAACATGGATTCATACACACATGCTTCTGCTATCTCACTAGGTCATACCCTCTTCACACCTTCTCCTCTCTCCTCCCTTACCCAACCATGGAAATGTATTAACCCCTGACATATATTTTTCTCTTTTTGAAATGTTTTAGGAAGTGGCAGTTATTGGTGACTGCCAAAGGGTGGACTGTCAAAGTCAAAAATATTACATAGAGAGACCATATAAACTGCACACATATAAGTCGCTATACTTGCAAATATGCGCAGCGAGCACAGCAATATATGGAAACACACGCATTTGCTCGGACATGGCACTGAGATGGATTCGGCACTTGTTTCATACAGTACATGGTTATAATAATGAACAGCACCAGACATCATGGAGATTTAGAATTGGCTAATGAATTAATGTCATGGATGTGTATCATTCGAACCGAACCAGATAAACACATCATGTTTGGTATTGAAGCAAGCAGAATGAGGTGTGGGTTAGTTTGAGGCCTGTTGTGTTGTTGTGGGACATTGCAGCGGATAGATATGATTATATGTATAAAAGCTAAGATCACATTGTTAGAACAATGGATGCTCAAGACAACCTTTTACTAAGTTTTCAGGGCTGAACCTGATTAGCATATACAAAGAGAATAGTGACTCAATACAAAGGAGAAAGAAAGACCCCTCCCCCAGGTACTGGTCAAACAGGAAGGTAGTGGTCAGGTGTGGCCTCAGAGAACAGATGTAATGTAGCTACACTCACACACACAGCTACCTGGCACCCAGCAGCATGGCAGCTAAATCCCCAGGACATCTTCCAAACTAAAGGCTAAGTATTGAATTTCACATGGCTAGATAAGGAAACAGACAGATTGCTTTCTGGTTTAAATAGGATATTGTAACTTGGTTGTGTGATTGTTGGGTGTTTGTGGATACTCTGTGAAGTCTGTGATAAATTGGAACAGTATACAATCTGTAGCATAGTATTTGTGGTATTTGTTTGCCTATGGAGATTTAAAATAGATTGTGCTGGTTAGTTATAATATATATCCTGTTAATCATAAATACCACCATGCAGTTACGTTTGTGTTAATTACATTGTGATCTGGTCTTGTGATGAATATGCTCTGGTTATTGAGATACTGAAGTTGTTTGGGATGTGAAATTATGAGATGGTTCTAGGAAGTTGGATTACATTGTGAAAGGTGATTTAGATGGTTTGGAATTGTAAAATCAGAACATATGCATTGTTTTGAGGCTTGGACATTTTGGAATAAAGTGCCATGTGTTTGGACCTGCAAATCTAAAATGGCTGCTGCTGGATGTCTTCCCCTCCCCCTTTCAGCCATGTGGTGTGGTCTTTGGAATCAAGTGGAGGTTTCTCAAAATGGAGTCTAGCTTCCATCCCATGCTGTATTCAGCATTGACTAACTGCGCAGCGATTGTCTCTCACATGTGTAGTTTTATCTGCAACCATGTTGTCTCTTATTTAATGTTATCATTGTCTTACTGTGAGCCAATTTCTCTCATCTCTCTCTCTCTCTCTCTCTCTCTCTCTCTCTCCTCTTTTCTCTTATATCTCTCATAGTATTATAGTATTGTATTGTATTGCATTTAGGTCAGTGTAGTATTGTCTTTTTGTATTTATTGTTTAGTTCTGTGGTTAGGAAGTCTTTGTTATATTGTAGTGTATCATTTGTACTGTGATTCTCTTTTACAAGTATATTAGATATAATACAGTTAATAGGCTTTGGACCCTAAACCAGTATCTGTGTATTTCCTATAGTGTTAAGTGTTCACTTGAGCGTCGGTGACGCACAAGCAGCTTTGTAGTTAGTCAGGTTACACAAGGTTGCACTTACACCCTGTATTCACATTAAGGTATTCTGTGTATTTCATTGTTAAAAGGTTTAGACATAAAGGTATAGCGTTGTGAGCGTCTGCGCCGCTGGTGATCTCCTCGTGGTCTCGAGCGTCTGCTACGCCATAGCGAATCATTACGTTAGTCAACAGCCAATAAAGTGTCCTGTGATCACTGGGCCGTGAGCGAACGTGACGCTTGAGCGTCTCGCCTACGGCTGAGCGATCGTTACGCAACCAGCGTACCCTTGCGATACTTCTTAAGTAAACAGCGTACAGTGTTCTTAGACCTCATAAAGGGTTGTTTATACGACAAAAGTATTTAGTATTGTCAGATGCAAAACAAATGAACTCACAGACAGACTGGGGAATATGACATTACATACACAGAAGGTGATAGGGTAACAAAATAAACACAAAGTGAACAGAGAAGCCCAAAGGCTAAGAAACTGGGTGTCTCCCTAGTATTAGGAATGCTCAGATGGAAAGAAGCGAGATGTAGTGATTTAATACGTAGAGAACCCGAAATGCTGTTGCTAAGGACAACAGCAAAACCCTAAAGGGTTACCAACGGGTGTGGCAGTAAACTCCTTGGTCAGAGATGGAATAATAGACACAAGGAGAGTCTCCACAATCCTAGTCCTCACTTGCAGTGCACTGGTTCAGCTTACTGCCAGTAAACTGACACCTGAACACCTTGCACAGTGAGAAAGGATTTTGGCAGGCAAGTCTGAGAATACAGCCGCAAACTTGCTAGGTTCACAGAGTAGCAAAAGAACCCCAGCAGGTTAAACGACTGACTCCAGTCTTACTGCTAGGTCTGGATTGGCAGAGTGTAATACCAAATCCCAAGGCCTATTTGCAGTAAGCAACAAACAAATACAAAGTTTACACAGTACTAGCTAGCTTTCAGGAACTGACTAACCAACAAAGATTCAGCAGCATCTGCCTAACCTGAGAAGAGGGTTTATATAGCAGGTGCTGTCCACGCCCCACTCAGACCTCACAGACTGTGAGCACAAAAACCAGCACCGGATCCCTTGCCGTGCACAGAGCCTGTAACCACTGCACAGCAAAAGACCCGAACCGGAGTATCAGCTACGCTCAGGTAACTCCGCTAGCACTTGTCTCCCGGTTGCCATGACGACGTGGCAGCACAGAGCAGGAGACCCTAACAGTACCCCCCCTCTGACGAGGGGTCAAAGAACCCCTACCACCGGGTTTATCGGGGAACTGCGAGAAGAAAGAGCGTAACAGTCTGGGGGCATGAAGATCACAAATGCGCACCCACGACCGCTCCTTCCGGCCATACCCCTTCCAGTGCACCAAAAATGACAGTCGACCCCGAACCATCTTGGAGTCAAGAATCCTTTCAACAACAAACTCCCTCTGGCCACGTATCAGAAGAGGGGAAGGTCTTCCACTGGAAGAAGGATTACTAATCGCCCGTTTTAAAAGGGAACAATGAAATGTTTTATTGATACCCAAAGAACGGGGTAGATCTAACTGAAATGCCACCGGATTGATAACCCTAGTGATCTTATAAGGACCGATGAACCGGGGGCCTAACTTATGAGATGGCTGTCTCAACTTCAAATTCTTGGTAGACAACCAGACGAAGTCTCCTAATTTGAAGCTGCAGGGTCTTTTCCGCTTATCAAAAACCCTTTTGGTCACTAATGAAACAGACACAAGGGCTTTCTTCACTTTCCTCCATATACCTCTGAGGACCGAAACCACAGAGGAACCACCAGGCGTGGAGTCCAGGGGATCAAAAGAATTTGCCTTAGGATGATGCCCATACACACAAAGGAAGGGAGAGATCCCTGTAGCAGAGTGAGCCGCGTTGTTATAGGCAAACTCCGCCATGGACAGATGAGCCACCCTGTCAGTCTGACACTTGGAGACATAACACCTGAGGAACTGCTCCAAGGACTGGTTCACTCTTTCAGTCTGCCCATTAGACTGTGGATGGTAGCCTGACGACAAGCTGACAGAAATCTGGAGATCGGAAAAAAATGCCCTCCAGAATTTGGCCACAAACTGGGATCCGCGGTCAGAGACCACATCAAGTGGCAACCCGTGGAGGCGCACAACATGCAGCATAAATAATTCAGACAGGTGTCTGGCCGATGGCAGCCCAACTAATGGAACGAAGTGCGCCATCTTCGAAAACCTGTCAACGACAACCCAGATGGCTGTCATCCCCGAGGATTTGGGCAAGTCCACCACAAAATCCATTGAAATGTGGGTCCATGGCTTAGATGGAATAGAGAGTGGATGTAATGGGCCAACAGGAACCCCTCTAGGAGTCTTATTTCGGGCACAGATGTCACATGCCCGAACCCACTGATCCACATCCCTAGCCACCGAGGGCCACAACACCGCCCTAGATAGCAACTCCCGAGTTCTGGCAATACCCGGGTGACCTGCCGACTTCTTGGCATGGAATTCCAGGAACACTCGCTGTCTTAACCTAGGAGGCACAAACAAAAGACCTACCGGAAGGTCTGGAGGAGCCTGCTCCTGTGCTCTAAGGACTAATGACAAGAGATCCTGGGTAATTCCCACTTTAATACATGATGGGGACACAATGGGCAATGGCTCCTCGGTGGTCTCCTGGATTGGAGCAAAACTCAGCGAGAGCGCATCAGCCTTGATGTTTTTTGACCCAGGGCTATATGTTATCAAAAAATTAAAGCGAGCAAAAAACAAAGCCCATCGTGCCTGCCTGGCATTGAGGCGCCTCGCTGACTCTAAATATGCCAAATTCTTATGGTCGGTGAGAATTGAGACCACAAACTTAGCCCCCTCAAGCCAGTGTCTCCACTCCTCGAGTGCATCCTTAATAGCCAACAATTCCCGGTTACCCACGTCATAATTCATCTCGGCAGGCGAAAATTTACGGGAAAAGTAAGCACAGGGATGAAGGCGATTATCAGACACCCCCAACTGAGAGAGCACTGCCCCAATACCCATCTCAGAGGCATCCACCTCCACCACAAAAGGACGCTCTGGATCTGGGTGTCGCAGCACCTTGGCCGAGACAAATGCCCTTTTGAGACGGGCAAAAGCCGCTTTGGCCTCACAAGACCAGTGAGCAACATCCGCCCCTTTCTTAGTGAGTGCCACCAAGGGCGCCACTATAGACGAAAATCCAGCGATAAATCGTCTATAAAAATTTGCAAAGCCCAGGAAACGCTGAAGCGCTTTCAAACTAGTGGGCTGCACCCAATCCAGGACTGCCTGTACCTTGGAACCCTCCATTTGGAAACCTTCTGGGGAGATAATATATCCTAGAAATGCGATTTGCTGAACTTCAAATTTGCACTTCTCCAGCTTCGCCCCAAGCCGGTGGTCTCTGAGTTTCTGGAGGACTAAGCGTACATGCTTCCGATGTTCCTCCAGGGAATGGGAGAAGATTAGGATGTCATCTAAGTATACAACTAAGAATCTATCCAAATATTCCCTGAGCACATCGTTCATGAAGTCCTGGAAGACTGCCGGGGCATTACAGAGCCCAAAAGGCATCACCAAATATTCATAATGCCCTGAGTGGGTATTAAAGGCAGTCTTCCATTCATCCCCCTCTCTTATTCGGATTAGATTGTACGCACCGCGTAGGTCAATCTTAGAAAAAATGGTGGCAGTACGAAGCTGGTCAAACAAGACCGAAATGAGAGGCAGTGGGTATGAGTTTTTAATCATGATACGGTTCAATTCCCTGAAGTCGATGCAGGGTCGCAACGAACCGTCCTTTTTACCCACGAAGAAGAACCCCGACCCAACTGGAGACTGTGAAGGTCTGATAAATCCCTTAGCCAAGTTCTCCTGAATGTACTCTGCCATAGCCTGAGTCTCAGGACGTGACATGGAGTACAATCTGCTCTTGGGAAGCTTAGCATTCGGCAACAAATCAATGGCACAGTCATACGGGCGATGGGGAGGTAGTACCTCTGCAACTGTTTTGGAGAACACGTCCGCAAAATCTGCATAACATCCTGGCAATCCTGGCAAACTTAGCTGCGAAAGCCTGACTGGAAGGCTCAAGCTACTCCTGAAACAATCAGCACCCCAACTAAGAATCTCCCCAGAGACCCAGTCAAATTGTGGATTGTGGGCCCTTAACCAGGGTAACCCCAACACCAATGGGGCAAAAGTACAGACAGTCACATAAAAGGACAATTTTTCAGAGTATGTGGCTCCAATAAACAAAGAAATCTGGCTAGTGCAAGAGGTAATTTTACCCTGGGATAATGGTTCCCCGTTTAACCCACAAATCTCAATTTCCGATGCCAAGGGTACTAAGGAAACAGAGTGTTTCAGGGCGAATTGGCGGTCCATAAAAACCCCGTTGGCCCCACTGTCCACAAAGGCCTCAGTCTTGACAGTTTGACCGAGGATCTTCAAGGTCACAGGAATGATAAAAGTCTTCTCGGGAAATTCCGACTTCTGACCTGACAGGATATTTCCCATCACCCTCAGGCCCTGAAGTTTTCCGGCTTTTCTGGGCATGATACTACCACATGACCTTTATTCCCACAGTACAAACATAACCCCTGCTGTCTCCTCCGCGTCTTCTCACGCGAGGAGAGGCGGGTAGCCCCAATCAGCATAGGCTCCTCGGAAAATTCCTCAGAGTCTGAGGTTCCCTTGGGAAAGAAGGAAACCTCGGTCTCCCTTTCAAGCCTGCGCTCTCTCAGCCGTCTATCCACCCAAATGGATAACTGCATGATCTGATCCAAGCTATCAGGCAAGGGATATTGTACCAGTTGGTCTTTTAACTGGTTAGAAAGACCTCTTCGGTACTGGTGTCTCAGGGCTGGGTCATTCCACTGGGTATCATGGGCCAACCTCCGAAACTCCGTACAATAAACCTCAACTGGCCTTCGCCCTGGCTTAAGGATCGAAATCTGAGCGTCGGCTGAGGCCGTCTTGTCAGGGTCATCATACAACAAGCCCAGTGCCGTAAAAAAGCATCAACACTTTTAAGCGACGGACAGTCAGGCTGCAACCCATATGCCCAGACTTGTGGGTCTCCTTGTAGCAAGGAAATCACTATGCCCACCCGCTGAATCTCCGACCCAGAAGACTGAGGCCTAAGCTGGAAATATAGCTTGCAGCTCTCCTTGAAACAAAAGAACTGCGAGCGATCTCCAGAAAAACGATCCGGGAGATTTACTTTCGGCTCCTTAACCCCTGAAGGTACTGCTGCTGCGGGAGCTCCGCCAGCGGCCTGCGAGGTGTGCATTTTAATGGACAAATCATTAAATTGTCGAGTCAGGACCTGCACCTGATCGACCACCTGTTGCAAAGTATTTTGAGGGGTATGCTCCATATTCCCACAAAATTTCAACAGGAGTATTAGGCTGCTGAATATGTTATGCACACCAGTGCCAGCAGGAATGTACTGGTGTCTGAACGGTGAGGGATGCAAAACAAATGAACTCACAGACAGACTGGGGAATATGACATTACATACACAGAAGGTGATAGGGTAACAAAATAAACACAAAGTGAACAGAGAAGCCCAAAGGTTAAGAAACTGGGTGTCTCCCTAGTATTAGGAATGCTCAGATGGAAAGAAGCGAGATGTAGTGATTTAATACGTAGAGAACCCGAAATGCTGTTGCTAAGGACAACAGCAAAACCCTAAAGGGTTACCAACGAGTGTGGCAGTAAACTCCTTGGTCAGAGATGGAATAATAGACACAAGGAGAGTCTCCACAATCCTAGTCCTCACTTGCAGTGCACTGGTTCAGCTTACTGCCACTAAACTGACACCTGAATACCTTGCACAGTGAGAAAGGATTTTGGCAGGCAAGTCTGAGAATACAGCCGCAAACTTGCTAGGTTCACAGAGTAGCAAAAGAACCCCAGCAGGTTAAACGACTGACTCCAGTCTTACTGCTAGGTCTGGATTGGCAGAGTGTAATACCAAATCCCAAGGCCTATTTGCAGTAAGCAACAAACAAATACAAAGTTTACACAGTACTAGCTAGCTTTCAGGAACTGACTAACCAACAAAGATTCAGCAGCATCTGCCTAACCTGAGAAGAGGGTTTATATAACAGGTGCTGTCCACGCCCCACTCAGACCTCACAGACTGTGAGCACAAAAACCAGCACCGGATCCCCTGCCGTGCACAGAGCCTGTAACCACTGCACAGCAAAAGACCCGAACCGGAGTATCAGCTACGCTCAGGTTACTCCGCTAGCACTTGTCTCCCGGTTGCCATGACGATGTGGCAGCACAGAGCAGGAGACCCTAACAGAGGAGCAGCAAAAGGCCATTCAAGCCTAAACATCTGCCTACGATATAGGCAAAGGAGGGGGAATGCACCTGACTCAAGCGCAGTGGAGAATGATTTCAACGTTGTGCAAGGTTCTGCAACCCTTTGAACTTGCCACACGTGAAGTCAGTTCAGACACTGCCAGCCTGAGTCAGGTCATTCCCCTCATCAGGCTTTTGCAGAAGCAGCTGGAGAGTTTTAAGGAGGAGCTAAAACGGAGTGATTCTGCTAGGCATGTGGGACTTGTGGATGGAGCCCTTCATTCGCTTTACCAGGATTCACGGGTGGTCAATCTGTTGAAATCAGAGCACTAACTTTTGGCCACCGTGCTCGATCCTAGGTTTAAAGCCTACATTGTATCTCTCTTTCCGGCAGACACAAGTCTGCAGATGTTCAAAGACCTGCTGGTGAGACACTTGTCAAGTCAAGCGGAACGTGACCCGCCAACAGCTCCTCCTTCATTTTCTCCTACCACTGGAGCTGCCAGGAAAAGGATCAGATTTCCAAAACCAGCTGCTGGCGGTGATGCAGGGCAGTCAGGAGCAAGTGCTGACATCTGGTCCGGACTGAAAGACCTGCCAACGATTACTGACATGTCATCTGCTGACACTGCATATGATTCTGTCACCATTGAAAAAATGGTGGAGGATTATATGAGTGACCGCATCCAAGTAGGCACGTCAGACAGTCCGTACGTATACTGGCAGGAAAAAGAGGCAATTTGGAGGCCCTTGCGCAAACTGGCTTTATTTTACCTAAGTTGCCCCCCCCTCCAGGGTGTACTCCGAAAGAGTGTTTAGTACAGCCAGTCACCTATCAGCAATCAGCGTACGAGGTTACTTCCACAAAATGTGGAGAAGATGATGTTCATTAAAATTAATTATGATCAATTCCTCCGTGGAGACATTCACCAGCAATTGCCTCCAGAAAGTACACAGGGACCTGAGATGGTGGATTCCAGTGGGGACGAATTAATACTCTGTGAGGAGGGGGATGTACACAGTGAAAAGGGTGATGAATCGAAAGATGAGGAGGAGGTGGACATCTTGCATGTGTAGAGCCAGTTTGTGCAAGGAGAGATTGATTGCTTCTTTTTTGGTGGGGGCCCAAACCAACCAGTCATTTCAGCCACAGTCGTGTGGCAGACCCTGTCGCTGAAATGATGGGTTTGTTAAAGTGTGCATGTCCTGTTTATACAAAATAAGTGTGGGTGGGAGGGGGTGGGAGGGCCCAAGGACAATTCCATCTTGCACCTCTTTTTTTATTTATCTTTGCATCATGTGATTATTGGGGCTAATTTTTTTAAGTGCCATCCTGTCTGACACTGCAGTGCCACTCCTAGATGGGCCAGGTGTTTGTGCCGGCCACTTGGGTCGCTTAGCTTAGTCATCCAGTGACCTCGGTGCAATTTTTAGGACTAAAAATTATATTGTGAGGTGTGAGGTGTTCAGAATAGACTGGAAATGAGTGGAAATTGTGGGTATTGAGGTTAATAATACCATGGGATCAAAATTACCCCCAAATTCTATAATTTAAGCTGTTTTTAAGGGTTTTTTGTAAAAAAACCACCGGAATCCAAAACACACCCGAATCCGACAAAAAATTTTCAGGGAGGTTTTGCCAAAATGCGTCCGAATCCAAAACACGGCCGCGGAACCAAATCCAAAATCATAACACAAATCCCGAAAAATTTCCGGTGCATATCTCTAATATATTTACAATCTTTGCTGGTTTTGGTTCTAATTTGCCACTGGGATGTGGTTTTGCACTTTGCTAAACCTGCCTCATTGGATTTGGTTTTAGTTTTGGATCTGTATTTTTTTTTAATAATTAAAAAAACTAAAATCACAGAATTTGGTCCTTTTTTGTTGCTTAGGGTATTTTACCCTCAATAACATTCTTTCTGGTCCTTTCGAGTAATTTTTGACCACTTCACAACTCACAATGGGGTACATTTACTAACATTCGTAATTTCCGAAAATAGGTCAAAGTTCAATCACGAATGACATCGACAGTGTAAAACTGCAACTTTTTGAATTTATTACGATGGATTTACTAAGCTGTCGTATTCGGGTTTTTCTTTTCTTCCGATGTCGATGTCATTCGTTTTTTTTTACCTAATTTTACGGCAGTGATTAGCAAAACACTGCCGTTTTTTTTAACAATCAATCTCGGCCGGATCTGTGTGATCCGTGCTGGGGTTCTTTTTTTTTTTTTTTTTTAATTAAACAATGTAAAATCCCAAAAAAAAAATGCGTGGGGTCCCCCCTCCTAAGCATAACCAGCCTCGGGCTCTTTGAGCCGATCCTGGTTGCAGAAATATGGTAAAAAAAATGACAGGGGTTCCCCCATATTTAAGCAACCAGCATCGGGCTCTGCGCCTGGTCCTGGTCCCAAAAATACGGGGGACAAAAAGAGTAGGGGTCCCCCGTATTTTTAAAACCAGCACCGGGCTCCACTAGCTGGACAGATAATGCCACAGCCGGGGGTCACTTTTATACAGCGCCCTGCGGCCGTGGCATCAAAAATCCAACTAGTCACCCCTGGCCGGGGTACCCTGGGGGAGTGGGAACCCCTTCAATCAAGGGGTCCCCCCCCCCCCAGCCACCCAAGGGCCAGGGGTGGGAGGGCTGATAGCCTTTGTTGTAAAATAAAAGATATTGTTTTTAGTAGCAGTACTACAAGTCCCAGCAAGCCTCCCCCGCATGCTGGTACTTGGAGAACCACAAGTACCAGCATGCGGCGGAAAAACGGGCCCGCTGGTACCTGTAGTACTACCACTAAAAAAATACCCAAAAAAACACAAGACACACACACCGTGAAAGTATAATTTTATTACATACATACACACATACATACATACATACTTACCTTATGTTCCCACGCAGGTCGGTCCTCTTCTCCAGTAGAATCCAAGGGGTACCTGTTGAAGAAATTCTACTCACCAGATCCAGTGGTCCAGGCTCCTCGGCAAATCCAGGGTTAATCCACGTACTTGAATAAAACAAAAAAACGGTTGCCCGACCACGAACTGAAAGGTGACCCATGTTTGCACATGGGTCACCTTCCCACGAATGCCAGAAACCCACTTTGCCTTCTGGCTAAGTGGGTTTCTTCAGCCAATCAGGGAGTGCCACGTTGTAGCACTCTCCTGATCAGCTGTGTGCTCCTGTCTTCACTGACAGGCAGCACGCGGCAGTGTTACAATGTAGCGCCTATGCGCTACATTGTAACCAATGATGGGAACTTTCTGCTCAGCGGTGACGTCACTTTAGGTCAACCGCAGGGCACAAAGTTCACATCATTGGTTACAATGTAGCGCATAGGCGCTACATTGTAACACTGCCGTGTGCCGCCTGTCAGTGAGGACAGGAGCACACAGCTGATCAGTAGAGTGCTACAACGTGGCACTCCCTGATTGGCTGAAGAAACCCACTTAGCCAGAAGGCAAAGTGGGTTTCTGGCATTCGTGGGAAGGTGACCCATGTGCAAACATGGGTCACCTTTCAGTTCGTGGTCGGGCAACCGTTTTTTTGTTTTATTCAAGTACGTGGATTAACCCTGGATTTGCCGAGGAGCCTGGACCACTGGATCTGGTGAGTAGAATTTCTTCAACAGGTACCCCTTGGATTCTACTGGAGAAGAGGACCGACCTGCGTGGGAACATAAGGTAAGTATGTATGTATGTGTGTATGTATGTAATAAAATTATACTTTCACGGTGTGTGTGTCTTGTGTTTTTTTGGGTATTTTTTTAGTGGTAGTACTACAGGTACCAGCGGGCCCGTTTTTCCGCCGCATGCTGGTACTTGTGGTTCTCCAAGTACCAGCATGCGGGGGAGGCTTGCTGGGACTTGTAGTACTGCTACTAAAAACAATATCTTTTATTTTACAACAAAGGCTATCAGCCCTCCCATCCGCAGCCCATTGGATGGGGGGGGGACAGCCTCGGGCTTCACCCCTGGCCCTTGGGTGGCTGGGGGGGGGGGACCCCTTGATTGAAGGGGTTCCCACTCCCCCAGGGTACCCCGGCCAGGGGTGACTAGTTGGATTTTTGATGCCACGGCCGCAGGGCGCTGTATAAAAGTGACCCCCGGCTGTGGCATTATCTGTCCAGCTAGTGGAGCCCGGTGCTGGTTTTAAAAATATGGGGGACCCCTACTCTTTTTGTCCCCCGTATTTTTGGGACCAGGACCAGGCGCAGAGCCCGATGCTGGTTGCTTAAATATGGGGGAACCCCTGTCATTTTTTTCACCATATTTCTGCAACCAGGATCGGCTCAAAGAGCCCGAGGCTGGTTATGCTTAGGAGGGGGGACCCCACGCAATTTTTTTTGAAAAAATAAGCACTTTCCCACCCCTTCCCACTGATATACATGCACGGATCTCATGGATCCGTGCATGCCTATCCAATCACGAATAAAAAAAAAAGGTCTGTTTTTTTTTAGCACTTTTTTACGAGTTGTAATTTTTCACGGCAGTGTTTGTTCTTTTTTGGCTTTGCACTTCTTAGTAAATGACCGAGATTCATACTTAAACAGCCGCGTTTTGACCGATGGTGTATTCATTCGTAATTTTTTACCTGAACTTGCAAAAAATTACGAATGCCCTCATCACTGCCGTGATTAGTGTTTAGTAAATGACCGAGATTAACCGAGATGACACTTTGAAGAAAAAACGGCATCTCGGTCAAAATCGGGAGCTTAGTAAATATACCCCAATATTGTTTTCATCCAGTTTAAGTGAAAGGCTGCAGTGAGCTGGCTGGTTACTAAGTGACAGAGCAGTGGCACAAACACGGGGCAGTTTATAGCACATTTCTGAAACATTGCCACACAGCAGTGGCAGGCAAGAAAGGTGGTGCAAGATGCGATTGTCCTTGGACCTTTGTGACCCACCCTTATGTTGGATATTAAAAAGGACATGCAGTTTAAGAAACAAAACACTTCAGTGTAAGGGACTGCCACTTTTGTGGCTGCAGTACTTGGTTTGTTTGGGCCCCCAAAAAACAAGCCACCAATGGGCTTAAAGCAGCTAAGCTAACAGCTGTACAGTGGCATAATGTCTTCATCATTACCATTCTTATCCTCACGCTCATCAGTGTATACATTATCCTCATATTATATCAATTCACCCCTGCTGGAAACTACCATTACAGAAGTTTCTATATTTTGATGTATCTAGTAAAGGTCTTCCTTGTGGAATTTGTAGTTCATTTTGAGGAGCATAATCTTTTCCACATTTTCAGGAAGTTGCCTTCTATGCAGACAACTAACAAGGTTCCCGGCTGTGCTGAAAACCCTTTCTGAGTACACACTATAGGGTGGAAAGCTTGAGTAATGCTAAGCCAGTTTGTACAAGGGCCTACAAATTCCCTTTTTTACCAGTAAGCAAAGGGACTCTATGACATACCTGTTTGTATGCTGTTATTAAAATAACCCTCCACAATTCTTTGGATGGTGACCATATTAGATGGAGTTATGGTAGAGGTGTCACTAGTTTTGGGCAATTATTTTAGAACTGACCAGATGTCAAAATATAGTGTTGATTAGTCTGCATCATTACTGGGAAAGGTGATTTTTTTCCTGGCAACAGCAGTTACCAGAGAAAATGAAAGAGGAGATGTCATAGGGCCATGTGTTACTTGAGCTGCCAACTTGCTCAACATGACCTCTGTGCATTTCTTAAGATCTGGGTACATTGGAAAGAAAGATACAATCTATGACTTAAATCTAGGAGCACTGTCACAAAATGAAGTGATCCGATTTTAAGATATTGCCAACCCTTGGATCCTGGCAAAGCAAATAAAGCACTTGATCTAGAATTCTGACATACTTAGAGGAATCCCTTTGTTTCATCTCCTCCTTCAATTTCTCGAGTTGAGATTCAAACAGTCTAATTAGAGGAATCACCTGACTTAAGATAGCAGTGTCTGAATTCACTTCACAGGTGACTACAAAGGGTTTCAGCAATTTGCAAAAGATGTAAAGTATTCTCCATGGTGCTGGACAAAGGTGCACTTCCCCTACTCTACCAATGTCATGACTTGTCGTGTACTTTGGATGGCTTTTTGGTATTCCTTCATCCGCTGAAGCATATAAAAATGGAATTTTACCTTGTTACCACCTCTTGCTTCAGTTGGTGGCAGGGCAGATTGAACTGTTCTTGCAGCTGCTTCAATCTCCTGCATCCTGTTGCTGAATGCTGAAAATGCTGAAAATTTCCCAACATTTTTCGGACTACAGACAGCATCTCCTGCATACCCCTGTCATTTAAAAAACAACACCCTGTACAATCAAGTTGATTGTGTGAGAAAAGCATGGGATGTGTTGGAATTCACCCAGTTATAATGCTTTCACAATATTTGTGGTGTTATCAGAAATCACAAATAATGCAGAGAGTGCAAGTGGGGTAAGGCATTTTGCTATGACATCCCTTAGTTTTTCTAAGAGGTCGTCAGTGGTATGCCTCTTAGTGAAGCTTGTTATACACAGAGTAGCCTGCCTCTGAATGGGCTAGCATTATTTGATAGATACTGCTGCTGCTGCTGAAGGTGATCCACCCATCAAGTTGATTGTCACAGTCATGTAATCTTTAGTTTGCCCATTTCCACTTGTCCACATATCTGTGGTTAAGTGGACAGTGGATACAATGGGGGCCAATAATTATTTTTTTCTAACATACTGGTACAGGTGAAGTATTGCTTGTCTAGTAAAATGGAATCGAGATGGAAATTGGTAGCGGGGATACAACACCTCAATTAACTGTATTAATGTTGGATATTAGCTGCAGATCTAATACTAACATAGCCATCATGGTGTCAGTGATCCATTGTGCGACTGGGTGATGGCTCTCATACTTGCTTCCTCTTTCAAAGGATTGTTTAACAGTCAATTGTTTTTCAGTTTTTTTAATACTAGTCTTTTTGGACCCCCTTCGGGAGATGTAGGTCCATACACAGTAGTAGCAGCAGGCCTGGTGCTGAAGGACTCTTCTGAGGAGTTCTGATATTGGACAAGTCACATAGCCCTATAAAATTGGATGCAGGACTAACACCGATCATTAGTGAGGATATTGGGCTGAAAGTGTTGGTAGTGGATTGCAGGTGCTGGGATCACGTTGAGAGAAGGAAGCTAGCTAGCTAGCTGATGCTGGACTGTTTGTTCATCTTTGCTGCAATGCAGTATGCTGCATCGTGGCCTAATGCATGGTGTGCCGGGCTGTGACACAGCCGCCAATCGCTCCATTAATTCCAAAAATAGTCACTCATGAGTTGCAGCATGTGTCTAGATTTCAGAGATTTAGCCATGAGAATTAAAGCACAATTAATTTAAGGTTCATTTTGTGATTTATAAAATTGCAGTTTTAAATCTCATGGTTATATTGCCAAATCTCAGGACTTACAGGCTATTACATGTGGCCCTAGGACTCCATGTCCTGAGACCAAGATGTGGATGAATCTACATACAGAATTATGCATATATTAGATATTTTTTTATTATATAAAGTGCTAACACAAAATGGTTTTGCAAACAGATGACACATAGGGGGTCATTCCGACCAGATCGCACGCTGCAACTGTTCGCAGCACAACGATCGGGTAGGAACTGCGCCTGCATTGCAGTGCGCAGGCGCATGCCAGATGGCCGAAGGCGTGGCCGGACCATGCGGGGGCGGGCCGCAGTGGCTGCATGACATCACACACAGCCGCTGCGACCCGGGGAAGCGACGAGTAACTCCCAGCCAGCCGCAGGAGCTGCGATGGCTGGGAATTACTCTTCAAGTACAAAAGCACTTTTGTACTTGTGCGGGGGGGGGGGGGGGGCAGACTGACATGCAGGGCAGACTAGCCCTGCGCTGGGCGTCCACCCGCATGTCTGGAAAGTAGAGATGTGCGGCTGGCACTTTTCGTGTTTTGTGTTTTGGTTCTAATTCTACTTCTGTGTTTTGGTTTTGGTTTGGTTTTGCCAAAACCACCCTTTCGTGTTTTGGTTTTGGATCTGGATGATTTTTGAAAAAAACATAAAAACAGCTAAAATCACAGAATGTGTGGGTAATTTTGATCCTACAGTATTATTAACCTCAATAACATTCATTTCCACTCACTTCCAGTCTATTCTGAACACCTCACAGCTCACAATATTGTTTTTAGGCCAAAAGGTTGCACCGAGGTGGCTGTGTGACTAAGCTAAATGACACAAGTGTGTGGCACAAACACCTGGCCCATCTAGAAGTGGCACTGCAGTGTCAGACAGGAGGGCAGATATAAAAAGGGCCCCCAAACAGCACATGATGCAAAGAAAAAAAAGAGATGCACCGAGGCTGCTGTATGACTAAGCCAAGTGACACAAGTGTGCGGCACAAACACCTGGCCCATCAAGGAGTGGCACTGCAGTGTCAGACAGTGATGGCATTTATCAAAAACTAGGCCCCAAACAGCACCTCATGCAAAGATGTAGAAGACGTGCAATGAGATTGCTGTATGACTAAGCCAAGTGACACAAACAATTGGCCCATCTAATGCAAATGGTTCTTGACCTTAATGCGCTCATCCCCTACAGTTCTAAATGATTGTGAAATAATACAGCTCAGTAAACTAGATACTATAAGGAAAAAGTTTTACTTGCATAACACAATGATAATAATCACACTCAAAGATAAAGTGAAATAAGAATTAAATAATAAAATGAAATAAAATGCATGAAACGGAATTCACGATCCTGTGCTCCAATGGGGAGCACTTAGCATATAACTCAGTCCTTGTGCCACTGATCTTAATAATAAATTCCTTGTAGTATTTAGCATGTGTGCAATAGCACACAGACTAATATGCTGGAAATAGTTGATAAGTCAATTTGTGGTTCCTTAGGAGTCTAATAAGGCTCACGGGTATAGGATAACCCCGGTCTTGACCGGTCTGTAAAAGTTCCTTTCAATGTCTGTCTTTATAACAGAGGACGGCATCCCTTACCTCTGTAAGTGAAAGCAGGTGTGAGTGCACTCTCGTTGCGGCCGTAGTGATAAGGGTTACAGCTGCGGGGGACAGCGAGATCTCTCGGTGGCTCCGGACAGACTTGCCGCTTGGTTTGTGTGCCCGCTCTGCCGGTTCGTCCTGTTACGGATTTCCCCGTGAGCCCGCAACACTCGCCGGGCAGGTCGTGGTCACGAGGGAGCTTAGCCGCAGGGTCTGTTTGGAGCAGACAAACCCTGCGGCTAAGCTCCCTCGTGACCACAACCAGCAAGTCTGTCCGCACACATGCTAAATACTACAAGGAATTGATTATTAAGATCAGTGGCACAAGGACTGAGTTATATGCTAAGTGCTCCCCATTGGAGCACAGGATCGTGAATTCCGTTTCATGCATTTTATTTCATTTTATTATTTAATTCTTATTTCACTTTATCTTTGAGTGTGATTATTATCATTGTGTTATGCAAGTAAAACTTTTTCTTTATAGTATCTAGTTTACTGAGCTGTATTATTTCACAATCATTTAGAACTGTAGGGGATGAGCGCAGTCAGGTCAAGAACCATTTGCATTACGTTGTTCAATTTAAGGGCAAGGACACCCTTTTGATTAGCAGCACATCCCAAACAGTCAAACTACCCCAGTGCGCAGATTCCCCCCCATTTGTCGAAATTGGCCTATCTAGGAGTGGCACTGCAGTGACAGACAGGAGGGCAGATATCCCAAAAAAGGCCCCAAACAGCACATGATGCTAAGAAGAAAAAGAGGTGCACTGAGGTTGCTGTATGACAGAGCTAAGTGACACAACCATCTGGCCCATCTAGTAGTGTCACGCAGTGGCTGAATGTCAAAAGTGGCCCGCAATTGCTAAGTCCATTGACAGCATCTCCTGTACGCCCCTGTCATTTTTCAAAAATTCTGCAATTGGTGGACTTACACGGCAGTATCCCAGGACTAATACAGCAGTACCCCTGGACTCATACGGCAGTGTCAGACAGGATGGCACTTTTCAAAAACTAGGCCCCAAACAGCACCTCATGCAAAGATGTTGAAGAGGTGCAGTGAGGTAGCTGTATGACTAAGCCAAGCGACACAAACAATTCCCACTGGAATTATACATCACTGGATTTATATGTCCAAATCACTGGAATTCTACGCTCAAATCACTGGAATTATACGTCCAAATCACTGGAATTAAATGGCAAAATCACTCGAATTATATGCCCAAATCACTGGAATTAATTGACAAAACCACTGGAATTATAGGTCCAAAACACTGGAATTATACGTCTAAATCACTGGAATAATACGTCCAAATCACTAGAATAAAATGGCAAAATCACTGGCATTGTACATCCAAATAACTGGAATTATATGTTCAAATCACTGGAATTATACGGCAAAATCACTGGAATTAAATGGCAGTACCACTGGACATATACAGAAGTGAAGGGAATCCAAATTGCCTCTTTTTCCTGCCAGTATACATACGGACTGTCTGATATGCCTACTTGGATGCTGTCACTCATATAATCCTCCACCATTCTTCCAATGGTGACAGAATCATATGCAGTGACAGTAGACATGTCAGTAATCATTGGCAGGTCCTTCAGTCCAGACCAGATGTCAGCTTTCGCTCCTGACTGCCCTGCATCACCACCAGCGGGTGGGCTACGAAATCTTATCCTTTTCCTTGCAGCCCCAGTGGTGGGAGAAATTGAAGGAGGAGCTGTTGATGGGTCACGTTCCGCTTGAGTTGACAATTTACTCATTAGCAGGTCTTTGTACCTCTGCACACTTGTGTCTGCCAGAAAGAGAGATACAAAGTAGGCTTTAAACCTAGGATCGAGCACGGTGGCCAAAATGTAGTGCTCTGATTTCAACAGATTGACCACCCTTGAATCCTGGCAAAGTGAATGAAGGGCTCCATCCACAAGTCCAACATACTTCCCGGAATCGCTCCGTCTTAGCTCCTTCTTCAATTTCTCCAGCTGCTTCTGCAAAAGCCTGATGAGGGGAATGACCTGAATTCATCTAGCAGTGTCTGAACTGACTTCACGTGTGGCAAGTTCGAAGGGTTGGAGAACCTTGCACAACGTTGAAATCATTCTCCACTGCGCTTGAGTCAGGTGCATTCCCCCTTCTTTGCCTATATCGTAGGTGGATGTATAGGATTGAATGTCCTTTTGCTGCTCCTCCATCCTCTGAAGCATATAGAGTGTTGAATTCCACCTCATTACCACCTCTTGCTTCAGGTGATGGCATGTCATGTTCAGGAGTGTTTGATGGAGCTCCAGTCTACGGCACGCAGTGGCTGAATGCCGAAAGCGGCCAGAATCTCCTGCACGTCCCTGTCAGATATTGTATATTGTAGCCTGCATAGGAACGAGTTGGTGTTTGCGAGATGCTGCTACTGGTGCCGCTGCTGTTGTTGCTGCGGGAGGCCATACATCTACCCAGTGGGCTGTCACAGTCATATAGTCCTTAGTCTGCCCTGTTCCACTTGTCCATGGTTAAGTAGACAGTGGATACAACTTCATTTTGTAGGTTACTAAGGACACTTTTTCTGATGTCTCTGTACATTCTCGGTATCGCCTACATAGAGAAGTGGAACCTAGATGAGATTTGATACCGGGGACACAGTACCTCAAACAATTCTCTAAGTCCCACTGAACTAATGGCAGATACTGGACGAACGTCTAACACCAACATAGCTGTCAAGGCCTCAGTTATCCGCTTTGCAAAAGGATGACTGATGTCATATTTCATCTTCCTCACAAAGGACTGTTGGACAGTCAATTGCTTATTGGAAGTAGTACAAGTGGTCTTCCGACTTCCCCTCGGGGATGACGGTCGACTCCCAGCAGCAACAACAGCAGCGGCAGCAACCAGAGCTGGCCCTAGGCATAGGCAAACTAGGCAATTGCCTAGTGCATCTGGTATGCCTAGGGGCACAAGCAGCTTCTGGTGATTAAAATGATATGTGGCATGCCTATATTCTGTGTGTAGCATTTCGTATGCAGATACAGTTACAGTCGCACACAGTATATAGGCATGCCGCATATCATTTTAATCAGCAGTAGCTGCTTGTGCATTCTAGCCACATAGCAATGCAAATAAGATGCATTTTCATAAAAAATAAGCACCCGACGTTAGCAGAGCTGCCAGATGACATGCCAACTATATGTGTCATTATGTGTAAAAGGGCATTAATAATGTGTAACATATGTGTAAGGGGCACAGTGTGTCATGTGTATAAGGGCACTAATAATGTGCGGCATATGTGTAAGGGACATTATGTGTGTCATTATGTGTATAAGGGCATTAACAATGTGTGGCATATGTGTAAGGGAAATCATGTGTATAAGGGCATTAATAAGGGTTGGCATAATGTGTAAGGAGCATTATGTTTAACACATACCTTTTTGGGCTGTGCACCGAATGTGCACACTGTTCTTATTTAAATTACAGGGGGTAGGGAAAAAAAAGGACTGCTATGGGTGGGAGGTAATGGTGCTGGGAAAGGGGTGCAGGGTCAGAGGTGGAACTAGCGGTGGTGCTAGGGGGCACCAGCCAAAATCTTGCCTAGGGCATCATATTGGTTAGGGCCGGCTCTGGCAGCAACAGCAGGCGTACCACTCAAGGATCCTACAGAGGAATCCCGGTTTGGAAAGGACTCCTCAGTCTTGACAGTGACATGGCCTGCAGGACTACTGACATTCCTGACTGGAGGAGAAAGATGAGGTTGAGGGAGTTGGTGGTGTGGCTTGCAGGAGCTTGGGTACAAGAGGAAGAAGGGATTTAGGTGTCAGTGGACTGCTTGCGCTCTTACCCAAAGTTCACAACTTGACACTGACTTATGATGAATGCACAGAAGGTGATGTATAAGGGAGGATGTTCCTTGGTGGTTAACATCCTTACCCCTACTTATTACAGATTGACAGAGGCAACTGATGACTTTACACCTGTTGTCAGGATTTGTGGAGAAATAATTCCACACCGAAGAGGTGGCTTTTTTGGTAGTTTGCCCAGGCATCACAATGGGCTTCTTCATCCCACGGACAACAGGTGTCTCCCTCGGTGCCTGACTTAAACAAACCACATCATTATCAGAATACTAATTGTCAACTTCCTCCTCAGAGCCAGCAACACCCATATCCTCATCCTGGTGTACTTTAACAGTGACATCTTCAATTTCAATATCAGGAATTGGACTGTGGGTGCTACTTCCAGCACTTGCAGGGGGGCGTGCAAATGGTGGAAGGAGCCAACTCTTCCCATCCAGTGTTGGGAAGGTCAGGCATCGCAACTGCTGACAGACTTGGACTCTCCTTGGGGATTTGTGATACCATCTCAGAACGCACAGTTCTTTTCTGTGCTTTTTCCAGCTTAACTCTTTTAATTTTTCTAGCGGGAAGATGAGGGCTTCCATCGTCATGTGAAGCTGAACCACTAGTCATGAACATAGGCCAGGGCCCCAGCCGTTCCTTGTCACTCTGTATTATAAATGGCATATTGGCAAGTTTACGTTTCTCCTCAGACGATTTAAATTTCTTTTTTGGGGGGTCTTTGTACTGAACTTTGGATTTTGGGATTTTACATGCCCTCTACTATCACATTGGGCATCGGCCTTGACAGACGACGATGGCATTTCATCGTCTATGCCATGGCTAGTGGCAGCAGCTTCAGCACTAGGAGGAAGTGGTTCTTGATTTTTCCCTATTTTATCCTCCACATTTTTGTTCTCCATTATTTTTCTGGAGTTATATAACACAATATGCGGCACAGGAATGATTGATGGCTGATGCACAGGACACTACAACTGGTCTGATGCATGACAACACAGCAACACTGTAAGGGACTTGTTGTTATTGTTGTTATTATTATTATTATTATACAGCAGCACTGGACATATGGCAGCAGAGTATACCACTGTGACTGCCTGGTCACTGGAATGACTGATGGCTGATGCACAGGACACTACCACTGGACTGATGCAGGACAACATAGCAACACTCTTAGGGGCTTGTTATTATTGTTATACGGCAGCACTGGACATATGGCAGAAGAGTATACCACTGTGACTGCCTGGTCACTGGAATGACTGATGCACAGGACACTACCACAGGTCTGATGCAGGACAACACAGCAACACTCTAAGGGACTTGTTGTTGTTATTATTATTATTATACGGCAGCACTGGACATATGGCAGCAGAGTATACCACTGTGACTGCCTGGTCACTGGAATGACTGATGGCTGATGCACAGGACACTACCACAGGTCTGATGCAGGACAACGCAGGAACACTGTAAGGGAATTGTTGTTATTATTATTATTATTATTATACAGCAGCACTGGACATATGGCAGCAGAGTATACCACTGTGACTGCCTGGTCACTGGAATGACTGATGGCTGATGCCATTGGCAAGCATTTATCAACAAAATAGTCCCTGCCAATTCGATAACCCTAAAAAACGGAATGAGTCCGGATACACGGGAAGCAAATGAAAAGAAGATTCCACATCTATCTTAGCCATGAGGGCCCTGGAGCCATAAGCCTGCACCAAGTCCAGAGCATCATCAAATGACTGATATCCTACAGAACAATGTTATGGGGATATTGCATCATTAACCGAGGACCCTGATGGGTAAGGCAGGTGCTGAATCAGCCGAATCTTGCCTGGAGTTTTCTTAGGGACTACCCGTATGGGTGATATGATCAAATTCTCCAACGGAGCTCGTGGAAAGGGACCCGCCATCCAACCTAACCTAACTTCCCCGTTGACTTTTTCCCAAAGAACTTTAGGAAAATCCCAGGCCGACTGCAAGTTTCTGGGGGAATGAACCACCACCTCCCTTTCAACTGGAAGATGAAAACCAAAACGAAAAACAGACAACAAAAATTCAGCATCAACATGGTTCGGGTACCAATCCAACCACTTGGTCATAGCTGCCAATCGTACTGGGGTAGGGGCCCCACTTAGAGACAACGCCGCTGGTTGGCTTAGTTGCTGTGGCAACTCCAGGCTTAGAAGCCTGCTTACCTGAGCAAAAGCAGTTGGAAGCGGGATGGGCCCTGCTGCAATTCAGACAGATGTGTCAAAAATGACAACGCTGCCCCAGGGCACAGGAGGAGTTGTTAAACGCATAACATTTACCCTTCGCTGTCAGTGGAAAAACTGCACGGCGCACCCCGGCTGCGCGGCGAGACAAAAAATTCTCAGATGATGCACGGGAATTGCCAGAAGGTGACTGCTGCACTTCAGAGGCTGCTGACAGCGCCTCCTTACTACCCTGTGCGGATCTCGTAATGTCCAACCAGACTTCGACATCCTTACAGCCAAGCTCAATGACTTCCAAACAATCCTGTTTGCGCCTGAATTCCTCATCGTACACTTTCCACTCGGTATCTTTGTATTTGCGTTGCATCTCATGCACGAGGTGGATATATCTAATAATATTTAAAAATTCACCTTGCTGATCTTCTAAATAGCAAGCTGCAAATACGCAAAATCCAGCCAACCAGTTGTCATATGACTGGAAGGCATCAACCCCTATACCTCCTTTTGCATTCGCTGTGCGAGACTCCTTCTTCGCTGTATTAGTAAACATGTTGACATACTCTCCCCTGCGGATCCACTTCAGACAGCTATCCCGCAGCCCCTGCAGCACCGCAGTATATTCGCAATGCACCACGCCCGGCAAATTGCGACGCATCCTAACCCGACGCACACTAGAAGACAAACTTCGCCACTTGCCATCCCTCCTGTGAGCCTCACATCGCGCATACCACCCCACCCGCTTCTTAGCCTTGGTTGCGCTATTTGCAGACTCCAATGACATGGATGACGACGCCGTTGACGAAGACCTGCTGTCAAAACTACGGGACCCCGATGGCAACGAATCCTGGCTAGAAACAGATCTCGACATAGACTCATCAACTGAACCAGGAGGATCACCTTGCGCTGACCCCGATGAGGACGATAGCAATTCATCTTCCTCGGCATCTCTGTCATCACCGCTCGAAGCACCTGTAACAGAGGGGACAAAAACCGGAGCCGAAGCCCCTCTAGCAGAATATAAGGCATCAGACACAGTATCTAGCCTCTGAACCACTGGACCTGGCACCGGCGCACCAGCACCCATCTGAGATGCGGCTGCGCTAATGTCCTGCAGGCCCGAAGCAACAGAGCCATAGCATCACCAGAAGAGCTGGGTTTGGAAACTATGCCCCCTGCGCCGGCCGAAGTCAACAGCCCATCCGCAGCCATAGCCGCCACCATTGGGGACAGCACAGAATCCACGGCCGCCATGGCTGATGCCAGCGCCGTAGGATCGACACTGGGTACACTGCTAACCCCAGCACTTCCTTGACTACTCCTAGTCCTCCTCCTTGCCCGCAGCAGTCCCTGCATGAGACAATATCCCTGTGTGCCTGCACCCAGTCTGCTGTGTCCCTGAGGAAACTGCGAGCTCTGTCCCGCAGCAGCAGTACTATTCACACAGCCAGCACCCCCCCCATGTGCCCTGCCCGAGCTGCGGGCACCAACACTGCCCCCCAATTGATCCAGACCACATAAACCCCCCCCCCCCGGGACCGCAGCACCTCTGCCTAACACACCAGCTCCAGTGCCTACTCCCCGGCAGTTCATAGCTGTACTAGATTCCACTGAGCTGGGCGCCGCATCCTGCCCCAGCTGCGCTGAGCAAGGAGCAGGACGACTGCGGACCATGGCTGCCCTGCTCTCTCCCGCCCACTGCCTTGCTAGCATTGCTATGGGCTGATCGTGTACCGGCCGCAGGCCAGGCATGTCAGCTCCATGATGCTCCCCCCTCACATCGCGCACCCTCTGGCCATGAGGAGGAGACATGTCCAGCGATGAGGGGGAAGGAGCCGCTGGAAGCCTCTGCTCCATGCGACCCCTCCACCACCCGCCGCTAGCAACCACAGGGGGGAATGCATTAACAATGGGGGCTATCAATGGCTCAGAGACCCGGGCAGCATCGGCATCCTCCTCATCGCGATACCGCGCCGGGGTCCTGAGATCATGGTGAGGATGGGGCATACAGGCTGTCAATACTACACTGCCTGACAAGTGTAAAAACTGACAAATTAAAACTGACAAGCAGTCTAAATTAAACATTAAGGACACTGCACCCTAAGTAAGTGACAAGTAGGCCTAAACCCCTGGGAATAGGGAGAAAAAGCTCTTACCAGTCCAAAACTTCTAGAAAAGAGGCTGATCCAAACTGACCAGCACCCTGAGCTAACATAGATGCCACCCCTACTCTCTGCACCCATAGGCTAAAACACTCTCTTCTGTTTTCCAAGCCCATCCCCAGCCTGAGGGGTTTAACCCACTCCTGTCCTATTCTGTCCCTTCGTTTCACAAATGGAAAAACATTAAATGGTGAGTGTGATGCAAACAGTTTTGCAGCTGTCCGCTGACTGAGGGTCATTTTTGCACAGTGTACACATGCAATCGCACACTTGCACGGGGGGGGGGGGAATTTTCACTTCCCCTGAGCGGTGACTATCTGATCACAGGACAGTGCAATTTGCAACACAGCGATCAGGTCTGAATTAGGCCCATAGTCTTACTGGTGCATACTGTACTACTGTGCTACTAAGGGCATACTGTAAGACTGTGCTACTAGGGCATACTCTTACTGAGGCATAATGTAATACTGTGCTACTAGGGCATACTCTTATTGGGGCATACTGTAATAGTGTTCTACTGGGGCATACTGTAATACTGTGCTACTGGGACATACTCAGTCTTTTACTGGGGCACACTGTAATACTGTGCTGCTGGGGCATACTGTTAAACTGCTACTGGGACATACTCAGTCTTTTATTGGGGCATACTGTAATATTGTACTGCTGGGGCATACTGTAATACTGTGGTACTGGAGCGTACTCATACTCGGGCATACTGTAATATTGTGCTGCTGGGGCATACTGTAATACTGTGGTACTGGAGCATATTCTTACTGGGGCATACTGTAATACTGTGCTACTGGGGCATACTCTTACTGGGGCATACTGTAATACTGTGCTACTGGGGCATACTCTTACTGGGGCACACTGTAATACTGTTCTGCTGGGGCATACTCTTATTGGGACATACTGTAATACTGTTCTACTGGGGCATACTGTAATACTGTGCTGCTGGGGCATACTGTAATACTGTGCTACTGGGGCATACTCTTACTGGGGCATACTGTAATACTGTGCTACTGGGGCATACTCTTACTGGAGCATACTGTAATAATGTGCTGCTGGGGCATACTCTTACTGGGGCATACTCTTACTAGAGATGTGCACCGAAAATATTTCGGGTTTTGTGTTTTGGTTTTGGATTCGGTTCCGCGGCCGTGTTTTGGATTCGGACGCATTTTGCCAAAACCTCCCTGAAATTTTTTTGTCGGATTCGGGTGTTGTTTTTTTTTTTTAAAAACCCTCAAAAACAGCTTAAATCATAGAATTTGGGGGTAATTTTGATCCCATAGTATTACTAACATCAATAACCAAAATTTCCACTCCTTTCCAGTCTATTCTGAACACCTCATACCTCACAATATTATTTTTAGTCCTAAAATTTGCACCGAGGTTGCTGGATGACAGAGGAAAGATGTCCACCTCCTCCTTATCATCCGATTCATCACCCCTTTCACTGTGTACGTCCCCCTCCTCACAGAGTATTAATTCATCCCCACTGGAATCCACCATCTCAAGTCCCTGTGTACTTTCTGGAGGCAATTGCTGGTGAATGTCTCCACGGAGGAATTGATTATAATTCATTTTGATGAACATCATCTTCTCCACATTTTCTGGAAGTAACCTCGTACGCCGATTGCTGACAAGGTGACCGGCTGCACTAAACACTCTTTCGGAGTACACACTGGAGGGGGGGTAACTTAGGTAAAATAAAGCCAGTTTGTGCAAGGGCCTCCAAATTGCCTCTTTTTCCTGCCAGTATACGTACGGACTGTCTGACGTGCCTACTTGGATGCTGTCACTCATATAATCCTCCACCATTCTTTCAATGGTGACAGAATCATATGCAGTGACAGTACACGACATGTCAGTAATCGTTGGCAGGTCCTTCAATCCGGACCAGATGTCAGCACTCGCTCCAGACTGCCTTACATCACCACCAGCAGGTGGGCTCGGAATTCTTAGCCTTTTCATCGCAGCCCCAGTTGCGGGAGAATGTGAAGGAGGAGCTGTTGATGGGTCACGTTCCGCTTGAGTTGACAAGTGTCTCACCAGCAGGTCTTTAAATACGTGCAGACTTGTGTCTGCCAGAAAGAGAGATACAACGTAGGCTTTAAACCTAGGATCGAGCACGGTGGCCAAAATGTAGTGCTCTGATTTCAACAGATTGACCACCCGTGAATCCTGGTTAAGCAAATTAAGGGCTCCATCCACAAGTCCCACATGCCTAGCGGAATCGCTCCATTTTGGCTCCTCCTTCAATCTCTCCAGCTTCTTCTGCAAAAGCCTGATGAGGGGAATGACCTGACTCAGGCTGGCAGTGTCTCAACTGACTTCACGTGTGGCAAGTTCAAAGGGTTGCAGAACCTTGCACAACGTTGAAATCATTCTCCACTGCGCTTGAGTAAGGTGCATTCCCCCTTCTTTGCCTATATCATAGGTAGATGTATAGGCTTGAATGGCCTTTTGCTGCTCCTCCATCCTCTGAAGCATATAGAGGGTTGAATTCCACCTCGTTACCACCTCTTGCTTCAGATGATGGCGGGGCAGGTTCAGGAGTGTTTGCTGGTGCTCCAGTCTTCGGCACGCAGTGGCTGAATGCCAAGAGTGACCTGAAATACTTCGGGCCACCGACAACATCTCTTGCATGCCCCTGTCATTTTTCAAACAATTCTGCACCACCAAATTCAATGTATGTGCAAAACATGGGACGTGCTGGATTTTGCCCACATGTAATGCACGCACAATATTGGTGGCGTTGTCCGATGTCACAAATCCCCAGGAGAGTCCAATTGGGGTAAGCCATTCTGCAATGATGTTCCTCAGTTTCCGTAAGAGGTTGTGAGCTGTATGCCTCTAATGGAAAGCGGTGATACAAAGCGTAGCCTGCCTAGGAATGAGTTGGTGTTTGTGAGATGCTGCTACTGGTGCCGCCGCTGCTGTTCTTGCTGCGGGAGGCAATACATCTACCCAGTGGGCTGTCACAGTCATATAGTCCTGAGTCTGCCCTGCTCCACTTGTCCACATATCCATGGTTAAGTGGACATTGTGTACAATTGCATTTTTTAGGACACTGGTGACTCTTTTTCTGACGTCTGTGTACATTCTCGATATCGCCTGCCTAGAGAAGTGGAACCTAGATGGTATTTGGTACCGGAGACACACTACCTCAAGCAATTCTCTAATTCCCTGTGAATTAACGGTGGATACCGGACACACGTTTAACACCACCACTGCTGTCAAGGCCTGAGTTATCCGCTTTGCAGCAGGATGACTGCTGTGATATTTCATCTTCCTCGCAAAGGACTATTGGACAGTCAATTGCTTACTGGAAGTAGTACAAGTGGTCTTCTGACTTCCCCTCTGGGATGACAATCGACTCCCAGCAGCAACAACAGCAGCGCCAGCAGCAGTAGGCGTTACACTCAAGGATCCATCGGAGGAATCCCAGTTAGGAGAGGACTCGTCAGACTTGCCAGTGACATGGCCTGCAGGACTATTGGCTTTCCTGTCTAAGGAGGAAATTGACACTGGGGGAGTAGGTGGTGTGGTTTGCAGGAGCATGGTTACAAGAGGAAGGGATTTAGTGGTCAGTGGACTGCTTCCGCTGTCATCCAAAGTTTTTGAACTTGTCACTGTCTTCTGATGAATGCGGTCCAGGTGACGTATAAGGGAGGATGTTCCTAGGTGGTTAACGTCCTTACCCCTACTTATTACAGCTTGACAAAGGCAACACACGGCTTGACACCAGTTGTCCGCATTTCTGTTGAAATAATTCCACACCGAAGAGCTGATTTTTTTTGTATTTTGACCAGGCATGTCAATGGCCATATTCGTCCCACGGACAACAGGTGTCTCCCCGGGTGCCTGACTTAAACAAACCACCTCACCATCAGAATTCTCCTTGTCAATTTCCTCCCCAGCGCCAGCAATACCCATATCCTCATCCTGGTGTACTTCAACAGTGACATCCTCAATTTGACTATCAGGAACTGGACTGCAGGTGCTCCTTCCAGCACTTGCAGGGGGCGTGCAAATGGTGGAAGGCACAACCTCTTCCCGTCCAGTGTTGGGAAGGTTAGGCATCGCAACCGACACAATTGCACTGTCCTTGGGGATTTGTGATTTAGAAGAACGCACAGTTCTTTGCTGTGCTATTGCCATCTTAACTCTTTTAAGTTTTCTAGCAGGAGGATGAGTGCTTCCATCCTCAGGTGAAGCTGAACCACTAGCCTTGAACATAGGCCAGGGCCTCAGCCGTTCCTTGCCACTTCGTGTCGTAAATGGCACATTGGCAAGTTTACGCTTCTCCTCAGACGATTTTGATTTAGATTTTTGGGTCATTTTACTGAGCTTTATTTTTTTGGATTTTACATGCTCTCTACTATGACATTGGGCATCGGCCTTGGCAGACGACGTTGATGGCATTTCATCATCTCGGCCATGACTAGTGGCAGCAGCTTCAGCATGAGGTGGAAGTGGATCTTGATCTTTCCCTATTTTACCCTCCACATATTTGTTCTCCATTTTTTAATGTGTGGAATTATATGCCAGTAATATATCAATAGCAATGGCATACTACTATATATACTGCGCACAACTGAAATGCACCACACGTGTTGATGGATAGTATACTTGACGACACAGAGGTAGGTAGAGCAGTGGCCTACTGTACCGTACTGCTATATATTATATATACTGGTGGTCAGCAAACTGTGCAAAACTGAAATGCACTACAGGTATGGATAGATAGTATACTTGATGACACAGAGGTAGGTAGAGCAGTGGCCTACTGTACCGTACTGCTATATATTATATCTACTGGTGGTCATCAAACTGTGCAAAACTGAAATGCACCACAGGTATGGATGGATAGTAAACTTGACGACACAGAGGTAGGTAGAGCAGTGGCCTACTGTACCGTACTGCTATATATTATATATACTGGTGGTCAGCAAACTGTGCAAAACTGAAATGCACCACAGGTATGGATGGATAGTATACTTGACGACACAGAGGTAGGTAGAGCAGTGGCCTACTGTACCGTACTGCTATTTATTATATATACTGGTGGTCAGCAAACTGCAAAACTAAAATGCACCACAGGTATGGATGGATAGTATACTTGATGACACAGAGGTAGGTAGAGCAGTGGCCTACTGTACCGTACTGCTATATATTATATATACTGGTGGTCAGCAAACTGTGCAAAACTGAAATGCACCACAGGTATGGATGGATAGTATACTTGATGATACAGAGGTAGGTAGAGCAGTGGCCTACTGTACCGTACTGCTATATATTATATATGGTGGTGGTCAGCAAACTGTGCAAAACTGAAATGCACCACAGGTATGGATGGATAGTATACTTGACGACACAGAGGTAGGTAGAGCAGTGGCCTTCTGTACCGTACTGCTATATATTATATATACTGGTGGTCAGCAAACTGTGCAAAACTGAAATACACCACAGGTATGGATGGTATAGTATACTTGATGACACAGAGGTAGAGCAGTGGACTACTGTACCGTACTGCTATATATATATAGTTATACTGGTGGTCAGCAAAATTCTGCACTGTCCTCCTACTATATACTACAATGCAGCACAGATATGGAGCGTTTTTTAGGCAGAGAACGTGTAATACTGGTGGTCACTGGTCAGCAAAACTCTGCACTGTCCTCCTACTATATAATACTGCTGGTCCCCAGTCCCCACAATAAAGCAATTAGCACACTGAGCACAGATATTTGCAGCACACTGAGCACAGATATGGAGCGTTTTTCAGGCAAAGAACGTAGATATTTGCACTTGCAGCACACTGAGCACAGATATGTGCAGCACACTGAGCACAGATATTTGCAGCCCACTGAACATAGAAACTGAGAGGACGCCAGCCACGTCCTCTCACGATCATCTCCAATGCACGAGTGAAAAATGGCGGCGACGCGCGGCTCCTTATATAGAATACGAATCTCGCGAGAATCCGACCGCGGGATGATGACGTTCGGGCGCGCTCGGGTTAATTGAGCAAGGCGGGAGGATCCGAGTTGCTCTGATCCGTGGAAAAAAAAAGGTGATCCCGAGGATCCGAACCCGCTCATCACTAATATATATATATGTTGCGATTGGCTGGCACTCTAAACTTACACCAACTCCCACGGTGCACGCAAAAGGGAATTTAAACAGCAAACAAATCAGGGCACTCGTGGTGTATAACTCCAAAAGAACAACTCTGTAAGCAGAAAGACTAGCAACGTTTCGGGCTTTAATTGCCCGTCGTCAGGCAGAAGAGACTCTTCTGCCTGACGATGGGCAATTAAAGCCCGAAACGTTGCTAGTTGTTCTTTTGGAGTTATACACCACGAGTGCCCTGATTTGTTTGCTATATATATATATATATATATATATTATTTCTTTTGTTGGTGCTAAATCCCAGTGTACTATACTTTTTTAGTTTTCTGTGACACTGCTAGCCAGACCACAGTGCAGTCAGTCATACACGTATTGTGCAAAACTGTTGGTGAAACATTTTATGTACAAATTTGAGTGTGTGCTGTACTCCACTTCATGTTTGTTGATAGTTATGGAGGACGAACATTTGAGAGAAGAGCAGGACCATCTATGCTATGCTATGCTGAGCTGAAAACTCTGAGTACACACTGGAGGGTGGACAACTTAAGTAAAACAAAGCCAATTTGTGAAAAGTCCTCCAAATTGCTTTTTTTTCCTGCCACAATTGAAACAGACTGTTCCAATACTGACCTACCACATGCACACACACACATTCATGCTAGGGTTCATTTTTGTTGGAGCCAATTAACCTACTAGTATATTTTTGGAGTGTGGGAGGAAACCGGAGTTCCCAAGGTAACCCATGCAAGCACCGGGAGAATATACAAACTCCACACAGTTAGAGCCATGGTTGGAATTGAACCCATGACTTCAGTGCTGTGAGGCAGTAATGCTTGGTTACTTTATGGAGTCATACAGTTTATTAAACTGCCATCCTGTCTGCCACTGCAGTGTCATTTTATTTCCTAGATGTGCCATGTTTGAACTTGAACTGCCACATTTGTGCAATCCACTGCTGTCACTTAGCTTAGTCAGCCAGCTATAGTAGTTTGGTGCAACCTTTAGGCCTAAAGCGGATAAAAACAATATTGTGAGCTGCGAAGTGTTCAAAATTGACTGGAAATGATTGGACATTAATGTTATTGAAGTTAATAATAATGTAGGAACAAAAACAGGCCCAAATTATGTTATTTTAGCTATTTTTATGATTTTTCTAAAAAAAAATACAGATCCAAAACAAATACAGATACAAAACAAATATAGATACAAAACTCACAAGGGTGATTTTGGCAAAATCAATCCAGATCCAAAACACGAAGGAGATACAGATCCAAAACAAAAAAAGAAAACCAGAGAAAAGGACTGGAGCACATCTCTACTTGTTAACATGGGCAATAGAATTATGAATTGTCTCTAAAGTCTCCTATGTACTGAATCAGATAATAAAAACTCACACTTTATGATTCGGCTTCTATTCTCCGTGAATAGCCTTTAAAAAGACTTTATTTGCGAGATAGGTCCTAGGCGGGTGTGGTATGGTATGCCGGCGGTCGGGCTCCCGGCGAGCAGCATACCGGACCGCCGGCTTACTGACAGTGTGGCGAGCACAAATGAGCCCCTTGCAGGCTCGCTGCGCTCGCCACGCTGCGCTGCGGACATGGTGGCGCGTTATGCGCGCCACGCTATTTTATTCTCCCTCCAGGGGGGTCGTGGACCCCCACAAGGGAGAATAAGTGTCGGTATGCCGGCTGTCGGGATTCCGGCGCCGGTATACTGTGCGCCGGGATCCCGACAGCCGGCATACTGAAGACCACCCGTCCTAGACTGACTGAATTTTCTCTCTCTGCTATCTGGTATTATTATGGGTTTATCATCAACTCTTTTTCCAACTGCTGGTATATACTGTAGCAGTGCAGCACTGGACAGCTCCCAGACACAAAGAAAGGCTCAGCCCTGTTGGTTTCCCATAGGGTAGGGAGTCAAGTTCGGTCTTTCTGTCACTCCCGTAACATTGCGCAGCTGCCCTAAGAGGTGGGTGGTGATTGCTTGTAATCTTCCCTTTCTACCTGTGAGTCACAGGAGGCTGTCATCCTCCAAGAGTCACCTCACCGAAAAGAAGTCATCTTACTCAAAGAAGACTAACTCCCTGCAGTTTAATAGCTCACCCTTTCATATAATATATAGCAGTGATTGCCTACCAATTCACCAGGGCACCAATACTTCTCCCTCCCTTATGGTTCCCCTAGCAACACACAGTACTTCTCGAGTCTTGCACCAGGGTCATGACTTCAGCTGAGCCCAGGTGCCATAGGAACACTCTCAATCTGAGCATGGAAACTCAGCAGCTGCAGCTCAGGTAGTAGGGGCACTGCATTGTAAATCTCCATCTGCAAGTATCTTTTCTCCCACTGCTTCTCAAGAAATATTGGCACCACAGTATGATACGCCACATTGGTGGGGTATCATATGTGCTTCAGCCATCATAATTAGTATTTGTTCTTGCACCATCCCCTTTCCGGGTGCAAGAGATCCATCCGAAACAGGCATCCCAAATGCGTATGAATACCTTTAGCAAGCTGGAAGTTGCAATGGACACACAATGACACTCCCATGACACTCTTATCAGACAGAGCCACTCTGTCTGTCTCAATACTCACTGCCCAGAAATGCTGACTTGACATAAGTCTCTCTCTGTGTACATGATATCTGACACATCTCATGGTACATGTGCACACCATATTTTCTGCTTTAGGTGCTTTGGTGAATGCTCATTCAGCTAGAAATAGGGAGATGCATGTGTTTCTTCAGATGAGTCCTACTCAGAATCATCCCACTGTGGCCCTAATTCATATCCCAAAGGATCTAAGGCACATTGTGCAAACAACTGATGCACATGAGCAGTATGGGTCTTGCACCATTGGACACATTACAGCAGCAGACATCAAGAGAGTGACAGTCTGATGCCATTTGGGGGCAGGAAGGGGGTGTAGATTGGTTCCATTTCCCAAAATGGAAGCATGGTGCCAATGTTTTGGGGGAGTGCTGAGGCAAGTATCTCTGTAGGAGCTTTGGCGGACAGCCAATGGTGTTACAGGAGATCCGATGGATCACTAATGCAGGCAGAAGGCGTCTACCTATACAAGGTGATTCCTGCTGCACTACCATATTAGAGCATTGCTGATGCTCAGTCCAACCACATAAGAAATAGGCCTTATATGCAAATGGAAAACTGCAAAAGAAATGTGGCAGAGACTGCATTAAAGAGTACAGATGGCCTTCAACCCCTATGTTTTGGTTTTGTATTGTTTGTTTTTGTTGTGTTTCTAATTGTACAAAATCACCATCACGTGTTTTGGATCTATATATATTTTTTTAAATATGCTAAAAAAAATGCTACAATGATGTAACTCGGCACTTTTTTATTCCTCCAGTATTATTTACATCAATAACATTAATTTCTAGTCAATTTTGATAACCTCACAGCTCATAATATTGTTTTCACCAATATTGGCCAAAGGCTGCAATGAGTTGGCTGGTTGCTAAGTGACAGAGCAGTGACACAAACACGCGGCACTTTAAAACACATCCACTGTATCTTATGAAACATTGCCACACGGCAGTGGTAGAAAAGAAAAGTGGTGAAACAAGGAATTGTTCTTGTTCTTTTATTGCCAAAAATGCGTGTGATGACACAGCTTATGCTGGTTAAAATGATATGCGGCATGTTTATGTGCTGTGTGCACCCGCGGTTGTATCTGCATTCAAAATGCTATGTAAAGTAGCAGTTCGTATGCAGATACTGCCACGGTCGCACACAGAATATAGGCATGACACATATAATTTTAATCAACATAAGCTGCTTGTGTACCTTATTCACATCGTTTTGTTAATAAGAAGCATTTTAATGGAAAAAGTTGCATGCAAAGATACTCATTGCCACTGAACCATGCCATGGCATGACTAGAATGGCTGTTTAATGTGCAGGGAGGCTAGATGTAAGTGGACACGTGTACTTTGAATGGTTTCAGTACCTTGCATAAAATGAAAAGAATTCTGTGCTATACTGGACTAACAACCACAATAATCACTGCGCTTGGTGTCCTTTTTTTGCAAAAATAATATCTATAATGAAAAACCTTTATGCTTCTGCTTTCTATTAATAAAGAGGAGGCTTGTAATATATTTAAAAATACCCCACAATAAAACTATACAAACATATAATGACACACATCACAAATATACCTGCATGAAATGAATGTATAATTACACCATTCTATTTAGAATATCCACACTCTTGCTAAATTGCAACACTGTTGGTTTACTATGGTGCATACATACATACGTGATGATATCGTGTATGATGAGTCTGACTCATACCCATCGTCCACAATATCGTCCAGCGTGAATGCACTATGTCGCTGATGATGCGCATCACTGTGCTTTGTCAGCGACATCCTCCGTCGGACCTGCATGAAGGTTCGACAGTTGTTATCACCAGTAAGGGACCATGCTGCCGAATGCAACATGGCACCCGCTCCCACCGGCCATCGTTCATCGCTGCCGGCATTGGCAAGTATGTATGCACTTGCCAATGCCGGGTCCCGTTGCTGACGACATCACATCATATGTTATGTCATCCTAGTGTGTGTATAGCATTAGATATTTATTTAGCTCTGTAGATCATTTGTTGCCAATCCTTAACTAGTAACAAGTAGCAGCAGACAGCAAGCAGCTTTGTAAAAGTTGCTAGTATACTGGCGTCCCTGTTTTATGTACACTTTGCAGCAGAATTTCCTATTAATCTCCAGCAGAAATATGAGCAGTTGGCAATAACATTTTGCTCAGATATGTCCAAATATCATATTTGCGCCGGCTGAAATCGAATATGAGATGAATGACTCAATTTGTAAAATTTAAAAATTATATTTGATAAACATTCATCAAAGAGAGGATATCCCACCCCTCAGAAATAAAACACAAGCAATTGCTGTACAATAAAAAAAAAAAACACTTTGTAGGATCCCACTAGGTAAACCCTTTTAGATGTAATGTCCACAATTTCTGGCTAGGACACTGTTCCACATTTGCCCACAAGTTCAATTAGGTATGAGGTAATTTACCAGACTGGATTCCAGATAAGTCCCCTAGGTCTCTCTTGCAGTTGAGAACCAAATGGCAGAAGGGGATGAGTCCAAGTCAAATGAAGAACTTGTGTCAGAATTTCATCCTAGTGGAAGCTGATAGGTCCAAAAGTTTGCCAGGAGGTGGATTGGGATGCTGGTGCTTGTGGTCCTACAAGCTGAAGCTCAACGCGTTTCGCTGGTCTGATGGGTGCCAGCTTCCTCAGGAGCATTTTTTATTGTACAGCAATTGCTTGTGTTTTATTTCTGAGGGGTGGGATATCCTCTCTTTGATGAATGTTTATTAAATATAATTTTTAAATTTTACAAATTGAGTCATTCATCTCATATTCGATTTCAGCCGGCGCCAGTACCTATTTTTCCTCTTTACCCGTATTATTTAGGGAACTGACCTTCCCAGTACAGGCTGCCGCTGACAGCGCACTTCATCTGTGTATTTTCAAATATCATATTTACTTGGATAGTAAGGATCCTTGACGCAAGCATGGCCATGCAAACTGGATGGTACAAGATGTTTCCTGGGGATTACGGACAGCAGTGGCTGAGCTAGCCAGGAGATGTAAGTTTCAAGTAAAGTACTGCTGCTCATTGCTGCTGCACTGCTGGGTACTGCCAGACAATGGAGCTGATGATCACTCTGACTCTCAGTATGCAAGCAGTGTGACAGTGGCGGGGGGTATGATGTCAACGCGATTCATCCTGTACAAACCCGGGACTTTCTCAAGACTTTTATTGCTGAAAATGCATGCAATGTGAATAAGATACATAAGCAGCTTATGTTGATTAAAACGATATGCGCATGCCTATATTCTCTGTGCATCTACGGCTGTATCTACATACAAAACGCTATGTATCATAGCATTTCATATTCATATACAGCCACAGTAACACACAGAATATAGGCATGCCACATATCATTTTAATCAGCATAAGCTGCTTGTGTTTTTGTATTTTATTCACACTGTTTTGTGAATAAGAAGCATTTTAATAGAAATAGTCGCACGCAAAGACGCTCATCCCTGCCAAGTCATGCCATGGCATGGTGTGACTAGAAGTACTGTTTAACGTGCATTGAGGCTAGATATAGGTGAACACATCTACACTTTGAATGCTTTCAGTACCATGCATAAAATAAAAGAATTCTGCACTCTACTGGACTAAGCCTCTCCCTATGTCATGGCATGTTGTGTATGCTTTAATGGTTTGCTACTATTCCTCCATTCGCAGAAGAATTTAAAGGGTGGAATTCCACCTTGCTACAGTTGGTGGCATGCCAAATTTGACTGTTCTTGCAGTTGCTACAATCTCCTACATGCTGTTGCTGAATGCCAAAAATGTCCTGAAGATTTTTTACCACAGACGGCATCTTCTGCATGCCCCTGTCATATTTGAAGAATTCTGTACCACCAAGTTTACAGTGTGCACAAAACATGGGGTGTATTCAAATTCACCCCATTTAAATGCTTTCACAATATTATTGATGTCATTAGAAATGACAAATCTTTAGGTGAGTCCTAGCAGGGTAAGCCATTATGCTATTACATCTCTTCGCATTTCTAACAGGTTGCCAGTGATACAAAGGGGTCGATTCAATTCGGCAACTTAAGAATAGCACCGGGAATTAGCTCCCGACGCTATTCAATTCAGCTGCTAGTTACCCGCAATTGTCGGGAATTCTTCTCTCATCTCCGGGGGGTGAGAGAAGAAAAACAACAAAAGTGCAGCCGCGCGGCCGGCGCGAGGCTGATTCTGTCAGGAATCAGCATCGCCGCGGGTAGTTAAGTCGGAGAATGCCCGTTCTCCCAACAAAACTACCTGTTAAGTCGGCGAAAACGGGCTTTTGACGACTTAACTTTAGCTGAATTGAATAGCGTCGGGAGCTAATTCCCGGCGCTATTCTTAAGTTGCCGAATTGAATCGACCCCAAAGAGTATCCTGTCTGTGAATGAGCTAGCGTTTTGTGTTACATACTGATGCTGCTGAAGGTGATACACCCACCCAGGAGGTGGTCGCAGTCATGCAATCTTTAGTTTGACCAGTACCACTTGTCCACATATCCGTTGTTACGTGGACAGTGGGTATAATGGCATTTTGTAGGACCTATAATTTTTTTCTTTACATCCTGGTACAGACGAGGAATTGTTTTTCGGGTAAAATGGACTTGAGATGGAATTTGGTAGTGGGTATAGAGGACCTCAATTAACTGTTTAAAACCAGACGCTTTAATAGCAGATATTGGCTACAGATCTAATACTAGCATAGCTGACATGGATTCAGTGATCTGTTGTGCAACTGGATGGCAGGCTTTATACTTGCTTCCTCTTGCAGAGGGCTGTTTTACAGTCAATTGTTGTTTGAAACTACTACTATTCTTCTTGGTCCCCTTCTGCAATGAAGAGTCACAGCAGCATCTGCAGCAGGCCTTGTGCTAAAGAATTCTTCTGAGGAATCCTGGATAGGGGAAGAGTCAGTTAACCATAGCAAATTAGATGCAAGAGAACTACTTTTGATCATTAATGAGGATATTGACAATGAAGGTGTTAAGGTGGAGATTGCATGTGCTGAGATCTAGCTGATGCTGGGCTGTATGGTATTATTTTGGCAGATTTTTTTAGATTTTGACATAAAGGTTTCATGAACTTGCTGCAAATCACATAAAAAGGAAAAGGTTCATAGATGGTGTACATCATTACCTCTCTAATGGCTTAAGGATCAGGTTTTAGGTAAAGATAATTCCACACATTTGTTGGTCTTTTGCCCAGGCATAACAATGGACTTCTTCCCATCATGTGCATGAACTGCTGCCACTTGTGCCTGACTTGCACAAACAACACCCTCGTCATCATTAACATCCTCATTAATGACATCAGCTACACACATATCCCCCTTATACTAATGCACTTCCACAATGACATCCTCAATTTCTTTGTCAACAGCTATATTTGTCTGCTCATCCCCACATTTGTAGAGGGTGCAGAAATGGTGGAAGGAGGCTTCTCTATGAGTAAAGAACCAGAAATGTAAGAATCACACATAGCTAACATGGATGCCCTTAGATTCTCCTAACATTTGTGACGTTTCTGAGCAGTTTGTTCTTCATCCTTGGTGTTTTTTCTGCACTGATTTGCCTGTTTTACATTTGACACCTCCTCTAGACTCTGAGTGAGAAGGTGTTGCATCATCATGTGAGGTTACAGAAGAAGATGCCTGACTGACAGCAGCTCCAGAACCACCAATCACAAATAAAGGCCATGGCCTGAGCCCTTTCTTGCCACTGTGTGTGGTGAGTGCCATGTTGGCAATTTTATGTTTTTTTGCATTAAGCTTTAATTGTACTTTGTAATATTGTTGTGATTTCAGGTGCCCTTTCTTAAACATGGCCTTGAGCACGGGCTTCAGTAGATGATAATGAAGGACTAGTATCACCATGACTGGGGGCAGGAGCTGCAGTGCTAGTACTTGGTTGTTGCTCCAGCTGTTCTATTGATTCTATTGATTCATCATGATCCTTATTAACTCACTGTGCAGATATTAGTAACACAGTGGCCCTGAACCTACTGAGCGTTAGTGTTTTATTCTAGTTTTTTAAAACAAGTGACCAGTGACAACCGTGACCACCACAAACAGTAGATGGCATTTTTTTGGGTTTTTAAAAGTGATTAGTGATGCCAGTGACCTCCACAAATAGTATATGGCCTTTTTTTAAAGCTTTCTTTTTTAAACCTGTGACACCAGTGACCTCCACAAACAGTAGATGGCTTTTTTTTTATAGTGTGACACAAAGTGCCCACTGCTCCTGCTTGAGCCTTGAACTTACTGTAGCTCCCTCTCTAAGTCCACTCCACACAGACACAGTGCCATAGCTTATATACAGACTTGTGCAGTAGTATGTAACTGTTTAAACAAGTGACTAGTGAAACTAGTGATCATCACAAACAGTAGCTGGCCTTTTTTATAACTTTTTCAGACAAGTGAGCAGTGACACCAGTGGCCACCACAAACAGTGAATGGCTTTTTTACAGTGTGACACAGACAAAGTGCCCACCGCACCTGCTTGAGACACAACCATAGCTCCCTTGCCGAGTCCACTCCACACAGACACAGTGCCCCTGACCTATATACAGACTTGTGCAGTAGTGTGAGACTGTGCAGTAGTTTAGAGGCTGTTAAGCTAAATAAACTTGCTTTCACGAAGAGTCCTGCCTGCCTACACCCAAACTGTGGTATCTCGAGTGTGACATGGAACCTGAATCATCATGGGAGGGACTTATATCAAATCTAAAACATGCATGTTATCCAACACCAAAAAATGTGATGTTTTGGAATCAGAGCAAGGCAGGAAAACCTGGGCCAGTGCTCATATTCTCTTGGAAACCGGAAGTTCAGGTGGGTCCAGTTTTCCGAGAACTCGGCTCACACAATTGCATTGAAGAATAAATCTGAACAATAAAATGTAATAAATATAAAAAAATATAGTACATCTATGTGATTTAGGTTAGTATATGTTAAACTATATGAAAAGTGCCATATCATTTATATAGTACCAATGTTTTATTAAAGAACAAATAAATTACTTCCATGAAGCGACCTTGCTACTTAGTATATTCCCTGAGAGCTAAGATCTGTTTCTGACTGTACTTGATGTTCAACCAGACAATCCAGTCATATAATATGCAAATGGCAAGCTTCAAGTTAAATAGAAGCAGAAAACTGAGTGCAAGCCATGGCAATGTGCCCAGAGCAAATGCATCATTAAAGAAACAAGGTTTGGGTAAAAGCTATAATCAGAATCATATAAAGTTTGACTGCTAAGTTTGGAAAGCTAGAATGACTCAACTGATTTCTAATCAAAAGTAATACAAATTCCTTTAACACCTTTTAAACCAGAGTGGATTTGTCATTAATGTTTGCGCGGTATCATGAGATTTGGAACCTTATGGCTAATGACATAAACTTCTGTCACATGTATAAAAGTAAGACAGAAAGCTAATGTACAGTCCATGATCTCAAATAATACCATCATTGCTGCAAATAGCATTCATTGGCCAGTCGCCCCTATATTACCAGTAAATAATATACTGCATGAACCTAGTCTTCAAAGCCACTATGTCAATAAATAAACTAATGACTGCCAAAGACTCAAAACAAGTAAATGTTGTGACATACTGTATAAGGATGACTGATGCATTATCTTAATAGGTATCCCACTTTGCAAGAAAAGTTCAACAAAGTGGTCAGGACCAAACACTACATTCATATGAGTTGCCAACATTAGGACATGCTAAAATTGTGGCAGGGCATACTTGCCTACCTTGCGACCCCCTCCTCGGGGAGGAGGCAGCATTGTAGGCGCATGGGGGCGTGGCCGACGGCATGATGGGCCGTCTAAGGGGCATGATGATGGGGAAGTGGGCAGTCTGGGGGGCGTGAAAAAGTTTGAAAGGACCCCTACTAACCACCCAATGGTGAAAAATGTATGTAATGCGTAACTTTCACAAGGAAGGTGGGCCCCTCTCAGCTCTTGGCCCCATAACAGCTGCTCTGTAGGTAGCTACGACCTTGGTTATGACTATTGTGATTTGCCAGTTAGTCACCTAATGGGAGCTGGAGCTAGGCTTTAGGAGTTTTTATGTGTCTTATGTGTTTGGACTCAGGCCTCTTTTTATGCTGATGACTAGACAGGGAAATAATCACTATTCACTATTCTGCTGGGTCTCGGCACTAGATTGTTGTAGTTGTATTGCTGCTTTCTCTCCTCCTAGTTCTCCTGTTTTCTTTAATTTCTACCCTTTTCTTTATTCTCCATATCCACGCTGCACCCTTTTCCCCTCCTGTTTCTTTCCCTCTGGTGCTTAATCCCATGATCCAGCCATCCACCTGCTGCTTAGAAGTTTGTTGAAAACCAAATACACTAGAACTTTGGGGTTTCGAGTCGAACCGAGTCCCGACTCTGGACATTTTGGGCTCAGATCTAAAAAACAAATTTCACACCTTTCTGCACAGGGTACACTGGGTTCCACAGGGAAAACATCGGGTGTAGAGTGGATCTTGATCCAGAGGCACCAACAGGCTAAAGCTTTAGGCTGTCCCAGGATGCATTGGGGCCTCCTCTGTAACCCCACCTCCAGGCACAGTGAGCTCAGTTTTTCAGTTGGTGCTGCAGCAGCAACCATAACAGGAGGGCTGCACTGGGCAGCCCTGAAAAAGCTTTTTCTGACAGAAAATGTCTTCAAAACTGGGATGTCAGCGCTGTATGTCATGGTGACTCTTCAGCGCTGCAGCTCCATAACCTCCCAAGCGGCATCGCATACTCCCATGGCCTGTTCCCGGGTACTTGCGGCATAGACTCTCCGGCTTTAGGCACACGGTCGCAGCGTTCCAATTGCATGTCTAGAGAGACAGACTGCAACGCTGACGTGGACACTGTCACCAAGCAGGGACCCCACTATACCCGCCATGGCATAGGAGTATAGGAGTACAGGTCGGGTGTACTAACGCCTCTGTTGATAAGGCTCCATAGTACCAGTGGTGAGGCCCAGCCTAGGAGAGTTGGCGCTTGACCTGTAGCCCCTCCTCGGCCCAGGGCAACAGCTACAGGAGCTTCTCCCGCCCTGTAGCTGCCTCACACTCTACCTCACAGTACCTGGCAAAAAAGAAATTTTGCCTGTGGGTTCTCTCTTTAATTTTGCTACATCTGTTTTCACTAATAAATCCCGTAAATTTTGGCCTCATGCATAACAGGGTATCAATTTTGTGTCTCTCAAATTCAAATTGGTGTCTGAGGCCAAAGTTTTTAGATATGGTATTAATGTCTGTAGATCTAACATTAATCTTGTTAACCCATGGTAGAAAAGACTTGGCTTCCTTTGTTCTTTTATTTGTAGTTAACAACACCTCTCTATCCAAAGCCATCACTCTATTTTTAGAGCCTTTTAGTGTTTTTAGAGTATCCACTGCCTACCAATTTGTCAATTAAGTAATCTTCAACAACAGTGTATTCTCCTGCAACAGACAAACAGTAAGTACCAAATATAAAAAAAAAACAGCTACACTTAATCTAATAGGCAATTCTTCTACCTTTTTATTTGGCTGGAGGTGCTCCCGGAATTATGAGACAAACTCATCAACATATTACTAGGTGGGGATTCACCCCGAAGAAAATTCATTTTTGGAGCACACTTTTAATAATGATTATGATCCATACAATAAGTTATGATGTATTATTTAAAACTTAACTTTTAATCTTTACCCAGTTAATATAAAGAAGGGGGAGCAGAACGAAAGCCAAAAAATAAACAAACCAAGGAAGAATTTATTTAAACAGTGTACTGAAAAAATCTACTTAATTAATAGATAATGAATAAATACCCCTTCATAACTTTTTAAAAAAAGATACTTTACATAATTTTTGGGGAAAGTATATTATAGTATGTCTTCCCCTGATAATGTGCAAATAGCACGCAATTGAATTAAAGTCTATTATGTAGCTCCTATATAGGGTTGTGAGATATGATATAATCTCTGAACCGGATTATTTATATCATAAGTTAGTAGATATCATTGGGGGCCAGAAACACCCATTGAACATATTCCCAAAAATCATATCAAACAAATTATTTGCAATAAATATGTAGATTGTCACCTATACTCTCACCATCTCAATTTTTACAATGCAACAATAATAATACCACATAATTTATTTATCATTGAAAATAATTCAGAAGATTATAAAGATACGGAATAGATTTGTACAGCATATATTGTAGTTTCCCCCATCTGCTGCCCATCCTCATCCGTTGGAGCGGAGGACGGGTGAGAGTAGGATCACTACTATGCTGATGGAATTAAAGCAACAGTGTCCCCTCGTACCCCCGTAATCGGGGGACCCTTCGCTAGATTTGATACAGAATCTTCACAAGAGACCAACAGTGACACAGAAAGATCCGATCAAGCTGCTGCCCCTTTAGGGGTAAAAACAAGAGGAATAAGAAACCCAGGCAAAGATGGCGCACTAGGAGAAGTGGCCAAAATGAAAGGCAGAGGAAGAGCAGGGCGTCCACCGATATCCAAGAAGACATCATAGTTAATTTATCATCATATGAACTGACTTCTACAGAAACCAGGCTGTTAAATAAGAGTTTGTCCTTCATCCCGTCAGTCCCTTTCGATCAACTACAATGGAACGTTGAAAAACACTCTCTGCAAAGAAAGATCAAGCTCAAAGAACATTTTAAAGATAGTACGGGACAGTTACCAGCAGAAAAACACACAGTTCCCAAACAATTAAAACCTTTTCTTCCTAAATCGGTTTTTGAACCAGTTTCATACAATCCTAGCATTAAGACTTTTATGAGGTTGTTAGAGCAGGATGTTGAAGCAGTCACTCATAGTGATGTTTCTAGTCATCCTAATTTAACCATACAAGAAAGAGAGGCATTGAAATCTCTTTCTAATAATCATAATTTAATTATTTGATCAGCCAATAAAGGAGGAGCAATCGTCCACCAAGATTTTTCTGATTACAATAAAGAGTCTTTAAGACAATTGTGTGACCCTCAGGTTTACATTAAGCTACAATCTAATCCCACGGGGCTCTGCAAAAAAAGATTACAAGGGATTTTACAACAAGCTTTAGTGGTAGACTTAATTTCTGAAGATATATTTAATATTTTGATTGCTGACTACCCTTTGTTACCTATATTTTATCTGATACCAAAAATACACAAAGGTTTAGACTAGAGATGAGCGGGTTCGGTTCCTCGGAATCCGAACCCGCCCGAACTTCAGGTTTTTTTACACGGGGCCGAGCGACTCGGATCTTCCCGCCTTGCTCGATTAACCCGAGCGCGCCCGAACGTCATCATCCCGCTGTCGGAATCTCGCGAGGCTCGTATTCTATCGCGAGACTCGGATTCTATATAAGGAGCCGCGCGTCGCCGCCATTTTCACACGTGCATTGAGATTGATAGGGAGAGGACGTGGCTGGCGTCCTCTCCGTTTAGACTAGAGTACTAGAGAGAGACACAAATTTTGGGGAGCATATTATTAGGAGGAGTACTACTTGCTGCTGATAGTGTGACCAGTGACTGACCACCAGTTTAATTAATCCGTTCTCTGCCTGATAAAAAACGATACACAGTGTGACACAGTCACATACCATATCTGTGCTCAGCCCAGTGTGCTGCATCATATGTAATACTGTATATCATTATCTGACTGTGCTGAGTGCTCAGTGCTCACACAGCTTAATTGTGGGGGAGACTGGGGAGCAGTTATAGCAGGAGTACATATTTTAAGTACAGTGCACACTTTTGCTGCCAGAGTGCCACTGCCAGTGTGACTGACCAGTGACCACTGACCACCAGTATTGTGATTGTCTGCTGACCACCAGTATAATTGTGATTGTCTGCCTGAAAAAGTTAAACACTCGTCGTGTGGTGTTTTTATAAACGCATTCTGCAGACAGTGTCCAGCAGGTCCGTCATTACATAATATATACCTGTCCGGCTGCAGTACTAGTGTGATATATATATATATATATATATATATATATTTTAATTTTATCTCATTATCATCAAGTCTATATTAGCAGCAGACACAGTACGGTAGTCCACGGCTATAGCTACCTCTGTGTCGGCAGTCGCTCGTCCATCCATAATTGTATACCACCTACCCGTGTTTTTTTTTTTTTTCTATCTTCTTGATACTAGTAGCTTACTTTAGGAGTCTGCAGTGCTGACAGACAGTGTCCAGCAGGTCCGTCATTACATAATATATACCTGTCCGGCTGCAGTACTAGTGTGATATATATATATTTTAATTTTATCTCATTATCATCCAGTCTATACTAGCAGCAGACACAGTACGGTAGTCCACGGCTGTAGCTACCTCTGTGTCGGCAGTCGCTCGTCCATCCATAATTGTATACCACCTACCCGTGTTTTTTTTCTTTTTCTATCTTCTTGATACTAGTAGCTTACTTTAGGAGTCTGCAGTGCTGACAGACAGTGTCCAGCAGGTCCGTCATTACATAATATATACCTGTCCGGCTGCAGTACTAGTGTGATATATATATATATATTTTAATTTTATCTCATTATCATCCAGTCTATATTAGCAGAAGACACAGTACGGTAGTCCACGGCTGTAGCTACCTCTGTGTCGGCAGTCGCTCGTCCATCCATAATTGTATACCACCTACCAGTGGTTTTTTTTTTCTATCTTCTTGATACTAGTAGCTTACTTTAGGAGTCTGCAGTGCTGACAGACAGTGTCCAGCAGGTCCGTCATTACATAATATATACATGTCCGGCTGCAGTACTAGTGTGATATATATATATATTTTAATTTTATCTCATTATCATCCAGTCTATATTAGCAGCAGACACAGTACGGTAGTCCACGGCTGTAGCTACCTCTGAGTCGGCAGTCGCTCGTCCATCCATAATTGTATACCACCTACCCGTGGTTTTTTTTTTTCTATCTTCTTGATACTAGTAGCTTGCTTTAGGAGTCTGCAGTGCTGACAGACAGTGTCCAGCAGGTCCGTCATTACATAATATATACCTGTCCGGCTGCAGTACTAGTGTGATATATATATATATTTTAATTTTATCTCATTATCATCCAGTCTATATTAGCAGCAGACACAGTACGGTAGTCCACGGCTGTAGCTACCTCTGTGTCGGCAGTCGCTCGTCCATCCATAATTGTATACCACCTACCCGTGGTTTTTTTTTTTCTATCTTCTTGATACTAGTAGCTTACTTTAGGAGTCTGCAGTGCTGACAGACAGTGTCCAGCAGGTCCGTCATTACATAATATATACCTGTCCGGCTGCAGTACTAGTGTGATATATATATATATTTTAATTTTATCTCATTATCATCCAGTCTATATTAGCAGCAGACACAGTACGGTAGTCCACGGCTGTAGCTACCTCTGTGTCGGCAGTCGCTCGTCATCCATAAGTATACTAGTATCCATCCATCTCCATTGTTTTTCCTGAGGTGCCTTTTAGTTGTGCCTATTAAAATATGGAGAACAAAAATGTTGAGGTTCCAAAAATAGGGAAAGATCAAGATCGACTTCCACCTCGTGCTGAAGCTGCTGCCACTAGTCATGGCCGAGACGATGAAATGCCAGCAACGTCGTCTGCCAAGGCCGATGCTCAATGTCATAGTACAGAGCATGTAAAATCCAAAACACCAAATATCAGTAAAAAAAGGACTCAAAAATCTAAAATAAAATTGTCTGAGGAGAAGCGTAAACTTGCCAATATGCCATTTACCACACGGAGTGGCAAGGAACGGCTGAGGCCCTGGCCTATGTTCATGGCTAGTGGTTCAGCTTCACATGAGGATGGAAGCACTCAGCCTCTCGCTAGAAAAATGAAAAGACTCAAGCTGGCAAAAGCACAGCAAAGAACTGTGCATTCTTCGAAATCCCAAATCCACAAGGAGAGTCCAATTGTGTCGGTTGCGATGCCTGACCTTCCCAACACTGGACGTGAAGAGCATGCGCCTTCCACCATTTGCACGCCCCCTGCAAGTGCTGGAAGGAGCTCCCGCAGTCCAGTTCCTGATAGTCAGATTGAAGATGTCAGTGTTGAAGTACACCAGGATGAGGAGGATATGGGTGTTGCTGGTGCTGGGGAGGAAATTGACAAGGAGGATTCTGATGGTGAGGTGGTTTGTTTAAGTCAGGCACCCGGGGAGACACCTGTTGTCCGTGGGAGGAATATGGCCATTGACATGCCTGGTGAAAATACCAAAAAAATCAGCTCTTCGGTGTGGAAGTATTGATGAAATATCACAGCAGTCATCCTGTTGCAAAGCAGATAACTGAGGCCTTGACAACTATGTTGGTGTTAGACGTGCGTCCGGTATCCGCCGTTAGTTCACAGGGAACTAGACAATTTCTTGAGGTAGTGTGCCCCCGTTACCAAATACCATCTAGGTTCCACTTCTCTAGGCAGGCGATACCGAGAATGTACACGGACATCAGAAAAAGACTCACCAGTGTCCTAAAAAATGCAGTTGTACCCAATGTCCACTTAACCACGGACATGTGGACAAGTGGAGCAGGGCAGGGTCAGGACTATATGACTGTGACAGCCCACTGGGTAGATGTATGGAATCCCGCCGCAAGAACAGCAGCGGCGGCACCAGTAGCAGCATCTCGCAAACGCCAACTCTTTCCTAGGCAGGCTACGCTTTGTATCACCGGTTTCCAGAATACGCACACAGCTGAAAACCTCTTACGGCAACTGAGGAAGATCATCGCAGAATGGCTTACCCCAATTGGACTCTCCTGTGGATTTGTGGCATCGGACAACGCCAGCAATATTGTGTGTGCATTAAATATGGGCAAATTCCAGCACGTCCCATGTTTTGCACATACCTTGAATTTGGTGGTGCAGAATTATTTAAAAAACGACAGGGGCGTGCAAGAGATGCTGTCGGTGGCCAGAAGAATTGCGGGACACTTTCGGCGTACAGGCACCACGTACAGAAGACTGGAGCACCACCAAAAACGCCTGAACCTGCCCTGCCATCATCTGAAGCAAGAAGTGGTAACGAGGTGGAATTCAACCCTATATATGCTTCAGAGGTTGGAGGAGCAGCAAAAGGCCATTCAAGCCTATACAATTGAGCACGATATAGGAGGTGGAATGCACCTGTCTCAAGTGCAGTGGAGAATGATTTCAACGTTGTGCAAGGTTCTGCTGCCCTTTGAACTTGCCACACGTGAAGTCAGTTCAGACACTGCCAGCCTGAGTCAGGTCATTCCCCTCATCAGGCTTTTGCAGAAGAAGCTGGAGACATTGAAGGAGGAGCTAACACAGAGCGATTCCGCTAGGCATGTGGGACTTGTGGATGGAGCCCTTAATTCGCTTAACAAGGATTCACGGGTGGTCAATCTGTTGAAATCAGAGCACTACATTTTGGCCACCGTGCTCGATCCTAGATTTAAAACCTACCTTGGATCTCTCTTTCCGGCACACACAAGTCTGCTGGGGTTTCAAAGACCTGCTGGTGAGAAAATTGTCAAGTCAAGCGGAACGCGACCTGTCAACATCTCCTCCTTCACATTCTCCCGCAACTGGGGGTGCGAGGAAAAGGCTCAGAATTCCGAGCCCACCCGCTGGCGGTGATGCAGGGCAGTCTGGAGCGACTGCTGATGCTGACATCTGGTCCGGACTGAAGGACCTGCCAACGATTACGGATACGGACATGTCGTCTACTGGCACTGCATATGATTCTCTCCCCATTGAAAGAATGGTGGAGGATTATATGAGTGACAGCATCCAAGTAGGCACGTCAGACAGTCCGTACTTATACTTGCAGGAAAAAGAGGCAATTTGGAGGCCCTTGCACAAACTGGCTTTATTCTACCTAAGTTGCCCTCCCACAAGTGTGTACTCCGAAAGAGTGTTTAGTGCCGCCGCTCACCTTGTCAGCAATCGGCGTACGAGGTTACTTCCAGAAAATGTGGAGAAGATGATGTTCATTAAAATGAATTATAATCAATTCCTCCGTGGAGACATTGACCAGCAGCAATTGCCTCCACAAAGTACACAGGGAGCTGAGATGGTGGATTCCAGTGGGGACGAATTGATAATCTGTGAGGAGGGGGATGTACACGGTGATATATCGGAGGATGATGATGAGGTGGACATCTTGCCTCTGTAGAGCCAGTTTGTGCAAGGAGAGATTAATTGCTTCTTTTTTGGTGGGGGTCCAAACCAACCCGTCATTTCAGTCACAGTCGTGTGGCAGACCCTGTCACTGAAATGATGGGTTGGTTAAAGTGTGCATGTCCTGTTTATACAACATAAGGGTGGGTGGGAGGGCCCAAGGACAATTCCATCTTGCACCTCTTTTTTCTTTCATTTTTCTTTGCGTCATGTGCTGTTTGGGGAGTATTTTTTTGAAGGGCCATCCTGCGTGACACTGCAGTGCCACTCCTAGATGGGCCAGGTGTTTGTGTCGGCCACTAGGGTCGCTTATCTTACTCACACAGCTACCTCATTGCGCCTCTTTTTTTCTTTGCGTCATGTGCTGTTTGGGGAGTGTTTTTTGGAAGGGCCATCCTGCGTGACACTGCAGTGCCACTCCTAGATGGGCCAGGTGTTTGTGTCGGCCACTAGGGTCGCTTATCTTACTCACACAGCTACCGCATTGCGCCTCTTTTTTTCTTTGCGTCATGTGCTGTTTGGGGAGTGTTTTTTGGAAGGGCCATCCTGCGTGACACTGCAGTGCCACTCCTAGATGGGCCAGGTGTTTGTGTCGGCCACTAGGGTCGCTTATCTTACTCACACAGCTACCTCATTGCGCCTCTTTTTTTCTTTGCGTCATGTGCTGTTTGGGGAGTGTTTTTTGGAAGGGCCATCCTGCGTGACACTGCAGTGCCACTCCTAGATGGGCCAGGTGTTTGTGTCGGCCACTAGGGTCGCTTATCTTACTCACACAGCTACCTCATTGCGCCTCTTTTTTTCTTTGCGTCATGTGCTGTTTGGGAAGTGTTTTTTGGAAGGGCCATCCTGCGTAACACTGCAGTGCCACTCCTAGATGGGCCAGGTGTTTGTGTCGGCCACTAGGGTCGCTTAGCTTACTCACACAGCTACCTCATTGCGCCTCTTTTTTTCTTTGCGTCATGTGCTGTTTGGGGAGTGTTTTTTGGAAGGGCCATCCTGCGTGACACTGCAGTGCCACTCCTAGATGGGCCAGGTGTTTGTGTCGGCCACTAGGGTCGCTTAGCTTACTCACACAGCTACCTCATTGCGCCTCTTTTTTTCTTTGCGTCATGTGCTGTTTGGGGAGTGTTTTTTGGAAGGGCCATCCTGCGTGACACTGCAGTGCCACTCCTAGATGGGCCAGGTGTTTGTGTCGGCCACTAGGGTCGCTTATCTTACTCACACAGCTACCTCATTGCGCCTCTTTTTTTCTTTGCGTCATGTGCTGTTTGGGGAGTGTTTTTTGGAAGGGCCATCCTGCGTGACACTGCAGTGCCACTCCTAGATGGGCCAGGTGTTTGTGTCGGCCACTAGGGTCGCTTATCTTACTCACACAGCTACCTCATTGCGCCTCTTTTTTTCTTTGCGTCATGTGCTGTTTGGGAAGTGTTTTTTGGAAGGGCCATCCTGCGTGACACTGCAGTGCCACTCCTAGATGGGCCAGGTGTTTGTGTCGGCCACTAGGGTCGCTTAGCTTACTCACACAGCTACCTCATTGCGCCTCTTTTTTTCTTTGCGTCATGTGCTGTTTGGGGAGTGTTTTTTGGAAGGGCCATCCTGCGTGACACTGCAGTGCCACTCCTAGATGGGCCAGGTGTTTGTGTCGGCCACTAGGGTCGCTTAGCTTAGTCATCCAGCGACCTCGGTGCAAATTTTAGGACTAAAAATAATATTGTGAGGTGTGAGGTGTTCAGAATAGACTGAAAATGAGTGGAAATTATGGTTTTTGAGGTTAATAATACTTTGGGATCAAAATGACCCCCAAATTCTATGATTTAAGCTGTTTTTTAGTGTTTTTTGAAAAAACACCCGAATCCAAAACACACCCGAATCCGACAAAAAAAATTCGGTGAGGTTTTGCCAAAACGCGGTCGAACCCAAAACACGGCCGCGGAACCGAACCCAAAACCAAAACACAAAACCCGAAAAATTTCAAGTGCACATCTCTAGTTTAGACCCTCCCCCAGGCCGCCCAATTGTGTCAGCTAGGGGCTCATTGCTGCAACCTAGATTCCTTGTTGCCGCCTTTCATACATAATGAGCCAAGCTTTTTGTTAGATACAACTAGTCTGTTGTTGCAGCCTTTCATACATAATGAGTCAAGCTTTTTGTTAGATACAACTAGTCTGTTAAATAATTTGAATAAATTGACATCGATTCCAGACGATACATGGTTGGTGGGTTTAGTAAGTCTGTATACATCAATCCCGCACCAGTTTGAGTTAGCTGCTGTCAAAGGGTTTTTACTGAGAAAGAAGATGTTCAATTTGGCTAAAATTGATGTGATATTACAATTACTTGAATTTATTTTGACAATGAATTTCTTTCTATATGATAAGCAATTTTATATGCAAATACAAGGGTGTGCGATGGGTTCCTCTGTGGCTCCAGTATACACAAACATAGTAATGTCTCTGAGAATGATAATACATCCCCCACAGGGAATTTGAAATGTCCAAATTGGTCATCCATTTGTTCCATATTAACAGTATATATTGTGAATATCCACAGTGTAATCACAGCGCAGCCAGCAGGTGTGACCTCTTTCAGAAAACTGCACCAAACACCAACCTGTTTATACTGTTAAACCCAATTTATCTAAACAGTCTAGAAATGCAGGAATCACCCGGTGACAAAATAGAACCTTTTCTCAATAGCTGGGTGCCACAACAGAAATTTTCACTGTTATGTGATAATTCCAAATATATAGTGTGCAAATTTTGGCACTCCCAAAGCAAATACTTAGCTGCAGCCGGTGCCCTCATAGATATGTAAATAAAAATGACAAGGATGTGGCACTCTAGGCTTTAATAACCCACGTAATGCAAGCTGTTATTGCAACGTTTCAGTAGTCTCTCCTACTGTCATCAGGTTTATTCAAGATTAAAACAATGTACATACCTTTATATCATCACCCTGTGTGCATTCCCGCCAGCTCGTCCGGGACCACTCACCCGCCGAACCGTGCAGGCTGTGACATCATCGCCCACTGACGGCGCCGTGTAACTGACACCCATCACCATAGCAACCAGGACTCCGTGAAGTGTAGCGTTGGCTGAAACAATGTAATACAATATCCTTAACAGATACATGGTTATCTTCAGCTATTAGTTGGGACTGTTTCCAAGCATCAAAACCATAATACAAACGAACACATCCATCAAGATGCTAACTATTCTATAACCAATTAGTATGTATCTTACTATTTGTAATAACATCTTAAAGATATCACTACCTGTTTCACTTTAAAAAACACGTATATGAGACAGATTCATTTAACCCTTTAGGGTATATTACTCTTAGGCGCAAAATCCATTTTGTTTCTAGTTGTAACAATTTTGCACCTCTGTTACCTCCTCTCATATCTGCAGGGACACAGTCTATCATTCTATATCTAATACTGGCCCTCATTCCGAGTTGTTCGCTCGCTAGCTGCTTTTAGCAGCATTGCACACGCTAGGCCGCCGCCCTCTGGGAGTGTATCTTAGCTTAGCAGAATAGCGAACGAAAGATTAGCAGGACTGCTAATAAATAATTCTTTGCAGTTTCTGAGTAGTTCCAGACCTACTCACAGATTGCGATCAGCTCAGTCCGTTTAGTTCCTGGTTTGATGTCACAAACACGCCCTGCGTTCAGCCAGCCACTCCCCTGTTTCCCCAGACACTCCCGCGTTTTTCCCTGGCACGCCTGCATTTTTTAGCATACTCCCGGAAAACGCTCAGTTACCACCCAGAAATGCCCCTTTCCTGTCAATCATTCACCGATCAGCAGTGCAACTGAAAAGCGCCGCAGGATCCACAGCAAAACTGCTATGTTTTTAGTTAAATAACTAAGCGCATGCGCCCTGTGTGCCTTGCGCATGCGCAATTAGCAACAAATCTCAGCATAGCGAAAATCGGCAACGAGCGAACAACTCGGAATGACCCCCACTGTGTATTGGATGTTTGAATTGGATAAAATGCAGAGCCACGGGCTGTTCACTATCTCCCGTGTCCAAGGCATAATGGATTACTGACCTATGGGCTGACATTCTTTCTTTAAATTTTCGCTCGGTTTTGCCGATGTAGCTCTAGCCACATGGGCAAACAATTTGATAAATTACAAAGGATAAAGGAGGAGCAATCGTCCTCCAAGACTTTGCAGATTACGATAAAGAGGCTTTAAGACAATTGCGTGACCCTCAGGTTTACATTAAGCTACAATCTAATCCCACAGGGCTCTGCAAAAAAAGATTACAAGGGATTTTACAACAAGCTTTAGTGGTAGACTTAATTTCTGAAGATATATTTAATATTTTGATTCCTGACTACCCTTTGGTACCTATATTTTATCTGATACCAAAGATACACAAAGGTTTAGACCCTCCCCCAGGACGCCCAATTGTGTCAGCTAGGGGCTCATTGCTGCAACCTAGAGCATGTTTGCTAGATTCCTTATTGCAATCTTTAATACATAATGAGCCAAGCTTTTTGTTAGCTCTAACTAGTCTGTTGAATAATTTGAATAAATTGACCAGACGATACATGGTTGGTAACGGTAGATGTAGTAAATCTGTATACATCAATCCCGCACCAATTTGGGTTAGCTGCTGTCAAAAGGTTTTTACTGAGAAAGAAGGTGTTCAATTTGGCTAAAATTGATGTGATATTACAATTACTTGAATTGATTTTGACGATAAATTTCTTTCTACATGATAAGCAATTTTATATGCAAATACAAGGGTGTGCGATGGGTTCCTCTGTGGCTCCAGGATATGCAAACATAGTAATGTTTGCGGTAGAAGAGGATTTATTTTACAGTAATCCCCAATTAACGTCCCAGGTACTATTACTTAACAGGTATATAGATGATTTAATCATCTTATGGAAGGGTAATCATTTAATATTGGAAAATATGATTATCAAACACAATGCCACAGAGGGACCCATCAAGTTCACCCATCTTATGAATCAAGATGTGATTAATTTTTTGGATGTTCAAATCCAGATTAAGAATTCTGTCCTTACTACTACAGTATTTGTAAAGCCAACAGATAACCATCAGCTGTTATATGCCAGAAGTTGTCATCCAAAATCTATGACGAGAGGACTTCCATACTCCCAAATGATCAGAATTAGACGCATTAATAGCAATAGGGAGACAGCAAAAAAACAGTTAGATTCCTTAATTGACAAATTGGTAGGCAGAGTATACGCTCTAAAAACACTAAAAGGCTCTAAAGATAGAGTGATGGCTTTGGATAGAGAGGTGTTATTAACTACAAATAAAAGTACAAAGGAAGCCAAGTCTTTTCTACCATGGGTTAACAAGTTTAATGTTAGATCTACAGACATTAATACCATATCTAAAAAACATTGGCCTATTATAGTCTCAGGCAACAATTTGAATTTGAGAGACACAAAATTGATACCCTGTTATGCACGAGGCCAAAATTTACGGGATTTATTAGTGAAATAGATGTAGCAAAATTAAAGAGAGAACCCACAGGTAAAATGTCTCTTTTGCCAGGTACTGTGAAGCTTGGTAATATTAAGTGTTCATGTGTCACTTGCCAATATTTACTCACAGGCGATTCCTTTAATCACCCTCACACTGGGCAAAAAATCCTTATTAAACATCAACTGACATGCAATTCTAACTTTGTAATTTATCAAATTGTTTGCACATGTGCCTTGAGCTACATCGGCAAAACCGAGCAAAAATTTTAAGAAAGATTGTCAGCCCATAGGTCAGCAATCCGTAATGCCTTGGACACGTGAGATAGTGAACAACTCGGCACTTTGTCCAATTCAAACATCCAATACACAGTATTAGATATAGAATGATAAACTGTGTCCCTGCAGATATGAGAGGAGGTAACAGAGGTGCAAAATTGTTACAACTAGAAACAAAATGGATTTTGCGCCTAGGAGTAATATACCCTAAAGGGTTAAATGAATCCGTCTCATATACGTGTTTTTTAAAGTGAAACAGGTAGTGATATCTTTAAGATGTGATTACAAATAGTAAGATACACACTAATTGGTTACAGAATAGTTAGCATCTTGATGGATGTGTTCATTTGTATTATGGTTGGAAACAGTCCCAACTAATAGCTGAAGATAACCATGTATCTGTTAAGGATATTGTATTACATTATTTCAGCCAGCGCTACACTTCACGGAGTCCTGGTTGCTATGGTGATGGGTGTCAGTTACACGGCGCCGTCGGTGGGTGATGACGTCACAGCCTGTGCGGCTCAGCGGGTGAGCGGTCCCAGAATGCACACAGGGTGATGATATAAAGGTATGTACATTGTTTTAATCTTGAATAAAGCCTGATGACAGTAGGAGAAACTACTGAAACGTTGCAATAACAGCTTGCATTACGTGGGTTATTGAAGCCTAGAGTGCCGTATCCTTGTCATTTGTAAATATACACTGCTCAAAAAAATAAAGGGAACACTAAAATAACACATCCTAGATCTGAATGAATGAAATATTCTTATTAAATACTTTGTTCTTTACATAGTTGAATGTGCTGACAACAAAATCACACAAAAATGATCAATGGAAATCAAATTTATTAACCCATGGAGGTCTGGATTTGGAGTCACACTCAAAATTAAAGTGGAAAAACACACTACAGGCTGATCCAACTTTGATGTAATGTCCTTAAAACAAGTCAAATTGAGGCTCAGTAGTGTGTGTGGCCTCCACGTGCCTGAATGACCTCCTTACAACGCCTGGGCATGCTCCTGATGAGGTGACGGATGGTCTCCTGAGGGATCTCCTCCCAGACCTGGACTAAAGCATCCGCCAACTCCTGGACAGTCTATGGTGCAACGTGGCGTTGGTGGATGGAGCGAGACATGATGTCCCAGATGTGCTCAACTGGATTCAGGTCGGGGGAACGGGTGGGCCAGTCCATAGCATCAATGCCTTTGTCTTGCAGGAACTGCTGACACACTCCAGCCACATGAGGTCTAGCATTGTCTTGCATTAGGAGGAACCCAGGGCAAACCGCACCAGCGTATGGTCTGAGGATCTCATCTCGGTACCTAATGGCAGTCAGGCTACCTCTGGCGAGGCACATGGAGGGCTGTGCGGCCCCCCAAAGAAATGCCACCCCACACCATTACTGACCCACTGCCAAACCAGTCATGCTGGAGGATGTTGCAGGCAGCAGAACGTTCTCCTTGGCGTCTCCAGACTCTGTCACGTCTGTCACATGTGCTCAGTGAGAACCTGCTTTCATCTGTGAAGAGCACAGGGCACCAGTGGCGAATTTGCCAATCTTGGTGTTCTCTGGCAAATGCCAAACGACCTGCACGGTGTTGGGCTGTAAGCACAACTCCCATCTGTGGATGTCGGGCCCTCATACCACCCTCATGGAGTCTGTTTCTGATCATTTGAGTAGACACATGCACATTTGTGGCTTGCTGGAGGTCATTTTGCAGGGCTCTGGCAGTGCTCCTCCTGTTCCTCCTTGCACAAAGGCGGAGCTAGCACTCCTGCTGCTGGGTTGTTGCCCTCCTACGGCCTCCTCCACGTCTCCAGATGTACTGGCCTGTCTCCTGGTAGCACCTCCATGCTCTGGACACTACGCTGACAGACACAGCAAACCTTCTTGCCACAGCTCACATTGATGTGCCATCCTAGATGAGCTGACTACCTGAGCCACTTGTATAGGTTATAGACTCCGTCTCATGCTACCACTAGAGTGAAAGCACCGCCAGCTTTCAACAGTGACCAAAACATCAGCCAGAAAGCATAGGAGCTGAGAAGTGGTCTTGATTTCACAGAAGTGTGATTAACTTGGAGTTACATTGTGTTGTTTAAGTGTTCCCTTTATTTTTTTGAGCAGTGTATATATATATATATATATATATATATATATATATCAGTTCAGTGCAGTTTTATTGTAATATAATAATTATCTGCATTGCTAATATGACTGTGTGTGCCTGTATCTGCTGTGAGGTTTCACTTTCAGTGTTTCCCAGAGATCTATCACTATATTCTGTACCCTAGGGGACTAGGTGCGTCAGGGTTGTTTATATTGTGCGTCACAGTATTTACCTATTACGTGTATTCTACTGTGTACTCAGTCACATAATACCGGATTTATTTGCAGGTGTTGTATACTAGGGACTCAGTCACATACTGTTGGATTTATTTGCAGATATTATACTCTGTCTGGCTTCATCCTACTAAACCGCTCTGTGTTGCATGTGTGTACAATGTCTAACAGAAAGGGCAGTAACTCTGTGAATGCTCATGCATCATGCAGAGCATGCGCCAAGGATTTACCAGAGGGGGAAGCTGTGTATGATGGTCTGTGTACTATGTGCCATACACTCCCTAGTCAGTCCGCGGTTCCTGTAACCAATCAAGAGCCACCCTGGGCCGCATTCTCAAACCTACTGGGTACTTTAGTGGAACGCCTAACGCCCCCTATGGGACCACCTGTACCATTACAGCATCAAATAGTCCCTACAGTCAACCTGCCTAACCAGTTGCAACAGATGGCTCATTCCTTGGTCAGACAAAAACCTACCCCAGGTCAATCCCGTGTCTCTGGGTCATCTAAGCGGGCTCTTTCTGTTAGGGTCTCCTGCCCTGTGCTGCCACGTCGTCATGGCAACCGGGAGACAAGTGCTAGTGGAGTAACCTGAGCGCAGCTGATACTCCGGTTCGGGTCTTTTGCTGTGCAGTGGTTATAGGCTCTGTGCACGGCAGGGGATCCGGTGCTGGTTTTTGTGCTCACAGTCTGTGAGGTCTGAGTGGGGCGTGGACAGCACCTGCTTTATAAGGCCTCTTTTCAGGGTAAGCAGATGCTGCTGAATCTTTGTTGGTTAGTCAGTTCATGAACGTTAGCCAGTACTGTGTAGCTTTGTATTTGTTTGTTGCTTACTGCAAATAGGCCTGGGAATTTGGTATTACACTCTGCCAATCCAGACCTAGCAGTAAGACTGGAGTCAGTCGTTTAGCTTGCTGGGGTTCTGTTACTACTCTGTGAACTTAGCAAGTTTGCGGCTGTATTCTAAGACTTGCCTGTCTAATCCTGTCTCACTGTGCTAGGTGTCAGGGGTCAGTTTAGTGGCAGTAAGCTAAAACCTGTGCACTGCAAGTGAGAATTTGGATTGTGGAGATTCTCCTTGTGTCTATCATTCCATCTCTGACCAAGGAGTTTACTGCCACACCCGTTGGTAACCCTTTAGGGTTTTGCTGTTGCCCTTAGCAACAGCATTTCGGGTACTCTACGTATTAAAACACAACATCTTGCTTTTTCCATCTTAGCAGTTCTAATACAAGGGAGATACCCAGTTCCTTAGCCTCTGGGCTTCTCTGTTCACTTTGTGTGTATTTTGTTACCCTATCACCTTCTGTGTACGTTATGTCATATTCCCCAGTTTGTCTGTGAGTCCATCTGTTTTGCATAACAGTTCAAACACCAGTACATTCCTGCAGACACTGGAGTGCATAACAGTTCTGACACCAGTACTTTCCTGCTGGCACTGGTGTGCATAACATATTCAGCAGCCTAATACTCCTGTTGAAATTTTGTGGGAATATGGAGCATACCCCTCAAAATACGTTGCAACAGGTGGTCGATCAGGTGCAGGTCCTGACTCGACAATTTAATGATTTGTCCATTAAAATGCACACCTCCCAGGCTGCTGGCGGAGCTCCCGCAGCAGCAGCACCTGCAGGGGTTAAGGAGCCGAAAGTAAATCTCCCGGATCGTTTTTCTGGAGATCGCTCGCAGTTCTTTTGTTTCAAGGAGAGCTGCAAGCTATACTTCCGGCTTAGGCCTCAGTCTTCTGGGTCGGAGATTCAGCGGGTGGGCATAGTGATTTCCTTGCTACAAGGAGACCCACAGGTCTGGGCATATGGGTTGCAGCCTGACTGTCCGTCGCTTAAAAGTGTTGATGCTTTTTTTACGGCACTGGGCATGTTGTATGATGACCCTGACAAGACGGCCTCAGCCGAGGCTCAGATTTCGATCCTTAAGCAAGGGCGCAGGCCAGTTGAGGTTTACTGTACGGAGTTTCGGAGGTTGGCCCATGATACCCAGTGGAATGACCCAGCCCTGAGACACCAGTACCGAAGAGGTCTTTCTAACCAGATAAAGGACCAACTGGTACAATATCCCTTGCCTGATAGCTTGGATCAGCTCATGCAGTTATCCATCCGGGTGGATAGACGGCTGAGAGAGCGTAGGCTTGAAAGGGAGACTGAGATTTCCTTCCTTCCCAAGGGAACCTCAGACTCTGAGGAATTTTCTGAGGAGCCTATGCAGATTGGGGCTACCCGCCTCTCCTCGCGTGAGAAGACGCGGAGGAGACAGCAGGGGTTGTGTTTGTACTGTGGGAATAAAGGTCATGTGGTAGTATCATGCCCAGAAAAGCCGGAAAACTTCAGGGCCTGAGGGTGATGGGAAATATCCTGTCAGGCCAGAAGTCAGAATTTCCCAAGAAGACTTTTATCATTCCGGTGACCTTGAAGATCCTCGGTCAAACTGTCAAGACTGAGGCCTTTGTGGACAGTGGGGCCGACGGGGTTTTTATGGACCGCCAATTCGCCCTGAAACACTCTGTTCCCTTAGTACCCTTGGCATCGGAAATTGAGATTTGTGGGTTAAACGGGGAACCATTATCCCAAGGTAAAATTACCTCTTGCACTAGCCAGATTTCTTTGTTTATTGGAGCCACACACTCTGAAAAATTGTCCTTTTATGTGACTGTCTGTACTTTTGCCCCATTGGTGTTGGGGTTACCCTGGTTAAGGGCCCACAATCCTCAATTTGACTGGGTCTCTGGGGAGATTCTTAGTTGGGGTACTGATTGTTTCAGGAGTTGCTTGAGCCTTCCAGTCAGGCTCTCGCAGCTAAGTTTGCCAGGATTGCCAGGGTGTTATGCAGATTTTGCGGACGTGTTCTCCAAAAAAGTTGCAGAGGTACTACCTCCCCATCGCCCCTATGACTGTGCCATTGATTTGTTGCCAAATGCTAAGCTTCCCAAGAGCAGGTTGTACTCCCTGTCACGTCCTGAGACTCAGGCTATGGCAGAGTACATTCAGGAGAACTTGGCTAAGGGATTTATCAGACCTTCACAGTCTCCAGTTGGGTCGGGGTTCTTCTTCGTGGGTAAAAAGGACGGTTCGTTGCGACCCTGCATCGACTTCAGGGAATTGAACCGTATCACGATTAAAAACTCATACCCACTGCCTCTCATTTCGGTCTTGTTTGACCAGCTTCGTACTGCCACCATTTTTTCTAAGATTGACCTACGCGGTGCGTACAATCTAATCCGAATAAGAGAGGGGGATGAATGGAAGACTGCCTTTAATACCCACTCAGGGCATTATGAATATTTGGTGATGCCTTTTGGGCTCTGTAATGCCCCGGCAGTCTTCCAGGATTTCATGAATGATGTGCTCAGGGAATATTTGGATAGATTCTTAGTTGTATACTTAGATGACATCCTAATCTTCTCCCATTCCCTGGAGGAACATCGGAAGCATGTACGCTTAGTCCTCCAGAAACTCAGAGACCACCGGCTTGGGGCAAAGCTGGAGAAGTGCGAATTTGAAGTTCAGCAAATCGCATTTCTAGGATATATTATCTCCCCAGAAGGTTTCCAAATGGAGGGTTCCAAGGTACAGGCAGTCCTGGATTGGGTGCAGCCCACTAGTTTGAAGGCGCTTCAGCGTTTCCTGGGCTTTGCGAATTTTTATAGACGATTTATCGCTGGATTTTCGTCTATAGTGGCGCCCTTGGTGGCACTCACTAAGAAAGGGGCGGATGTTGCTCACTGGTCTTGTGAGGCTAAAGCGGCTTTTGCCCGTCTCAAAAGGGCATTTGTTTCGGCCAAGGTGCTGCGACACCCAGATCCAGAGCGTCCTTTTGTGGTGGAGGTGGATGCCTCTCAGATGGGTATTGGGGCAGTGCTTTCTCAGATGGGAGTGTCTGATAATCGCCTTCATCCCTGTGCTTACTTTTCCCGTAAATTTTCGCCTGCCGAGATGAATTATGACGTGGGTAACCGGGAATTGTTGGCTATTAAGGATGCACTCGAGGAGTGGAGACACTGGCTTGAGGGGGCTAAGTTTGTGGTCTCAATTCTCACTGACCATAAGAATCTGGCATATTTAGAGTCAGCGAAGCGTCTCAATGCCAGGCAGGCACGATGGGCTTTGTTTTTTGCTCGCTTTAATTTTTTGATAACATATCGCCCTGGGTCAAAAAACATCAAGGCTGATGCGCTCTCGCAGAGTTTTGCTCCAATCCAGGAGACCACCGAGGAGCCGTTGCCCATTGTTTCCCCATCATGTATTAAAGTGGGCATTACCCAGGACCTCTTATCATTAGTCCTTAGAGCACAGGAGCAGGCTCCTCCAGACCTTCCGGTAGGTCTTTTGTTTGTGCCTCCTAGGTTAAGACAGCGAGTGTTCCTGGAATTCCATGCCAAGAAGTCGGCAGGTCACCCGGGTATTGCCAGAACTCGGGAGTTGCTATCTAGAGCGGTGTGGTGGCCCTCGGTGGCTAAGGATGTGGATCAGTGGGTTCGGGCATGTGACATCTGTGCCCGAAATAAGACTCCTAGAGGGGTTCCTGTTGGCCCATTACATCCACTCTCTATCCCATCTAAGCCATGGACCAACATTTCAATGGATTTTGTGGTGGACTTGCCCAAATCCTCGGGGATGACAGCCATCTGGGTTGTCGTTGACAGGTTTTCGAAGATGGCGCACTTCGTTCCACTGGTTGGGCTGCCATCAGCCAGACGCCTGTCTGAATTATTTATGCTGCATGTTGTGCGTCTCCACGGGTTGCCACTTGATGTGGTCTCTGACCGCGGATCCCAGTTTGTGGCCAAATTCTGGAGGGCATTTTGTTCCGATCTCCAGATTTCTGTCAGCTTGTCGTCAGGCTACCATCCGCAGTCTAATGGGCAGACTGAAAGGGTGAACCAGTCCTTGGAGCAGTTCCTCAGGTGTTATGTCTCCAAGTGTCTGACTGACTGGGTTGCTCATCTGTCCATGGCGGAGTTTGCCTATAACAACGCGGCTCACTCTGCTACAGGGATCTCTCCCTTCCTTTGTGTGTATGGGCATCATCCTAAGGCCAATTCTTTTGACCCCGTGGACTCCACGCCTGGTGGTTCCTCTGTGGTTTCGGTCCTTAGAGGTATTTGGCGGAAAGTGAAGAAAGCCCTTGTGTCTGTGTCATTAGTGACCAAAAGGGTTTTTGATAAGCGGAAAAGACCCTGCAGCTTCAAATTAGGAGACTTCGTCTGGTTGTCTACCAAGAATTTGAAGTTGAGACAGCCATCTCATAAGTTAGGGCCCCGGTTCATCGGCCCTTATAAGATCACCAGGGTTATCAATCCGGTGGCATTTCAGTTAGATCTGCCCCGTTCTTTGGGTATCAATAAAACATTTCATTGTTTCCTTTTAAAACGGGCGATTAGTAATCCTTCTACCAGTGGAAGACCTTCCCCTCTTCTGATACGTGGCCAGAGGGAGTTTGTTGTTGAAAGGATTCTTGACTCCAAGGTGGTTCGGAGTCGGCTGTCATTTTTGGTGCACTGGAAGGGGTATGGCCCGGAGGAGCGGTCGTGGGTGCGCAGTTGTGATCTTCATGCCCCCAGACTGATACGCTCTTTCTTCTCGCAGTTCCCCGATAAACCCGGTGGTAGGGGTTCTTTGACCCCTCGTCAGAGGGGGGGTACTGTTAGGGTCTCCTGCCCTGTGCTGCCACGTCATCATGGCAACCGGGAGACAAGTGCTAGTGGAGTAACCTGAGCGCAGCTGATACTCCGGTTCGGGTCTTTTGCTGTGCAGTGGTTATAGGCTCTGTGCACGGCAGGGGATCCGGTGCTGGTTTTTGTGCTCACAGTCTGTGAGGTCTGAGTGGGGCGTGGACAGCACCTGCTTTATAAGGCCTCTTTTCAGGGTAAGCAGATGCTGCTGAATCTTTGTTGGTTAGTCAGTTCATGAACGTTAGCCAGTACTGTGTAGCTTTGTATTTGTTTGTTGCTTACTGCAAATAGGCCTGGGAATTTGGTATTACACTCTGCCAATCCAGACCTAGCAGTAAGACTGGAGTCAGTCGTTTAGCTTGCTGGGGTTCTGTTACTACTCTGTGAACTTAGCAAGTTTGCGGCTGTATTCTAAGACTTGCCTGTCTAATCCTGTCTCACTGTGCTAGGTGTCAGGGGTCAGTTTAGTGGCAGTAAGCTAAAACCTGTGCACTGCAAGTGAGAATTTGGATTGTGGAGATTCTCCTTGTGTCTATCATTCCATCTCTGACCAAGGAGTTTACTGCCACACCCGTTGGTAACCCTTTAGGGTTTTGCTGTTGCCCTTAGCAACAGCATTTCGGGTACTCTACGTATTAAAACACAACATCTTGCTTTTTCCATCTTAGCAGTTCTAATACAAGGGAGATACCCAGTTCCTTAGCCTCTGGGCTTCTCTGTTCACTTTGTGTGTATTTTGTTACCCTATCACCTTCTGTGTACGTTATGTCATATCCCCCAGTTTGTCTGTGAGTCCATCTGTTTTGCATAACAGTTCAAACACCAGTACATTCCTGCAGACACTGGAGTGCATAACAGTTCTGACACCAGTACTTTCCTGCTGGCACTGGTGTGCATAACACTTTCCTCCTCACAATCCAAAAATCTCTCAGATGTTTAATCTGAAGAGGAGGGGGAACATACTGTCCTGTCAGACACTGAATCAGGCGTTTCTGACGAGGATTCTAAATTGCAAATTGATGTCCCTGCTCTAGTGGTTTCTATTAAGCAGATCCTACAAATCACTGATGATGAGGATTTCACTACTGTCACCAAGAAAACTGACATGTTTAAACGGCAGAAGGTGGCTAAAAATCTATTACCCCATTCTGACCATTTGGCAGACATCAGGCAGGAACCCTGGACTAATCCAGGGAAGAAAACCCCTCTCTCCAAACGGGCCTTAGCTCGCTATCCTCTCCCGGCAGAGTTATGTAACAAGTGGGAAGATTCACCGTTCATCTATTTTGCACAGCCACAGTCCAGAAATATACTTATGTGAGATGGAAGTGATTACCAACTTGAATTGGTGGAGGAGCTGGGTAATACACCTTTACATCTATTGAAAGGAAAAGCCTAGAAGTCAGATAAAGGAAACGTTCATTTGCAGTTTGGACATGCATAAATGGACCTGAGCTTTTAAAGGACTAGCTGACATTCAGAACTGAGCTGAGACAAGGTCAACTATTCCAATTTAAGTTGGTAATCATTTCCATCTCGCATAAGTATATTCCTGGACTATGGCTGTGCAAAATAAATGAACTTGGGGGTCTTTCTGAGTTGTTCGCTCGTTGACGATTTTCGCTATGCTGCAATTTGTTGCTAATTGCATATGCGCAAGGCACGCAGGGCGCATGCGCTTAGTTATTTAACTAAAAACTTAGCAGTTTTGTGTGGATTCTGCAGCGCTTTTCAGTCGCTCTGCTGATCGGTAAATGATTGACAGGAAAGGGGCGTTTCTGGGAGGTAACTGACCGTTTTTCAGGAGTGTGCTAAAAAACGCAGGTGTGTCAGGGAAAAACGTGGGAGTGTCTGGAGAAACGGGGGAGTGGCTGGCCGAATGCAGGGCGTGTTTGTGACGTCAAACCAGGAACTAAACGGACTGAGCTGATCTCAATCTGTGAGTAGGTCTGGAGCTACTCAGAAACTGCAAAGAATTATTTAGTAGCAGTTCTGCTAATCTTTCGTTCGCTATTCTGCTAAACTAAGATACACTCCCAGAGGGCGGCGGCCTAGCGTGTGCAATGCTGCTAAAAGCAGCTAGCGAGCAAACAACTTGGAATGAGGGCCTTGGTGCAAAATGCCCAGCTTATATACAACGAGTTTTAACTATATTTTTTTTTTTCTTAAAATTCATTCAAATGCAGTGCTGTGTTATGCCCTTGATACCAAATTTTTGAATTATGGGGGTCATTCCGAGTTGTTCGCTCGTTATTTTTTTCTCGCAACGGAGCGATTAGTCGCTTATGCGCATGCGCAATGTCCGCAGTGCGACTGCGCCAAGTAAATTTGCTATGCAGTTAGGAATTTTACTCACGGCATTACGATGTTTTTTCTTCGTTCTGGTGTTCGTAATGTGATTGACAGGAAGTGGGTGTTTCTGGGCGGAAACTGGCCGTTTTATGGGTGTGTGCGAAAAAACGCTACCGTTTCTGGGAAATACGCGGGAGTGGCTGGAGAAACGGAGGAGTGTCTGGGCGAACGCTGGGTGTGTTTGTGACGTCAAACCAGGAACGACAAGCACTGAACTGATCGCACTGGCAGAGTAAGTTTCGAGCTACTCAGAAACTGCACAGAGAAGTCTTTTCGCAATATTGCGAAACTTTCGTTCGCAATTTTGATAAGCTAAGATTCACTCCCAGTAGGCGGCGGCTTAGCGTGTGCAAAGCTGCTAAAAGCAGCTTGCGAGCGAACAACTCGGAATGACCACCTATGTTTTTATGATGTTGCAACAATTGATTTATTGTATAACATGTTAATACATTTGTGAATACATTTTTATACATTCAGCTCCTTAGTGCTAATTTATTTCTTGTTATATTAGAGGAAGAGCTGCCCGAGGATATATCTGACAATGCCAGACAATACCTGTCTCACATCACCACCGCCTCTTATTATATTCAAGTGGCATCCTTTGAGGCAGGTGTGTTGGCGGCAAGGCGTTGACTACGTCTGTCCTGGCTCATCGCAATCTGTGGTTGAGGTCATGGAAGGTGGACCTGGACTCCAAAAATACCTTGGAGGTACTCCCTTTTAAGGGAGACTTCTTGTTTGGGGAAGACTTAAATAAAATTGTGTCTGAACTGGCAGCTGCTAAGATTGCCTATCTCCCAAATACTACTCCTTCTGCACAGAAGGCAAAAGGAACAACTTTTCTTTCCTTTCAACCTCAAGGGAAAGTAAAAGGTCAGGCATACTCGAGACAATCTTGTGCTTCCAAAACCACTAAGCCCAAGACAAAGTAGTCCTGGGCGGCTCATCAGCCTGCTTCTAAACAAGACAAGCCTGCCGCATGATAGGGCGGGCCTCCCCCTGGAGGACCCCAAGGTGGGAGGCGGACTTCTGCAGTTCACCCAAGTCTGGTTAAAGACCACTTCAGATGCATGGGCGTGAGAAGTTGTCTGTCACGGGTAAGCAGTCTCATTTAAGAGACGTCCCCCTCGCCAGCTTTGCATTACGGTGATCCCTTCGGATCCACTAAAGGCGCAAACTCTGCAACAGGTTGTGAATTCCCTCCTGGATACAGGAGTGGTAATGCAGGTACCTTTGTCCCAAAGGGGCAGTGGTTACTACTCGACCCTGTTTCTAGTCCCGGAACCCAATGGGTCATTCCAGCCTATACTCAACCTCAAATAACTAAACAAGTTTGTGAGAGTGTCCAAGTTCCGTATGGAGATGCTGTGCTCAATTGTGCTAGCGATGGAACCCAGAGACTATATGGTATCCCTGGATATTCAGGATTCGTACCTGCATATACCTATTACCAAGTTACATCAGCAGTATCTGCAGTTTGCTATTGGCAACCTACACTATCAGTTCCAGACTCTGCCATTTGTATTGGCTACGGCTGTTCAGATCTTCACCAAAGTCATGGCCATAATGACTGCACATCTCCGTCGCCATGGAGTCAGGATCCTGCCATATCTGGACGACTTGCTGATCCTGGCAAACTCCCATGATGTCCTCCTCAGTCATCTACAACTGACGGTAAGCTTCCTACAAGCCCACGGGTGGCTCATCAATTGGAAGAAATCCTTGCTGGTCCCAGCTCAGAGCATGGTGCACCTGGGGGCACTCCTGGACACACGCAGTTAACGTCTGTTCCTGTCTCCAGAGAAAGGCCTGAAGCTTCAGGAAAGGATAAGATGCTTCCTCTGTTGCCCCAGAGTGTTGATACACTCGGCGATGCAAGTACTTGACGTGATGGTGTCGGCATTTGACATGGTAGAGTACGCTCAATTTCATTACCACCCTCTGCAGAGGTTAATCATTTCCAAGTTTTATGGCCTACCTCATCGGATCAGATCTCACATGATTACCTTACCTCTGGAGGTTCGTCAATCGCTGACCTGGTTGCTCCAGAACCAGTGATTGAGCAGGGGCCGTCCCTTCTGGATCCCCGACTGGGTCCTGTTGATGACGGATGCCAGTCTGTAGGGATGGGGTGCAGTGTAGAAGCAACACTCTTTCCAGGGTCATTGGACCAAGGAGGAGTCCCTCCTCCGGATAAACATTCTGGAACTGCGGGCAGTGTTCAATGCGTTAACTCTCACCCTGCCTTTGGTACAGAACAGGCCTGTTCAAGTATGGTCAGACAATGCCACCATGGTGGCATACATCAACCATCAAGGCAGCACTCAAAGCCGCATGGCAATGTTGGAAGTGTAATAAATCTTTCAATGGGCAGATTGCCATCTGCCAGCAATATCAGCAGTGTTCATTCCGGGGGTCCTAAACTGGGAAGCGGACTACCTCAGTTGCCAGGACATACACGCCGGAGAGTGGAGTCTTCATCCAGAAGCCTTTCAACCCCTAGTGGACACGTGGGGCCTACCAGATGTAGACCTGATGGCATCTCGACACAATCACAAAGTTCCGATCTTTGGCTCAAGGACCAGGGATCCTCAAGCAGCGTTTGTGGATGCACTAGCCATTCCATTAAACTTTTGGCTGCCTTACATGTTCCCTCCAGTGGCACTCCTGCCAAGGGTCCTGCGGAAGTTCAAGCAAGGAGGAGGAATACTACTTGTAGTCGCTCCTGCGTAGCGCAGATGGCATTGGTTCTCAGACCTGCAGGGTTTGTCCACAGAGCGTCTTCTTATTCTTCCTCAATGACCAGACCTCCTCGTATAGGGCCCATGTCTCTATCCAGACTTGGCCAGACTGGCTTTGACAGTGTTGCTCTTGAAGCACCACTCCAGAGGGCCAAAGGATTCTCTGAGGTGGACATTCAAACTATGCTGAAAGCCCATAAGCCGACGTTTGCTCGGATATATTACAGGGTCTTAAATTCTTACTTTACCTGGTGTGCTGATAAGAACTATGATGCATACAGATTCAAAACATCCAGAATCCTGGCTTTCCTGTAACAAGGTCTGGATTTATGCCTTAGTCTGGCCTCCTTCAAGGTTCACATATCTATCGGTGTGGTTTCAGTGAAAAATTGCGACTATACCTGACGTTCATACATTCACTCAGGGTGTGTTATGGATTCAGCCTCCCTATGTCCCTCCTGTGGCTCCATGGGATCTGTCTGTTGTCCTGAATGCCCTACAAGAGTTGACTTGAACCTCTTGAGTCAGTGGATCTTAAATGGCTCACAGCCAAGGTCCTGTTTCTGCTGGCTATTGCCTCTGCTATAAGGGTGTCGGACTTAGACGCTTTGTCCTGTCGTCCACCCTTTCTAATATTCCATCATGACCAGGCAGTTCTGAGAACTCACCCAGGTTACTTACGGTACCTGAAGTGGTGTCATTTTTTCACCTTAAACAAGAGAATGTGGTTCCAGCCTTTATCTCTTGTGACTTGTCCCCCAAAGAACGGTTTTTGGATGTGGTAAGGGCTCTCCGTATATATGTGGAGAGGACTGTCTCTATTAGGAGGTCAGATACCCTTTTTGTACTGTTTGGGTTCCACAAACGTGGCTAGCCTGTGCATAAGCAAACCTTGGCCAGATGGATTAGAATGGTTATTGCACAAGTTTATGCGCAGGCTGGACTCTCAGCTCCTGTTGCTATTAAAGCCCATTCTACTCAGTTTGTTGGACCTTCTTGGGCGGTCCGCCATGGTGTGTCCGCAGAACAATTGTGCAAGGCGGCTATGTGGTCCTCAGTGAACACGTTCATTAGGTTATATGCCTTTGATACTTCCACCTCCCAGGATGCTTCCTTTGGACGGCGGGTTCTCATACCCGCTTAGACACATCCCCTCCTTTGATGAACTGCTCTAGGACATCACCTGTTATTTTCCCAGTGGAACACAGTGTACCCTGCTGCAGAAAAGCAGCGTTATGGTAGATTTACCATGGTTAACTCTCTTTCTGGGAGGTACACTGGGTTCCACAGGGCGCCCACCCTGATGCACCTAGATTCTATGAGTTTGTACAGCATTAGTCGCTGGTCCCTTCTCCTGTCGTGAGAATGTGGTTCTAAGGGACTAACATCTGCCTTCTCTCTTACCTACTCCTACATTGGACTGGTTAACGAAACTGAGCTCACATTGCCTGGAGGCTGGGTTACAGCGGAGGCCCCAATGCATCCTGGAACAGCCTAAAGCTTTAGCCTGTTGGTGCCTCTGGATCAAGATCCACTCTACACCAGATGTTTTCCTTGTGGAACCCAGTGTACCTCACAGAAAGAGAGTTAATCATGGTAAGTCTACCATAACGCTCCTTTTTTGACAGCATGGAAGTCCCTCTCTTGTGATTTAAAATGCCATTTCACAGTGGAAATGACTGGAAATCAATGTGATAATAATAATGTAGGTTCAATAACAGGTCTAAAAATTACATGGTTTTAGCTGTTTTTATAAATTTTCAAGATATCCAAAACCAAAACCAATACTGAACCAAAACACTTGAGGGTAGTTTTGCAAAAATAAAGAAAAAAAACAATATACAGGGGCCGCACACATCAATACTAAGTAGACCCTAGAGGCCTTTGCTGCTTGCACTGCTTTTTGACCTGGGCACATGCTTCTGTGTTGTGCCAGACCTGTCTGCTATCTGTCTCACCTGCTGGCCAGGTGTGTTTGGTAAGCTGCCAAGTGACTCAGCACAGTGACACTTCCCTGCCCTACCCACCTTGTGGTTCCCTTCACCTCCCATCTGCCCTCCAGCATCTTCAGGGCTCTAGCCAGATGCTTGTGTCCTGGCCAGGAGACCCCTTTGTGTGTGCAGGCAGCTTGTCTTCTGCGGGCACACTGGTGAATGTGCTGCTCGGTTTTCGTGAGCCCCTATGGATGGTGAGAGTATGCTATCTTGGTGGTCCCAGGGGCTCTGTTCACTTTCTCTGGGACCCTGGCACTGTGCAACATAATAATTGATGCCCCTGAATAGAAGCAATCAATAATTAAAAAACATACAACCCCCCACAAACACACACACCAGGAGTCTTCTAAGTAAAGATGTGCGTGAAGCCCCATGTTTTGGTTTTGTATTGGCAAAACAACCCTAAATATTTTTTATTTTTTTTTACTACACACAACAATGCCTGACAATGATAACTGGCTCTGCTACAGGCAGGGTTTGGTCCTGTGCCCCCCTTTTTCTGCCCCCAGAGGATCCCTGTCTCTGTAGGTTCCTCTGGGGTCCCACTTGGCACCTCTTCCTTAGTGTGCCCACTGTTGGTTCTCCTCTAGCTGGGGTCACAGTACACTATGTTATAGTGCTACCTGCTCCATCAGCACCTCTGTATCCCATGCTCCACTTTTGTACCGCAATCTGGGGGCCAGTTTTGCTTTGCAGGTTTCCTATAATAAAGCCAGCAGGTGCCTTTTTTGTGCCTGCCCCCATGGAGTTTCCCAGGACTTAGACCCCCATTCAGCTGTCATCAGGGGCGGATTGGCCATAGGGCTCACCAGGAAGATTCCTTGTATTCCAATGTCTCTGTGGGACCTGTTTTGTGTGTCATGTCAGCCCAACTCCCACATGACAGGCAGCATACCACACTCACCACTCGGCATTGCCCTACTCATTCTGTTATTCCATCTCTTCAATACAGCAAATCTGACATCCAGTGAAGCTGCCATGGCTACACGGCATGTTATACCTCTTGTGCTGCTTATGTCAGGCCACTAATACAAATTTTACAGGATTGCTTTTAGTTCCCATTCTGCCCCTGGTCTACAAGGAAGGCCACAATTGTGTACAATCGGTTCCTATGAGGAGGGATCCTGCCCACCTCAACAGACCCTATCCCTTCATCAGACATCTCCCCCACTATGGCTGCTTCCATAAATTTCCTGGGCTTGTTCTCAATCCCAATCCATACCTGGCTGTCATTTGACCTGTTTTCCATATTGTACCCTCATAGAACCCTCTACATTATAATTTTGTATGAGCAGAACCTTCACCGTTTGTGTTCGCTACATAACTATGGTAACTGCATACTATATGTATCTATGGAATTTACAATATATACTACAGTATGTGTATTAGGATGTTGTTTCCCTTTGTACTGCACAACAGATCCCTTGTGGCATCTAATAACAATAATAATAATAATAATAATAATAATAATATATGAAGAGTACCATGGGTTTATTAAGCTGCCATGTTGTGTGAAAATTAAGTTGTTGCTGGTGTGTATACTGCTTTAAAAAATTGTTCTGTAATAAAAACATATTTAGATTCAACACACTGGAACTGAAATATACTGTATGCACTGTAATGCTGTGAACTTCACTAGTTTTATATCATTCTAGATCATGCTACTGTGATGCACTGAGCAGTTTGTTTTATAGAGTACAGATTTGTGTGTTGAATTTGTAGTTCTACTTGTCTGCACTGTTTCAAATAGTATCTCATGTGTGACCATGACAAACAATCAAACAATAGAACAGATTAGTGGCTCTGTTAGCTTGATTTATAAGAATCAGATTGCATACTACCACAATAGCTATCGTTAAATCTTTCCTTAATTCTTAACTATGTGCTTGTGGCTTTATAAGTAGATAGTTCTTAATCAAAAGGGCTGCAAATATTTAATAAAAAAATATTCACTCTTAAGTTAGTTAAACTAATGTACACTCTTGTTCACAGCAGTTGGTTGTGACCTCCTCCCGTAATGAAATTCAACATAACATGAAATACTTGTATAATATGCAGATATTAATGCTGTGACCAATTTTCACACTGCGCAATTTATAGTAAATTGGTGTTGGATGAAATGCAGTAATGGTTTTAATAGCAACACTTTGACAAGTATTAAGCATAGTAAAAAACGAGAGTTATGGTAGTTATGTTAGACTTTCTTCCACAGGGAACATTGGGGTTGTAGGTGGTGGATGAGAGTCCAGGCACCAAACAGTTAAGCTTTTAGTGTATCCCAGAATACTTGACTCCTCTCCCCTATAACCCCGCCTCCATGCTCAGGCATTCAGTTTTGTTAACCAGCTCAAAGCAGGAAGTGGAAAGGAGAGAAGGAAGATGTTCGGCACATAAGAACACATTCTCTCAGACAAGAGAAAGGAACCAGAACCAGGGCCATCTTTAAGTATGGACTCAATGGGCAGTTGCCCAAGGGCCCCAGGAGAATAAGGATCCTAGGCTGATAGCTGAGGGTCGCCTTTTTCCAGGGGTTCCAGATTTTTTCTAATCGGCCCTGTGGAACCGGGAGATATCCGACTTCAAAGCAGGGGTCCTCATCTGAGCCTGTTAATTGACCTTCCTAGCCAGCTATATCACAGGATCTGTCTGACTTAGAGATTTTCTGAGGGTATACTCCAAAAGCTGGTTTTATTCCCTTTTGGTGGACACAGGGAGCTTGTCTCTACTATGCCCAGAACTAGAGGTACATTATCAGCCTTCCAGCAGCTGGTCCCTGCTCCAGCTCCCCATTCCTGGTATGCAGTTTTATATTTTCGTTGGTAAATTGCTCTGGCTCCTGAACTCTGACCCCCACTCTCTAGTACCTTTTGAAAGGTGGGACTCTAGTTTTTTATCCTATTGAAAGCTAAGAAATCTATTTCTAGGAACTGGAGATATCTGGATTCAAGCAAGCTGCCCTACCACTGGCTAATGATGAATATTAAGCGCACTCCACTATCCACCCCTGTCCTGCGTATTAAACACACCCTACCACCCTGGATGTTATGTTCCAGGGCAACTTCATTCAGCCCAATGCCCCATTCTACAGTTTAGTGTTCTCCCTCCCACCTCATCTCCCACCATTGGTGCAGTAAAGGAGTACTTATCAGAAAATACTGCTCCAGGTCCTATATGCTGAGCGGAAGATAGAACAACCCCTACTGCCCATATGACATAATTTCTGTTGCCAATAGCACCCCCCACTGCTACTGCTGGAGGATGGGTAGGGGCCCCGGCGCATTGCTTTGCATAGGGGCCTACACTGCTGTTAAGACTGCCCTGCCATTGGCAATGTTGTACAACCCCAGAGAGGCCAGGTGCATCAGAGTGGGTGCCCTGTGTGACCCTATGAACTTCGAAGGAAGAGAGTTACTGTAACCAAGTTAAGTCTACCATAACTCTCATTTTCTTCATCAGGATTCATAGAGGTTCCACAGAGAACAGCAGGGAAATGTACAAAAGCAGTATTTTAAGGGAGGGGATGCACCTGAGAGGATAAAAGAATCCAGCATCCAAAAGAAGCATCCTGGGAGGTGAGTGTATCAAATGCATAAAACATAAGAAAAGTGTAGACAGAAGACCACAAAGCCGCCTTGCACAATTGTTCGGTGGATGTGCCATGGCATGCCGCCTATGAAGGTCCTACAGACCGAATAGAATGTGCAGAAATTGAAACTGGAACAGGTAGGTATGCGATGGCCATTCTAATCCATCTGGCAGTCCAACCATGCTTGTGAAATCCATACAGGATGAACAGAGCATCAGAGCATATGAGAGCACTACTGCTGTCCACATAAATACGTAGAGCATGTACCACATCCAAAGAACATTCCTTTGTTAACAAATCAGGTGAGACAAAAGCCGGAACCACAATTTCCGGATTAAGTTGGAATTTGGAAACCACTTTAGGAACGTGACAAGGCCAGGTCCCTGTCATTTGCTCAGAGGAGCAGCATGTAACAACAAATGCTGCTCCTCAGTCTGAGATGGTTCGGTATGGCGATTTTATGTTTTGTTAACCCTGTGGATGCCTACATGAACCCAAAAGAATAGAACTTCACTAGACATAGGCAAGTATATACAAGTGCCCTATAGATTCTACCAGACAAGTGGACGTGAATGGCTGCGTGGGATGTAGGTAAGTATATGTGAGTGTGAGTGTGCAGGAGAGATTTATTAAAGTTTTACTTTTACGGTGTGCGTGTCATATCTTTATTTGAATATTTATTTTGTTGTGGAACTACAGGTACCAGTGGGCCTTGTAATGCCCCGCATGCTGATACTTGTGATTCTCCAAGTACCAGCATGCAGGGGAGCCTTCCACAGCAAAAAAAAAATATTTATTTATTTTTTATCACAATTTAAGGCTATCAGCCTGCCATCCACAGCCCACGGATGGCAGGGACAGCCCCGAGCTACATCCCTAGCCCTTGGGTGCCAGTTGGGGGGGGACCCCTTTATTATAGATGTCCCCATTTGCCCAGGGAACCTCAGACAGATGTGACTAGTTGGGGATGGGGGGTGATGTTGCAGCCGCAGAGACCTGTATAAAAGTGTCCACTGGCTGCAGCATTACCTCCATGGTTAGTGGAGCCCGGTGCTGGTTCCAAAAATACAGGGGACCCCTACATCCTTTCCCCCCATAATTTTGGAACCAGGACCAGTCTAAGAGCCCAGTGTTGGTTGTTAAAATAAGCGGAACCCTAGACATTTTTTTCTCATGTATTTTTGCAACCAGGACCAGCTCAAAGAGCCCGGAGCTGGTTATCCTTTGGTAGGGACCTGCACGTCTTTTTTAAAGAATTTTGTAACTATTTCTTTACTTTTACAGTCATAAGCATGACAGGATCTCACTTATCTGTGAATGCTTCTGGCTAAATCGCCAGTCTGAACCTGGTCTATTATTCCAGCGATTTTTGGTAATGTTTCATGTGCAAGTGGAAAAATTGCACCCTATTACATTTGCGGTTTTGATTGTTTTCAATTGGAAAAAATCTGGATGTAATTTTTCCCTTGCAATTTTTAGTACAGGCTGAAAACGTGTGATTTTGCCAATGTTGCCTATTACATTTGCGATTTGCAGAAAATGTGCGATTTTTCTGTAAAAATCCCATGTTCCACAAAATTGCGACCTGATACATTTAGCCCGAAGTGTGTCTGCGGGTGCCATGTATGAGCCTGACATTTACAAAGAGGAGACTCCTTCCACCATTTGCATGCCTTCTGCAAGTGTTGGGAGGAACAGCTCAAGTCAACATGCTGACATTGAAATTGAGGATTTCACTGTAGAAGTACACCAGGATGAGGAGGATATTTGTGTAGCTTGCACTAATAAGACTGTTGATAATGAGGATGTTGATGATGAGGATGATGTTTGTTTAAATAATGCCCCAGTGGAGACAGTTGTTGCCCATGCTATGAAAATGCCCATTATCATGCCTGGGCAAAAGACAAAAAAATCCACCTCTTCTGTGTGGAAATATTTCTACTCAAATCTGCACAACAAGTGTCAAGCCATCTGCAGCCTTTGTAAAGCCATAGTAAGTAGGGGTAAGGATCTTAACCACCTAGGAACATCCTCACTTATACGTCACTTGCATCGCTTCAAAAGTCATTTTCAAATTCAGAAACTTTGGCTAAAAATGTAACAGCCAGTCCAGTGTCACCTAGCTGCTCCCTTCTGTCTGTTAGAGCCAAGGGCCTGCAATCTCCACCACCAACACCTGCATCATCAACATTCTCAGTCATGATCTGAAGTAGTCCTGCATCCAATTTCATGACTGACTCCTCTCCTATCCGGGCTTCCTCAGAAGCATCCTTGAGTGCTATGCCTGTTGCTGCTGCTGTCCAGAAGGGGACCAGGAAGACTACTTGCAGTAATTTAACAAAACAATTGACTGTTAAACAATCCTTTGCAGGGGGAAGCAAACATGACAGCAGTCACCCAGTTGCACAGCAGATTACTGATGCCATAACAACTATGCCGATACTGCATCCAGTATCTGCCATTAATGCTGTGAGTTTCGGACAGTTAATTGAGGTATTCTGTCGACGGTACCAAAGCCCATCTAGAGTCCACTTCACTAGAAAAGCAATTCCCAGCCTGTACAAGGACAATAAAAAAGTGTTATTACTGTCCTCAGAAATGCCGTTGTACCCACTGTGCACTTAACCATGGATATGTGTACAAGCGGAACAGGGCAAACCTAAGACTACATGACTGTGACAGCCCACTGGGTAGATGTATTGCCTTCAGCAGCACCAACAGCAGCATCTCACAAATGCCAGCTCATTCAGAGGCAGGCTACTCTGTGTATCACCGATTTCACTAAGAGGCATACCACTGACAACCTCTTAGAAAAAATCAGGGAAATCATTGCAAAATGGCTTTCCCCATTTTGACTCTCCCCGGGATTTGTGATATCTGACAATCTCACCAATATTGTGAGAGCATTACAGCTGTGCAAATTCCAACATGTCCCCTGTTTTGCTCACACAATTAACTTGGTGGTGTCAAATTTTTCAAACTATGACAGGGATGTGCAGGAGATGCTGTCCTTGGCCCGAAAAATTTCGGGATATGTTCGCCATTCTGCAAGTGCATGTAGTAGATTTCAGCACTTGCAAAAACAGTTGAACTTGCCCTGCCATCAGCTGAAGCAAGAGGTAGATGAGGTGGAATTCAACCCTCTCTTCAGTGGATGACTGGGGAGCAAAAGGTCATCCAAAGTTACACAACAACCTATGACATAGGGAAAAAAGAGCGTGAATGCACCTTAGACAAGTGCAGTGGAGAATAATTTCTGTGTTGTGCAAGGTTCTCAAACCCTTCAAATTTGCCACATGTGAAGTTAATGCAGACATTGCCAGCTTGAGTCAGGTCATTCCTCTTTTTAGACTCTTAGAAAAGAAGCTGAACAAATTGAAGGAGGAGCTTAAAGGAAATGAGTACGCTAAGCATGTTGGACTTGTAGATCAAGCCCTTCATTGGCTTTGCCAGGATTCAAGGGTCATCAATCTCTTGAAATCAGATCACTCTATTGTTGCGCCCATACTTGATCCTAGGTTTAAATCCTACATTGTATCTTTCTTTCCGACAGACACAAATCTGAAGAGATGCAAAGAGCTGTTGGTGAGAAAATTCTCAGCTCAAGCAGCACGTGACACGGCAACATCTCTTCCTTCAGTTTCTCCGGCAACTGCGGCTGCAAGGAAAAAACTTACTTTTTCTAGGAGACCCGCTGTTGGTGATGCAGATCCAGTCAGGAACAAGTTTTGACATCTGGTCCAGACTGAAGGAGCTGCCTACAATTACTGACATGTGTACTGTCACTGCATATGATATGGTCACCATTCAAAGAATGGTTGATGATTATTTCAGTTATAGCATCCAAATAGGCATGTCAGACAGTCGGTTTAAATACTGGCAGGAAAAAAAGGCAATTTGCAGGCCCATGCACACACTGGCTTTGCTTTACTTAAGTTGCCCACCCTCCGGTGTGTACTCAGAAAGAGTTTTCAGTGCAGTCAGGAACCTTGTCAGCGATTGGCGTAGGAGGTTACTTCCCCAAAATGTGGAAAAGAGGATGTTCATCAAAATGAATTACCAATTCCACGAGGAAGACCTTTACCGACAATTACGTCCAAAAAATAAAGAGGCACCTAATACAGTGGATTCCAGTGGGGAATTGATATTGTGTGAAGAAGAGGATGTATACACTGATGGGGATGAGGAATCGGATGCTGATGATGACATCTTGCCTATCTAGAGACAGTTTGGGCACTGCCCAATTTCACTTTGCCAGCTTGTTTTGTGGGGGCCCAAACAAACCTCTCAGTTACAAGTGGCAGTCCTTGTTGCTGAAATGATTGGTTTGTTAAACTGTGCATGCCCTGTTTAATATATATAACATAAGGGTGGGTGGGAGGGCCCAAGGACAATTTTATCTTGCACAGCATTTCTTTGCATTATGCGCTATTTGGAGCATTGCTGACTGGTTTTTTTTTGCATAGTTTATTAAACTGCCACCCTGTCTGCCACTGCAGTGCCACTCCTAGATGTGCCATGTGTTTGTGCCGCACACTGCTGTCACTTAGCTTATTCATCCAGCTACCTCTCTGCAACCTTTAGGCCTAAAGTGGATGAAAACAAAATTGTGAGCTTTGAGGTGGTCAAAATTTACTGAAAATGATTGGACATTAATGTTACTGAGGTTAATAATACAGTAGGACGTCGGAACTAAAATAGGACAAAATTCTGTGATGTTAGCTGTTTTTATAATTTAAAAAAAAAATACAGATCCAAAACCAACTAGTGATGTGCACCGGACATTTTTCGGTTTTTGTGTTTTGGTTTTGGATTCGGTTCCGCGGCCGTGTTTTGGATTCGGACTCGTTTTGGCAAAACCTCACCGAAATTTTTTTGTCGGATTCGGGTGTGTTTTGGATTCGGGTGTTTTTTTCAAAAACCCCTAAAAAACAGCTTAAATCATAGAATTCGGGGGTCATTTTGATCCCATAGTATTATTAACCTCAATTACCATAATTTCCACTAATTTCCAGTCTATTCTGAACACCTCACATCTCACAATATTATTTTTAGTCCTACAATTTGCACCGAGGTCGCTGGATGGCTAAGCCAAGCGACCCAAGTGGCCGACACAAACACCTGGCCCATCTAGGAGTGGCACTGCAGTGTCAGGCAGGATGGCCGATTTAAAAAATAGTCCCCAAACAGCACATGATGCAAAGAAAAAAAGAGGCGCACCAAGGTGGCTGTTTGACTAAGCTAAGTGACACAAGTGGCCGACACAAACACCTGGCCCATCTAGGAGTGGCACTGCAGTGTCAATCAAGACAGGATGGCACTTCCAAAAAATTGTCCCCAAACAGCACATGATGCAAAGAAAAAAAGAGGCGCACCAAGGTGGCTGTTTGACTAAGCTAAGCGACACAAGTGGGCGACAAAAACACCTGGCCCATCTAGGAGTGGCACTGCAGTGTCAATCAAGACAGGATGGCACTTCCAAAAAATTGTCCCCAAACAGCACATGATGCAAAGAAAAAAAGAGGCGCACCAAGGTGGCTGTGTGACTAAGCTAAGCGACACAAGTGGCCGACACAAACACCTGGCCCATCTAGGAGTGGCAGTGCAGTGTCAATCAAGACAGGATGGCACTTCCAAAAAATTGTCCCCAAACAGCACATGATGCAAAGAAAAAAAGAGGCGCACCAAGGTTGCTGTGTGACTAAGCTAAGTGACACAAGTGGCCGACACAAACACCTGGCCCATTAGGAGTGGCACTGCAGTGTCAATCAAGACAGGATGGCACTTCCAAAAAATTGTCCCCAAACAGCACATGATGCAAAGAAAAAAAGAGGCGCACCAAGGTGGCTGTGTGACTAAGCTAAGCGACACAAGTGGCCGACACAAACACCTGGCCCATCTAGGAGTGGCACTGCAGTGTCAATCAAGACAGGATGGCACTTCCAAAAAATTGTCCCCAAACAGCACATGATGCAAAGAAAAAAAGAGGCGCACCAAGGTGGCTGTGTTACTAAGCTAAGCGACACAAGTGGCCGACACAAACACCTGGCCCATCTAGGAGTGGCACTGCAGTGTCAATCAAGACAGGATGGCACTTCCAAAAAATTGTCCCCAAACAGCACATGATGCAAAGAAAAAAAGAGGCGCACCAAGGTGGCTGTGTGACTAAGCTAAGCGACACAAGTGGCCGACACAAACACCTGGCCCATCTAGGAGTGGCACTGCAGTGTCAATCAAGACAGGATGGCACTTCCAAAAAATTGTCCCCAAACAGCACATGATGCAAAGAAAAAAAGAGGCGCACCAAGGTGGCTGTGTGACTAAGCTAAGCGACACAAGTGGCCGACACAAACACCTGGCCCATCTAGGAGTGGCACTGCAGTGTCAATCAAGACAGGATGGCACTTCCAAAAAAATGTCCCCAAACAGCAAATGATGCAAAGAAAAAAAGAGGCGCACCAAGGTGGCTGTGTGACTAAGCTAAGCGACACAAGTGGCCGACACAAACACCTGGCCGATCTAGGAGTGGCACTGCAGTGTCAATCAAGACAGGATGGCACTTCCAAAAAATTGTCCCCAAACAGCACATGATGCAAAGAAAAAAAGAGGCGCACCAAGGTGGCTGTTTGACTAAGCTAAGCGACACAAGTGGCCGACACAAACACCTGGCCCATCTAGGAGTGGCACTGCAGTGTCAATCAAGACAGGATGGCACTTCCAAAAAATTGTCCCCAAACAGCACATGATGCAAAGAAAAATTAAAGAAAAAAGAGGTGCAAGATGGAATTGTCCTTGGGCCCTTCCACCCACCCTTATGTTGTATAAACAGGACATGCACACTTTAACGAACCCATCATTTCATCGACAGGGTCTGCCACACGACTGTGACTGAAATGACTGGTTGGTTTGTGCCCCCACCAAAAAAAGAAGCAATCAATCTCTCCTTGCACAAACTGGCTCTACAGAGGCAAGATGTCCACCTCATCATCATCATCCTCCGATTCCTCACCCCTTTCACTGTGTACACCCCCCTCTTCACAGATTATTAATTCGTCCCCACTGGAATCCACCATCTCAGGTCCCCGTGTACTTTCTGGAGGCAATTGCTGCTGGTGAATGTCTCCACGGAGGAATTGATTATAATTAATTTTGATGAACATCATCTTCACCACATTTTCTGGAAGTAACCTCGTACGCCGATTGCTGACAAGGTGAGCGGATGCACTAAACACTCTTTCGGAGTACACACTGGAGGGTGGGCAACTTAGGTAGAATAAAGCCAGTTTGTGCAAGGGCCTCCAAATTGCCTCTTTTTCCTGCCAGTATACGTACGGACTGTCTGACGTGCCTACTTGGATGCGGTCACTCATATAATCCTCCACCATTCTTTCCATGGTGAGAGAATCATATGCAGTGACAGTAGACGACATGTCAGTAATCATTGGCAGGTCCTTCAGTCCGGACCAGATGTCAGCACTCGCTCCAGACTGCCCTGCATCACCGCCAGCGGGTGGGCTAGGAATTCTTAGCCTTTTCCTCGCACCCCCAGTTGCGGGAGAATGTGAAGGAGGAGATGTTGACGGGTCACGTTCCGCTTGACTTGACAATTTTCTCACCAGCAGGTCCTTGAACCTTTGCAGACTTGTGTCTGCCGGAAAAAGAGATACAACGTAGGTTTTAAATCTAGGATCGAGCACGGTGGCCAAAATGTAGTGCTCTGATTTCAACAGATTGACCACCCGTGAATCCTGGTTAAGCAAATTAAGGGCTCCATCCACAAGTTCCACATGCCTAGCGAAATCGCTCTGTTTTAGCTCCTCCTTCAATGTCTCCAGCTTCTTCTGCAAAAGCCTGATGAGGGGAATGACCTGACTCAGGCTGGCAGTGTCTGAACTGACTTCACGTGTGGCAAGTTCAAAGGGCAGCAGAACCTTGCACAACGTTGAAATCATTCTCCACTGCGCTTGAGTCAGGTGCATTCCCCCTCCTTTGCCTATATCGTGGGCAGATGTATAGGCTTGAATGGCCTTTTGCTGCTCCTCCATCCTGTGAAGCATATAGATGGTTGAATTCCACCTCGTTACCACCTCTTCCTTCAGATGATGGCAGGGCAGGTTCAGGAATGTTTGGTGGTGCTCCAGTCTTCTGTACGCGGTGCCTGAATGCCGAAAGTGGCCCGCAATTCTTCGGGCCACCGACAGCATCTCTTGCACGCCCCGGTCGTTTTTTAAATAATTCTGCACCACCAAATTCAATGTATGTGCAAAACATGGGACGTGCTGGAATTTGCCCAGATGTAATGCACGCACAATATTGCTGGCGTTGTCCGATGTCACAAATCCCTAGGAGAGTCCAATTGGGGTAAGCCATTCTGCGATGATCTTCCTCAGTTGCTGTAAGAGGTTTTCAGCTGTGTGCCTATTCTGGAAAGCGGTGATACAAAGCGTAGCCTGCCTAGGAATGAGTTAGCGTTTGCGAGATGCTGCTACTGGTGCCGCCGCTGCTGTTCTTGCTGCGGGAGGCAATACATCTACCCAGTGGGCTGTCACAGTCATATAGTCCTGAGTCTGCCCTGCTCCACTTGTCCACATGTCCGTGGTTAAGTGGACATTGGGTACAACTGCATTTTTTAGGACACTGGTGAGTCTTTTTCTGAGGTCTGTGTACATTTTCGGTATCGCCTGCCTAGAGAAATGGAACCTAGATGGTATTTGGTACCGGGGACACAGTACCTCAATCAAGTCTATAGTTGCCTCTGAATTAACGATGGATACTGGAACCACGTTTCTCACCGCCCAGGCTGCCAAGGCCTGAGTTATCTGCTTTGCAGCAGGATGACTGCTGTGATATTTCATCTTCCTCGCAAAGGACTGTTGGACAGTCAATTGCTTACTGGAAGTAGTACAAGTGGTCTTCCGACTTCCCCTCTTGGATGACGATAGACTCCCAGCAGCAACAACAGCAGCGCCAGCAGCAGTAGGCGTTACACTCAAGGATGCATCGGAGGAATCCCAGGCAGGAGAGGACTCGTCAGACTTGACAGTGACATGGCCTGCAGGACTATTGGCTTTCCTGGGTAAGGAGGAAATTGACACTGAGGGAGTTGGTGGTGTGGTTTGCAGGAGCTTGGTTACAAGAGGAAGGGATTTAGTGGTCAGTGGACTGCTTCCGCTGTCACCCAAAGTTTTTGAACTTGTCAATGACTTATGATGAATGCGCTGCAGGTGACGTATAAGGGAGGATGTTCTGAGGTGGTTAACGTCCTTACCCCTACTTATTACAGCTTGACAAAGGCAACACACGGCTTGACACCTGTTGTCCGCATTTGTGTTGAAATAATTCCACACCGAAGAGCTGATTTTTTTTGTATTTTGACCAGGCATGAAAATGGCCATATTCCTACCACAGACAACAGGTGTCTCCCCGGGTGCCTGACTTAAACAAACCACCTCACCATCAGAATCCTCCTTGTCAATTTCCTCCCCAGCGCCAGCAACACCCATATCCTCATCCTGGTGTACTTCAACAATGACATCTTCAATTTGACTATCAGGAACTGGACTGCGGGTGCTCCTTCCAGCACTTGCAGGGGGCGTGCAAATGGTGGAAGGCGCAACCTCTTCCCGTCCAGTGTTGGGAAGGTCAGGCAAAGCAACCGACACAATTGGACTCTCCTTGGGGATTTGTGGTTTAGAAGAATGCACACTTCTTTGCTGTGCTTTTGCCAGCTTAAGTCTTTTCTTTTTTCTAGCGAGAGGATGAGTGCTTCCATCCTCATGTGAAGCTGAACCACTAGCCATGAACATAGGCCAGGGCCTCAGCCGTTCCTTGCCACTCCGTGTCGTAAATGGCATATTGGCAAGTTTACGCTTCTCCTCAGATGATTTTAATTTTGATTTTTGGGTCATTTTACTGAACTTTTAGTTTTTGGATTTTACATGCTCTCTACTATGACATTGGGCATCGGCCTTGGCAGACGACGTTGATGGCATTTCATCGTCTCGGCCATGACTAGTGGCAGCAGCTTCAGCACGAGGTGGAAGTGGATCTTGATCTTTCCCTATTTTAACCTCCACATTTTTGTTCTCCATTTTTTAATGTGTGGATTTATATGCCAGTATCAATAGCAATGGCCTACTACTATATTTACTACACACAACTAAAATGCACCACAGGTATAGAATGTAGATGGATAGTATACTTAATGGATGACGACACAGAGGTAGGTAGAGCAGTGGCCTACCGTACTGCTATATATAGTATACTGGTGGACACTGTCAGCAAACTGCAAAACTAAAATGCACCACAGGTATAGAATGTAGATGGATAGTATACTTAATGGATGACGAGTGACGACACAGAGGTAGGTACAGCAGTGGCCTACCGTACTGCTATATATAGTATACTGGTGGACACTGTCAGCAAACTGCAAAACTAAATTGCACCACAGGTATAGAATGTAGATGGATAGTATACTTAATGGATGACGAGTGACGACACAGAGGTAGGTACAGCAGTGGCCTACCGTACTGCTATATATAGTATACTGGTGGACACTGTCAGCAAACTGCAAAACTAAAATGCACCACAGGTATAGAATGTAGATGGATAGTATACTTAATGGATGACGAGTGACGACACAGAGGTAGGTACAGCAGTGGCCTACCGTACTGCTATATATAGTATACTGGTGGACACTGTCAGCAAACTGCAAAACTAAAATGCACCACAGGTATAGAATGTAGATGGATAGTATACTTAATGGATGACGAGTGATGACACAGAGGTAGGTACAGCAGTGGCCTACCGTACTGCTATATATAGTATACTGGTGGACACTGTCAGCAAACTGCAAAACTAAAATGCACCACAGGTATAGAATGTAGATGGATAGTATACTTAATGGATGATGAGTGACGACACAGAGGTAGGTACAGCAGTGGCCTACCGTACTGCTATATATAGTATACTGGTGGACACTGTCAGCAAACTGCAAAACTAAATTGCACCACAGGTATAGAATGTAGATGGATAGTATACTTAATGGATGACGAGTGACGACACAGAGGTAGGTACAGCAGTGGCCTACCGTACTGCTATATATAGTATACTGGTGGACATTGTCAGCAAACTGCAAAACTAAAATGCACCACAGGTATAGAATGTAGATGGATAGTATACTTAATGGATGACGAGTGACGACACAGAGGTAGGTACAGCAGTGGCCTACCGTACTGCTATATATAGTATACTGGTGGACACTGTCAGCAAACTGCAAAACTAAAATGCACCACAGGTATAGAATGTAGATGGATAGTATACTTAATGGATGACGAGTGACGACACAGAGGTAGGTACAGCAGTGGTCTACCGTACTGCTATATATAGTATACTGGTGGACACTGTCAGCAAACTGCAAAACTAAAATGCACCACAGGTATAGAATGTAGATGGATAGTATACTTAATGGATGATGACACAGAGGTAGGTACAGCAGTGGCCTACCGTACTGCTATAAGTATATATAGTATACTGGTGGACACTGTCAGCAAACTGCAAAACTAAAATGCACCACAGGTATAGAATGTAGATGGATAGTATACTTAATGGAAGACGAGTGACGACACAGAGGTAGGCACAGCAGTGGCCTACCGTACTGCTATATATAGTATACTGGTGGACACTGTCAGCAAACTGCAAAACTAAAATGCACCACAGGTATAGAATGTAGATGGATAGTATACTTAATGGATGACGAGTGACGACACAGAGGTAGGTACAGCAGTGGCCTACCGTACTGCTATATATAGTATACTGGTGGACACTGTGTCAGCAAACTGCAAAACTAAAATGCACCACAGGTATAGAATGTAGATGGATAGTATACTTAATGGATGACGAGTGACGACACAGAGGTAGGTACAGCAGTGGCCTACCGTACTGCTATAAGTATATATAGTATACTGGTGGACACTGTCAGCAAACTGCAAAACTAAAATGCACCACAGAATGTAGATGGATAGTATACTTAATGGATGACGAGTGACGACACAGAGGTAGGTACAGCAGTGCACTCTGCACTGTACTCCTCCTATATAATATTAATTATACTGGTGGTCCCCAGTCCCCACAATAAAGCAGCACACTGAGCACAGATATGGAGTGTTTTTCAGGCAGACAACGTATACTGGTGGTCACTGTCAGCAAAACTCTGCACTGTACTCCTGCTATATAATACAGCTGCTCCCCAGTCCCCACAATTAAGCAGTGTGAGCACTCAGCACAGATATATTATGCAGCACACTGAGCACAGATATGGTATGGAGCGTTTTTTTCAGGCAGAGAACAGATAAAAACTGGTGGTCACTTATCAGCAAAACTCTGCACTGTACTCCTCCTAACAGCTGCTCCCCAATCCTCCCCACAATTAAGCAATAAACCAATCAACTTCTACAATAAACGGAGAGGACGCCAGCCACGTCCTCTCCCTATCATCTCCAATGCACGAGTGAAAATGGCGGCGACGCGTGGCTGCTTATATAGAATCCGAATCTCGCGAGAATCCGACAGCGGGATGATGACGTTCGGGCGTGCTCGGGTTAGCCGAGCAAGGCTGGAAGGTTCTAACCTGCCTCGGACCCGTGTAAAAAAGGTGAAGTTCTGGGGGGTTACGTTTCCGAGAAACCGAACCCGCTCATCACTAAAACCAACACAGATACAAAACATGCAAGGGCGGTTTTGGCAAAACCAATACAGATACAAAACATAAAGGAGATACAGATCCAAAACCAAAACACAAAACCTGAGAAAAGGCCTGGTGCACATCTCTAATAAATATACAATATCACTGCAATGAATAGCTGAATTAACTTCTCAGCTTGTTTGTTAAGCAGGCTGGATATAAGTGAATGTAAAATCCTGGCCTCTGCAGATGTTTTTTCAGGGAGCCCAGCATTCCAGGAGACCTGCTTGCCTCCTTGTGTCTAAAATGGCTGCTAGGGTGGTACCCAGAGCTGGGGGAGGGGCTTTAGGTTAACTGCCACCAACCCTATGCTGGTCTTCCACCTCAGGTAAAGAAAGGGCATTTTGAATAGGTGTTTTACTTTTAACACCTTAACCTGTTCCCCATAGAGATCTGGGGTTCTAGTGGTGTCCCTGCCCGCAGACAGTGTCCACACCAGCACCGCAGTCCATCTACCCTGACACATGGTGGACAGCAATTTAATAGCGGTTCCCTAAGGTGACCCACTGACTTGCCCCCCTGTTGCCAGCCACACAGTCTCGGGATCCCCACAGCAAGTGGAGCTACACGCGGAGTGGGGTCCCCTGCCACAAGTTCCCATCTGAGGCACTGGCCTTGCGGGAGTTTTGGCGCCGGCGAGGGAGGGGGTGATGGAGCTGCAGCACTGAAGTCTGTCAGACTTTCAGTGCTGTCAGCCCAGTGAAGAAAACTAGTAAAAAAAAAATTATTAGAAAGCTTGTAATAGTGCACCTGCTACGTTCTCCCATGATTTCAGGTGCAAGTTGTCAGAAGAGTTTCTTATGGTACATATGGGTCAAAAATTAACCAGTTTAATGGTTTCAAGGATACATTTAATGCTGTAATTCAGGAATTCCTAACCTCGGTCCCTTTTCCACTAGTTAAATTTACCCGTGTTTTTGCATGGGGGCGCGCATCGACGTGGGTTTTTAGTAGTGATGAGCGGGTTCGGTTCCTCGGGATCCGAACCCCCCCGAACTTCACCCATTTTACACGGTTCCGAGGCAGCCTCGGATCTTCCCGCCTTGCTCGGTTAACCCGAGTGCGTCCGAACGTCATCATTCCGCTGTCGGATTCTCGCGAGATTCGTATTCTATATAAGGAGCCGCGCGTCGCCTCCATTTTCACTCCTGCTTTGGAGATGATAGCGAGAGGATGTGGCAGCCAGCAGGTGCCTATTTTTGTGCCTGCCCCCATAGAGTTTCCCAGGACTTAGACCCCCATTCAGCTGTCATCAGGGGCGGATTGGCCATAGGGCTCACCATTCTGTTATTCCATCTCTTCAATACAGCAAATCTGATATCCAGTGAAGCTGCCATGGCTACACGGCATGTTATACCTCTTGTGCTGCTTATGTCAGGCCACTAATACAAATTTTACAGGATTGCTTTTAGTTCCCATTCTGCCCCTGGTCTGCAAGGAAGGCCGCAATTGTGTACAATCGGTTCCTATGAGGAGGGATCCTGCCCACCTCAGCAGACCCTATCCCTTCATCAGATATCTCCCCCATTATGGCTGCTTCCATAAATTTCCTGGGCTTGTTCTCAATCCCAATCCATACCTGGCTGTCATTTGCCCTGTTTTCCATATTGAACCCTCATAGAACCCTTTACATTATAATTTTGTATGAGCAGAACCATCACCGTTTGTGTTCACTACATAACTATGGTAACTGCATACTATATTTATGTATCTATGGAATTTACAATATATACTACAGTATGTGTATTAGGTTGTTGTTTCCCTTTGTATTGCACAACAGATCCCTTGGGGCATCTAATAATAATAATAATAATAATAATAATATATGAAGAGTACCATAGGTTTATTAAGCTGCCATGTTGTGTGAAAATTAAGTTGTTGCTGGTGTGTATACTGCTTTAAAAAAAAATTCTGTAATAAAAATATATTTAGATTCAACACACTGGAACTGAAATATACTGTATGTACTGTAATGCTGTGAACTTCACTAGTTTTATTATCATTCTAGATCATGCTACTGTGATGCACTGAGCAGTTTTGTTTTATAGAGTACAGATTTGTGTGTTGAATTTGTAGTTCTACTTGTCTGCACTATTTCAAATAGTATCTCATGTGTGACCATGACAATCAAACAATAGAACAGATTAGTGGCTCTGTTAGCTTGATTTATAAGAATCAGATTGCATACTACCACAATAGCTATCGTTAAAGCTTTCTTAATTCTTAACTATGTGCTTGTGGCTTTATAAGTAGATAGTTCTTAATCAAAAGGGCTGCAAATATTTAATAAAAAAATATTCACTCTTAAGTTAGTTAGACTAATGTACACTCTTGCTCACAGCAGTTGGTTGTGACCTCCTCCCGTAATAAAATTCAACATAACATGAAATACTTGTATAATATGCAGATATTAATGCTGTGACCAATTTTTACACTGCGCAATTTATAGTAAATTGGTGTTGGATGAAATGCAGTAATGGTTTTAATAGCAACACTTTGACAAGTATTAAGCATAGTAAAAAACGAGAGTTATGGTAGTTATGGTAGACTTTCTTCCACAGGGAGCATTGGGGTTGTTGGTGGTGGATGACAGTCCAGGCACCAAACAGATAAGCTTTTAGTGTATCCCAGAATACTCGACTCCTCTCCCCTATAACCCCGCCTCCCTGCTCAGGCATTCAGTTTTGTTAACCAGCTCAAAGCAGGAAGTGGAAAGGAGAGAAGGAAGATGTTCGGCACATTCTAACACATTCTCACAGACAAGAGAAAGGAACCAGAACCAGGGCCATCGTTAAGTATTGACTCAATGGGCAGTTGCCCAAGGGCCCCAGGAGTATAAGGGTCCTAGGCTGATAGCTGAGGGCCGCCTTTTTCCAGGGGTTCCAGATTTTTTCTAATCGGCCCTGGGGAACCGGGAGATATCCGACTTCAAAGCAGGGGTCCTCATCTGAGCCTGTAAATTGACCTTCCTAGCCAGCTATATCACAGGATCTTTCTGACTTAGAGATTTTCTGAGGGTATACTCCAAAAGCTGGTTTTATTCCCTTTTGGTGGACACTGGGAGCTTGTCTACTATGCCCAGAACTAGAGGTACATTATCAGCCTTCCAGCAGCTGGTCCCTGCTTCAGCTCCCCATTCCTGGTATGCAGTTTTATATTTTCATTGGTAAATTGCTCTGACTCCTGAACTCTGACCCCCACTCTCTAGTACCTTTTGAAAGGTGGGACTCTAGTTTTTTATCCTATTGAAAGCTAAGAAATCTATTTCTAGGAACTGGAGATATCTGGATTCAAGCAAGCTGCCCTACCACTGGCTAATGATGAATATTAAGCGCACTCCACTATCCACCCCTGTCCTGTGTATTAAACACACCCTACCACCCTGGATGTTATGTACCAGGGCAACTTCATTCAGCCCAATGCCCCTTTCTACAGTTTAGTTTTCTCCCTCCCACCCCATCTCCCACCATTGGTGCAGTAAAGGAGTACTTATCAGAAAATACTGCTCCAGGTCCTATATGCTGAGCGGAAGATAGAGCAATCCCTACTGCCCATATGACATAATTTCTGTTGCCAATAGCACCCCCCACTGCTACTGCTGGAGGATGGGTAGGGGCCCCAGCGCATTGCTTTGCATAGGGGCCTACACTGCTGTTAAGACAGCCCTGCCATTGGCAATGTTGTACAAACCCAGAGAGGCCAGGTGCATCAGAGTGGGTGCCCTGTGTGACCCTATGAACTTTGAAGGAAGAGAGTTACTGTAACCAAGTTAAGTCTACCATAACTCTCATTTTCTTCATCAGGATTCATAGAGTTTCCACAGAGAACAGCGGGGATGTCCAAAAGCAGTATTTTAAGGGAGGGGATGCACCTGAGAGGATATAAGAATCCAGCGTCCAAAAGAAGCATCCTGGGAGGTGAGTGTATCAAATGCATAAAACATAAGAAAAGTGTAGACAGAAGACCACATAGCCGCCTTGCACAATTGTTCGGTGAATGTGCCATTTCGTGCCACCCATGAAGGTCCTACAGGCTGAATAGAATGTGCAGAAATTGAAACTGGAACAGGTAGGTATGCGATGGCTATTCTAATCCATCTGGCAGTCCAACCATGCTTGTGAAATCCATATAGGATGAACAGAGTATCAGAGCATATGAGAGCGCTACTGCTGTCCACATAAATACGTAGAGCATGTACCACATCCAAAGAACATTCCTTTGTTAACAAATCAGGTGAGACAAAAGCCGGAACCACAATTTCCTGATTAAGTTGGAATTTGGAAACCACTTTAGGAACGTGACAAGGCCGGGTCCCTGTCATTTGCTCAGAGGAGCAGCATGTAACAACAAATGCTGCTCCTCAGTCTGAGATGGTTCGGTATGGCGATTTTATGTTTTGTTAACTCTGTAGATGCCTACATGAACCCAAAAGAATAGAACTTCACTAGACATAGGCAAGTATATACAAGTGCCCTATGGATTCTACCAGACAAGTGGACGTAAATGGCTGCGTGGGATGTAGGTAAGTATATGTGAGTGTGAGTGTGCAGGAGAGATTTATTAAAGTTTTACTTTTACAGTGTGCGTGTCATATCTTTATTTGAATATTTATTTTGTTGTGGAACTACAGGTACCAGTGGGCCTTGTAATGCCCCACATGCTGATACTTGTGATTCTCCAAGTACCAGCATGCAGGGGAGCCTTCCACAGCAAAAAAAATATTTATTTATTTATTTTTTATCACAATTTAAGGCTATCAGCCTGCCATCCACAGCCCACGGATGGCAGGGACAGCCCCGAGCTACATCCCTAGCCCTTGGGTGCCAGTTGGGGGGGACCCCTTTATTATAGATGTCCCCATTCCCCCAGATATGACTAGTTGGGGATGGGGGGTGACGTTGCAGCCGCAGAGACCTGTATAAAAGTGTCCACTGGCTGCAGCATTACCTCCGTGGCTAGCGGAGCCCGGTGCTGGTTCCAAAAATACAGGGGACCCCTACATCCTTTCCCCCCCATATTTTTGGAACCAGGACCAGTCCAAGAGCCCAGTGCTGGTTGTTAAAATAAGAGGAATCCTAGACATTTTTTCTCATGTATTTTTGCAACAAGGACCAGCTCAAAGAGACCGGAGCTGGTTATCCTTTGGTAGGAACCTGCACGTCTTTTTTAAAGAATTTTTTAAACTATTTTTTTACATTTACAGTCATAAGCATGACAGGATCTCACTGATCTGTGAATGCTTCTGGCTTAATCGCCAGTCTGAACCTGGTCTATTATTCCAGCGATTTTTGGTAATGTTTCATGTGCAAGTGGAAAAATTGCACCCTATTACATTTGCGGTTTTGATTGTTTTCAATTGGAAAAAATCTGGAGGTAATTTTTCCCTTGCAATTTTAAGTACAGGCTGAAAACGTGTTATTTTGCCAATTTTGCCTATTACATTCGCGATTTGCAGAAAATGTGCGATTTTGCGGTAAAAATTCCATGTTCCACAAAATTGCGACCTGATACATTTAGCCCGAAGTGTGTCTGCGGGTGCCATGTATGAGCCTGACATTTACAAAGAGGAGACTCCTTCCACCATTTGCACGCCTTCTGCAAGTGTTGGGAGGAGCAGCTCAAGTCAACATGCTGACATTGAAATTGAGGATTTCACTGTAGAAGTACACCAGGATGAGGAGGATATTTGTGTAGCTTGCACTAATAAGACTGTTGATAATGAGGATGTTGATGATGAGGATGATGTTTGTTTAAATAATGCACCAGCATAGACAGTCGTTGCCCATGCTATGAAAATGCCCATTATTATGCCTGGGCAAAAGACAAAAAAAATCCACCTCTTCTGTGTGGAAATATTTCTACTCAAATCTGCACAACAAGTGTCAAGCCATCTGCAGCCTTTGTAAAGCCATAGTAAGTAGGGGTAAGGATCTTAACCACCTAGGAACATCCTCACTTATACGTCACTTGCATCGCTTCAAAAGTCATTTTCAAATTCAGAAACTTTGGCTAAAAATGTAACAGCCAGTCCAGTGTCACCTAGCTGCTCCCTTCTGTCTGTTACAGCCAAGGGCCTGCAATCTCCACCACCAACACAACGCCTGCATCATCAAGATTCTCAGTCATGATCTGAAGTAGTCCTGCATCCAATTTCATGACTGACTCCTCTCCTATCCGGGCTTCCTCAGAAGCATCCTTGAGTGCTATGCCTGTTGCTGCTGCTGTCCAGAAGGGGACCAGGAAGACTACCTGCAGTAATTTAACAAAACAATCGACTGTTAAACAATCCTTTGCAGGGGGAAGCAAACATGACAGCAGTCACCCAGTTGCACAGCAGATTACTGATGCCATAACAACTATGCCGATACTGCATCCAGTATCTGCCATTAATGCTGTGAGTTTCGGACAGTTAATTGAGGTATTCTGTCGACGGTACCAAAGCCCATCTAGATTCCACTTCACTAGAAAAGCAATTCCCAGCCTGTACAAGGACAATAAAAAAGTGTTATTACTGTCCTCATAAATGCTGTTGTACCCACTGTGCACTTAACCATGGATATGTGTACAAGCGGAACAGGGCAAACTAAAGACTACATGACTGTGACAGCCCACTGGGTAGATGTATTGCCTTCAGCAGCACCAACAGCAGCATCTCACAAATGCCAGCTCATTCAGAGGCAGGCTACTCTGTGTATCACCGATTTCACTAAGAGGCATACCACTGACAACCTCTTAGAAAAACTCAGGGAAATCATTGCAAAATGGCTTTCCCCATTTTGACTCTCCCCGGGATTTGTGATATCTGACAATCTCACCAATATTGTGAGAGCATTACAGCTGTGCAAATTCCAACATGTCCCCTGTTTTGCTCACACAATTAACTTGGCGGTGTCAAATTTTTCAAACTATGACAGGTATGTGCAGGAGATGCCGTCCTTGGCCTGAAAAATTTCGGGACATGTTCGCCATTCTGCAAGTGCATGTAGTAGAATTCAGCACTTGCAAAAACAGTTGACCTTGCCCTGCCATCAGCTGAAGCAAGAGGTAGTAACGAGGTGGAATTCAACCCTCTCTTCAGTGGATGGCTGGGCAGCAAAAGGTCATCCAAAGTTACACAACAACCTATGACATAGGGAAAAGAGCGTGAATGCACCTTAGACAAGCGCAGTGGAGAATAATTTCTGTTTTGTGCAAGGTTCTCAAACCCTCCAAATTTGCCACATGTGAAGTTAGTGCAGACATTGCCAGCTTGAGTCAGGTCATTCCTCTTTTTAGACTCTTAGAAAAGAAGCTGAACAAATTGAAGGAGGAGCTGAAAGGAAGCGAGTATGCTAAGCATGTTGGACTTGTAGATTAAGCCCTTCATTGGCTTTGCCAGGATTCAACGGTCGTCAATCTCTTGAAATCAGATCACTCTATTGTTGCGCCCATACTTGATCCTAGGTTTAAATCCTACATTGTATCTTTCTTTCCGACAGACACAAATCTGAAGAGATGTAAAGAGCTGTTGGTGAGAAAATTCTCAGCTCAAGCAGCACGTGACACGGCAACATCTCCTCCTTCAGTTTCTCCGGCAACTGCGGCTGCAAGGAAAAAACTTACTTTTTCTAAGAGACCCGAAGGAACAAGTTTTGACATCTGAAGGAGCTGCCTACAATTACTGACATGTGTCCTGTCCCTGCATATGATATGGTCACCATTCAAAGAATGGTTGATGATTATTTCAGTGATAGCATCCAAATAGGCATGTCAGACGGTCGGTTTCAATACTGGCAGGAAAAAAAGGCAATTTGCAGGCCCATGCACACACTGGCTTTGCTTTACTTAAGTAGCCCACCCTCCGGTGTGTACTCAGAAAGAGTTTTCAGTGCAGTCAGGAACCTTGTCAGCGATTGGCGTAGGAGGTTACTTCCCCAAAATGTGGAAAAGATGATGTTCATCAAAATGAATTACCAATTCCACGAGGAAGACCTTTACCGACAATTACGTCCAAAAAATAAAGAGGCACCTAATACAGTGGATTCCAGTGGGGAATTGATATTGTGTTAAGAAAAGGATGTATACACTGATGGGGATGAGGAATCGGATGCTGATGATGACATCTTGCCTATCTAGAGACAGTTTGTGCACTGCCCATTGTCACTTTGCCAGCTTGTTTTGTGGGGGCCCAAACAAACCTCTCAGTTACAAGTGGCAGTCCTTGTTGCTGAAATGATTGGTTTGTTAAACTGTGCATGCCCTGTTTAATATATATAACATAAGGGTGGGTGGGATGGGAGGGCCCAAGGACAATTTTATCTTGCACAGCATTTCTTTGCATTATGCGCTATTTGGAGCATTGCTGACTATTATTTTTTTGCATAGTTTATTAAACTGCCACCCTGTCTGCCACTGCAGTGCCACTCCTAAATGTGCCATGTGTTTGTGCCGCACACTGCTGTCACTTAGCTTATTCATCCAGCTACCTCTCTGCAACCTTTAGGCCTAAAGTGGATGAAAACAATATTGTGAGCTTTGAGGTGGTCAATATTGACTGAAAATGATTGGTCATTAATGTTATTGAGGTTAATAAATAATACAGTAGGACGTCGGAACTAAAATAGGACAAAATTCTGTGATGTTAGCTGTTTTTATGATTTAAAAAAAAAATACAGATCCAAAACCAACACAGATACAAAACATGCAAGGGCGGTTTTGGCAAAACCAATACAGATACAAAACATAAAGGAGATACAGATCCAAAACCAAAACACAAAACCTGAGAAAAGGCCTGGTGCACATCTCTAATAAATATTAGGGATGAGCGGGTTCGGTTCCTCGGAATCCGAACCCGCCCGAACTTCATGTTTTTTTACACGGGGCCGAGCGACTCGGATCTTCCCGCCTTGCTCGGTTAACCTGAGCGCGCCCGAACGTCATCATCCCGCTGTCGGATTCTCGCGAGGCTCGGATTCTATCGTGAGACTCGGATTCTATATAAGGAGCCGCGCGTCGCCGCCATTTTCACACGTGCATTGAGATTCATAGGGAGAGGACGTGGCTGGCGTCCTCTCCGTTTATAGAGAAGAGAGTGAGACAGTAGAGAGAGACACAGTAGTAATTTTGGGGAGCATTAGGAGGAGTACTAGTTACTTGCTGAAGTGATAGATAGTGTGACTGTATATTATCTGACTTGTGGGGGAGACACTGACAGTGGGGAGCAGTTAGAGTCTGAGAGCCGGACTCAGGAGTACATATAACGTACAGTGCACACTTTTGCTGCCAGAGTGCCACACTGCCATTGTGACCACACTGACCACCAGTATAATATATATTGTGATTGTCTGCTTAGGAGTACTACTTGCAAGTTGCTGATAGTGTGACCAGTGACCTGACCACCAGTCACCACCAGTTTAATATATATATATATATATATATATAATTGTATATAATATATATATAATATTGTATACCACCTACCCGTGTTTTTTTTTTTTTCTTTCTTCTTTATACATACTACTATAGTAGCTTACTGTAGCAGTCTGCGGTGCTGCTGAGCTGACTGTGTCCAGCAGGTCCGTCATCAGTCATTACATAATAAATATATATACCTGTCCGGCTGCAGTACTAGTGATATTATATATATATATATTGATTTAATCTCATTATCATCCAGTCTATATTAGCAGCAGACACAGTACGGTAGTCCACGGCTGTAGCTACCTCTGTGTCGGCAGTCGCTCGTCCATCCATAATTGTATACCACCTACCCGTGGTTTTTTTTTTCTTTCTTCTTTATACATACTACTATAGTAGCTTACTGTAGCAGTCTGCGGTGCTGCTGAGCTGACAGTATCCAGCAGGTCCGTCATCAGTCATTACATAATAAATATATCTACCTGTCCGGCTGCAGTACTAGTGTGATATAATATATATTGATTTCATCTCATTATCATCCAGTCTATATTAGCAGCAGACACAGTACGGTAGTCCACGGCTGTAGCTACCTCTGTGTCGGCAGTCGCTCGTCCATCCATAATTGTATACCACCTACCCGTGGTTTTTTTTTTCTTTCTTCTTTATACATACTACTATAGTAGCTTACTGTAGCAGTCTGCGGTGCTGCTGAGCTGACAGTGTCCAGCAGGTCCGTCATCAGTCATTACATAATAAATATATATACCTGTCCGGCTGCAGTACTAGTGTGATATAATATATATTGATTTCATCTCATTATCATCCAGTCTATATTAGCAGCAGACACAGTATGGTAGTCCACGGCTGTAGCTACCTCTGTGTCGGCAGTTGCTCGTCCATCCATAATTGTATACCACCTACCCGTGGTTTTTTTTTTCTTTCTTCTTTATACATACTACTATAGTAGCTTACTGTAGCAGTCTGCGGTGCTGCTGAGCTGACAGTGTCCAGCAGGTCCGTCATCAGTCATTACATAATAAATATATATACCTGTCCGGCTGCAGTACTAGTGATATTATATATATATATATATATTAATTTCATCTCCTTATCATCCATTCTATATTAGCAGCAGACACAGTACGGTAGTCCACGGCTGTAGCTACCTCTGTGTCGGCAGTCGCTCGTCCATCCATAATTGTATACCACCTACCCGTGGTTTTTTTTTTTTTCTTTCTTCTTTATACATACTACTATAGTAGCTTACTGTAGCAGTCTGCGGTGCTGCTGAGCTGACAGTGTCCAGCAGGTCCGTCATCAGTCATTACATAATAAATATATATACCTGTCCGGCTGCAGTACTAGTGATATTATATATATATATATATATATATTAATTTCATCTCCTTATCATCCAGTCTATATTAGCAGCAGACACAGTACGGTAGTCCATGGCTGTAGCTACCTCTGTGTCGGCAGTCGCTCGTCCATCCATAAGTATACTAGTATCCATCCATCTCCATTGTTTACCTGAGGTGCCTTTTAGTTGTGCCTATTAAAATATGGAGAACAAAAATGTTGAGGTTCCAAAATTAGGGAAAGATCAAGATCCACTTCCACCTCGTGCTGAAGCTGCTGCCACTAGTCATGGCCGAGACGATGAAATGCCAGCAACGTCGTCTGCCAAGGCCGATGCCCAATGTCATAGTACAGAGCATGTAAAATCCAAAACACCAAATATCAGTAAAAAAAGGACTCCAAAATCTAAAATAAAATTGTCGGAGGAGAAGCGTAAACTTTCCAATATGCCATTTACCACACGGAGTGGCAAGGAACGGCTGAGGCCCTGGCCTATGTTCATGGCTAGTGGTTCAGCTTCACATGAGGATGGAAGCACTCAGCCTCTCGCTAGAAAACTGAAAAGACTCAAGCTGGCAAAAGCACCGCAAAGAACTGTGCGTTCTTCGAAATCCCAAATCCACAAGGAGAGTCCAATTGTGTCGGTTGCGATGCCTGACCTTCCCAACACTGGACGTGAAGAGCATGCGCCTTCCACCATTTGCACGCCCCCTGCAAGTGCTGGAAGGAGCACCCGCAGTCCAGTTCCTGATAGTCAGATTGAAGATGTCAGTGATGAAGTACACCAGGATGAGGAGGATATGGGTGTTGCTGGCGCTGGGGAGGAAATTGACAAGGAGGATTCTGATGGTGAGGTGGTTTGTTTAAGTCAGGCACCCGGGGAGACACCTGTTGTCCGTGGGAGGAATAGGGCCGTTGACATGCCTGGTGAAAATACCAAAAAAATCAGCTCTTCGGTGTGGAAGTATTTCACCAGAAATGCGGACAACATTTGTCAAGCCGTGTGTTGCCTTTGTCAAGCTGTAATAAGTAGGGGTAAGGACGTTAACCACCTCGGAACATCCTCCCTTATACGTCACCTGCAGCGCATTCATAATAAGTCAGTGACAAGTTCAAAAACTTTTGGCGACAGCGGAAGCAGTCCACTGACCAGTAAATCCCTTCCTCTTGTAACCAAGCTCACGCAAACCACCCCACCAACTCCCTCAGTGTCAATTTCCTCCTTCCCCAGGAATGCCAATAGTCCTGCATGCCATGTCACTGGCAATTCTGACGAGTCCTCTCCTGCCTGGGATTCCTCCGATGCATCCTTGCGTGTAACGCCTACTGCTGCTGGCGCTGCTGTTGTTGCTGCTGGGAGTCGATGGTCATCCCAGAGGGGAAGTCGTAAGCCCACTTTTACTACTTCCACCAAGCAATTGACTGTCCAACAGTCCTTTGCGAGGAAGATGAAATATCACAGCAGTCATCCTGTTGCAAAGCGGATAACTGAGGCCTTGACAACTATGTTGGTGTTAGACGTGCGTCCGGTATCCGCCGTTAGTTCACAGGGAACTAGACAATTTATTGAGGCAGTGTGCCCCCGTTACCAAATACCATCTAGGTTCCACTTCTCTAGGCAGGCGATACCGAGAATGTACACGGACGTCAGAAAAAGTCTCACCAGTGTCCTAAAAAATGCAGTTGTACCCAATGTCCACTTAACCACGGACATGTGGACAAGTGGAGCAGGGCAGGGTCAGGACTATATGACTGTGACAGCCCACTGGGTAGATGTATGGACTCCCGCCGCAAGAACAGCAGCGGCGGCACCAGTAGCAGCATCTCGCAAACGCCAACTCTTTCCTAGGCAGGCTACGCTTTGTATCACCGGTTTCCAGAATACGCACACAGCTGAAAACCTCTTACGGCAACTGAGGAAGATCATCGCGGAATGGCTTACCCCAATTGGACTCTCCTGTGGATTTGTGGCATCGGACAACGCCAGCAATATTGTGTGTGCATTAAATATGGGCAAATTCCAGCACGTCCCATGTTTTGCACATACCTTGAATTTGGTGGTGCAGAATTTTTTAAAAAACGACAGGGGCGTGCAAGAGATGCTGTCGGTGGCCAGAAGAATTGCGGGACACTTTCGGCGTACAGGCACCACGTACAGAAGACTGGAGCACCACCAAAAACGCCTGAACCTGCCCTGCCATCATCTGAAGCAAGAAGTGGTAACGAGGTGGAATTCAACCCTCTATATGCTTCAGAGGTTGGAGGAGCAGCAAAAGGCCATTCAAGCCTATACAATTGAGCACGATATAGGAGGTGGAATGTACCTGTCTCAAGCGCAGTGGAGAATGATTTCAACGTTGTGCAAGGTTCTGCAACCTTTTGAACTTGCCACACGTGAAGTCAGTTCAGACACTGCCAGCCTGAGTCAGGTCATTCACCTCATCAGGCTTTTGCAGAAGAAGCTGGAGGCATTGAAGGAGGAGCTAAAAGGGAGCGATTCCGCTAGGCATGTGGGACTTGTGGATGGAGCCCTTAATTCGCTTAACAAGGATTCACGGGTGGTCAATCTGTTGAAATCAGAGCACTACATTTTGGCCACCGTGCTCGATCCTAGATTTAAAAACTTCCTTGGATCTCTCTTTCCGGCAGACACAAGTCTGCTGGGGTTCAAAGACCTGCTGGTGACAAAATTGTCAAGTCAAGCGGAACGCGACCTGTCAACATCTCCTCCTTCACATTCTCCCGCAACTGGGGGTGCGAGGAAAAGGCTCAGAATTCCGAGCCCACCCGCTGGCGGTGATGCAGGGCAGTCTGGAGCGACTGCTGATGCTGACATCTGGTCCGGACTGAAGGACCTGACAACGATTACGGACATGTCGTCTACTGTCACTGCATATGATTCTCTCACCATTGAAAGAATGGTGGAGGATTATATGAGTGACCGCATCCAAGTAGGCACGTCAGACAGTCCGTACTTATACTGGCAGGAAAAAGAGGCAATTTGGAGGCCCTTGCACAAACTGGCTTTATTCTACCTAAGTTGCCCTCCCACAAGTGTGTATTCCGAAAGAGTGTTTAGTGCCGCCGCTCACCTTGTCAGCAATCTGCGTACGAGGTTACTTCCAGAAAATGTGGAGAAGATGATGTTCATTAAAATGAATTATAATCAATTCCTCCGTGGAGACATTGACCAGCAGCAATTGCCTCCACAAAGTACACAGGGAGCTGAGATGGTGGATTCCAGTGGGGACGAATTGATAATCTGTGAGGAGCGGGATGTACACGGTGATATATCGGAGGATGATGATGAGGTGGACATCTTGCCTCTGTAGAGCCAGTTTGTGCAAGGAGAGATTAATTGCTTCTTTTTCGGTGGGGGTCCAAACCAACCCGTCATTTCAGTCACAGTCGTGTGGCAGACCCTGTCACTGAAATGATGGGTTGGTTAAAGTGTGCATGTCCTGTTTATACAACATAAGAGTGGGTGGGAGGGCCCAAGGACAATTCCTTCTTGCACCTCTTTTTTCTTTCATTTTTATTTGCGTCATGTGCTGTTTGGGGAGTGTTTTTTGGAAGGGCCATCCTGCGTGACACTGCAGTGCCACTCCTAGATGGGCCAGGTGTTTGTGTCGGCCACTAGGGTCGCTTAGCTTACTCACACAGCTACCTCATTGCGCCTCTTTTTTTCTTCTTTGCGTCATGTGCTGTTTGGGGAGTGTTTTTTGGAAGGGCCATCCTGCGTGACACTGCAGTGCCACTCCTAGATGGGCCAGGTGTTTGTGTCGGCCACTAGGGTCGCTTATCTTACTCACACAGCTACCTCATTGCGCCTCTTTTTTTCTTCTTTGCGTCATGTGCTGTTTGGGGAGTGTTTTTTGGAAGGGCCATCCTGCGTGACACTGCAGTGCCACTCCTAGATGGGCCAGGTGTTTGTGTCGGCCACTAGGGTCGCTTATCTTACTCACACAGCTACCTCATTGCGCCTCTTTTTTTCTTCTTTGCGTCATGTGCTGTTTGGGGAGTGTTTTTTGGAAGGGCCATCCTGCGTGACACTGCAGTGCCACTCCTAGATGGGCCAGGTGTTTGTGTCGGCCACTAGGGTCGCTTAGCTTAGTCATCCAGCGACCTCGGTGCAAATTTTAGGACTAAAAATAATATTGTGAGGTGTGAGGTATTCAGAATAGACTGAAAATGAGTGGAAATTATGGTTTTTGAGGTTAATAATACTTTGGGATCAAAATGACCCCCAAATTCTATGATTTAAGCTGTTTTTTAGTGTTTTTTGAAAAAAACACCCGAATCCAAAACACACCCGAATCCGACAAAAAAAATTCGGTGAGGTTTTGCCAAAACGCGGTCGAACCCAAAACACGGCCGCGGAACCGAACCCAAAACCAAAACACAAAACCCGAAAAATTTCAAGTGCACATCCCTAATAAATATACAATATCACTGCAATGAATAGCTGAATTAACTTCTCAGCTTGTTTGTTAAGCAGGCTGGATATAAGTGAATGTAAAATCCTGGCCTCTGCAGATGTTTTTACAGGGAGCCCAGCATTCCAGGAGACCTGCTTGCCTCCTTGTGTCTAAAATGGCTGCTAGGGTGGTGCCCAGAGCTGGGGGAGGGGCTTTAGGTTAACTGCCACCAACCCTATGCTGGTCTTCCACCTCAGGTAAAGAAAGGGCATTTTGAATAGGTGTTTTAACACCTTAACCTGTTCCCCATAGAGATCTGGGGTTCTAGTGGTGTCCCTGCCCGCAGACAGTGTCCACACCAGCACCGCAGTCCATCTACCCTGACACATGGTGGACAGCAATTTAATAGCGGTTCCCTAAGGTGACCCACTGACTTGCCCCCCTGTTGCCAGCCACACAGTCTCGGGATCCCCACAGCAAGTGGAGCTACACGCGGAGTGGGGTCCCCTGCCACAAGTTCCCATCTGAGGCACTGGCCTTGCGGGAGTTTTGGCGCCAGCGAGGGAGGGGGTGATGGAGCTGCAGCACTGAAGTCTGTCAGACTTTCAGTGCTGTCAGCCCAGTGAAGAAAACTAGTAAAAAAAAAATTATTAGAAAGCTTGTAATAGTGCACCTGCTACGTTCTCCCATGATTTCAGGTGCAAGTTATCAGAAGAGTTTCTTATGGTACATATGGGTCAAAATTAACCAGTTTAATGGTTTCAAGGATACATTTAATGCTGTAATTCAGGAATTCCTAACCTCGGTCCCTTTTCCACTAGCTAAATTTACACGTGTTTTTGCATGGGGGCACGCATCAACGTGGGTTTTTAGTAGTGATGAGCGGGTTCGGTTCCTCGGGATCCGAACCCCCCCGAACTTCATTCATTTTACACGGTTCCAAGGCAGCCTCGGATCTTCCCGCCTTGCTCGGTTAACCCGAGTGCGTCCGAACGTCATCATCCCGCTGTCGGATTCTCGCGAGATTCGTATTCTATATAAGGAGCAGCGCGTCGCCGCCTTTTTCACTCGTGCTTTGGAGATGATAGCGAGAGGACGTAGCTGCGTTCTCTCAGTTTCTGTGTTCAGTGTGCTGCAAATATCTGTGCTCAGTGTGCTGCAAATATCTGTGCTCAGTGTGCTTGCAAATATCTGTGCTCAGTGTGCGGAAAATATCCACGTTCTCTGCCTGAAAAATGCTCCATATCTGTGCTGCATTGTAGTATATAGTAGGATCACATCATGTGCTGTTTAGGGACTATTTTTTAAATCTGCCATCCTGTCTGACACTGCAGTGCCACTCCTAGATGGGCCAGGTGTTTGTGTCGGCCACTTGGGTCGCTTTGCTTAGTCACAAAGCTACCTCATTGCACCTCTTTTTTCTTTGCATCATGTGCTGTTTGGGGACTATTTTTTAAATCTGCCATCCTGTCTGACATTGCAGTGCCACTCCTAGATGGGCCAGGTGTTTGTGTCGGCCACTTGGGTCGCTAAGCTTAGTCACACAGCTACCTCATTGCACCTCTTTTTTTCTTTGCATCATGTGCTGTTTGGGGACTATTTTTTAAATCTGCCTCCTGTCTGACACTGCAGTGCAACTCCTAGATGAGCAATGTGTTTGTTTCGGCCACTTGGGTCGCTTAGCTTAGTCACACAGCTACCTCATTGCACCTCTTTTTTTCTTTGCAGCATGTGCTGTTTGGGGACTATTTTTTAAATCTGCCATCCTGTCTAACACTGCAGTGACACTCCTAGATGGGCCAGGTGTTTGTGTCGGCCACTTGGGTCACTTAGCTTAGTCACACAGCTACCTCACTGCACCTCTTTTTTTCTTTGCATCATGTGCTGTTTGGGGACTATTTTTTAAATCTGCCATCCTGTCTGACACTGCAGTGCCACTCCTAGATGGGCCAGGTGTTTGTGTCGGCCACAATGTTCGCACTGCGACTGCGCCAAGTAAATTTGCTAAGAAATTTGGTATTTTACTCATGGCATTACGAGGTTTTTTCTTCGTTCTGGTGATCGGAGTGTGATTGACAGGAAGTGGGTGTTTCTGGGCGGAAACTGGCCGTTTTAATGGGAGTGTGTGAAAAAACGCTGCCGTTTCTGGTAAAAATGCGGGAATGGCTGAAGAAACGGGGGAGTGCCTGGGCGAACGCTGGGTGTGTTTGTGACATCAAACCAGGAACGACAAGCACTGAACTGATCGCACTGGAAGAGTAAGTCTCGAGCTACTCAGAAACTGCACAGAAATTTCTATTCGCAATTTTGAGAATCTTTCGTTCGCTATTTTGCTAAGCTAAGTTTCACTCCCAGTAGGCGGCGGCTTAGCGTGTGTAATGCTGCTAAAAGCAGCTTGCGAGCGAACAACTCGGAATGAGGGCCAAAGTTCCTGCTGCGATCAACTCAGAATTACCCCCTTTGTTAGCAGTTGGGCAAAACCATGTGCACTGCAGGGGAGGCAGATATAACATGTGCAGAGAGAGTTAGATTTGGGTGGGGTATGTTCAATCTGCAATCTAAATTGCAGTGTAAAAATAAAGCAGCCAGTATTTACCCTGCACAGAAACAAAATAACCCACCCAAATCTAACTCTCTCTGCACATGTTATATCTGCCTCCCCTGCAGTGCACATGGTTTAGCCTAATTGCTAACAAAGTTCCTGCTGTGATCAACTCAGAATGACCCCCAATATCCACACTTGACAATCCTTACACACTAATATAAAGTTTTAAGCAATCACCTGAAAATACATTTATAATTGGGGCCCTGTAAAAACCTTTAGTTTTGTAGGAAGCTACATTGAGTATCGTGCACCTTTCTAGGAAAGTTATATCCTGAGAATAGTTAATACAAGTCTTGAATGAAGGTATCAATGTATGGATTACAACAAATGAAGTGTAGCTGGTTCTGTCCAACCAGGCAGTTTTGCAATTTCTAATATGGTGCAGCACACTATTTTTAGGCAACTGTGAGTCTGTCTTGCTAGTCTAGATGTAATATATATTAACTGATTGTACTGTAGGTGCTATTTTCTTAAAGGAGGATCTCTGCGATATCCAGTCCACATGGCTGTGTCAAGCAATAACTAGGTTTACAACTGTGCCACTTGATCCTGTCTCATCCTTAAATGCAATATAGGCAGCTAAGGTGTCTCTGTCCCTGTTATGAGCAGTCTCTCTATCTCTGGAAGGGCTTGCGATGAGTAGTTGGTGAAACAGGGTTACTGACCTGTACTCCAAAAAGGTTACTGTACTCAATTGTTACATTTACACTGTCTGACTGAGAGCAGTACATCAGCTGCAGGCCCCTGTGATATTGAGTCCTGAATCCTTTAAGCTGTCTGTGTAACTAAGACAGTATTGGGGGTCATTCCGAGTTGTTAGCTCGCTAGCAGATTTTAGCAGCATTGCACACGCTAGGCCGCCGCCCTCTGGGAGTGTATCTTAGCTTAGCAGAATTGCGAACGAAAGATTAGCAGAATTGCGAATAGAAAATTCTTAGCAGTTTCTGAGTAGCTCCACACTTACTCCTACACTGCGATCAGCTCAGCCCGTTTCGTTCCTGGTTTTGATGTCACAAACACGCCCTGCATTCGGCCAGCCACTCCCCCATTTCTCCAGACACTCCCGCGTTTTATCCTGGCACACCTGCGTTTTTCCGCACACTCCCAGAAAACGTCCAGTTTTCTGGAAACACCCACTTCCTGTTAATCACACTCCGATCACTTCAACGATGGAAATTCTTCGGTCGGACGTGAGTAAATTTACTAAGTTATGAGCTAAAATACTTAGCGCATGCGCACTGCGTACCATGCGCATGCGCATTTTCGCCTTAATCGCTCCGTTGCGAAAATCGGCAACGAGCGAACAACTCGGAAATACCCCCATTGTTCCTTACTGCGTTACAAAGTTCTGGCTGTGTGCTGAGAAAACTGCAGCACGTGACTGTCTGATTCTGCACAGAGGTGTTTACTGCTATTTGATGGCTCTTATCAGTCTCACAAAGGGTGTTGGTACTATATAAACTGGCTAATTTACTGTATAAAACTGTGATCTCTTGTATACCGGGGTATTTCAGCAGGGAGTCTGTGACAGTCAATTAGATCATTTAGCAATTACTGAGACTGCTACTATGGAGTGTGAGAATGTATAATCTGCAATGGGGCTCCTGGATCTCACTAGAAGTGTCTATTTTGCCTCAGGGCTGACATAATTTGCTTACCACTCCATAGACACTCTGTCAGCTGCTGGACTCTGATTTATTGAAGATCAGATAAGGAGTCTCCTTTGGTCACCATGTACACCACCAAATCAGCTCAGCACCTTCTGCTCCTAGGTCCTGTTCCACTCTGCCCATCCTCCTAAAATGGCCGCCGCCCAACTGCCAACAGACTCGGCACACGGCTGTTAACTGTCCAAGCGCATGACAACTATAGCATAGAAAATGTTCTTTTCTCTAACGTCCTAAGTGGATGCTGGGGACTCCGTAAGGACCATGGGGAATAGCGGCTCCGCAGGAGACTGGGCACATCTAAAGAAAGCTTTAGGACTATCTGGTGTGCACTGGCTCCTCCCCCTATGACCCTCCTCCAAGCCTCAGTTAGATCTCTGTGCCCGAACGAGAAGGGTGCACACTAGGGGCTCTCCTGAGCTTCTTAGTGAAAGTTTTAGTTTAGGTTTTTTATTTTCAGTGAGACCTGCTGGCAACAGGCTCACTGCATCGAGGGACTAAGGGGAGAAGAAGCGAACTCACCTGCGTGCAGAGTGGATTGGGCTTCTTAGGCTACTGGACATTAGCTCCAGAGGGACGATCACAGGCCCAGCCATGGATGGGTCCCAGAGCCGCGCCTCCGGCCCCCTTACAGAGCCAGAAGACAGAAGAGGTCCGGAAAATCGGCGGCAGAAGACATCCTGTCTTCACCAAGGTAGCGCACAGCACTGCAGCTGTGCGCCATTGCTCCTCAGCACACTTCACACTTCGGTCACTGAGGGTGCAGGGCGCTAGGGGGGGGCGCCCTGAGCAGCAATAAAAACACCTTGGCGGGCGAAAATACATCACATATAGCCCCCAGGGCTATATGGATGAATTTTAACCCCTGCCAGAATCCATAAAAAAGCAGGAGAAAAGTCCGCGAAAAAGGGGCGGAGCCTATCTCCTCAGCACACTGGCGCCATTTTCCCTCACAGCTCAGTTGGAGGGAAGCTCCCCTGGCTCTCCCCTGCAGTCACTACACTACAGAAAGGGTTAAAAAAGAGAGGGGGGCACTAATTAGGCGCATTATTAACAATACAGCAGCTATAAGGGGAAAAACACTTATATAAGGTTATCCCTGTATATATATAGCGCTTTGGTGTGTTCTGGCAATCTCTCCCTCTGTCTCCCCAAAGGGCTAGTGGGGTCCTGTCCTCTATCAGAGCATTCCCTGTGTGTGTGCTGTATGTCGGTACGTTTGTGTCGACATGTATGAGGAGAAAAATGATGTGGAGACGGAGCAGATTGCCTGTAATAGTGATGTCACCCCCTAGGGGGTCGACACCTGAGTGGATGAACTGTTGGAAGGAATTACGTGACAGTGTCAGCTCTGTATAAAAGACAGTGGTTGACATGAGACAGCCGGCTACTCAGCTTGTGCCTGTCCAGACGTCTCCTAGGCCGTCAGGGGCTCTAAAGCGCCCGTTACCTCAGATGGTAGATATAGACGCCGACACGGATACTGACTCCAGTGTCGACGGTGAAGAGACAAATGTGACTTCCAGTAGGGCCACACGTTACATGATTGAGGCAATGAAAAATGTTTTACACATTTCTGATAATACGAGTACCACCAAAAAGGGGTATTATGTTCGGTGAGGAAAAACTACCTGTAGTTTTCCTGAATCTGAGAAATTAAATGAGGTGTGTGATGATGCGTGGTTTTCCCCCGATAACAACTGATAATTTCTAAAATGTTATTGGCATTATATCCTTTCCCGCCAGAGGTTAGGGTGCGTTGGGAAACACCCCCTAGGGTGGATAAAGCGCTCACACGCTTGTAAGGGCTCTACCCTCTCCTGAGATGGCCGCCCTTAAGGATCCTGCTGATAGAAAGCAGGAGGGTATCCTAAAATGTATTTACACACATACTGGTGTTATACTGCGACCAGCAATCGCCTCAGCTTGGATGTGCAGTGCTGGGTTGGCGTGGTCGGATTCCCTGACTGAAAATATTGATACCCTAGATAGGGACAGTATATTTTTGCCTATAGAGCATTTAAAAGATGCATTTCTATATATGCGTGATGCACAGCGGAATATTTGCCGACTGGCATCAAGTCTAAGTGCGTTGTCCATTTCTACTAGTAGAGGGTTATGGACACGTCAGTGGTCAGGTGATGCGTATTCCAAACGGCATTTGGAAGTATTGCCTTAATAAGGGGAGGAGTTATTTGGGGTCGGTCTTTCAGACCTGGTGGCCACGGCAACAGCTGGGAAATCCACGTTTGTACCCCAGGTCGCCTCTCAACATGAGAAGACGCCGTATTATCAGGCGCAGTCTTTTCGTGGACAAGCGGGCAAAATGTTCCTCATTTCTGCCCCGTGACAGAGGGAGATTAAAAAGGCTGCAGAAATCAGCCAGTTCCCAGGAACAGAAACCCTCTCCCGCCTCTGCCAAGCCCTCAGTATGACGCTGGGGCTTTACAAGCAGAATCAGGCACGGTGGGGGGCCCGTCTCAATGAATTTCAGCGCGCAGTGGGCTCACTCGCAAGTAGACCCCTGGATCCTTCAGGTGATATCTCAGGGGTACAAATTAGAATTCGAGACGTCTCCCCCTCGCCGTTTTCCTAAAGTCGGCTTTACCGATGTCTCCTTCTGACAGGGAGACAGTTTTGGAAGCCATTCACAAGCTGTATTCCCAGCAGGTGATAATCAAGGTACCCCTCCTGCAACAGGGAACGGGGTATTATTCCACACTGTTGTGGTACCGAAGCCGGACGGCTCGGTGAGACCGATTCTAAATCTAAAATCTTTGAACACTTATATACAGAGGTTCAAATTCAAGATTGAGTCACTCAGAGCAGTGATTGCGAACCTGGAAGAAGGGGACTACATGATGTCTCGGGACATCAAGGATGCTTACCTTCATGTCAAAATTTACCCTTCTCACCAAGGGTACCTCAGGTTTATGGTACAGAACTGTCACTATCAGTTCAGACGCTGCCGTATGGATGGTCCACGGCACCCCGGGTCTTTACCAAGGTAATGGCCGAAATGATGATATTCCTTCGAAGGAAGGGAATTTTAGTTATCCCTTACTTGGACGATTCCATGATAAGGGTAAGATCCAGGGAACAGTTGGAGGTCGGTGTAGCACTATCTCAGGTAGTGTTGCGGCAGCACGATTGGATTCTCAATATTCCAAAATCGCAGCTGGTTCCGACGACTTGTCTTCTGTTCCTAGGGATGATCCTGGACACAGTCCAGAAAAAGGTGTTTCTCCCGGAGGGGAAAGACAGGGAGTTATCCGAGCTAGTCAGGAACCTCCTTAAACCGAGCCAAGTCTCAGTGCATCAATGCACAAGGGTTCTGGGTAAAATGGTGGCTTCCTACGAAGCAATCCCATTCGGCAGATTCCACGCAAGAACTTTCCAGTGGGACCTGCTGGACAAATGGTCCGGGTCGCATCTTCAGATGCTTCAGCGGATAACCCTGTCACCAAGGACAAGGGTGTCCCTCCTGTGGTGGTTGCAGAGTGCTCATCTTCTAGAGGGCCGCAGATTCGGCATTCAGGACTGGGTCCTGGTGACCACGGATGCCAGCCTGCGAGGCTGGGGAGCAGTCACACAGGGAAGGAATATCCAGGGCTTATGGTCAAGCCTGGAGACATCACTTCACATAAATATCCTGAAGCTAAGGGCCATTTACAATGCTCTAAGCTTAGCAAGACCTCTGCTTCAAGGTCAGCCGGTGTTGATCCAGTCGGACAACATCACGGCAGTCACCCACGTAAACAGACAGGGTGGCACAAGAAGCAGGAGGGCAATGGCAGAAGCTGCAAGGATTCTTCGCTGGGTGGAAAATCATGTGATAGCACTGTCAGCAGTATTCATTCCGGGAGTGGACAACTGGGAAGCAGACTTCCTCAGCACGACCTCCACCCGGGAGAGTGGGGACTTCACCCAGAAGTCTTCCACATGATTATAAACCGTTGGGAAAAACTCGACAGGTATTGCGCCAGGTCAAGGGACCCTCAGGCAATTGCTATAGACGCTCTGGTAACACCGTGGGTGTACCAGTCAGTGTATGTGTTCCCTCCTCTGCCTCTCATACCCAAGGTACTGAGATTGATAAGATGGAGAGGAGTAAGCACTATATTCGTGGCTCCGGATTGGCCAAGAAGGACTTGGTAACCGGAACTTCAAGAGATGCTCACGGAGGATCCTTGGCCTCTACCTCTAAGAAGGGACCTGCTCCAACAAGGACCCTGTCTGTTCCAAGACTTACCGCGGCTGCGTTTGACGGCATGGCGGTTGAACGCCGGATCCTGAAGGAAAAAAGGCATTCCGGATGAAGTCATCCCTATCCTGATCAAAGCCAGGAAGGATGTAACCGCAAAACATTATCACCGCATTTGGCGAAAATATGTTGCGTGGTGCGAGGCCAGTAAGGCCCGACGGAGGAAATTCAACTGGGTCGATTCCTACATTTCCTGCAAACAGGAGTGTCTATGGGCCTGAAATTGGGGTCCATTAAGGTTCAAATTTCGGCCCTGTCAATTTTCTTCCAAAAAGAACTAGCTTCAGTCCCTGAAGTTCAGACGTTTGTAAAAGGGGTACTGCATATACAGCCTCCTTTTGTGCCTCCAGTGGCACTTTGGGATCTCAATGTAGTTTTTTGGGTTCCAAAAGTCACATTGGTTTGAACCACTTAAATCTGTGGAGTTAAAATATCTCACATGGAAAGTGGTCATGCTGTTGGCCCTGGCCTGGGCCAGGCACGTGTCAGAATTGGCGGCTTTATCCTGTAAAAGCCCTTATCTGATTTTCCATTCGGACAGGGCGGAATTGAGGACTCGTCCTCAGTTTCTCCCTAAGGTGGTTTCAGCGTTTCACCTGAACCAACCTATTGTGGTGCCTGCGGCTACTAGGGACTTGGAGGACTCCAAGTTGCTAGACATTGTCAGGGCCCTGAAAATATATGTTTCCAGGACGGCTGGAGTCAGAAAATCTGACTCGCTGTTTATCCTGTATGCACCCAACAAGCTGGGTGCTCCTGCTTCTAAGCAGACTATTGCTCGTTGGATTTGTAGTACAATTCAGCTTGCACATTCTGTGGCAGGCCTGCCACAGCCAAAAATCTGTAAATGCCCACTCCACAAGGAAGGTGGGCTCATCTTGGGCGGCTGCCCGAGGGGTCTCGGCTTTACAACTTTGCCGAGCAGCTACTTGGTCAGGAGCAAATACGTTTGTAAAATTCTACAAAATTGATACCCTGGCTGAGGAGGACCTGGAGTTCTCTCAATTGGTGCTGCAGAGTCATCCGCACTCTCCCGCCCATTTGGGAGCTTTGGTATAATCCCCATGGTTCTTACGGAGTCCCCAGCATCCACTTAGGACGTTAGAGAAAATAAGAATTTACTTACCGATAATTCTATTTCTCGTAGTCCGTAGTGGATGCTGGGCGCCCATCCCAAGTGCGGATTGTCTGCAATACTGGTACATAGTTATTGTTACCAAAAAATCGGGTTATTGCTGTAGTGAGCCATCTTTTCTAGAGGCTCCTCTGTTATCATGCTGTTAACTGGGTTCAGATCACAAGTTGTACAGTGTGATTGGTGTGGCTGGTATGAGTCTTACCCGGGATTCAAAATCCTTCCTTATTGTGTACGCTCGTCCGGGCACAGTATCCTAACTGAGGCTTGGAGGAGGGTCATAGGGGGAGGAGCCAGTGCACACCAGATAGTCCAAAAGCTTTCTTTAGATGTGCCCAGTCTCCTGCGGAGCCGCTATTCCCCATGGTCCTTACGGAGTCCCCAGCATCCACTACGGACTACGAGAAATAGAATTATCGGTAAGTAAATTCTTATTATCCCTTTCCTTGCTGAAGTCTCAAAGCATTTAGCCAGGCTGCATTTTGTAGAGGGGGGAAAAAGAGCGCAGAAATAGGTTAAATGTCCGTGGCAACTCTGATGGGGTGTCACATACATACAAACCACTGTACAGCAGGGTGGTAAAAACTCCAGGCCATCCAGCTTATGAAGAACTACACATCCTAGCATGCCATGCCACAATTACTGCAGTCCCTACACAAACTCTATGTAAAGGCATTGATAAAGCTAAATATTTATCGTATATAATACCCTTTATGAGGTCTAAGAACACTGTACGCTATTTATGTATGAAGTACCGTAAGGGTACGCTAGTTGCGTAACAATCGCTTTGCCGTGATCGAGACTCTCAAGCGTCACGTTCACTCACGGCCAATAGATCACAGGCAGGCACGTTATTGGCTGTTAACTAAAGTAATGATTCGCTATAGCGTAGCGAATGCTCGGGACCACGAGGAGATCACCAGCGGAGCTGACGCTCACTATATTAAACCTTTGTATCTAAACCATAAACAGTGTATTGTGCAGTAAAACCTTAGTGTAATATTAGAGAGTAAATGCAACACAGTATAACCTTATTACCTTAAAAGCTGTTTGAGCGTCACCGACACTCTGAGAATACTTAATACTATAAGAAACACACAGATACCGTGCTCAGGGTCCAACGCCTAAAATATATATTATGAATGCTATACTTGCAAAAGAGTTAAACACAATACAAGTCATACACTACAATATAACATAGACTACCTAACCAGATAACTACACAGGAAATACAATACAATTTAAGGGAAAATGAGTGAGAAAGAGAAGGAGAGAGAGAGAGAGAGAATTTGAGAGAGATTGGCCCACAATAACAAGAAGATCAATATAGTTGCGGAGAAACACTTACGCACAAGGGGAAACGATCGCATGCGCCTCGATATCCAGCTCCCGATTATCAGCAATGAGAACCGTTGAAGAGAGTGACCTGGATATGGTCGGCCTGCCTATTTATGCCCCACACACAATGCAATTCAATGGTCCCTACAATCTTATTGTTCATTGGACACAGGAATTCGGCTTCGCATTATAACAAAAGGTCATAGGTTGATTCATACAGGTGGGCTGTGACTATTTCCAACTGCTCAGGTGGGAGGGAAACTGGGTTTCCCGCCGCATGGGTAATAAAGTGCAAATAAAGTAAATGTTCATAAACTTCTTATGTCCATAACTATTCGCACGAGCGATTGATCTGCTTCAAACCAACACCGGAATATTTCTAATTAAATATTCTTCCGATGGATACTAAACACCACTGTATTACTCCTGTCTGACCCTTCGTATCAAACAAAGAGGGATTTCTCTGTTCATGAACATTCTATATTAACCAAACTTTCAGAATCTATCAAAGGGACCATGATCTACAAAATACATTATTAGTGAAAATATGTAATGATTGAGTCGCACGCTACGATTGCATAAACTCTACCGTAAATACGCATACCATGCGCCTGCGGGTGCCCGCGACTGTGAGTATGCGCACGTACGGGAGAGCGTACGCATGCGCAGCACGGACCAGTATGAGGTGCAAATATGGCAGTGTGTGTAGAGATATTTTTCTGACTTTGACAGTCCACCCTTTGGCAGTCAATAATAACTGCCACCTTCTAAAACATTTCAAAAGGAGAAAAATATATGTCAGGGGTTAATTCATTTCCATGGTTGGGTAAGGGAGGAGTGAGGAGTAGGTGGGAAGAGGGTATGACCTAGTGAGATAGCAGAAGCATGTGTGTATGAGTCCATGTTTGGGGGGTCATGTATCATCGTGCCGTACGTGTTGTAAATCAAGCTTCGAGGTATTGCGAAGTATACATTTGAATTCCTTCTTATCCCGTGGTACGGGTCTGTGGATGGGCTGTCAAACTTTACCGAGCTCTTTTCGGTTTTGGTTGTAACAAAATGGGGAAGCACATTTTAGTTGATGATACATGAATAGGGGAGGTATGTGGTTGCTGATATCTGTGCCTGTATTTCCTATCGACTATGTGTGTTATTACCTGAGGGTTGTAGAGATGAAGATAAAGAACACTTATGGAAAATGCAGTGGTATTCTATGTCAGGTTAATGTACATCTGTCGGTTGAAGTTTTGTTCGGTATCAGTTGAAAGTCGTCTTCTTTGCGCTGTTTTGCCCATTAGGTGCGAGCAAAAAGCTTTGTCAATGCCAATAGATTTACAAAAATGTTGGGCTAGCGTGAGTTTAAGAATTCTAGGGAAACTGGGGATCCATGGCAAAGTTCATCAAATGTCCGTATCTAAAGTGGTCAAAACTTCTTCTTTGGTCAATCCGTTGTCTGTATAGTGTCTTGTCAACTTCCTCGTCCAAGGGGGTCTTTTTATCTTGGAGAAAAACAGAAAAACAGGTGAAAGAAACGGACCGTAGAAATCGCATTTTCATCACATCATTGTTTCTACATTTGGGTCATAAATCAAGTCCAGGTTAATTACAGTTTCCTCACTCCTTAAACTCATTACCCTAGTACGATGATTGCACTTCATTAAAACCTGACCGCATCTAAATATCAATCCAATCGATATGACAACACCTAAGATACATAGGAGAAACTTCCCAACATCCATTATGACTCCTTGAGCCCAGTCTCCTAAACCGGAGAACCAATTTCGCGGGTTCAACCATGACACCCAACCAGTCAGCTCATTACCTACAGCAGCAAGAGTGAGATTGTGTTTTCGGCGAAATTCCCACTTCAATTGGAGAATATCGTCCATCTTTTGGTCTATGACCTCGACCGGATCCTCGGTGCTATTCGTGATATACGTGCAACACTTCACGCCATACTGTGTTGCCAATGTAACACAATATCCGCCTGTCACTGCTGTGAGGTAATTAAGAACCTTTCTATGCTGCACCAGTTCTGTTTTATAAGCTTGAAGTTCCCTTCCAGTATATCTAAACGTGTCATCATACATTTCAGTGATATTATCTAACAAATTTGCGAGCGCCGATATGTATTTATAATTCAGCACTCCTCTAGCGGTGCGGGTGAAATCTAACGCGATTAAGAATTGAATCCCGGTGGATTCACTTATCAGATCAGAGGCCGGATGCTCTGTCTTCTCTATCAGGTGCCTTTTAACAACGTGCTCGTAATGGGTGTGAGTATAAGGAGCTTGGGCACCACGGTGTATGTCTTTCATTTTGTCATGTGATACAGTCATTACTTCAGGCAATACTTTTCCAATATAACACAATCCTTCAGAGTTTGGGGCAAGCCACTTGTACGCCTTTCTCCCGCATATGAAATATGCATCATCGGGGAGAACATATGGGACGGAGTAGGACATAACCATATTACACACCTTCCATGTGAAATCTCCTAACCCTAATTCTTCCATCTGCTTAGTACACGTATCAGGTTGTACGATATGTGCACAGTATCCTGGTGATACCTCTCCAACTTTAGTAATCCTATTTCCTAAGGTATACCTATACCGGAAAGATTTTCCTCTACTGGCTATGTGGCGTACAAGCTCTGTATCTGTAGGCATTCTATCTGCTCTATGCGAAAAGGTCATGGTGTGGTTACTCCATGACACTTCCCAATTTCCCGGTTTTCGGGGATTGGAGATGTTGAAACATAATAGGGACCTATCCACATGGTATTGGTGGAGCTTCAAACTAGGAGGGCTGGAGATATTAAACCTCCGGTCCACCGGTCTCCCACCATTTAACTCAAGTACCTCCTCTATCGTTAAAGGAAATGGTACTAGCCCTGATTTGCTATGACCCTGAGGTACTTGAGAGCATACCCAACAATCTGTTTTGTTTAACACATTACCCACTAAGGAGTGATAGTCACTCAATGGATGCCGGTCCATATGGATATTAAAACTGGATAGGCATTTCTTAATGCACCCATCCTCAATGACATTGTTACAGAGCCTACAGATACAGTTTTCTTCAGCTAACAATCCTTCACAATTCCTTCTATGGTCAATGCTATCGGATCGTTTTCTGATACTCGCCTTTGCTTGTTGATTATGTTGTTCTCGGAAAACTACGCCTCCATCTCTGTCATCAGAACCCATTCCAGAACCTCTCTCGACCTCCATGGTACTCTCGCCGGAACAGACTGCTCTGGTCAACATCATGGTTAACAGGAAAATCCGGATCACAGTCTCTTGGGGCAAGTCCATCTTATAGGAGGAAACGGAGAAGAATGAGAAGGGGGAAAAAAAGAAATTTTAGGGAGAGGGGATGGGAAGTGGAGAAAAACAATAAAAGGGAGTGGGGAGTCGACAACAGCTCTTGGTCTTGAGATTTTCACGGCTCAGGTGCCGCCTCAGTCCTCCTGGAACAGACACTCCAGTGATACAACCTCTACCGTCTGTTCCTTATCACGGGACTTCTCTGGATCAGCAACCTTCTTGCAGTTGGATGAATGAACCCAAGTCTCTCTCTCAGCAACCTTCAATGCTGTAGTGCTAGTCAATAAGACCTGGTATGGTCCTTCCCATCTGTCAATAAGGCAACCTGAGCGTAGAAAATTCCGTATCATTACATAATCCCCAGGTTCAATGTCATGACAATTACTATCTGGTAAATCAGGAATCACCAACTTCAGATTATCATTTTGATTCCTCAACTGTTTACTCATGTTAATCAAGTATTTTACAGTTACTTCATTGTTACACTTCAAATCATCCTGAGGGTTAATCATAACATGCGGTTGTCGACCAAACAAGATTTCAAAGGGAGACAGATTAAGAGGGGACCTGGGAGTGGTTCTGATGCTGTACAGTACAATGGGTAAAGCTTCTGGCCATGTCAATCCTGTCTCTGCCATCACTTTACTCAGTTTATTTTTAATAGTGCTGTTCACTCTTTCCACTTTCGCACTCGCCTGTGGACGGTATGGAGTGTGCAGCTTGCTATCAATTCCCATCAACTTACACATTCCTTGAAAGACATCACCTGTAAAATGGGTACCCCTATCACTTTCGATAATTCTAGGGATACCATATCTACATACAAATTCCTGCACAATTTTCTTCGCAGTAAACATAGCGGTATTTGTGGCCGCTGGAAATGCTTCGACCCAATTTGAGAAAACATCTATACAAACAAGTACATATTTCAAATTTCGACAAGGGGGTAATTGAATGAAGTCAATCTGTATTACCTGGAAAGGGCCGCCGGCAGGTGGGATATGGGATGGTTCTGTAGGTATTGCCTTTCCAATATTCTTTCTCAAACAGGTAAGGCACGACATGGCTCTTTTACTCGCATGAGAGGAGAATCCTGGGGCGCACCAATATGCTCTTACCAACTTGCACATCCCTTCCTTGCCTAGATGAGTCAGCCCGTGAGCTGCTTCAGCCAAACATGGAAGGTATGTTCTGGGGGCCACCGGTTTACCTTGTCCATCCGTCCAGAGTCCTGAGGACTCCTGGCCATATCCCTTTGCCCTCCAGACTGCCTTTTCCTGTGTGGAACACAAATTTTGCATCTCACACAACTTCTGTGTGTTGATGGTATTAAATACCATCAGTTGTGTGGTGTCTGTCTGTCTGGGGGTAGCGGCTGCTAACTTAGCTGCTTCGTCTGCTCGGCTGTTACCAAGCGATACTGGGTCTTGGCTATATGTATGTGCTTTACATTTGATAACAGCCACTCTGTCGGGTTCCTGTATCGCTGTTAGAAGCCTTTTTATGTGAGCTGCATGCGCTACCGGTGTACCAGCTGCCGTCATGAAATTTCTGAGGCGCCATAGGGCTCCGAAATCATGGACTACCCCAAATGCGTATCTAGAATCGGTGTAGATATTGGCTGATTTGCCCTTAGCCAATTCACATGCTCTGGTTAGGGCGACCAGTTCAGCAACCTGGGCTGAGTGAGGTGGGCCTAGTGGTTCCGCTTCTATGGTGCCTTGGTCATCTACGACTGCGTATCCAGTACACAAGTCTCCCGAGTCTGACTGTCTATGACAACTACCGTCCGTGTAGAACGTAAGTTCTGCATCTTCCAGTGGGTTGTCACTGATGTCAGGCCTTGCGGTAAAATTTTGGGTCAAATATTCTATACAATCATGAGTATCTTCCTTTGTATTAAATCCTCCTTCCCCAGTACTCTCATCCTCCACCCTTTGGGTCTGTCCAGACACACTTGGGAGATATGTTGCAGGATTTAATGCACTGCATCTCCTTATGGTGATGTTTACGGGGGCCATTAGTGCCAATTCCCATCTTGTAAACCGCGCTGATGAGACGTGCCTGGTTTGGGCAGAATTTAACAAGGCTGACACTGCATGCGGTGTATGAATTGTGAGGTTGTGACCTAGCACGACGTCTTCGCTTTTCGTTACTAGCAATGCTATCGCAGCAACGCTTCGCAAGCATGTGGGGAGGGATCGCGCTACCGTGTCTAGCTGAGCGCTGTAATATGCTACTGGCCTGCTGGCATCACCGTGCTTTTGGGTTAGTACGCCTGCCACGCAACCAGCACTTTCTGTTCCGTATAGTTCAAAGGGTTTCCCATAGTCCGGCATACCTAATGCTGGTGCCTGCGTTAGGCACTGTTTAAGTCTCTCAAATGCTGCCTCAGACTCGTCTGTATGCGAAATCCGATCAGGTTTGTTTGAGGAGACCATTTCCTGCAAAGGTAACGCTAACATGGAAAACCCTGGGATCCAATTACGGCAATACCCACACATTCCTAAAAATGTTCTGATCTGTTGCTGGGTTTGTGGCAGAGTCATGTCTCTAATTGCTTGAATTCTATCAGCGGTCAGGTGTCTCAGTCCTTGTGTTAAACAGTGTCCCAAATATTTTACCTTAGTTTGGCATAATTGCAACTTGTCTTTGGAAACCTTGTGTCCTGTGTCTGAAAGATGAAACAGGAGCTGTTTCGTATCCTTCAGGGATGCCTCCAATGAATCAGAACACAGTAGTAGATCATCCACGTACTGTATTAATACTGATCCACTCACTGGTTGGAAAGACTGTAAACAATCATGCAAAGCCTGAGAAAATATACTTGGGCTATCTATGAATCCTTGTGGTAATCGAGTCCATGTGTATTGGACTCCTCTGTATGTAAATGCGAACAAATATTGACTGTCAGGGTGCAGAGGTACCGAAAAGAAAGCGGAGCAGAGGTCAATAACAGTGAAAAATTTCGCAGTGGGAGGGATTTGCATTAGGATGACAGCTGGATTTGGCACTACGGGGAACTGACTCTCAACTATTTTGTTAATCCCCCTTAGATCCTGCACTAGCTGGTAACCCCTCCCCCCACTCTTTTTCACAGGGAAGATGGGACTATTAGCAGTGCTGGACGTTCTTACCAGAATGCCCTGTTGTAGCAAGCGCTCTATTACTGGGTAAACTCCTAACTCCACCTCTGGCTTCAGAGGGTACTGTGGGATTTTTGGAGCTATCCTACCATCTTTTACTTGTACAACTACCGGAGCTACGTTTGCCATTAATCCTGTGTCCTGTCCATCTTTAGTCCAAAGTGACTCTGGTATCTGAGATGTCATTTCTTCTACTTGGGAGGGAGTCCTATTTGTCATAGTGGTATGTGACATTAATTTTGACGGGGAGTCTAACATGTCTCGTACTTCCTGAGCGTGATTCTCAGGTATGTCCAAGAATACACCTTCAGGAGTACAATAAATGACACACCCCATTTTACACAGTAAGTCTCTTCCCAGGAGATTGGTCGGTGCCGATGCAGCCAGCAAAAAGGAATGCTTGGTATGTAAAGGCCCTATTGTAATCTCTGCTGGTTTGCTAACAGGGTAATGCTGGACTACACCTGTTACTCCCACGGCTGGAATTGTCCTACCAGTGGTCCTCATGCCAACTGTCGAATTTATCACTGATTTGGCCGCCCCTGTGTCTACAAGAAAGTTTAATGATTTACCAGCTACATTGATTGCAATTTCTGGTTCACTTCCAAGACTTGCAATCAATTTTACTGGCTGCAGATTACAGGTATGGCCACACCCCTATTGGGTATGGTGACCTCCCTGAATCCCGCTGGCAGCAACTACTTGTGAGGGAGTTAGCTGGGAACTACCAGAGGTTTGCCAATCTCTGTTTGGGGGGTATCTTTTTGTTTCCCCTGCATGTGGCTCATAACTCCGTTTCTGCGGACCTTGCTCCCAATGTCGTGTGTCGTGTCGTTGTCTAGGGGGTTGGTATGAGTTTCGTACATTCTTTACTCTACAATCTCGTGCCATGTGTCCCTGTTTATGACAAGAATAACAAGTAACCACACTTGACTTACCCACAGGGTTTGGTGATACAAACAAAGGCTGCCTTGTGGTCAGGGCCTGTATACTTACGGCCATTAACTTATCACTTTGTTGTTCCCTGTGTCTGGTGATGTTCCTATCGTGATCAATAGCAGCCTCTCTCAAAGTAGCCACAGACAGACCTCGCCAACATGGTTGTGTGGTCTGTACCCTAGTCTTTAATGATTCTTTTAAACCATCCATCAGTACCGATACTGCTACTTCTCGATGGTTTATGTTTGTTTTAATGTCCTCTATGCCTGTGTATTTTGCCATTTCTGATAATGCTCTGTGAAAATACTCTGCAGCTGTCTCTGACTCCTTCTGTTTAATGGAGAATATCTTGTTCCATCTGACTACCGCTGGGAAATATTCTTTTAACTGTAAGTTTATTCTTTTTACATTGTCTTTGTTGTACACATCTGTAAGAGGTACATCCTGATCTAATCCGCAAACAGCTAAAAATTGAGTTGCGTCAACATTGGAGGGTAAACATGCTCTCAGCAATATCTGCCAGTCTTTATTGTTGGGCTCTACAGTGTTACCTAAGTCTCTGATGTATTTTTGACTGGCAACTAAATCTTTTCTAGGGTCAGGGAATTCAGACACGATGGTCCTTAATTCCATTCTGGAAAATGGGCTATACATGGCAATGTTCCTCACAGGGGTGACCCCTGTTGTGTCAGTTTTCCCATTTGGAACAGCTATTACCCTAACAGGATTAACTCTAACAACATCACTCTGTGTGGGTTCTACAGCCTGTGGTGAAATGGCTTCAGCATAGTGTATGGTGCCGTACTTACCTGTAGACACGACCTCACCTATCCCTCCGCTAGGGGCCTTTGTTACTAATCTCGTGGGTGGAGCTGTGCCTACTGTGGTCTCTGCTATGGTGGCTGCCAGAGAGAGCGCTGAAATTGTTGCCGATTCGTCTTCTTGATCACACTCCTGAGGAAAGTTCAAAACAGGGTACAACTTGCACGGGTTAATACTTGTATTGGTTAATTGGTTAACATTATCTTTAACATTTACACAGTTGCTAAGTGTTTGTGTGTTACACCTTAGTGCGTCATTCTCCGCAACCAATTTCTCTCCTGATATGTATGGTGGCGGTGGGGCCGTGGCTATCAGTTTTCTGATTGAGCCAGATCCCGCCGCCTGAGCCAATCCTCTCTGTATGTCACCTTCCTGCTGCCACAACTGCAAATAATCGTAATGTTTGATTCGTCTCTTTGTTGATTTAATGAGACATATCCTTCTCCTTAAATTCGTTAACACTTCTGTGCTGAAGCTACCTACTCTTGGGAATTTCTCCCCGTCATGTACTGTCATTCTCTCCCATTCATCACATAAAGCTTCTGTGTGACTTCCGTATTTCTCACACATTACATACCTTGCCGACCCAATTGGTCGGTTCACTGAATCAACCCGAACCGAGGTTGATCGCCCCCTACCTGAACAAGTGGCCCCCATAGTTCGAAGGTGTTGCTTTATTTAACCAACCCTTACGCAAACCAAATGTCCAAAATAGGCTGACGGTGGCGGTTTACCGAGTACCCCACTCACTCGCCCACGCCGACCAATACGACCTGATCACACCGATATGGTGCTGGCGTACTCGACCTAGGGCCCCTGCGACCTGAACCTCTATTTACTGGAACCTGTGAGGGTGCTCCGAAGAACACTTACTCTTTCCAGTAACTATTGGTTGCTGGATAGTTCCTGAGTGAGCAGCGAACTTCCCTTAAAATAAAAAAAATTACACAAATCACGTTAGAATGTACAAATAGCGTTTATGACCTTCGTACACAAATAGTACCAGTCAGGTTTACTAATGCACACAATTACGTGCGGTACAATCGTTTAGTACACAAGCAACTAATCTTATGTACTGAGCGACCAGTGGAATCGAAAATTTCGGCTGCGAATTCCTTCAGCCAGAGCTTATATGGCCTATATGGGTGTTGCACCAACCCTTTCTTGGTGTTGTGCCTATGGACTGTATAGCGGACTTCCTTGTCTGCTGTACCTGAACCTGTTGGTCTGTTATGACCTCCTGGTCTGTTACAGTATGACCTCCTGGTCTGCTACACTCTAATGCTCAAATTGTATATTTAACCAGGGATGCCTCCCTAGCCACCATGTACGTCACTTACACGCATGTACCTCACGAGTACTCGACTTTTCTTGTGGTTCAACCTTAAAAATTGTAAAAACAAACACTCACTCACCGCATATACACTTTTGTTTCTATTTCTATTTCTGCGCAGAAATTTCTCTTTAGACCAGATGTGTTACAAATTAGGAAAAGGATCTATTAATTTAAATTTGGAATTTAAAAAAAAAAAAAAAAAATTTGCGCGATTTATCGCTGGGCGTTATTTACCGCGTTGAGAGGAGAGAGAGAAAAAAAAAACTTGTGATTTGAGTTACGTGGGCGTACCCGTACGCTCCGTTGCGTAATATACGCTGCGTGCGTCGGCCCTTGGATTGCGTACGCAAGTCTCAGTCTTTTGTTAGAGACACGTGTACGCAAAGCAAAGATCCACCGTAACACAATTTATACGTTTATCAACTATAGAACTGGCAAACAGGAGAGTGACATACGAAAATACACCAATGAAAAGGAAATGCAGATATATATGTGTGCGTGCGTGTGTACGCAAGACAGAAAAATAAACAGTTTTAAAAAGACACTATTGTTTTGTTCTTACCTCCGGTTCCCGGATTCCTTCAGCACCCTTTACTAAGAGAAGCAGACGCTTATCCAAACAGCACTACGAGGAATATGATCTCCCGCCCTTTGCTGCTGGATAATGTCTGCTGAAATTACCTAGTGCAGATATGTGAAGGACAGGGCGAGCCGCCAATTGATAAAGCTAAATATTTATCGTATATAATACCCTTTATGAGGTCTAAGAACACTGTACGCTATTTATGTATGAAGTACCGTAAGGGTACGCTAGTTGCGTAACAATCGCTTTGCCGTGATCGAGACTCTCAAGCGTCACGTTCACTCACGGCCAAGAGATCACAGGCAGGCACGTTATTGGCTGTTAACTAAAGTAATGATTCGCTATAGCGTAGCGAATGCTCGGGACCACGAGGAGATCACCAGCGGAGCTGACGCTCACTATATTAAACCTTTGTATCTAAACCATAAACAGTGTATTGTGCAGTAAAACCTTAGTGTAATATTAGAAAGTAAATGCAACACAGTATAACCTTATTACCTTAAAAGCTGTTTGAGCGTCACCGACACTCTGAGAATACTTAATACTATAAGAAACACACAGATACCGTGCTCAGGGTCCAACGCCTAAAATATATATTATGAATGCTATACTTGCAAAAGAGTTAAACACAATACAAGTCATACACTACAATATAACATAGACTACCTAACCAGATAACTACACAGGAAATACAATACAATTTAAGGGAAAATGAGTGAGAAAGAGAAGGAGAGAGAGAGAGAGAATTTGAGAGAGATTGGCCCACAATAACAAGAAGATCAATATAGTTGCGGAGAAACACTTACGCACAAGGGGAAACGATCGCATGCGCCTCGATATCCAGCTCCCGATTATCAGCAATGAGAACCATTGAAGAGAGTGACCTGGATATGGTCGGCCTGCCTATTTATGCCCCACACACAATGCAATTCAATGGTCCCTACAATCTTATTGTTCATTGGACACAGGAATTCGGCTTCGCATTATAACAAAAGGTCATAGGTTGATTCATACAGGTGGGCTGTAACTATTTCCAACTGCTCAGGTGGGAGGGAAACTGGGTTTCCCGCCGCATGGGTAATAAAGTGCAAATAAAGTAAATGTTCATAAACTTCTTATGTCCATAACTATTCGCACGAGCGATTGATCTGCTTCAAACCAACACCGGAATATTTCTAATTAAATATTCTTCCGATGGATACTAAACACCACTGTATTACTCCTGTCTGACCCTTCGTATCAAACAAAGAGGGATTTCTCTGTTCATGAACATTCTATATTAACCAAACTTTCAGAATCTATCAAAGGGACCATGATCTACAAAATACATTATTAGTGAAAATATGTAATGATTGAGTCGCACGCTACGATCGCATAAACTCTACCGTAAATACGCATACCATGCGCCTGCGGGTGCCCGCGACTGTGAGTATGCGCACGTACGGGAGAGCGTACGCATGCGCAGCACGGACCAGTATGAGGTGCAAATATGGCAGTGTGTGTAGAGATATTTTTCTGACTTTGACAGCATGCTGAGATGTGTGGTTCCACAACAGCTGGAGGGCTGCGAGTTTTACACTCCAGCCCTACAGGCTCATTTCTCAACACGTTTTAGCTATTTCAGTAGCAGTGAGGGTGCTCCAGTCAATACTGTGGTTTTGCATTGTCAATAATCCTGGTAATGTTGCAGAGTATAGATAGTGTGCAGGTGGGAGAAGGCCACAAACACTTATATGCTACCACTGCTATTTTTATATATAATCATTGTTGATTAATTTTTTTTCCATCCCCTTCACAGTCTACAACGTTCCACAGCGAAAAAAGAAACTGAACAAAACAGAACAAACGGTCAGAGCAATGACGTCCATTATCGTGGAGCACCTGCGTGAGGCGGATAGTGAGCTGAATTCTCAGGAATATGCACAAATTGAGAGATATCTTGTGTCCGAAAAGGAAATGCATCAATCATTTATGTCGCAGTTAATGGCCATTCATGATAGGCAGATGTAATTTTTTCAATGCACGTTTGCACGTACTCTAGGGAATACCACACATGCCCAACAGTAAGACCCAGCCTACCCACAGCACCCATATGGTCCATACAACTATGAGCCTCTCTCAAATCCCACAACACAAATCCCACAATCTTCACAATATCAGGTGTATAGACGACTGCCTTAAATAAGGGCAGCTGTTGTAAAAAATGTTTGTGTGTTAAGGTTTCTGTTAGCATTTTACTATGTTATATTGTTACCTCAAAACTGTGCGGCAGTGGGATCCAAATATTGGGGTTACCCTGATACCTAGAAAGCCAAACGTTATGGGGATTTTAACAGAGTGTTCTGTTTGCACTTTACTCTTTTATAATGTTACCTCAAGAATGTGCGGCAGTGGGATTCAAATATTGGGGTTAACCTGATACCTGCCAAACATTAGGGCAGGAGTCTTCAACATGTGGTCCTCTAGCTGTTTTGGAAATACATAGCAAGGCATGCTGGGACGTGTAGTTCCACAACAGCTGGAGGACCACATGTTGAAGCCCCCCTGCGTTATGGGGAGTTTTCTGTTTGCACTTCAATATTTTATATTGTTAGCTCAGAAAATGTGTGCCAACTGTTTAAAAGCAAACATATACAACTAATAGCTTTTGAACAATTTTTATAACTGAGAAATTGTAAAAAACAAAATAAACACAAAACTGCACACAAAAACTTGTCTGTCTTCTCTACCTACTGCAACATTGAGGGAAGATTGGCTGCAATCAATGGAGTCAGAATGGGGGGGGGGGGGCAGCTCGCTCCCCCCAAATATGAGAGAGGCACTGATACTGGAGGAGCAGGGGAGCGGTCAGGTGAAATGCCGCTGCTGCACCTTACACCACCTCCTCCTCCGTAGTGCAGTGGCTCCTGCAGCTGCTTCCCCATGGTCCCTGTGGCCGGACTTCGGACTCACCACGGCTATCCCATGGTGCTGTATCCAGGCCCGGCCCAACGCATATACTGACTATGCAGCTGTGTAGAGCGCTAGACCTATGAGGGCACTCCGGCGCTGATGAAGTCACTCTATCTCTGCCGTGCGCCGCCCGCATCCTGCCGCTCCCCACCCGCCTCTCACCGCTTAGCACCTGCCGCCCGCCACTCATCTCTCAGTACCCGCCGCTCACCTCTCTCCACCCACCGCGGCGCTCACCACCCGCATTCTACCAGGGACAGTAACAAGCAGGCTCCTCTGACAAGCGCACAGAGGGGACCTGCAATGATCCACCTACCGAGTGACTGTTCTGTCTCCACAGCCCTCCAGGGAACAGGGGGAGGGAGACAGTACAGCATCTACAAACGAGGGGGAGCTGGAGCTATGACCTACAGATCAAAGGTATGTGCAGCTCCCCTGTACAATGTGTCAGCGTGTCTCTGGTTGCTGCAATATGTATGTGTGTGTGTCAGTGTGCCCTTTATGCAATATATGTAATGTGTATAAGCGGCACTTCTGTGGTGTAACATGTATAAGCGGCTCCTTTGTGGTGTAACATGTGTAAGCGTCTCCTCTGCGGTGTAATGTGTGTAAGTGTATAAGCGTCTCCTCTGAGGTGTAACGTGTATTAGCGGCTCCTCTGTGGTGTAATGCGTATAAGCGGCTCTTCTGTGGTGTAACGTGTATAAGCGTCTCCTCTGGCGTAACGTGTATAAGCGACTCCTCTGTGGTGTAACGCGTATAAGCGGCTCTTCTGTGATGTAACGCGTATAAGGGGCTCTACAGTGGTGTAACGCGTATAAGCGGTTCTACTGTGGTGTAACATGGATAAGCGGCTCTACTGTGGTGTAATGTGTATAAGCGGCTCCTCTGTGGTGTAACGCGTATAAGCTGCTCTACTGGGGTGTGACATGTATAAGCGGCTCTTCTGTGGTGTTATGTGTATAAGCGGCTCTATTTATTCCACTAACCACTAAGGGGCACCAAAATATATACTCGCATACCAAAAAAATGAGGCTCGGGTCGGCCCTGGCAGTACCATTTCCGGCCACCTCTTCTCCTCCCACCGTACCGCCTCTTTCCATCTCCTGCGGCTGAAGACTCCTGGCCTCCTCCATAGTACTCCTCGAGGTAGGGGTGCCAAACTGAGATTCTAGCTTGGCCCCCCCCAACCAAAAAACGTTCCGACACCCCTGGCTGCAATGGTGGCCCTAATGCACTCCCCACCCATGACATGCCCCCACCCACCCAGTCTGATGCATCATGTACAGTGACCCCTGCCCCAAGATCATGCACATTCCACTCAGGGAGAAAGTTTTACTTTTGTATCTCACATATATTGTGGAGAATGCAGCAGGCTGCTACTTTACCTGGCATGATTTTCAATAGAGATGAGCGGGTTCGGTTCCCTGAGAAACGAAACCCCCCAAACTTCACTGCCCGAGCCCGGATCCGAGTCAGGCTCGGGCTTTCCTGCCTGACTCGTAAACCAAAACGAGGCAAAATATCATCATCCCACTGTCGGATTCTCGCTGGGTTTGGATTCCATATTAGGAGCGGTGTGTCGTTGCCATTTTCACTCCGGCATTAGAGAGTGTAGTGAGAGGACGTGTCTCCGTCCTCAGTGTCCTGCTTCAGTACAGTGGTAGTGTCTAGTGCTGCACCAGTACAGTCACAGTGGTGGTGTCCTCTGCTGCCAAATGTCCAGTGCTGCTGTATAAGTCCAGTCCAGTCGTGCTGTGTTGTGCTGCATCAGTCCAGTGGTGGTGTATTGTGCTGCATCAGTCCAGTCACAGTGGTGGTGTCCTCTGCTGCCATATGTCCAGCGCTGCTGTATAAGTTCAGTCCATTGCAGTGGTTCTGTGTTATCCTGCATCAGTACAGTGGTAGTGTCTTGTTCTGCATCAGTCCAGTCACAGTGGTGGTGCCCTCTGCTGCCATATGTCCAGTGCTGCTATATAAATCCAGTCCATTGCAGTGGTGCTGTGTTGTCCTCCAACAGTCCAATGGTGGTGTCCCTGTGCTGCTGTATATGTCCAGTGGTACTGCTGTATATGTCCAGTGATAATGCTGTATATGTCCAGCGGTACTGCCATATAAATCCAGTGGTACTGCCATATATATGTCAAGTGGTACTGCCATATAATTCCATTAATACTGCCATATATGTTCAGTGGTACTGCCGTATAAATCCAGTAATACTGCCATATATGTCCAGTGGTACTGGTGTATAAACCCATTGGTATTGGCATATAAATACAGTGATACTGCTGTATAATTCCAGTGATACTGCAGTATAATTCCAGTGGTACTGGCGTATAAGTCCAGTGATACTGCCATATAAATCCAGTCCAGTGATACTGCTGTATAATTCCAGTGGTACTGCCATATAATTCCAGTGATACTGCCATATAATTCCAGTGGTAGTGGTGTATAAGTCCAGTGATATTGCCATATAAGTCCAGTGGTGCTGCCGTATAAGTCCAGTGGTACTGCCGTATAATTCCAGTGATACTGCCGTATAATTCCAGTGGTACTGGCGTATAAGTCCAGTGATACTGCCATATTAATCCAGTCCAGTGGTACTGCCATATAAGTCCAGTGGTACTGCCGTATAATTCTAATGATACTGCCGTATAATTCCAGTGATACTGCTGTATAATTCCAGTGGTACTGCTGTATAATTCCAATGATACTGCTGTATAATTGCAGTGGTACTGGTGTATTTGTCCAGTGATACTACCATATAAATCCAGTCCAGTGGTATTGCAGAAAAAGTCCAGTGATACTGCCATATAATTCCAGTGGTACTGCCGTATAAGTCCAGTCCAGTGGTGCTGCCATATAAGTTCAGTGATGCTGTCCTGTGCTGTATATTATTTACTCTAAATAAAGGGGTTATTAATATTTAATGCAAATAGATTTCACAGGGTTTGTCCTGTGTGGTGTAGAGGTACGCTCTCCTGTGCCGCATATTGTTATATAACTCCAGAAAAATAATGGAGAACAAAAATTTGGAGGATAAAATAGGGAAAGAACAAGAACCACTTCCTCCTAGTGCTGAAACTGCTGCCACTAGTCATGATGACATAGACGATGAAATGCCATCAACGTCGTCTGCCAAGGCCGATGCCCAATGTCATAGTAGAGGGCATGTAAAATCCAAAAAGCCAAAGTAAAATACACAGTAAAATGGCCCAAAAAAAATAAATGTAAATTGTCTGAGGAGCAACATAAACTTGCCAATATGCCATATATGACACGGAGTGGCAAGGAACGGCTAAGGCCCTGGCCTATGTTCATTACTAGTGGTTCAGCTTCACATGACGATAGAAGTCCTCATCCTCCCACTAGAAACATTATAAGAGTTAAGCTGGCAAAAGCACAGCAAAGAACTGTGCGTTATAAGATGGTATCACAAATCCCCAAGGAGAGTCCAAGTGTAACAGTGGTTGCAATGCCTGACCTTCCCAACACTGGACAGGAAGAGGTGGCTGCTTCCACCATTTGCATGCCCTCTGCAAGTGCTGGAAGTAGCATCCACAGTCCAGTTTCTGATATTCAAATTGAAGATGTCACTGTTGAAGTACACCAGGATGAGGATATGGGAGTTGCTGGTCCTGAGGAGGAAGTTGACGATGAGAATTCTGATGGTGATGTGGTTTGTTTAAATCAGGCACCGGGGAAGACACCTGTTGCCCGTGGAATGAATAAGCCCATTGTGATGCCTGGGCAAAATATCAAAAAAGCCACCTCTTCGGTGTGGAATTATTTATCCACAAATCCAGACAACAAGTGTCAAGCCATGTGTTGCCTCTGTCAATCTGTAATAAGTAGGGGTAAGGACGTTAACAACCTAGTAACATCCTCCCTTATATGTCACCTGCTGCGCATTCATTAGAAGTCAGTGTGAAGTTGTGAAACTTTGGGTAAGAGCGTAAGCAGTCCACTGACACCTAAATCCCTTCTTTCTCTTGTACCCAAGCTCCTGCAAGCCACACTACCAACTCCCTCAACGTCAACTTCCTCCTCAATCAGGAATGTTAGTAGTCCCGCAGGCCATGTCACTGGCAAGACTGAGGCATCCTCTCCTAACTAGGATTTCTCCAGAGGATCCTTGGGTGGTACGCCTACTGCTGCTGTTGCTGGCGCTGCTGTTGTTGCTGTTGGGAGTCGATCCTCATCCCAGTGGGGAAGTTGGAAGATCACTTGTACTACTTCAACTAAGCCATTGACTATCCAACAGGCCTTTGTGAGGAAGATGAAATATGATAGCAGTCATCCTGTTGCAAAGCGGATAACTGAGGCCTCGACAGCTATGTTGGTGTTAGACGTGCGTCCGGTATCCGCCATTAGTTCAGTGGGACTTAGAGAATTGATAAAGGTAGTGTGTCCCTGGTACCAAATCCGATCTTGGTTCCACTTCACTGGGCAGGCGACACCAAGAATGTACAGAGATGACAGAAAAAGTGTCCTCAGTGTCCTAAAAAATGCAGTTGTACCCAATGACCTCTTAACCACGGACATGTGGACAAGTGCAACAGGGCAGACTAAGGACTATATGACTGTGACAGCCCACTGGGTAGATGTATTGCCTCCCGCAGCAACAACAGCAGCGACACCAGTAGCAGCATCTCGCAAATGCCAACTCGTTCCTACGCAGGCTACGCTATGTATCACCGCTTTCCTTAAGAGGCACACAGCTGACAACCTCTTACGGAAACTGAGGGACATCATCGCACAATGGCTTACCCCAATTAGAATCTCCTGGGGATTTGTGATATCAGACGACGCCACCAATATTTTGCGTGCATTACATGTGGGCAAATTCCAGCATGTCCCGTGTTTTGCACATACAAATAATTTGGTGGTGCAGAATTTTTTTTCAAAATGACAGGGGCGTGCAGGAGATGCTGTCGGTGGCCCGAAAAATTGCGGGCCACTTTCAACATTCAGCCACTGCTTGCCGAATACTGGAACACCAGCAAACACTCCTGAACCTGCCCTGCCATCACCTGAAGCAAGAGGTGGTAACAAGGTGGAATTCAACACTCTATATGCTTCAGAGGATGGAGGAGCAGCAAAAGTCCATTCAAGCCTATACATCCACCTACGATATAGGCAAAGGAAGAGTAATGCACCTGACTCAAGCGCAGTGGAGAATGATTTCCGTCTTGTGCAAGGTTCTCCAACCCTTCGAACTTGCCACACGTGAAGTCAGTTCAGACACTGCCAGCTTGAGTCAGGTCATTACCCTCATCAGTCTTTTGCAGAAGAAGCTGGAGAAATTGAAGAGGAGATAAGATGGAGCGATTCTGCTAAGTCTGTGGGACTTGTGGATGGAGCCCTTCATTCGCTTTGCCAGGATTCATGAGTGGTCAATCTGTTGAAATCAGAGCACTACATTTTGACCACCGCGCTCGATCCTAGGTTTAAAGCCTACGTTATATCTCTCTTTCCGGCAGGCACAAGTCTGCAGAGGTTCAAAGACCTGCTGGTGAGAAAATTGTCAACTCAAGCGGAAAGTGACCCATCAACAGCTCCTCCTCCATTTTCTACCGCAACTGGGGCTGCGAGGAAAAGGATAAGATTTCCTAGCCCACCTGCTGGCAGTGATGCAGGGCAGTCTGAGCGAGTGCTGACATCTGGTTCAGACTGAAGGACCTACCAATGATTACTGACATGTCTAGTGTCACTGCATATGATTCTGTCACCATTGAAAGAATGGTGGAGGATTATATGAGTGACAGCATCACTGTAGGCATGTCAGAGAGTCCGTATGTATACTGGCAGGAAAAAGAGGCAATTTGGATGCCCTTGCACAAAACTGGCTTTATTTTACCTAACTTGCCCCCCTCCAGTGTGTACTCCAAAAGAGTGTTTAGTGCAGCCGGTAACCTTGTCAGTGATCGGCGTAGGAGGTTACTTCCACAAAATGTGGAGAAAATGATGTTTATCAAAATGAATTATAAATTCTTCCAGGAAGAACTTTACCAGCAATTGCCTCAAGAGAGTACACAGGGAGCTGTGATGGTGGATTCCAGTGGAAACAAATTAATACTATGTGAGGAGGAGGATGTACACACTGAAAGGGGTAAGGAATCAGAGGATGAGGTCGACATCTTGCCTATGTAGAGCCAGTTTGTACAAGGAGAGATTAATTGCTTCTTTTTTGGTGGGGGCCCAAACAAACCAGTCATTTCAGCCACAGTCATGTGGCAGACCCTGTTGCTGAAATGATTGGTTTGTTAAAGTGTGCATGTCCTGTTTCTACAACATATGGGTGGGTGGGAGGGCCCAAGGACAATTCCATCTTGCACCTCTTTTTTTTCTTTGCATCATGTGCTGTTTGGGGATTAGTTTTTTAAAGTGCCATCTTGTCTGACACTGCTGTACAAGTCCAGGGGTACTGCCATATAAATCCAGGGGTACTGCTGTATAAGTCCAGTTCAGTGGTGCTGTCTTGTTTTGCATCAGTTCAGTGGTGGTATCTTGTGCTACCATAAGTCCAGTGGTGGTGTCCAGTGCTGTATATTATTTACTCCAAATAAAATGGTTATATACAGTACTTATTTTTTATCCAAATAATTTTTACAGGGTTTGCCCTGTGTGGTGTAGGAGTACACTCACCTGTGCTACATATTATTATAATAGCTCCAAATAAAAGGCTTATTATTATCCAAATTAATTTTACAGGCTTTGCCGTGTGTGTGTGTGGTTTAGGGGTACGCTTTCCTGTGCCACCAATATTGTGCATGTATTACATCTCGGCAAATTCCAGCACGTCCCATGTTGTTTTTGCCGCACACTTGTGTCGCTTATCTTAGTCATACAGCTACCTCATTGCACCTCTTTTTCTTCTTTGCATGATGTGCTGTTTGTGTTTCGTTTTTTTAAGTGCCATCCTGTCTGCAACTGCAATGCCAATCCTAGATAGGCCATGTGTTTGTCCCACACACTTGTTTCGCTTAGCTTAATCATACAGCTACCTCATTGCATCTCTTTTTCTTCTTTGCATCATGTGCTGTTCGGGGCCTAGATTTTTTAAGTGCCATCCTGTCTGCCATACCAGTGCCACTCCTAGATGGGCCAGGTGTTGGTGCCGCACACTTGTATCGCTTAGCTTAGCCATCCAGCTACCTAATTGCACCTCTTTTTCTTCTTTGCATCATGTGCTGTTTGGGGCCTATTTTTTAAAATCTGCCATCCTGTCTGCCACTGCAGTGCCACTCCTCTTCATGAGGCAGCACCAGCATCCTTTTAAACGCCCAAATGCATTCTCAACTGCCATATGGGCCGAATTTAGGGCATGGGTGTATGATATCTGTTTGGGAGATAACTGAACATGCTGGGTGTAGCCCTTCATCAGCCAGCACTGTAACAGGTTTGCTGCATCACCAATGAGGTGGACCGGGATGTCCACACCATCTACAATCACCAATTTCTGTTAATAAAATATTATTATTATTCCAGGGTGTGACAGGACGATACCGTACGGAAGCACTCGCAGCTTCCGCGTCCCGTTGACTGCACACAGAATGGAAGGTCAAGCCGCACGAGGCCTGACCACATAGGGGATTCCCGCTTACCGTCAGTAACCGCCTGTTACTGACTCCACCCACTGCGCTGTGGGCGGGTTCTCGCTGCCACCACCAAACTCCTAACCTGCCGTGGCGTTTGGAACCACGGTTCTGCTCTGTATGTGCCGACGCACTGCTTTACCACAGCTGTGTGGTGCTGACGAATCCCCACTAGCCACTTGCTAGGCCTCTACCGGTAGCTGGCGGAAGGCGGAGCTTGGAGACGTCAGGTGCTTCCCTGGACAGCCGGAGGACGGGGCTAGGTTTGGCCTAACCCTGTTGGTCACAAGATGAAGCAGTCTTCTTGAGGCAAAGGTGTTTATTGCTCAAATAACCTTTAAAAAGGCTCCTCCCTATTGCTAGGGGCAACAGCATACAATTAAGATGTTTCAGCAGAAGAAGATGTTACAATACACACTCCTATGGGCCAACTGCCCTTCTTTTATCCCTCTCCAAGACCCCTTACCACAGGGGGTAAGCCCGCCCTGTGGTGTACAACCAATCAATGTTTACCCATGAGCTGTGCATGCTCTGGTCTCATGCACACCTAACATTGTTCCCTATGGACAGTGGGGAGTGGTCGGTCTCCTTTGTCTCTCCCATCTGGGAGAGCAGGGTACTCCCACGGTGCCGTTCAGTCTGGCTGGGGGGAGGTTTTCCCTCCTAAACTGACTTCCAGAAACCTGCCCGGGACCCCTCTCACTGCCTGCAGCCTGGATTTGGGCTCCAGAGCTGGGCAGCCTGGCTCCCCGGTCCAGGTTTCTTGGCACTACGGCTGATCTCCATGGAGCTCCAAGAAACCACTCAGCTTGTTTTATAGCTAAGCTGCTTCTCTTTCTCCCTGTGCCCATTGGAACTGTGAGGCTGGATGGGAAAGCATTCCGTTTTTAGGGAAAAGGTCTGGGAGAATCCATCAGCCTGCACAGCTATGGATTCCCCCCTCCTGGGACACACAATCAAGTAAGTGCATTTTATCTTTAAATACATTACATTTTAAATCACACTGTACATTTCCCTGTAACTATACACTGAGCCTGTGCCCTGCACAGACTCTACATACTCAGGCACTGCAGTGCCTTCCCTAGCCCTGCAGCCTGGCTGCTAGGGCTCTCCCTCTCAGTGCTGGAGGTATGGGGCTGGCGTCCCCCATCCTCCAGCCTGCCTTCCTGCCTCTGGGGTTCCAGGGAGCTGGCTCTCCCTGTCCCCCCAGGGTGGCACTACTTTGGTGGCCCCGCCGCACGCAGCGGCGCACCCCCCTGTACCGAAGTCCGGTGGCCCGGGACACTTGTCCCGGCCGCCGTGACCCTGGCTTGTTTCAGCGCTGAGGCGCCGGGAGCGTAGCTCCCGGACCCCAGCGCTTCACCATCCTGCTCGGCAGCCTAATGTGCCCACGCCGCTAGGGAGCCGGCTAGCCCGGTCCCCCACGAGCGGCGCCTGTCTTGTGGCCTCGCTGCAGCGTCCGGCGGGGAGCCGGGCTGCAGCGCACCCCCCTCGCCGGCTAGCAGCCCGGGACGTCCGTCCCGGCTGCTGCGGCTGGCCACCTGTGCTGGGCTGAGGCGCTGGGAGCAGAGCTCCCGGCCCCCAGCGGCGGCTCTCACAGAGAGCACTGCAGCGGGAGCAGAGCTCCCAGCCGCAGCGCTCACCCTTCTCCCCGGCGCGCACACTCCAGTGCGCCCGGGGCTACACTGACCGCTGCCGGGAGCGGAGCTCCCGGACTCCGGCGGTCAGCGGCTGCCTCCTCTCCCCCGGCGCGCACACACTGCTGAGCGCGCCGGGGGGCTGTCTCCCCTGCCGTGGTCTCCGGAGGGGTCCGGGACCACGGCACATTTAGAAAATACATTTCTTCACACATATTTTACAAACACGGCGCCTAGCGCCCAACACATTTAAAATCTGGCGCCAAGCGCCCTTTGTCCTTAAAAATGGCGCCGGGCACTAGGGATTAACCCCTTCAGTGCCAGGGCGGCCATTTGCCTCGTGGCTGGGGGTCTCTCCGGCCACACAGGGGTAAAACATGAATATTGGTTTATGGGTGAACATTAGTTTAAGGAGTAAATAATCTTACCTCTCGAGGGAAAAGCCATCCACCGAGCTTGTCCTAAGCAATATTGTAAAGATCGAAGTTGGCGAGAACCCTTGCATCATGTGACCATTCGGGCCACACTATGAAACTAAAAAATCCCAAACCTAGTTCAAACACATTAGTAATACAGTGCTTACCAGTATTTCTGGTCCACTACTGCTTGCAGGACAATGGAATGCCAACTCTTGTGATTGTAGTATCTGCTGGGTTGTCGTGGGGGGCGATGATGGGAATGTCAGTCTCATCTATGGCACCAGCACACTGTGGGTAGCCACGCTTCTTAAATCATTTTATAGTCTCATCTAGCCGCTGTCCTTGTGGCAAGGAAATAAGACAATGGTACATGGTATCCAGCAATACCCACGTAATCTGGTAGACAATCTTGCAGACCATGCCAATTTCTACTCCAAATAAACAGGAGACTGTGCGATACTCTCCAGGAGTACCATACCACCAGAGAGCAATCGCAAATCTCCTGCTCGGCTCAATGTGCTTCCGGAACCTGGTGGTCTGCTTTGTGATTGTGGAGTACAGTAGTTCCAAAATATAGTCGAATGTAGCATGAGACATCCTGAAATGTGCCATCCACTGCTCCTCATGATACGCTAAAATGGTCTGCATGAATGCTTGTCCATGTTCTGTGATCTTCACCCACATTCTCCGGCTTGGTGTAGAGCTCATTCTTATGAGAGAAGTAACTGTGGCTGATATCAGCACTCTCCTCTTTATCAAGTAATTGTGTCGAGAACTAGCCCTCTCGACAAAGAATTGTGCCCTCCTTCTCCAGGTCAGTAATAGGTAGCACAAGGTGAGAAGCTGCATCAAGCTGTCTGTAGCAGATATAAGCAGCAAAAAACTGCAAACAGTCTGCAACTCCATGCTAGACACAGCTACTGCATCGGTCTCCATTACTGCAATGCTGTGAGCAGGCCCCACCCCTCCTTTTTGTTCCTTTTCGTGACATCATCTTGATGAGTAAAAAGTAAATTTTTAATGACATCAATAGGCTTTTACAGAGCTTACCTGGGTTAAGTGGAAACAGATCCGACACGGGAATAACCTGTGTCGAAGTGCAGTGGAAACGGCGGGGGTTGTAGCCGGGTTAAACATCCCAGATCGGACACGGTATTCAGGTGGAAAAGCGGTATAATTAACAGTGCAGATTTTAGTGATCTTCAGGCTTCAGCACAGATGGCTGAATAAAAAAAACTGAGGTATTAATTAAGTCACCCGTGCTGATCTCTTTTTTTTTTTACAAAGTATAATGTAAGCTTCAAATAGTTAGAATTCTGGAGCTTAGAATTATCTACCTTTCTATGTAAGGGAAGATAGCTCAATGAATAGATTGTCTGACTGCAATGCCACAGGCAATGAGTTTGAATCCCAGGTATGTCGGCACATTGAAATGTAATAAAGGACAGTGTGACTGAATAACAAAGAAAGCTTAAGTTGAATTCATGAATGTTGTATAGGTATTAGCGACAGAAGGTGTCATGGTAGGATACAGGGGTGGTCAGGAGATGCTGGGCTTCAAAAAGGGGGGAAGCTGCAAGTGAAAGTAATTAAAACAGATAATTGACAAGTGACGCCAACAGCACCCCCTACCCTGTAGCACTATGTGTGATGTCCCCTCTGCACACACCTAGTTAAGGCCCTGACTACTACCACCTCGTCAATGCCCAGGAACTCCCATTACACTCCTGCCATATATCTTATATTTTTTTAGCCAATCACAACAGCACCTTTATGCATACATGCCATAGGAGTTTTTAGAAATGTTTCGGGCATGCACAGTTGCAAATAATCCCTCAACTTCATGAGCATCGGCATTGGGAATGGATTGAGTACAACTCAGAATCAGGCCCTGTATGTTCCAGCAAGAAAGGTATTTTTAAAGCTTTTTAAAATGACATAATAATTAGGTAAACTGGATTTTGTATCTGTTACAATTAGAGATGAACGGGTTCGGTTCGTCGAAATCCAAACCCATCCGAACTTCACGTGGTTTACATGGGTCCGAGGCAGCCTTGGTTCTTCCCGCCTAACATGCAAAACCCAAACGGGGGGAAAACGTCATCATCCCACTGTCGGATTCTCGCAAGATTCGGATTCCATATAAAGAGCCGCGCGTCACTGCCATTTTCAATCGTGCATTGTCGATTGAGCGGAGAGGACGTGGCTATGTTCTCTGCCTGAAAAGCTCAATATCTGTGCTCAGTGTGCTGCATTGTGGTGACCACCAGTATATAGTAGTACAGTACAGTAGGCCATTGCTGTACCTTGCAGCTCCGTGTCAGACTCAGTTCTATTCTCCTGATCAGTGCTCAATATCTGTACTGCCTTGTTGTGACCAGTATATAGTAGTACAGTGCTGCATTGTGGTGACCACCAGTATATAGTAGTACAGTACAGTAGGCCATTGCTGTATCTTGCTGCTCCATGTCACTTCTATTCTCCTGATCAGTGCTCAATATCTGCTGCATTGTTGTGACCAGTATATAGTAGTACAGTGCTGCATTGTGGTGACCACCAGTATATAGTAGTACAGTACAGTAGGCCATTGCTGTATCTTGCTACTCTGTGTCACTTCTATTCTCCTGATTAGTGCTCAATATCTGCTGCATTGTGATGACCACCAGTATATAGTAGTATAGTGCTGCATTGTGGTGACCACCAGTATATAGAAGTACAGTACAGTAGTCCATTGCTGTACCTTGCAGCTCCGTGTCAGACTCAGTTCTATTCTCCTGATCAGTGCTCAATATCTGTACTGCCTTGTTGTGACCAGTATATAGTAGTACAGTGCTGCATTGTGGTGACCACCAGTATATAGTAGTACAGTAGGCCATTGCTGTATCTTGCAGCTCCATGTCAGACTCAGTTCTATTCTCCTGATCAGTGCTCAGTATCAGTGCTGCCTTGTTGTGACCAGTATATAGTAGTACAGTGCTGCATTGTGGTGACCACCAGTATATAGTAGTACAGTATAGTAGTCCATTGCTGTATCTTCCAGCTCCATGTCTGACTCAGTTCTATTCTCCTGATCAGTGCTCAATATCTGCTGCATTGTTGTGACCAGTATATAGTAGTACAGTGCTGCATTGTGGTGACCACCAGTATATAGTAGTACAGTACAGTAGTCCATTGCTGTATCTTGCAGCTCCGTGTCACTTCTAGTATCCTGAACAGTGCTTAATATCTGTGCTCAGTGTCAGTGCTGCATTGTCGTGACTAAAAGTCCAGTGTCTTGTGCTGCATATTGCTGCTGTAGGGTGCTGTGGTAGTGTCCTGTCACTGTGCATAGGTCATCATCATTCCAGTCACAGTGGTATCTGGTATCTATCTAGTTGTATCTAATTCTAGACATTACTGCCGTCGAATTCCAAATATATTACTGGCATATAATTCCACACATTAAAAAATGGAGAAAAAAAATGTGGAGGGTAATATAGGGAAAGATCAAGATCCACTTTCACCTAGTGCTGAAGCTGCTGCCACTAGTCATGGTAGAGATGATGAAATGCCATCAACTTCATCTGCCAAGGCCAATGCCCAATGTCATAGTAGAGAACATGTAAAATCCAAAAAACAAAAGTTCAGTAAAATGACCCAAAAATCTAAATTAAAAGCATCTGAGGAGAAGCGTAAACTTGCCAATATGCCATTTACGACACGGAGTGGAAAGGAACGGCTAAGGCCCTCTCCTGTGTTCCTTATGACTAGTGGGTCAGCTTCACATGAGGATGGAAGCACTCATCCTCCCGCTAGAAAAATGAAAAGAGTTAAGCTGGCAAAAGCACAGCAAAGAACTGTGCGTTCTTCTAAATCACAAATCCCCAAGGAGAGTCCAATTGTGTCGGTTGCGATGCCTGACCTTCCCAAAACTGGACGGGAAGAGGTGGCTCCTTCCACCATTTGCACACCCCCTGCAAGTGCTGGGAGGAGCACCCACAGTACAGTTCCTGATATTCAAATTGAAGATGTCACTGTTGAAGTACACCAGGATGAAGATATGGGTGTTGCTGACGCTGAGGGGGAAATTGACCAGGAGGATTCTGATGGAGTGGTGGTTTGTTTAAGTCAGGCACCCAGGGAGACACCTGTTGTCCTTGGGATGAATAAGGCCATTGACATGCCTGGTCAAAATACAAAAAAAAATCACCTCTTCGGTGTGGAATTATTTCAACAAAAATGCAGACAACTGGTGTCAAGCAGTGTGTTGTCTTTGTCAAGCTGTAATAAGTAGGGGTAAGGGCGTTAACCACCTATGAAAATCCTCCCTTATACGTCACCTGGAGTGCATTCATCAGAAGTCAATGACAAGTTCAAAAACTTTGGGTGACAGCGGAAGCAGTCCACTGACAACTAAATCCCTTCTTCCTCTTGTGCCCAAGCTCCTGCAAACCACACCACCAACTCCCTCAGTGTCAATTTCCTCCTTAGACAGGAACGCCAATAGTCCTGCAGGCCATGTTACTGCCAAGTCTGATGAGTCCTCTCCTGACTGGGATTCCTCCAATGGATCCTTGAGTCTAACGCCTACTGCTGCTGGCGCTGCTGTTGTTGCTGCTGGGAGTCGATCATCATCCCAGAGGGGAAGTCGGAAGACCACTTGTACTACTTCCAGTAAGCAATTGACTGTCCAACAGTCCTTTGCGAGGAAGATTAAATATCACAGCAGTCGTACTGTTGAAAAGCGGATAACTCAGGCCTTGACAGCTTTGTTGGTGTTAGACGTGCATCCGGTATCCGCCATTAGTTCACAGGGACTTAGAGAATTTCTTGAGGTAGTGTGTCCCCGGTACCAAATACCATCTAGGTTCCACTTCTCTAGGCAGGCGATACCGAGAATGTACACAGACGTCAGAAAAATAGTCACCAGTGTCCTAAAAAATGCAGTTGTACCCAATGTCCTCTTAACCACGGACATGTGGACAAGTGGAGCAAGGCAAACTAAGGACTATATGACTGTGACAGCCCACTGGGTAGATGTATTGCCTCCTGCAGCAACAACAGCTGCGACGGCACCAGTAGCAGCATCTCACAAACACCATCTCGTTCCTAGGCAGGCTACGCTTTGTATCACCGCTTTCCATAAGAGGCACACAGCTGACAACCTCTTACGAAAACTGAGGAACATCATTGCAAATTGACTTACCCCAATTGTACTCTCCTGAGGAGTTGTGACATCGGACAACGCAACCAATATTGTGCGCGCATTACATGTGGGCTAAATCCAGTATGTCCCATGTTTTGCACGTACAATGAATTTGGTGGTGCAGAATTTTTAAAAAAATGACAGGGGCGTGCAAGAGATGCTGTCGGTGGCCCGAAGAATTGCAGACCACTTTCGGCATTCAGCCACCGCGTGCCGAAGACTGGAGCACCAGCAAACACTCCTGAACATTCCCCGCCATCAGCTGAAGCAAGTGGTGGTAACGAGGTGGAATTCAACCCTCTATATGCTTAAGAAGATGGAGGAGCAGCAAAAGACCATTCAAGCCTATACATCTGCCTACGATATAGGCAAAGGAGGGGGAATGCACCTGACTCAAGCGCAGTGGAGAATGATTTCCGTCTTGTGCAAGGTTCTGCAACCCTTTGAACTTGCCACACGTGAAGTCAGTTCAGACACTGCCAGCCTGAGTCAGGTCATTCCCCTCATCAGGCTTTTGCAGAAACAGCTGGGGAGATTGGAGGAGCTAAAATGGAGCGCTAGGCATGTGGTACTTGTGGATGGAGCCCTTCATTCGCTTAATCAGGATTCATGGGTGGTCAATCTGTTGAAATCAGAGCACTACATTTTGGCCACCGTGCTCAATCCTAGGTTTAAAGCCTACGTTGTATCTCTCTTTCTGACAGACACAAGTGTGCAGATGTTCAAAGTCCTGCTGGTGAGACACTTGTCAAGTCAAGCGGAACGTGACCCGCTAACAGCTCCTCCTTCATTTTCTACCGCCACTGGAGCTGCCAGGAAAAGGATAAAATTTCTAAAACCACTTGCTGGCGGTGATGCAGGGCAGTCAGAAGCGAAAACTGACATCTGGTCCGGACTGAAGGACCTGCCAATGTTTACTGAAATGTTGTCTACTGTCACTGCATATGATTCTGTCACCATTGAAAGAATGGTGGAGGATTATATGAGTGACAGCATCACTGTAGGCACGTCAGACAGTCTGTACGTATACTGGCAGGAAAAAGAGGCAATTTGGAGGCCCTTGCACAAACTGGCTTTATTTTACCTAAGTTGCCCCCCCTCCAGTATGTACTCCGAAAGAGTGTTTAGTGCAGCCGGTCACTTTGTCAGCGATCAGCGTACGAGGTTACTTCCACAAAATGTGGAGAAGATGATGTTCATCAAAATGAATTATAATCAATTCCTCTGTGGAGACATTTACCAGCAATTGCCTCCAGAAAGTACACAGGGACCTGTGATGGTGGATTCCAGTAAGGGATAAATTAATACTCTGTGAGGAGGGGGGTGTACACAGTGAAAGGGGTGAGGAATCGGAGGATGATGATGAGGTCGACATCTTGCCTCGGTAGAGCCAGTTTGATTGCTTCTTTTTTGGTGGGGGCCCAAACCAACCAGTCATTTCAGCCACAGTTGTGTGGCAGACCCTGTTGCTGAAATGATGGGTTTGTTAAAGTGTGCATGTCCTGTTTATACAACATAAGGGTGGGTGGCAGGGCCTAAGGACAATTCCATCTTGCACGGGTGGGTGGGTGGTAGGGCCCAAGGACAATTCCATCTTTCACTACTTTTTTTTATTTATTTATCTTTGCATCATGTGATGTTTGGGGCCAATTTTTTTAAGTGCCATCCTGTCTGACACTGCAGTGCCACTCCTAGATGGGCCAGGTGTTTGTGCCGGCCACTTGGGTCGCTTAGCTTAGTCATCCAGCGACCTCGGTGCAAATTTTAGGACTAAAAATAATATTGTGAGGTATGAGGTGTTCAGAATAGACTGGAAATGAGTGGAAATTATGGTTATTGAGGTTAATAATACTATGGGATCAAAATTACTCCCAAATTCTTTGATTTAATCTGTTTTTGAGGGGTTTTTGAAAAAAAAAAACCCAAAATTCGACAAAAAAATTTAAGGGAGGTTTTGCCAAAACGCGTCCGAATCCAAAACACGGCCGCGGAACCGAATCCAAAACCAAAACACAAAAAAACGAAAAATTTCCGGTGCACATCTCTAGTTACAATGTGTATATTACATAAGATAAACACTATTTACTTTTTTCTTTCATAACAATGACCTGACATTTTAAGAACTAAAGTAATTTCTTTCATCAAGTACAGCAAACATATAATTCGTAACCTACAATGTGTATTTATTAAAGGACAAGTTTGCTAATCAGTCATGCTTTTGCATACATGACACATCACTTAAATGCTATTTGTGGTTCGTTTGCCAAGTTTATTTAAAACAATGTTATAATGAGTATCCTTTACAAAGCAATGTTTCTTTCTACTCAAACATGTTATAAACATAGCTTGCAAAACGGCTGTAAAATAATGTAGTGTAGCTGGTAGCAACAGATGCACACAGGATCTTTCTGTGAAACTGTCAGTGTTTATAATAGCTTTTATCATTTATCTTACAATAAAATGTCTGCTAATGTGTTTTTGCAAACAGTTGTCTATTTGATTAATTGTATTGTTTAATTTGAGATTAAGGGTAATAGATGACCATTTTGAATGTTGGATTACCCATGGGGCCTCTTCAGTAGAGTTGTGCTCTGACTCCCATGCTTTGGTTTTGCCAAAACCAGCCTTGGTGTTTTGATTTTGTTTTCTGGTTTTGGTTTTGAATCTGGATTTTTTTTAATAGCTAAAAACAACTAGAATTATGTAATTTTGACCTTTTTTTGTTCCTATGATATTATTAACCTCCATAGTATTCATTTCCAGTCAATTTTGACCACCTCAAAGCTCACCAATATTGGCTAAAGGCTGCTAGGAAAATAAAGTGACAGAACACATGGCAGCTGTTTCTGTTTAAAAATGTGTTGCAAATTATTCAGTAATTTATTAGAGCAATAACCAATAAAAATGTTCCCAAAAATTACCAATATCCCCCAAAAAAGCAGCCCATAATGAAAAGATAAGTGGTTAAAGGTGGAATTGTTGGGCCCTCCCAATCACCCTTCTGTTGTATATGATGAGGCAAAAAAAAAAACTCCCAAATTTTTAAGGTTATCAAAAAAGGCATGGTAAATGCTGTTCAAAATTTTAGTACATAATCTAAGTGCATGGAATACAGTTTATTTTGAAATGATTTTGAATATGATATCATCCAGACAGGGCCGTCTTTTCGTATGGGCTCAATGGGCTCTTGCCCAAGGGCCCCATGAGTAAGAGGGCCCTAGGCTGATAGCTGAGGGTCCCCTCTTTCCAGAGGTACCAAACTTTTGAAAATCGGCCCTGGGGAACCGGAGATATCCGACTTCAAAGCAGCGGCCCCCATCCGAGCCTGTTAAATGTTCTTCCCAGCCAGATATCTCGGGTTCTGTCTGACTTAGAGTTTTTCTGTGGATATACTCTAAAGGCTGGGACACTCCCCTTTTGGTGGACACTGGCTGCTTGTCTCTACTATGCCCAGAACCAGAGATATCAGCCTTCCAGCAGCTGGTCCCTGCTCCAGCTCCACACACCTGGTATGCAGTTTTATATTTTTGCCGGTGGATTGCTCTGGTTCCTGAACTCTGATCCCCAAGTCCCCAGTCCCTCCTGAAAGGTGGGACTCTCTAGTGTTTTATCCCATTCAAAGCTAAGAAATATATTTCCTGGAACTGGAGATATCTGCAGTAAAGCAAGATGACCTCCCACCAGAAAATGATGAATATAAAGCCCATTCCACTATCCACTCATCCCCTGCGTATTAAACATCCCCTACCACCCTGAAAGTTATGTACCTGGGATCTTTCATTCAGCCCAATGTCCCCTTCTACAGTTTAGTGCTTTCTCTCCAGCCCCATCTCCCATCATCTGTGCAGTAAAGGAGTAATTAGCAGAAATTATTTCTCCAGGTCCTAAATGCTGAGCGGAAGACAGAACCCCCCTACCCCCATGGCACATCAAAGCTGCCGCTGACAGCACCCCCCACCCCTACTGCTGGAGGATGGGTAGGGGCCCCAGTGCATTGCTGTGCCCAGGGGCCTACACTGCTGTTAAGATGGCTCTGCATCCAGATGGTGGTCTTCATTAATGATATACATTTGTTGTCAATTTCTGAAGTTCTAAAATGCCTCTCCTAAGACACGTCTGATTAGTGATGGGATATTTTTGTCTTGGCAACGTTATTAGGGGGTTTAAAAAGTCCAGTGGTTTGAGTGTTAACTCACCACTGCAATATTAATCACCATAGTCATGTCTGTGCATTAAATAAATGCAATACTCTACTTTTTTCTAGCATCCTAAATGACCCCCCTCAAATTCTCTACCTTCCAACATATTCATGTACTATGTCACAAATGCCCTATAAGGGTGAACTCATGTGAAGAAAATCAAGTGAATCACCTGTAATTTATCACACATTAGGCGGGATGTAATGCCGTCTGAGTTTGGCCAATGATTCCGGCCTAACTCTAAAACATTTTTTAAAAGGGCAATAACTTACAAGGCATGATTTTGCCTTGTAAGTGATTGTCCCTTTAAAAAAGTCTGAGTTTGGCCAGAATCCAACACTTCGGCTGAACTTGGGCGGCATTAAATCCCGCCCATCACTCAAGTAGATATCGGTGTGCTGGAAAGCAGTGGCCATGGTTTTTGTAACACAAACGCTTCTTTTTCTTCCCCCCAATGTTTCCTTAATGGTAGGTGGAGAGTGAGGACATCATCACTGTGTTAGGCCCACTTGGCCCTGGCTCAATAGGACCGCTCAAATCTTCAAGGAGATCACAACATTTTCAGTGACTCTCCCTGACATTCAAGGAGGGTTAGTAATTATGATCTTACCATGTTTTACCTTTCTGCTTCAGCTTTTATGCAAGTACACTATATTGTATGTCTTTTGAAATCAGTTACATGAATGTGTAAGTGTCCTTCGTACTGGTGATGATACGTAATTTAAACTCCTCTAATCACTCCAGATCTACAGAATTTTTTCTTACATTTATACGTATAGTACATATTAATGTTACCATTAATGATCATAATCATTACAAGATATTTTTACAGAGAGTCTTATTCGATACATTTTTGAAACTTGTAAGATTATGAATTTAATAAAGAAACATATTGAATATACATAATTTCTGTAAATTTGTTGCACTATTTGCAGTACTATAATTACCTCTATCAGGATTTGATTTCTTGATGTCAGAATGCTTAATGTGACAATGAAAATGTAAAGGTGAATGCTTCAAAATGTATGGTTGAGAAATTTGTATTTTTATCATTTTTATTTTGTTGCCTTGTGTAAACATTAGTGTTGCCAAGAATGTGAGTAGGGCCACTACTCTCAGCTTATTTTCATTGACCTCTTTGCTATTTTTGACACTATGGACCACTCTCTTCTTGTGCAAATCCTTAACTCCCTTGGTCTGCGTGATACTGCCCTCACCTGGCTATGCTCTTGCCTCTCTTTTGAAAACAATAATTTTTATTTTATCATTTGATCTTGACATACCAAAGTATTGCATACAAAGTACCAAAAAAGGAAACTGAGAATACTGAAAAGTAATGTATATGGTACTACAGACATAATCAATACTGTGTACAAAAGAAAGTAATCATCAGAGACCCAAGCAGAGGGTCTTCAGTACAATGTATTAAACAGAAAGAAATAAAAATTACTGATAGTATAAACTAAATCTCAAAACGAACAGGGAGAAGGACAAAGGGTTACAAATATCACTAGTAGAGTACAGAAAGGGGGGAAGAATGGAATAGATATCAAGGTGACCACACTTTATGGAAGGTAGTTATGGTGTTATTTTGTAGGCTCGTAATTTATTCCATAGAAGCTACGAGATGAACACGTGCATAATGAGCATTCATTGATGGGGCAAACTGACATTCCTAATTCTTAGCAATCAATGATTTGGAGGCATTGCAAACATGCATTATACTGTAAGTTTGTCCTGGTGCAAACTAACAGATCGAACGGGAGCACTCAATAGAGCCACTCTAGCATCATTCGAGATAGGAGTACCTAAAATCCCAGTCAGTTGCACCCATACTTGGTTGCAAAAATCAGAAATAACTGGATATAACCATCATATGTGAAAAAATTTACCCACTTTCACGCAATTTCTCCAGTGCAAATTTGAGGTTGATGGAAAAATGGTGTGAAGCTTTGATGGGGTTAGGTACGATCTTGTGTAAACCTTATAACAAGTCTCTCTGATGGCCACACTAATAGATGCTTAGCCATTCTCATCCTAATAGCATTCCATCCCTCATCATCAATTGGGGTTGGGAAATCGGCTTCCCATTTGAGCTTGTGAGGTTTGCAGTCAGGAGGATGTGGGGTCAAAATGGAATGGTAAATGACATAAATGTTACCTTTGCGGAGCACAAAGTATGTACATAGGTGTTGAAATGGGGACAGCATGCAGAGTTTGTTAGAAGGAAGTTGAGAGTTAACAAAACTCATAATCTGTACATATTGATAATGAGAAGAGACCGGGAGCGAGAATTTGGTTTGGAGATCAGTAAAAGTTACAGAAGCAAATTGACCTTTCAATGTTTAAATCTATCAATCTGAAATTTTTGCCAATATTAGGCCATAGATCTGTCTCAACCTGGGGGGAAAAGAGGGTGTTTCCAAATAGGACCCATGAGGAAAAGGAAGTTTGCTAAATTTAAGGACAAGCAAAGACTGTCCCACAACTTGAGAGTAAATCATACTGTCGGGATCGCATAAGCTGAGGCTGGTCTGAGTGGCCCATCTATCCTTCTGCCTTAGAGCAAATAATTTTTCAAATCTACCCATCTTCTACATCCAGTTTCTGATTGCCATGATATTATCTGGTTTAGGTTGGCTGCGTAGTAATTAAAAAGGAGCCCCGGAAGGCCGAGGCCTCCATCAGGAGCAGGTTTAGCTAAAATAGATCTACAAATGCAGGGTTTACCTTGTGCCCAAATAAATCGATTACAGAGTTTTTGCATGGAGTCTAGGGCTGAAATCAGAACAGGTATGGGAAGGGTCTGGAATAGGTATAGTAATCTTGGGAGAAGATTCATTTAATCGTGTTGACCCTACCAATCCATGAGCTATAGAGACTGCCATAATGTTAGATCTTAAGCCAATGTCTGAAACATAGGGGAGAAGATAGCTTGATATAAAAGGGAGTATGTCTTTGTAATGCAGACACCTAGATATTTAATCACTAAAGGGCTCCAAGTAAAGGGGAAAGAAGGCATAAGCATTGAGAGTTGTTGTGAAGAAATGCTGAGAACCATAGCTTCAGACTTAGAGATGTTAATTTTGTAGCCAGAAAGAGAGCCAAAAGTGTGTAGTTCTGAATGAAGATTAGGTAGGGATACTGAAGTGTTAGACAAAGTAAGAAGAATGTCGACTGCAAAAAGAGACAATTTGTATTGGTTCTTCCATACTTCAATGACCTTAATATTATGGTCATCTCTAATTCAGCCGCCAATGGCTCAATGCAAATCACAAAAATAAGAGGGGAAAGGGGGCAACCTTAATGTGTACCATTCCCCAGGGTAAAACGCGTGTAGTGTAACCAGGGCTTAAAATGGTCTTGGAGAGATGATGGAACGGATTTACCCCCACTTACCCCCTCCCCTCAGAGCCTGGGCCAATGCTAGTGTTTTCGGCACCCCCCTCTAAACTAAAAACGAGTGTCCTACTTCCCATACTTCATAAAAGGACACTGATCTTACAAAGAAGCAGCGTGCTTACATATTAGTACTACCTTATTCATATTGAACCACATATTAATGCCCCTTATTCAGGTTGCACTACACAATGGTTCCCTCTATAAATGTTATGCCACACAGTAGTGCCCCTTAGATACAATGTCCACAGTAGTGCCCCTTATACACAATTCCCACAGTAGTAGTGCCCCTTACACATAATGCCCACAGTTGCAGTGCCCCTTACACATAATTACCACATTAGTGCCGCTTATACACACAGTAGTAGTGCCACTGTATATACAGAATGCCCACAGTAGTAGTGCCCCTTACACACAATGCCCACAATAGTAATACCCCTTACACATAATGACCACAGTAGTGCTTCCTATACACATAATTCCCACAGTGTTTACCTTATTCACATTTCAGCCTCTGTCACTCCAGCAGCTCACCGCCTGTGTCCCTCTAGCAGCTCCATGCCCTGTATCCATCCAGCAGCTTCCCCACCTCTCTTGCCCCTCCAGCCTCCTCTCATCTTGTCTTCAAGATGCACAGAGACTGCTCCTCTTCATGGTTCATCTTCACTTCAGCAGCAGTTACAGCATGACATCACGTATGCCGTGCTGAAAAATAATCCACTGGGACCTGAGGAAGGGATGAATGCTGTCCAACAGAGAGAATGTGTGTGTTCCAGGAGGGGTGTGCTGTAAATTGAAGAGGACCATGGAGCCACCAGGACCTGTGGAAGGGGGAGGTGGCTGCATCTCATCAGTAACACTAGCACCATCTGCATCATCTATTGATATAGGTGATGGGGCAGGCTTTTCTGTTGAAATTACTGTACAGGGCAATGGAGGTGGTGGAACTAGTTCGACCTACCATTACAGGTGATGGAACCCAGTTCCACCTCAGAAATTGCCCTGCAGACCCACTAAAGATATTGTGGTGAACATAAAAGGTCACAAAAGACGATCAAACACATTTTCTGCATCCAAGGCCAAAATTACAGTGGAAATCTTTTTAGTATTAGAATAGTGTATTAAATCTATGGTACGTCTAGTGTTGTCTGATGCTTGGCGCTGGGGGATAAATCCATATTGGTCAGGATGAATGAGGGTTAGAAGCACCCCGTTCAATATGGTAGCCAGAATTTTGGCAAATAGTTTGAGATCGGTATTTATTAGGGAAATGGGACAATAGCTTGCGCAAAATGAGGGATCGTTTCCCGGTTTGGGGATAACAATAATTCTAGAGGTTGTAGAGTCTAGATGAAATGTGGCACCATGTAAAACTGCATTAAATTATCAAATCAACTGAGGAGATAACTGTTGGGCAAACGACTTGTAGTAGGCCATTGTAAAGCCATCGGGCCCAGGAGCCTTTAATGGTTTTTGTGTTTTGAGGGCCGAAGCAGGTTCCTCCTCAGTAATATTCATTCTTGTCTGAGCTGTTGATTCTGAAATAGTAGGAAGCACGCAAGAATCCAAATTGTGCTGGATATCAGTATGAAAAGAGATGTTAGATGGGGCAGGCAAATTATACAGAGCAAATACATCATTGATATCTTTGGGATTGTACTGTATATCACATTACCTGAAGGGTCTTTGATCAAAGATATAACCTTCAAAGCCCATTTAGACTGAAGTCTACTAGCCAGCATTGTATGAGCTCTGATACTTTGTCATAAAACTTTTAATTGACCCATCTGAGGCTCCTCTCAACTTCTTAGAAAGTTGTGACAGTACTTTTTTGGATAATGTTCTTTTGTGTTTGTGATCCAAAGACACAATGGTAGAGTTTAACGATACCTCAAAGCTCATTGGGTTATCAAAGCTCCTTGGTATGTTTTGTGACGTGAAGCAAATTGAATAATATGCCCTCTAATCACTAATTTGTGGGCTTCCCAAACAGTAGGGAAAGGGATATCATCAGAGGAATTAAGTTGAAAGTAATCCTGTAAACGTTCTCCCATCATTTTTGGAAACTGTGGGAACTTCAACAGCATTTCATTCAGCCTCCATGAGGGTCTACTGGTATTAGCCTCTAATAGTCCAAAAAAAGCTTCTAAGAAGGAATGATCAGACCATGTGTTAGGAGAGATGGAGGAATGGGTTGCTACAGTGGATAGCGAGGCACATTCTAAAATCAAGTCAATGTGGGAGTAGGAATCGTGAGGAGTAGAATAAAAGGTATAGTCCCTAACTGTAGGATTAAGGGCCCTCCAAATATCAAACAAATCATCCTCAGCTACATACATCCCTAGAGCCAGGGACAAGATGCTTTATAACATGGGTTCCTGATTTGTCCAAGGATGGTAATAAGACTGTGTTAAAAACTCCACCTGTTAACACTTATCACTTCTAAAATCAGAAAGGACACAAAAAAAGGTATAAAGAATTTGGGAGTGATCCATGTTAGGAGCATATACATTAGCCAGAGTTACTTCCTCATGGCCTAATTTACCTTTAAGGATTAAATAACAGCCATCAGTGTCTGTTTTAGTATCAGATAACATAAATGGAAAGGATGACTGCAGTAATATAGCCACACCATTTGACTTAAACACATTATTAGAATAATAAACATTCGGATAGTGTTTAGATGTTAAGGAAGGGTGGTCGTCTGATTTGAAGCGAGTATCCTGCAAAAAAACACAATCACCAAGCAGCTTTTTTAGTGAGTGAAACATATGAGTCTGCTTCTTGGGTGTATTCAAACCCTTTGTGTTAATAGATAGACATTTAAAAGGCATAGTGACAATCTGAGTATGCGCTACAATTGTAAATAGGGACGGACTCTGCTAGTGCGGTCAGAAAAATAAAATAAAAATAAGAACGAAACATAAAGAGTAGCAAAAGCCGCCAAAAGTGTTATGGCCGGCAGCTACTATAAAAGAGCTCTAAATTGGGGAAAAAGCTCAAGGGCGAGATTCAATAATCGGGAACAATGCCCGAGTTACAAAATAGAAAATTCAAATCTAGAGGCAATAATCCCTAAAATTGGAGGGTGGCAATACTGGTTGGTACACCAAAATGTCCCCACCCAGAGAATAAATGCAATATTACATAGAAAGGCATAGTGGGAAATAAAAAGAAGAAAGCATAACAATATAGAAAAGTATAGAACAAGTTCTATACAGTAGAAAAAACAGCAAAATTGTGTATAGTCAGGTATGTAGAGCCTAAGAACAGTAGAACCATGTTTGCGTTCAATTGTAGAACTACACATTAAGATATCAACTGAAACCAATGTTGTAAAACAGCAATAAAAGGATATAGATGACAAGTGACATGGCTTGTTCAGGACAAAGAGTCCTGAGCTTGGTGTTCTGGATGGGAGGAATTAGCAGAATTAAGTTTGAGTTTACAAAGGAGGTCTTTTCCCTCAACCAGTGTCTGCACAGTATAAGGTTTTCCTTTGACCTCCACCAAGAGATGAAATGGGAACCCCCATTTGTATTTGTAGCCATTTTCTCTCAGCAGTCACTGTATGCAGGTTTCTTCATTTGGCGATGGTCGAGGGAGCTAGGTTTTTAAAGATTTGGAGTTTAGATCCTCTGAACAGGGTCATAGAAGAGGATCTACTAGTCATTGTGATTAGGCTCTTGGTCTTTAAAGAGAGCAATTTAAGGATCACATCTCTGGGAGGGTAAGTATCCTTGGACTTATGGCACAAAGCCCTGTGGGCCCTCTCGATTTGGAAAATAGAAATGTCCTCCGAAGGAAGAAGATGTGTAAATAGCCGAAGAAGGTAAGACTCAATATCACTTAGTGGTATTGTTTCAGGGATGTTACATATGTGAAGATTGTTACATATATGCTGGTTTTCTAAATCTTTGTTTTTATCGCTCAAGAGGTCAAGCTCACTATAGTAGTAGTTTATATCTTTAGAGATGTTGTCATGGTCTTCCTGGATCTTTTCCACATGGGTTTCAAGAAGTGCAGTACGAGAAAAAAGTTCCATCAGGTCTGTTCTAAGCTCACCTACAGCTTTCTGAAGGGCGGAAGTAAAAATTAGTGTCTTCAGATTCTGAATATCGCCCCTAGTGGCAGATGATGAGGACTGATTCATCTAAGATGGCTGTAAAGTATTCTTAGGGGAATGAGGTGAGGGTTGTTTTTCTTGACAAAGAACATGATGAGAGATTTCTTGGGGCCCTTTTTTCTTAGTTTTTGCTGAGAGATGGCTCATAGTACCATACACTGGTAATGGCGGTCAGTATATAGAGGTTGAAGAAGTATATGTAAAGTATACCCACTCGTATAATTGTAAGCTCTGAATTGTGAAGTATGGTAATCAATGTGACATCATTAGGTGAGAGGCTTACATGGAAGCAAGACAAGTGGATGGCCCCAGCATCAATTCACAAGCAAGTCAGTGTCCCAGGACAAAGTCAATTCCATTGAGTCACTGGAACCGTGGAACAAAAGTCCAGATAGAGAACCATAATAAATGAGGCAAATGGCCCTGTAAGATATAATTCCACTTCTGAACTAAGGCACTCACAGCCCAGAGGACCTGGAATAAGTCGTGTGGGCACTCCAACTTAGGCTATATGCTGCTTGGTCTGAGGATTCAGCAGCTGAGACTAGGATGTTTACTGAACGTGTCCGTGCTTAGGCGTATTTAGTCCTCAGTGGGAGCCATGGCAGGATAGGGCTGCGGGAGCAGTGTGATGTGTGAGCAACACTGTGAGGCAGGTTATGCTACTCACACTAGCCTCTGGTCTGATATGAAGCAGCAGACCGCAGCAGGTTGGAGCGCCAGTAAGTGTAGTGTACCTTAACAAGAACCAGCCGGTCGAGGGAAGCGCTGGTGCGGAGGAATTGAATCCAGGTCTCCTTTCCAGGCACACCAGATGGAAGGCCATCCTGCTGCTTGGGGGAGAGGAAGCCACAGCTCCAGGAGTGCTCCAGGAGTGCTCCAGGAGATCAGCCACTGGGCACCAACCGGGGCATAAGCGTGTTGCATCTTCCTGACGGCTCATCACAAGGAGGCAGCAAGGAAGTAGAGCTGGAACCCAGGAGAAAGACCTGCTGCGGTTGAAGTTTAGCCTTCGTGATGTTCTATACAAGCATCCACTGCAGCTGTGCTGGTAATTGAGACCGCTGCTCTAGCAGTGAGAGGAGGCTGCAACCTGCAGGGACCAAAATATAGATCCCCTGGCTCTGCGACCTTCACCACTCTACTCGGAGTGGCTCTAAGTTCTGTAGGGCATCAGCAAGTGGGTTCACCGGGTTTATAGCTGCAATCCTCCGGAGCTCACAGGAGACACTTCTCTCTTCTCTGCTAGCCAGGCCACTCCCCCTGCTCTTGCCTCTCTGACCATTCCATCTCTGTCTCCTCTCATGACTCCACCTCCTCCCCACTTCCACTTACCCTTGGTGTCCCCCAAGGGTCTGTTCTTGGTCCTCTCCTTTTCTTTCTCACTCTATACATCCTCTTTAGGTGAGCTCATTCACTCTTTTGACTTATAATATCATCTCTATGCTGATAATACTCAAATCTACCTTTCCTCCTCTTACCTCTTTCCCGCATTCCTCACTTGTATCTCCAACTGATTCTCTGCTACATTATCTCTTCTTGGATGTCCTAGCTCTTTCTTAAACTTAACATGTCTAAGAATCAGCTGATCATCTCTCCACCCTCCCACACAACCTCACCTTCCACAATTTCATCATCTCAAAAATATTTCCAGGATCAGGCCCTTTCTCACCCAGGATGCCACTAAAACCCTAATTCATTCTAGTAATCTCCAGACTGGACTACTGTAATCTTCTTCTATCTAGCATCCCTGACAAATGCCTATCTAATGCCAATCTATCCTTAATGCTGCTGCCGAGCTTACATTCCTCACCAAACATACTACTTCCACCTTCCCTTTCTTACAAGCCCTGCACTGGCTCCCCTTCCCCTTCAGAATCCAATACAAGCTTCTCACACTCACTTACAAAGCCCTCACCCACCCCTCTCCCATTTACATATCTGAACTTTTCTCCTTTTACACTCCCGCCTATCCTCCTCACTCCGCTAATGCACACCACCTCTCCTGCCATCTGATTACCTCCTCCTATTCCTACCTCTAAGATTTTGCACGTGCTGATCCCTTTCTTGGGAATGCTCTACCTCTCTCCCTCAAGACCCACTTCTTCACCAAACCCAACAAACTCTCATCCTTACTCTCTGTCCCAAGCTCACTGTCTATCCCATCTATGTCATCCCTGTCTGTCTGACTCTCCCCTTTAGAATATAAGCTCATGAGCATGTGGTTTTCCTTCTCGCACTTAAACTCTCTTCTACTCCATACTCCCTTTGATAGCACCAAATCCCTCGGTTTTCTGCCACCCTGATACTTATTTCAGTGTCTTCTCCTGATGCAGCTATGTTAATATACCCTGTCCTATTTTGTCTTGAACTGTAAGTCACTGTTTTCTTTATTTGCTTATTTGTTTATATATTCTGTAAGTCAGCGCTGTGGTTCCCTTGTGGTGCTGTATAAATAAAGGTTAATAATATTATAATAAAGTTATGGTGATGCCAATTTAGTTGTGTGATCAGGAAATATTCTTTATATTTCCAGTAACTATTTTTGTGCATATAAACTGATAATAAGGCAGTTCTAGTATTTAAACCATTTGTTTCTTTATTTGAGAATGTAATAAAGCAGTTGTTTTTGATCTTTTACCACTATAAATATTATTCATCTCTCATTTCTGAATCAGTGAATTCTCATACTAAGATTTTGATTCTCCTGGCTGTCTTTGCACTGACAAAAGCATAAGATTTGTATATTGTATTAAGGATTCCAGTTGCACAATATATCTATACATTTTAAGGTGAGTGGACCTGTTCCTACTTTAAAGTTAGACCTAAGTGGGATTAAGGAAGATGCCATCGATGAGTCAATCTACATTTGCCATTTTACACCACTAGGTACCACTTATTATTTGAAAATAAATTTATACTATTAAATAGAGATGAGTGGATTCGGCTCCCTGAGAACCACACCTCTCCGAACATCACGTAACGAGCCCGCCCGAGTCCGGATCGGGTTTTCCCCCAGGCTCAGAAACCAGAACGAGGAAAAACATCATCATCCCTCTGTTTTGGATTCCATATAAGGAGCCGCTTGTCGCCACCATTTTCACTCCAGTCCTGGAGAGTGTAGCGAGAGGACATGTCTCCTCAGTGTCTGTGTGGGAAAGTGGTGTGGCATGCAGGGTGGCAACCTGCGCTTTTGTGTCATTCCAGTGCTTTCTTCTGCTTCATCAGTGGTGGTGTCTTGTGCTGCATCAATCCAGTCACAGTGGTGGTGTCCTGTGCTGCCATAAGTCCTGTGCTGCTGTATAAGTCCAGTCCAGTTCAGTGGTGATGTCTTGTGCTGCATCAGTCCAGTGGTGGTGTCCTGTGCTGCCATAAGTCCAGTGGTGGTGTCCTGTGCTGCCATAAGTCCAGTGGTGCTGCTGTATAAATCCAGTCCAGTGGTGCTGGGTTGTGCTGCATCTGTCCAGTAGTGGTGTCCTGTGATGCCATAAGTCCAGTAGCGATGCCTGTGCTGCCATAAGTCCAGTGGTTTTGCTGTATAAGTCTAGTCCAGTGGTGCTGTGTTGTGCTGCATCAGTCCAGTGGTGGTGTCCTGTGCTGCCATAAGTCCATCCTGTGCTGCCATAAGTCCAGTGGTGGTGTCCTGTGCTGCCCACCAATAAGTCCAGTGGTGCTGCTATATGAGTCCAGTCCCGTGGTGCTGTGTTGTGCTGTATCAGTACAGTGGTGGTGTCCTGTGCTTCCATGAGTCCAGTGGTGGTGTCCTGTACTGCAATAAGTCCAGTGGTGTCCAGTGGTTCTGACGTATAAGTCCAGTCCAGTGGTGCTGCCGTATAAGTCCAGTGGTGCTGCAGTACAAGTCCAGGGGAAATGTTGTGTAAGTCCAGGGGTACTGCTGTATAAGTCCAGTCCAGTGGTACTGCCGTATAAGTCCAGTGGTGCTGCTGTATAAGTCCAGGGGTACTGCTGTATAAGTCCAGTCCAGTGGTGCTGCCATATAATTCCAGGAGTACTTCCGTATAAGTCATGGGGTACTGCCATATAAATCCAGTCCCATGGTGCTGCCATATAAGTCCAGTGGTGATGCCATATAAGTCCAGGGGCACTGCCGTATAAGTCCAGAGGTACTGCAGTATAAGTCCAGGGGTAATGCCGTATAAGTCCAGTCCAGTGAAACTGCAATATAAGTCCAGTGGTGCTGCCATATATGTCCAGGGGTACTACCGTAAAATCCGGGGATACTGCTGTATAAGTGCAGTCCAGTAATGCTGCCGTATAAGTCCAATGGTGCTGCCATATAAGTCCAGGGGTACTGCTATATAAGTCTTGTCCAGTGGTACTGCCATATAAGTCCAGAGGTGCTGTCGTATATGTCCAGGGGTACTGCTTTATAAGTACAGTCCAGTGGTACTGCCATATAAGTCCAGTGGTGCTGCCGCATAAGTCCAGGGGTACTGCCGTATAAGTCCAGTCCAGTGGTGCTGCCGTATAAGTCCAGGTGTACTGCCGTATAAGTCCAGTCCAGTGGTGCTGCTGTATAAGTCCAGAGGTACTGCTGTAAAAGTCCAGGGGTACTGCCGTATAAGTCCAGTCCAGTGGTACTGCCGTATAAGTCTAGTGGTGCTGCCGTATAAGTTCAGGGGTACTGCCGTATAAGTCTAGTGGTGCTGCCATATAATTCCAGGGATACTACCATATAAGTCTAGGGGTACTGCCGTATAAGTCCAGTCGAGTGGTGCTGCCGTATAAGTCCAGTGGTGCTGTCCTGTGCTGTATATTATTTACTCCAAATAAAGGGGTTATTAATGTTTAATCCAGATAATTATTACAGGGTTTGCCCTGTGTGGTGTAAGGGTATGCTCTCCTGTGCTGAATATTGTTATATAACTCCAGAAAAATAATAAAGAACAAAAAATTGGTGAATAAAATAGGGAAAGATAAAGGACCACTTCCTCCTACTGCTGCCACTGCCGCTGCTGTTGTTGCTGCTGGGAGTCGATTGTCATCCCAGAGGGAACGTCGGAAAACCACTTGTACTGCTTCAACTAAGCAATTGACAGTACAACAGTCCTTTGTGAGGAAGATGAAATATGACAGCGTCATCCTGTTGCAAAATGGTTAACTGAGGCCTTGACAGTTATGTTGGTGTTAGACGTGCACCCGGTATCCGCCATTAGTGCAGTGGGATTTAGACAATTGATGGAGGTAGTGTGTCCCCGGTACCAAATCCCATCTAGATTCCACTTCACTAAGAAAGCGATTCCCGGACTGTACATGGACATTAAGCAAAGTGTCCTCAGTGTCCTGAAAAATGCAGTTGTTTCCAGTGTTTACTTAACCAAGAACATGTGGATAAGTGGAGCAGGGCAAACTAAGGACTATATGACTGTGACAGCCCACTGGGTAGATGTATTGCCTCCGCAGCAACAACAGCAGTGGCACCAGTAGCAGCATCCCACAAACGCCAGCTTGTTCCTAGGCAGGCTACGCTGTGTATTACCGGTTTCCGTAAGAGGCACACCGCTGACAACCTCTTACGGAAACTGAGGAACATCATCGCAGAATGGCTTACCCCACTTAGACTATCCTGGGGATTTGTGATATCGGAAAATGCCACCAATATTGTCAATACATTACATCTGGGAAATTCTAGCACGTTGTTTTGCACATACAATTAATTTGGTTGTGTACAGTGTTTTGAAAAATGACAGGGGCATGCAGGAGAAGCTGTCGGGCCACTTTCAACATTCAGCCACTGCGTGCCACGCCTAGATGGGCCAGGTGTTTGTGCCGCACACTCGTGTCGCTTAGCTTAGTCATCCATCGATCTCGGTGCACCTCTTTTTTTCTTTGCATCATGTGCTGTTTGGGGCCTAGTTTTTAAAAGTGCCATCCTGTCTGACACTGCAGTGCCACTCTTAGATGGGCCATGTGTTTGTGCCGCACACTTGTGTCGCTTAGCAAAGTCATCCAGCTACCTCATTGCCTTCTTTTTCTTCTTTGCATGATGTGCTTTTTGGGGCCTAGTTTTTAAAAGTGCCATCCTGTCTGACACTGCAGTGCCACTCCTAGATGGGCCAGATGTTTGTGCTGGCCACTTGGGTCGCTTAGCTTAGTCATCCAGTAACCTCTGTGCAACCTTTTGGCCTAAAAACAATATTGTGAGGTGTGAGGTGTTAAGAATAGACTGGAAATCAGAGGAAATGAATTTTATGAAGGTTAATAATACCGTAGGATCCAAATTACCCCCAAAATCTGTGATTTAAGCTGTTTTTATGTATTTTTTTTTTTAAATCATCCAGATCCAAAACCAAAACTAAAACCCGAAATGGTGGTTTTGGCAAAGGGGTTCATTCCGACCTGATCACATGCTAGGATTTTTCACTGTGCTGCGATCAGGTCAGAACTGCGCATGCGTATGTACCACAATGCGCAGGCGCATCATACGGGTACAAAGCGGCTCGTTGCTGAGTCATGGATTTTATGAAGAATCCATTCGCACAGCCGATCGCAAGGAGATTGACAGGAAGACGGCGTCTGTGGGTGTCAACTGACCATTTTCTGGGAGTGTTTGGAAAAACACAGGCATGTCGAAGCGTTTGCAGGGCGGGTGTCTGACGTCAATTCCGTCCCCAGACATGCTGAAGTGATCGCAAGGGCTGAGTAAGTTCAGAGCTACTCCGAAACTGCACAAAAGGTTTTTTGTATAGCTCGGCTGCACATGCGATCGCACACTTGCAAGGCTAAAATACACTTCCCTATAGGCGGCGACTGTCTGCGGTGCTGCAAAAAATAGCTAGCAAGCGATCAACTCGGAATGACCCCCAAAACCAATCCAGATTCAAAACACGAGTGGGGATCCAGATCCAAAACCAAAACACAAAATACGAAAAGTGCCCGCCGCACATCTCTACTATTAAATAGTATATATAACTATGTACTGGCATTGTATTTCGAAATTGTTTTTGTGGTATTAACATTGCTGGCCCAATATTATTTTACTATGGCAATGACATAAAATAAAGTAGAACTAAAGCTAATATAGTACGTATACAGTATATTTCAACAAAAATAGTTTGATTGTTTATATATATTTCTCTTTTATTATTTAGAGGCTGGCGTTATTGAGACATTGTTCTGCATGTTCTCTTATTGCAGTTTATTGTTTAGATGATTATATTAGACTGAACTCCTGATGTAGGGTCAGGAAGTTCAGCTATATCGGGAGTCTCTCATCTGTTGTAGAAGATGACAGGGCACTGACAGGTCATTCTGTGAAAAAACTGACAATAAAGACAGATTGTGTGCTCAAAAAGAAAAGCTGTTACAAACTTGCATCTGAACACGGTATTCTTACTACAGAATAAGATGTTGGTTTCTCTTTAATAAATGCAGTCTGGAAAGCTTTTCTGACATGTACGACTTGGTTTCTGACACAGTTTGATTTAGATAAGCTGAGCAAAGATGATCAAATTGCCTGTGATTCAATAGATAAATTCTGCAAATTTTTCATCTTTTGGTACATTTTTGCCCTGTATTTTAAATTAATGTCATTGTAAAAATGATGGTACATGAAAGTGCAAAAGTGACATAATTCTGTAGATCAAGAAGCATGTAACATACAGTACAGTACACTCTTATTTTCAATGTTTAGTAGCCGGTAAACTAGCAAAAAAGATTACATAAAATCCAGCTGCTTCTTTTCTTAAATTGGTGTCACTAACATTGGCAACTGCAATCTCTATTCAAAAGTACAAAATACACATTTCTCCTTCTACCCTTTTCCTTCTACTCTTTTTCTGTGCTACCAAACCATGGGGCAGATGCATTAAGCATGGAGAAGTGATAAAGCAGTGATAAGTGGAAAGTGATAACATACCAGCCAATCATTACGGGTTTGAAAAATGACAGTTAGGAGCTGATTGGCTGATGGGTTATCGCCTTTCACTTATCACTTCTTTATCACTGTTTTATCACTTCCCGAGACTTAATAAATCTGCCCCCTTTTCCTAGTAAATATATTAGCATGAACAACCATCAAGAGAAAACATCCTCAAATTCAGTACTTGCAAAAATAATTATCTGTGCTACCACCTGGTCCTTTTGTAATAGGCAGGTGGTAAAGCCAGCAAAAAGTGACCTGAAAGAGATCCCAAAATTGAAAATTCGACCTGACATGAAAAGTAATATATCAAGTGAGGGGTGTAGTACGGGTGACCGGCGGTCTCCTGACCGCCGGTCACCTTACCGACGCCGGGATCCCGGCAGCATACCGACGCCGGGATCCCGGCGGGGAGGGGCGAGTGCAGCAAACCCCTTGCGGGCTCGCTGCGCTCGCCACGCTGCGGGCTCGGTGGCGACCTGCGGTCGCCACGGGTTCTATTCCCACTCTATGGGTGTCTTGGACACCCACGAGTGGAAATAGTCCCTGTTGGTCGGCATGCCGACCATCGGGATAGTGAGCCGTCGGGCTCACGGAGGAGGTCATGTGACTGTCGGTCAGCCGACCGGCGGTCACATGACTACCACCCCAAGTGAGAAAGACTAGGAGAAATGAATGGAATTGCTTGGCAATTAACAGGAAAACAATCAGCACTAGTTGTTAAATGGATGTTGGCTCTCATTCCGAGTTGTTCGCTCGCTAGCTGCATTTAGCAGCCGTGCAAACACTAAGCCGCCGCCCTCTGGGAATGTATCTTAGCTTAGCAGAAGTGCGAACGAAAGGTTCGCAGTGCTGCTACAAAAAAAAGATTGTGCAGTTTCTGAGCAGCTCGAGTCCAACTCCTAGCTTGCGATCACTTCAGACTGTTTAGTTCCTGTTTTGACGTCATGAACACGCCCTTCGTTTGGCCAGCCACGCCTGCATTTCCCCAGGCACGCCCGCGTTTCTATCTGACACGCCTGTGTTTTTACACACACTCCCCAAAAACGGTCAGTTACCACCCAGAAACACCCACTTCCTGTCAATCACTCTGCGGCCAGCAGTGCGTTTGAAAAGCGTCGGTAGACCTTGTGTGAAACTGCATCGGCTGTTGTGAAAGTACATTGCGCGTGCGCATTGTGCCCCATACACATGTGCAGAACTGCCGCTTTTTTACCTAATCACTGCCCTGCGAACGAAAACAGCTAGCGATCAACTCGGAATGACCCCCGTTGTGAGAACGGTAGTGAGATAAGATGCTGTTGCTAACGGGTAGATTTACAAAACCATTGTGTTTTCTGCATTTTCTCAGCATTTGTGCACCAAATGATTTGAGTGCAAATCCATTGGCAAACTACCACAAAACACATCACAGCTCTGATTTTTATTACATGTAATCAATACAAACCATCAGATTTATAAGGTGGCATTATAAAGCGGCATTTTTAAAAACCACTTTAAAACCACCAACAAGCATACTGAAGAAAATGAGTTGCCTCTGACAGATGAGATTGCTGAAACAGCTGGCTAATGATTTGCTTCTGACAGACAAGATTAATAGGAATGTCATTTAAATAGGCTAGGATGGATTATGAAGCCTATAAAAAGGGAGATAAACATGCTTTGGTTGCAGTAAAATGTTTTGTTTTATTGTTTTTTTACAATTTGTACTTTTGTTTATTTTGTTATCCTGCATGCCAAACATCAGCAGTGTAAAAGGAACCTTTAGGAGGAGCAGTTGCACCAGGATCACGCATTTTGTCTATACCGGTACTCTATACAACAGCAAGCAGCACTACACCAGCGTGATTCACACCGGCTCTGTTACTCCCGCAGGCGGCCGTTCCTCAGTACGTGACTATCAACTCTCGTTATCCCGCTTGGCGGCACAGCATTATTCTCCTCTCCACACAGCAAAATTGTGGGCACTGCAGGATATCTTAACCGAGGACGCTCGTTTAAGACCAGCCCACCAGAGAGGTATTTCACATTGCTTAGATTCACTGAACGTACACTACAAACGGCAAAGCCACTAGTATTTCGGGACTGCTACAAATTGCAATTTATTCAATTAGTGGAAAGCTGACCTGTGCTTGCTCATGTTACTATGGACATTCTTTTAATGGAGACTTTCATCTAAACACATATATTGGATACTTTGTTTCACTGCTGCTGTTAGAGTGATACTGTTTGGTTTTATAGTATTCATAAATATACTATCTGAATATCAAGCTATTTAACTCATGATATTAATCCTATTTTAGAATAACCAATTCACATATGTTTTAGTGGTATTTGTTTAAATAAATCTTTTAATCTATACGTCAGCTCTCAGTCTCATATTTTTCCCTGCTATTTTGCGCAGTCATTTCTTGTTTGCTCTTCCGCACCAGGAACAGCAGCTACAGATTCCTGTGGATGATTAAAAAAGTTTCCCCTCTTCACAGCAAGAAGTATTAGCTATAACATACCTCCCAATATGACCCTCTCCAGGAGGGACAAAATGCTCTGCTTCTGGACTTTTCTCTTCATTTGTGATTGCCAGCACCTGTTTTGAACAGGTTACTAGATAAGAAAGAAATTTCACCACAGGTGATGGCATTCTGTCCCTACTTGAGAAGTTCATGTTGGGAGGTATGCAATAAGACTGAAACACTACATGATAATAGAAAATTCTGCGATCTTAGTTGCATACATTTGCAAAAATATGGTTAAGCCACCAGGCCACGTCAAGACTTCTCTGATACTGGTGGCCATTTTCACTGCATGATAATAGCACCCACTCTGGGTCATATGCTGGAATTGGTTATTATTATGCTACATGATAATAGCACATACAAAAGTATATCTAAATTGAGAGCCAACTCACCTGGAACACATCTAGATCCTCCAAATGGCACTAAAAGAACCAACATGGGGGTCATTCCGACCCGATCGCTCGCTGCAGTTTGTCGCAGCGCTTGGGTCAGTACTGCACATGCACCGGCGCCGCAGTGCACCGGCGCATGGCAGCTTTCTTTACCTAGCGATCGCCTCTGAGACAGAGGAAGTCGCTAGGTGGGAGGGGGCTGAACGGCGGTGTTAAGCCGCCGTTTAGGGGGAGCGGACCGGCCAACGCTGGCGTGGCCGGACCATTGGGGGGGCGGACCGCGGCGGCTGCGTGACGTGTCACGCAGCCGTTGCGGCCAGTGGGAGCGACTAGCAACTCCCGGCCAGTCGCCTCTGTGCGATGCTTTTGTATTTGTGTGGGGGGGAGGGGCCAGCACTGACATGCAGGGTGGACTAGCCTGTGCTGGGTGTCCCCCCGCATGTCTGAGTTAACGATCGTAGCTGTGCTAAATTTAGCACAGCTTTGATCAACTCGGAATGACCCCCATGATTCATAGAACCAAGTTTTTTAGGGAAATATTAAACTTTAAAAACAAAGAATTTAATCCACAACTAATCTCCCCAGCAATGACATGGCAATTGCACAAACAATATATTACATATCATTATCACCAGACCCTGCAGCTAGTGCTGCCAAATACACAGCAACCGTGTAATGAGTGCTTTAAGAGAGGAGAAGGCCCATGTTCAGCCTCCTTCATTCAGGCATCCTCCTCTCTGCCGGGAGTGCTGTAGAGTCTGAACACTAGAGGGCTCAGACTCTACTGCGCATGCGCAGATCTCCAAGAAAATGGCATGGTGACCATTTTCCCAGTGATTTCTCTACTGCGCATGCTCAGAACTCCATGAAAATGGCTGCTGCCATTTTCACTCGGTTTTAACAGCGCCTGTGACATCAGTGCAGGACTCCAGAGGGGTGAGTATTTAAAAAATGGTTGCAGTGGGGAGGGTATGGCTTAGCCAGCAAGCTAGATGTTCATGTCTGCACTGAGCTCCTGCCCAAACCCCTTAATAGTGGGATCATTACCCTTATTTAGGCTCACTATTGCCCACCTGACGGCTCCCACTACCTCGCCTAACCACCTACCATCTGTGGATTAGTGGCGAGGAGCCGGGGAACGGGGTTTTTCCCTTTCTCGCGGGTTGCTGCCTGTCCACCAATGCCAAGCCGGAGCCCGGATTTGCCCTCACATGCTGAGATTATGGAGGGGAGTGCAGTGAAGAGATGCTGCCCTTCCTGCTGACACCCGCGGGTTGCTGCTGGCTCTCCGGGCAGTGAAGTGGGTGAGTGCATTGCCTGCACTGCCCGCAGAGAGCTGGTGCTGGAGTGAGGGGTGGCGGTCTCCCACCAGAGACTACTAACTGAGACAGCTTTACGGTGCAGGAGATGCCAGCTTTACTGTGTGGAGCCTGCCGGCCGAGTGACTTGCTCATGGGGTGCACTGCACCTTTGAGACTGCATTCTTGTTTAGCCAGCCCATGAGAAGGGAGACCCAGTGACACCAACTTCAGTGGATGACCCCTGCTGAAGCTTACTAGGCAGTGGCCATAATACAAGGTGGGACACAATATGTTTGTATCCCGGGCTGAGACACTAGCCACCTGACTGTGTACTTTTGGTCCCCCTTCAACTGAGCAGCTACTTCTTTCTGTATTTTTTGTTATGTACTCCAACAAAGGCTGAGTGAAAGTAGGGATCACCAATTCCCTGGGAGTTTGTGCTTTTCTCACCCCCTCTTATATAACTATCTCTTCCCTTCACAGAGATACTGAGTTATATTTTTAAAGTGAAAGCTCCCTCAAGTGGACATATGTATCACTGATCTATTTTCTGGTAGTACTACCAATTGGGAAGATTTGAGAGTGTTGATATTCTTCATTACTCATACAGCATCTGCCTATCTGTTTGAACATACCTGCATTATCAATTATCCACCATGTGTTTTCAACCCAGTATGCATCTAAAGTGGTATCCAACTCCCCACATTTATTGACCCCGGACCTAACTCATACTAAGAATATCCAGACACGATGAAGTTCTACCTTCACATTCTCTGAACTCTTTTTTTATTACCAACATTGGGGGTCATTCCGAGTTGTTCGCTCGGTATTTTTCTTCGCATCGCAGTGATTTTCCGCTAACTGCGCATGCGCAATGTTCGCACTGCGACTGCGCCAAGTAAATTTGCTATTCAGTTAGGTATTTTACTCACGGCATTACAAGGTTTTTTCTTCGTTCTGGTGATCGTAATGTGATTGACAGGAAGTGGGTGTTTCTGGGTGGAAACTGGCCGTTTTATGGGAGTGTGTGAAAAAACGCTACCGTTTCTGGGAAAAACGCGGGAGTGGCTGGAGAAACGGAGGAGTGTCTGGGCGAACGCTGGGTGTGTTTATGACGTCAAACCAGGAACGACAAGCACTGAACTGATCGCAGATGCCGAGTAAGTTTGAAGCTACTCAGAAACTGCTAAGAAGTGTCTAATCGCAATTTTGCTAATCTTTCGTTCGCAATTTTGATAAGCTAAGATTCACTCCCAGTAGGCGGCGGCTTAGCGTTTGCAAAGCTGCTAAAAGCAGCTTGCGAGCGAACAACTCGGAATGACCACCATTATGTATCCATGAAAATGTGATGCACGGCTGACCTGATTCACTGATCTATACTCTTGTGTCAACCTGTGTCCCACCCTCCCCCATTTTTCTTTTTCTTTTTCCTTATACCACACCTATTTCCTCAGTGACTAAGCCTGTATTTACAATTTGATTATTGCGCAGAAAGAGAACAAAATCCATCAGGCTTCTGCAAACTTTTTTAGACACAAGGCTAAAGGTGTCCAATCACACTTGGCTTGTCCAGAATCTCCCCTCTCCCCTAACTCCTCAGGATTGAGTATTGATCCACAGATCCAAGCAGTGATGACGGGGCTTTTAGAAAGAGTACAAACTGCCTTTAAACAAGAATTGTCTAAAGTGGTATTGGAATTCAAAACTGAGAAATCATCTCTTGGCAACAGGACAGAAGCTTTAGAATCAAAAAGAGATGACTTATGTCGATCACAACAATGCCTTGATAAAGATCTTTCCACAGCTTCATGAGGAAGTGAAATTGTTAAAAGAACAGCAAGAGGACTAAGAAAATCGGTCTAGCTGTAATCAATCCAGAGTTCCATGCTACCTATTTTCTTAAAAGATCTGTTCCAATTTTTAGTACCAGAGCTTACAGATGAGGACTGTATGTGTGACCGAGCGCATAGAGCTCTACGTTCTAAACCCTCCCCATTTCATCCACCTAGAGACGTGATAGTACACCTTCACTACTAGAGATCAAAAGAAAGAATCTTGTCATCGACCCGAGATACAAAAGAAATATCATTCCAGGAGATGCCAATTCAAATATTTCAGAATCTGGCCCCCTCGACAATTCAAAAATGCCGGGATCTCCAACCAATCACAAGAGTTCTATGCCAACAGCAAATTAGATATTGCTGGGGATTCCCTTTCAAGCTTCAGGTTTTTTGCCAACAACTCAGTTCACGCTATTATAACCCTGACACAAGGACAGGAACTGTTGGACAAACTTGATATTCTTCCAGAGGTGGGTCCTGCTTCCAGCACCTCGTCAGCTTCTCCGAATCCCCAGCATCCCAGACCACCGCACCCAGAGTGGATGAGGGTGACTCGTCGACAAGACAAGACTGGTGATTCCACTTGAAATTGGGTGTCCCTACTGGGACCTTTCATAGCTTTAGATGTGATTACTTAAATCACCCTGGCATCCATTTTTCCGATGGCGGACAGGCTTATCCATGTACCCGTTTAGACACAGGTAACGGTATCCTTTCAATAGGTATGTTGTATATTTATTTGTTATGCTTTTTACACAAAGATGTCATCATTTTCACAATAGTGACTATCCGACAAGAATATATTTATGGTTCACTCTGTTGTTGTCCCCTTTGTGTTTCCCATCCCTTTCCTCCCTATCCCCTTCCCCACCTTTTCCCCCCTCTTCTCTCTCTCCTTCACAGGTTCGAAAACGATAATTTCTTCCTGCTATTGAAGACTTGTTTAATTGTTTATGCTTAAGCTGAAATATACAGGTTCAGGTTCAATCAGCCATGTTGTATGTTTTTGCCACTACCCTTCATGCTCCCTTCTTTGATTGTTATTGCTGATAGCGTAGGTTTTTTATGGCAGTCCTTATGTGGGACCCATCTCTACAGGGTTTTTGACCACATGGGCACCTCTTTTTTTGCGAGTCTTCCTACTCTCTTTTTCTTAAAAGTTTTCTTCTCGTTTCCTTTGTTTCTTCTTTCCTCCCTTGGGGTGGACTTTGGTGGACTATGAGGACTGGCCTCACTTTATATGTGGAATGTCGACCATTGCAGGTCTTATTGGATCCTCCCCTTGTAATATACCATGGCACTTAAGCTTCTTTTTATTAATGTAAATGGGCCCAACTCCCCTAAGAAGCGCACAATTGTTCTGAGTGCATGTAGAAGAGAAAAGACCGATATAGTCTTTATTCAAGCGACTCATCTCACTGGACTTCACTCATGACTGCTAGGTAAACAGTTCTCTCTACCTTCTTTGCATACACTAACTAAAAATGAGGAGCTGCTATTTTAATTTATTGCAATATTTCATTTATACACACCCAAACCATAGCAGACCCAGAGGGATGGTACGTAATGGAATCAGGCACTATTAGATCTGAGACTCTGACTTTGATCTCAATATACGCACCCAACCAGGACCAGTCCCAGTTTTTCCTATGGATGTTTAAGCATATTGGTAGACTGGCACAGGGACACATAATTTTAGGAGAAGACTTTAACACTATAATTGATCCCCTTATAGATAGCTCTATAATATCTACCTCTCCCCATCCCCATAACATGGCCCCCTCCTCTTATAATGACTCTAAAACTCCTCCTTCCTCTCTGTAGCAATACAGTTTATGTGACTCATTGAGTTTAAAACACTCTTTGGCCAGAGATTATAATCATATTTTGGCCCCATAAAAACTTTATTCACTGATTGATTTGATACATCTCAATCTCATCTTTGATTGTCGATGAAGGGATCACACCATTCACATGGACTGATCATTCTGGAGTATATATTTTATTGGACATTTATAGAATCCCTCGTGGAGAGCGCAAATTATATTGGTGACTCAATTATTTCATTTTACAACACCCGTCCACTCAAGCAGAAAGTAAAGTGGCCATTCGACAATATTTTGAGGAGAATTCCTCCTCTAATATCTCTTCTGGAATTTTATGGGAAGCACCTAAGGCTACTCTTAGGGGTTACCTAATAGCCAAATCCGCTGCTGTTAGAAAAAATTCTGCTCAGGAAATCTCCTTCCTTGAAACTCAAATAGCTTCTTTAACTATACAGCATAGACAGTCTCCCTGTGCCGCTATATCATTGCAAATAGATAACCTCAAAGGTCAGTTGAATATCTTATTGTCTTATTCGATGGTGACCTTTCTATAGAAATTACGCCAACGCTTTTATGACAAGACCGATAAAATAGACACTGTCCTGGCAAACAAATTGAGAAGTTAACAAGCAAAAGGTATGATTAACAAACTGTATTCTGACAAATTGAAATCTTGTACTTATGACCCCAAGATTATGGTGGAAGAGTTTAAAGAATACTATACCTCGCTTTATAACTTATCAGACCCACACCTGTCCTCATTTACTAGAGCCGAGGAGTTACATTCATATTTGTTAACAGTTCCTTTGCCTCGCATCTCTGAATCCCAGCTTTTTACATTGAACAAACCAATTTCAATGGAGGAGACATCAGGGGCAATTAGGTCAATGCGATCTTCTGCTGCCACAGGTCCTGACTGGGTTCTCAGCTCAATACTTTAAATTGTTTCTCACAGAATTGGTACCGTACCTTACTTCTCTCTTCAATAACATCTTGGAAGTGGCATCAGTTGACCCGGCCACCAAACAAGCAGGTATTGTGGTAATTCCGAAGCCCAACAGAGATCCCCCATTATGCCAAAACTATAGGCCAATTTCATTGTTGAACGTGGACTTAAAAATTTATGCCAAGATTTTAGCCTCTCATTTGGCCCCCCTTCCCTCCTACTTGCTCCATCCAGACCAAGTAGGCTTTATTCCAGGATGCCAGGCACCTGACAACACCTGAAGAACTATAGACATAATTCACTCTATCCACAAACAGAAAACACCTGCCCTCATAATGGCATTCGATGCAGAGAAGGCATTTGACCAAATTTCATGGTCTTTTGCCTTCAAAGTACTCCATAAAATGGGGTTCTCTGTTAAATTTTACAACGGTATCTCGGCACTGTACCAATCACCAATGGCAAGAGTCTCAGTTAACCAACTTACATCCTAGAGCTTTGGAATTGCCAATGGTACAAGACAGGGTTGCCCACTCTTGCCCCTGATTTTTGCTTTAATAATGGAACCCTTAGCAGCTAGGATTCGCTGCAATCTGGCTATTTCATGGGTGAGAGTTGGCTCTACAGACCATAAAATAGCCTTCTATGCAGATGACGATCTAATTTCTCTTTCCAATCCTGTCCAGGTTTTACATCCACTCCTTTCAGAAATTGATCTCTACTCTTCGTAATATGAGTAAAATGGAGGTTCTTGATTTTTATATACCAGCTACTACTAAATGAGTTTTAGAAATATAATTTCCCTTTAACTGGCATAAACAAAAGATGAAATACTTAGGAATCTTTTTGATACATAGCCTTAATCAGCTTATTCAGGCCAATTTACCATGTACTCTAGATCAAATTAAATCTGACCTTCAAGCGTGGTCGACTCAATATATCTCATGAAGTGGTAGTGAACTCGGTAAGGATGAATGTTCTTCCTTGGCTCAAATACCTCTTCCAATCATTGCCTATATATATATATATATATATATATATATATATTCACAGACGGCGGCACTCGTAAATTATCAAGCAAAGACAGGGATGTGCTTCAACGTTTCGAGGACTTTATTTCCTCGTCATCAGGATAAATAAACAAACACAAAACTCACGTTTATATCCCCTCACCGCACCACGTGAATCACGGCTGGATCCGGAAGACCGAGGACGGCGCCCACATGTGACGTCATCATTCGTTCCCCGTCACCATAACAACCGACCAACAAACTTCTGTGACAAATAAAACGGCATAATGAGGGAACGAGTCACCATAAGGAGTATTCAGACAGATACATAGAGTAGTTCTAATACGTCTTATGTTATAAATATAATTGTTATAGTCCATTGTTGATCTGGATCCGATCACACAAAAAATAGTACATTATATGGTATTCATTAAAACTCACATAAACCCGGCAGATAACCCAGATGAACTTAATCTAGCACCATGATAACACATATCTAAATAACAATATATGCAAGCCGCACATATCCCATATTATACATTGCATTATAGCATACAGATCCGCAATCATAAGAACTTTTACTCTCATAGAAAGCAGTGGAGCCCAAGGGTTTCATTGAGACCCTTAGGGGACAAGGTGTTTAATCTGTGAATCCACCTAGATTCACAGCGCAAAAGTGCAAGAGATCTATCCCCCCCTCTGCATCTGGGAGGCACGTGATCTATAATCATATACCTCAGAGCTGATAGATTATGACCAGCTCTCACAAAGTGTCTTGCAATAGGTTGATCGCTATGGCCCTTCTCCAGAGCAGTCCTGATCGATAGTCTGTGTGTAGCCATACGTTCACGTAGGGTTCTATCTGTCTTTCCTACGTAACTAAGGCCACAGGGACAGGTGATCATGTATACAACGAATTTCGTCGTACATGTCACCCGATGCCTAATAAAAAACTTTTTACCGCTATATGGATGTCTAAAGCTGTCCCCTGCCACCATATAGCTACAGGTGGTGCAGCTCAGACATTTATAGCAGCCGTTCTTTCTTGACAAAAAATGGGACTCGGGGGTTTCTATTTTAGTAATGTCAGTCTTGACTACCCAGTCACGTATATTCCTCCCCCTGGTATAACATGGCATCACTGTCTTACCCATTAAATTCAAATTTTTGTCAGTACTGACTATAGGCCAGAGTTTTTTTGTAATGGTTCTAATCTGATTGCTCTTATCATTATAGTGGTTAACCCACGCAATGCGATTAGTGTTATCATTTCTTTGTCTGGTGACCAGAAGTTGCTCACGGGGAATTGATAATGCTCTGGCTTTTGCTTGCTGTAGCATCAGCTCATCATAACCCCGAGTTTTAAATTTAATTATCATTTGATCGATGTTATCAATAGCTAGCTCATCGTCACTACAAATCCGCCTAGCACGGAGGAATTGAGAGTATGGTAACCCATACTTCAGAGGCTTAGGGTGGAAACTTGATGCATGTAACAGGGTGTTTCGGTCTGTTTGTTTACTGAATAAATTCGTGGAAATTTTACCATCATTCAATTCTATCAGCACATCAAGAAAATGTACCGACTTACAATCAATAGAATAAGTGAATTTAATGGGACTATCGGATGTATTATGACTAGATATAAGCGACACAAATGATTCCTCCGATCCCGTCCAAATAAGGAATATGTCGTCTATATATCTAGCATAAAATAAAACCTTATTCCCAACTAATGTTCTATTGAAGAAAATATCACGTTCTGCGCTAAACATAAACGCGTTGGCGTACGATGGGGCCACATTGGACCCCATCGCACACCCAGATGTCTGCAGGTAATACTTCCCATCATGAAGGAAATAATTTTTAGTCAATACTAGTTCCAACAGTTCTAAAACAAAATCAATATTAGGACCAGTATATAATGGATTTGAAACAATTAACTCCCTTACTGCACGAATACCCTCCGCATTGGGTATAATCGTGTACAAATTTGAGACATCTATACTACACAGTAAACTATTAGCTGGTATATTGTTTACAGAGTACAATCTTTTCAAAAATGCGGTAGTATCTTGAATATATAAGGGATGTCCCATAATGCACGGCTGCAATAAGCAATCGAGATATACCGAAATTGGTTGGAATAATGACCCCCTGGCAGAGATGATGGGCCTGCCAGGTGGATCATCAAGTCCCTTATGTATCTTGGGTAACGTATAGAGCAGTGGAACAGTAGGCTTCTTACACCGCAGCATGGTGCCAAGTTCTGCTGTAATGTAGCCCTGGTCCACTGCTCTATCCAGACATCTAAACAGTGTCTGGCTAAAAACATCAGTGGGGTCATACAATAACAACCTGTAAACATCACCATTAGCCAGTTGGCGTTCTATCTCCTTTCTGTATATTTCTAGATTTTGTACAACTATAGCCCCGCCCTTATCTGCGGGGCGTATAGTTATGTCGGTATATGAAGATAGATCTCTCAACGCCTTAAATTCATCAGAAGATAAGTTACTGTATGATTTATTATATGACATAGAATTAACCACACCGTCTACCTCGTGATTCAACATACGAGAGAAAGTCTTAATGGAAGTATTGTTAGTGGGGGGGTCAAATGTGGACTTTTTCTGTAACCGCCGTAAGGCCAAGGGAATATCCATGGGTGAAGAACTCTCAGTCCTCTGCACTTTATCACCATGGAAGTGTTCATGTAGTCTTAACTGCCTATTCAAGCGGTATTTCTCCACCTCCCACTTAAAACTGTCAAACTTACTGCTCGGCACAAAAGATAGGCCACGTCCCAGTACCTTAAGTTCAAGGTCGGTTAGGGTCCGTGAAGAAAGATTGATTACTGTTTCCTGCGGTGGGCAAGCGGTGGTCGGCCCGGTCTTCTTCCTCTTGTTTTGCCCCCCTCTCCGCGTGTGCTTCCTCCGCCAGCCAGCTGATTGCGGGTGCGCACCGCTAAAGGGATAAAAGGACGTCCAGCCTTGAAGTCTGAATCACTGATGTTACCCCGTCCCTGTGAGGAATCAGAATCCGTATTTGCTTTATATTCAGACCTTCGTTGTCTTCTATCACCGTCACGTGAACCACTGCCAACCCAATTGTAAACTTGATTATGTTCATAATCTGCTGTTACTTTGATCAATTTCATTTTTTTAAACTGTATCAGATTACGTTTATACAGCATCAGTTGCTTTTCAAGTTTCTCTATCCAATTGATGTCAGTATCGGAAGCCAACGTTGCCTTATTGGCTATTTCAAATTTGCTGATGGACTCCCTCGTAGCAGTTAACTCACGACCTGCCTCCTCTATAACGAGGAGCATCAGGTCGTAACTGCATTTGTTTAGGACAGCAATCCATCGCTTACAGAATGATACATTGTGGCGACCGATCGTAGGGCAGTTTTTAACACGGAAGCCACGCGGTATCATTTTTTCTTTGTAGTAATCACTCAGTGTTACAGTATGGTAATAATAGTCAAGTTCACGTTGTTTTAATTTAGACCATTCCCTGTACAAATGTTCATTTGTCTTAAAATCCGGTTCATGGGTCATACTGTCTTTACTCAACATTGACTCTGCTTCAGAGTCTGAAAATGATAAAGCAGTTCCTTGTGTGATCTTAGCAAGATTCAACATATCACATAATATTTCCTCTGGTGCACTTGTGCCCTCAGCCATGATTAAAATCAACCGAACAGAGTTACTAATGCACGTAGTACACCCCAAAGAGAATGAAACAAAATACGGGTGCTATTGCCTAAGAAAGGTCAGTGCCCAGACACAATACCTTCCCATATAAGCGTCCAGATAGGCAGCACACACAGTCAGAGATTACAATGGTCCGGTGCCTTCCGTAGGGGTCCCGCATGCAGGGTACTCCAAACATATATTCACAGACGGCGGCACTCGTAAATTATCAAGCAAAGACAGGGATGTGCTTCAACGTTTCGAGGACTTTATTTCCTCGTCATCAGGATAAATAAACAAACACAAAACTCACGTTTATATCCCCTCACCGCACCACGTGAATCACGGCTGGATCCGGAAGACCGAGGACGGCGCCCACATGTGACGTCATCATTCGTTCCCCGTCACCATAACAACCGACCAACAAACTTCTGTGACAAATAAAACGGCATAATGAGGGAACGAGTCACCATAAGGAGTATTCAGACAGATACATAGAGTAGTTCTAATACGTCTTATGTTATAAATATAATTGTTATAGTCCATTGTTGATCTGGATCCGATCACACAAAAAATAGTACATTATATGGTATTCATTAAAACTCACATAAACCCGGCAGATAACCCAGATGAACTTAATCTAGCACCATGATAACACATATCTAAATAACAATATATGCAAGCCGCACATATCCCATATTATACATTGCATTATAGCATACAGATCCGCAATCATAAGAACTTTTACTCTCATAGAAAGCAGTGGAGCCCAAGGGTTTCATTGAGACCCTTAGGGGACAAGGTGTTTAATCTGTGAATCCACCTAGATTCACAGCGCAAAAGTGCAAGAGATCTATCCCCCCCTCTGCATCTGGGAGGCACGTGATCTATAATCATATACCTCAGAGCTGATAGATTATGACCAGCTCTCACAAAGTGTCTTGCAATAGGTTGATCGCTATGGCCCTTCTCCAGAGCAGTCCTGATCGATAGTCTGTGTGTAGCCATACGTTCACGTAGGGTTCTATCTGTCTTTCCTACGTAACTAAGGCCACAGGGACAGGTGATCATGTATACAACGAATTTCGTCGTACATGTCACCCGATGCCTAATAAAAAACTTTTTACCGCTATATGGATGTCTAAAGCTGTCCCCTGCCACCATATAGCTACAGGTGGTGCAGCTCAGACATTTATAGCAGCCGTTCTTTCTTGACAAAAAATGGGACTCGGGGGTTTCTATTTTAGTAATGTCAGTCTTGACTACCCAGTCACGTATATTCCTCCCCCTGGTATAACATGGCATCACTGTCTTACCCATTAAATTCAAATTTTTGTCAGTACTGACTATAGGCCAGAGTTTTTTTGTAATGGTTCTAATCTGATTGCTCTTATCATTATAGTGGTTAACCCACGCAATGCGATTAGTGTTATCATTTCTTTGTCTGGTGACCAGAAGTTGCTCACGGGGAATTGATAATGCTCTGGCTTTTGCTTGCTGTAGCATCAGCTCATCATAACCCCGAGTTTTAAATTTAATTATCATTTGATCGATGTTATCAATAGCTAGCTCATCGTCACTACAAATCCGCCTAGCACGGAGGAATTGAGAGTATGGTAACCCATACTTCAGAGGCTTAGGGTGGAAACTTGATGCATGTAACAGGGTGTTTCGGTCTGTTTGTTTACTGAATAAATTCGTGGAAATTTTACCATCATTCAATTCTATCAGCACATCAAGAAAATGTACCGACTTACAATCAATAGAATAAGTGAATTTAATGGGACTATCGGATGTATTATGACTATATGGTGGCAGGGGACAGCTTTAGACATCCATATAGCGGTAAAAAGTTTTTTATTAGGCATCGGGTGACATGTACGACGAAATTCGTTGTATACATGATCACCTGTCCCTGTGGCCTTAGTTACGTAGGAAAGACAGATAGAACCCTACGTGAACGTATGGCTACACACAGACTATCGATCAGGACTGCTCTGGAGAAGGGCCATAGCGATCAACCTATTGCAAGACACTTTGTGAGAGCTGGTCATAATCTATCAGCTCTGAGGTATATGATTATAGATCACGTGCCTCCCAGATGCAGAGGGGGGGATAGATCTCTTGCACTTTTGCGCTGTGAATCTAGGTGGATTCACAGATTAAACACCTTGTCCCCTAAGGGTCTCAATGAAACCCTTGGGCTCCACTGCTTTCTATGAGAGTAAAAGTTCTTATGATTGCGGATCTGTATGCTATAATGCAATGTATAATATGGGATATGTGCGGCTTGCATATATTGTTATTTAGATATGTGTTATCATGGTGCTAGATTAAGTTCATCTGGGTTATCTGCCGGGTTTATGTGAGTTTTAATGAATACCATATAATGTACTATTTTTTGTGTGATCGGATCCAGATCAACAATGGACTATAACAATTATATTTATAACATAAGACGTATTAGAACTACTCTATGTATCTGTCTGAATACTCCTTATGGTGACTCGTTCCCTCATTATGCCGTTTTATTTGTCACAGAAGTTTGTTGGTCGGTTGTTATGGTGACGGGGAACGAATGATGACGTCACATGTGGGCGCCGTCCTCGGTCTTCCGGATCCAGCCGTGATTCACGTGGTGCGGTGAGGGGATATAAACGTGAGTTTTGTGTTTGTTTATTTATCCTGATGACGAGGAAATAAAGTCCTCGAAACGTTGAAGCACATCCCTGTCTTTGCTTGATAATTTACGAGTGCCGCCGTCTGTGAATATATGTTTGGAGTACCCTGCATGCGGGACCCCTACGGAAGGCACCGGACCATTGTAATCTCTGACTGTGTGTGCTGCCTATCTGGACGCTTATATATATATATATATATATATCCATGTAGCAGAGAAGCACTCACCAGACTTCTTAATGTCAATCCTTTATTTAGAACATGCAGACATGGCAAGTCACATCAATGTTTTGGTCCTGAAGTGGACCTTTGTCAAGATAATAAGACAGTGAACTGAACCAACATTTATCCCCCCATATGTTCCCACCCATCAATCAAGTAAGTTCCACCCACATAAGTAATCAACGTTAATATACTATAAATATACATCTTTAAAGACATCACATATTGCACAAACACGCCATAAATAACAACATTGAAATAACAATATAAGGGCAGTGTAGATATCATGCAGCAAGTGTCCGATCATCAGTGGAAGCCACAAACAGCTGTCAGCGGCATGCGTTCCACTGCACAGGACTTCCTCAGCCTGTGGAACGCATATCCGTTCATGCAGGTTGGAAGTGTCAGAATAGAAGGAGATACTCTGCAGCGTTCCACTACCACTCATTGTAATTGAGAAACACACACAGCAGTCAGCATAATGAGTCACAGGTTGGTGTGTGTGAGCGCTGCATCATATACAGTCGGAAACCAAGTGTCTGGCATTGATGTTTGCACTTCACTACACACCACCGGTGACTTCCTGTCTTTGAACCGCATATTTCGTCTTCCGGGCCAGAAGTGAAATATGTATTGGGTCAATAAAAAATATAAAATATATATAATTCCACATTAGATATAATATCAAATACAGCCAAGCATTTGCTTAATCAAACAGCTATATGAAAATATCCACCATCAATTCACATCACCTGATCTATTAGATGACACATGTCAGTACAGATCAAAGGTATTAACCCAATATGAAAAATGCATATATAGTGTAAAGACTAAAGCCCGAGACCATAACAATGCAAAATAGAAATGTCTCCACTGGTCATCCATCACTAACTGCTTAAAATACCACCATTTAGTAATTTATTATTATATACCAATCATATGGTGTGGTAACACCCACAATCCTAGATATCCTAGACATATAATTGGGAATCTTTTGAAGGACTGAACAATTGTGGGTTGCTATTAATAATTCCACCAGACCCAAAAGGCCGGTCATTAGACTCCTCAGGAAACATGGTCCTCAGTCCTTTTGATGGAGGTGGGGTTATAGTGCCAGCTAGTTTGTACTGCTCAGGCACAGGGCTTAAAAGTGGGAGAAACTTCTGAACTGCTAATCACCCTCTCACCAAACCCAAGAAAAGACTTACTGGATTGTCCCAACAGACTCGCTTGGACATTGAGGACTGTTCCTACAACTTTCCTGGACATTGGGTCTAAAAAGTGGGAGTGGAATGTGAGGAAATGAGGTCTATGACAATGAATATAGCTATGCATCATTTCCCATTTCAAATATGTACTTTTTATACCCATATCCCTAAACCTTTAATTTGTCTGTTTGTTCATTCTCCATAATATGTCCATTGCTGCTTGCCCAATATTGTGTTTAAATCAATCTTAACATTGTTAATATATGCAATTGTGCAGGGGCACGCATTTACCCGTGTTTTTTCCTAGTGGAAAGGGGTCCCCCTGCAAATTCCTGGATCAAGTGATCTGGGAATCCTACCCAGGTAGCTTGCCGGGTTGAACACGTGTTCAACCCGGTAAGCTGTGTAGTATGAATGGGAGCCGTGTTGATGCGACGCGGCTCCCGTTCACAGTGAATGGAAGGGTGGCGCTCGGTGATCATGTGATCTCCCAGCGCCACCCCTTCTGCGTCAGCAGCAGCGTCACCAACCCGGCAATATGCCGGGTTGGTGAGCCCTGAGGGAAAGGAGGCTGTAGCACGGGTTGCAGCTGTGTCAAACTCCCGGCTGTGACCCATGCTACAGATGGAAAACAGGTATTACTAACACCATAGTGGACACTCAAAGGGTGAGTCATATAAGGTACCATTGTCCCTTTTTGTTTACTCCCTATTGTCCAACAGTGAGCTGACCAGACATGGTGTCTCTCTGGCTGATGTAATCACCTTGATTAGAATATGTATTGTATTCCAATGCTGTAAGATCCTAAGATAATGAAGTCACACACACCCCTGCAATATGAAGCTTCTGGGGGTATAAGTAGTGCTAACCAGAGAGTTGAAGAGAGATTCTATGCTCCTTGACTAAGAAGTAATGTTCTGTCAGGAGTATGTGGTGGGAATTGTCATGTGGAATTGGATTACAGAAGTATGCTGATCTGTTTATATCCCATTCTGTTCAATAAACCACTGTTTGTTTTTTTCATCTACCACCGTGTCTGAGTGATTTGGAACCCGGTAGCTTCACATTTGGTGGCAAGCAGAGGGATCACTCAGGTTACAAGCACAAGGAAGATATTACAGCAGAATGGAGGCAGCAGAACAATGCTACAAACACAGCAAGAAGGGAGTCCTGCAAGAACTTTGTCATGCAAGGAAAATTGTATTCAACACAGTGGATACTGATAAAGATGGAAGTCATATTTGTTCATAAGACTCCATTTATAATTGACATCTGACAAGCTGTTTCAAATTGTTTTCAGCTTAGAGCTGACACAGGAAGAAGTACAGACACTGCACTTTGTTTGAACCCATATTGTGAAGTTATGACCTTTATCTAAGATATATTTTACGGTAATTTCCTAGCAGAAATATAATGTCAGCAGCTAGACATGTGAGCTTCAAAGGGTATTTGTCAGTTTGCGGTATAGCAGGTGTAAAAATATAACCAGACATATGTAGGTTTCGAGGTTAGCAAAAAAAAAAACCAGTTATTCCACTTAAGAGCACATATAAAAAATAGTGATGAGCGGATTCGGTTTTACTCGGTTTTACTCGGTTCTCAAAACCGAATCTTATTGGCTCACTGATGTCACGTGTTTTGGATAGCCAATAAGATTCGGTTTTGAGAACCGAGTAAAACCGAGTAAAACCGAATCCGCTCATCACTAATAAAAAATATAGACGTTGGCAAACATATTACGTATAAGATAGAAGTTTTATTAGCCAATAGGATTAAGCTTCGTGTCAGGAATCGACGACACGATATGTTAATTTGTATCACTTTATAATGTATTGCTGGTAGGAAATAAAGCTCTCTCTGCTCTATTACTTTCCACTTTACACACGTGTGGCTAGTTATTACAAAGGTTATTTTGTTGACTGGTCACTGGCTGCAGTCATGTATGAACCTGATGCTGACTGACTGAATGCGTGCTTGAACTTGGTTAAGCAAAGGGTGCCCTTTCCTGGGGTTACCTTTATCAATATGGAGGTTCCGAATCCGAGATCCCACATCACACTTTTGAACAGCGGACGACTGGGCGGACGGTTCCTGGACTGAGACTCAAAACCCATGCATGGTACGTAGAGATATTTCTCTGTAGACTCTCATTCCGCTAACTATCTAATCTGTTCTGCTGCAAGACAAGGATCGGAGATCGTGCGCACAAAGTTCAGTCAGTAAGCAGGTTGATTTTTTAATTTTCCTTCTATTCTCTTGCTTATGTGCTTATATGTGTTATAAAGGCGTAACAATGAATGAATGTGGAAGTAAATGGATTCTGAGTATTTAGAGTGTGTCTGCATATAACCAACTGACGGGTTGTTAAACTGAACGTTGCTGCGACCACTGTCTTGTTTTGTCTTATATTGAGAATTAGAACGTAGGTTAAGTTTGTGTTACTGCAGTCTATATGTGTAGGATATTGTAGAAAGACTCTAGAAATAAGTCAGAGTTATGAGACAGACATGTCCCCTTTGTAAGTGTGTAGTACTCTTAGTAAAGGCACACCACGATCAGAAATTTTATTTACATTATATTTGTAATCCAGGAGAATCACCCTTATTCTCTGAACCGTGGGAAGAGGGGTTTAACATTTTTGTACCAATAGGTTGTCATTTTATTCTTAAAGTAAGAAATATTGGAAAGGATTGGTCAGATATACTGTCTGAATTGGAAGGTTCAGAACAATATATTGTACATAATATACGAGTCTAAGTTGTACTCACAGTAGAATATCATTGCATCTGATTTTGCATACCTTGTTAGTACCATAAAACACGTCCTGTCGCTTTAAAAATTATAGCATACAGAGTTAAGAAAAAAAAATCAGTAACGGAAGTCGTTTAAAAAATTTTTTTTTCTCTCTCTTCCGTGATCTGTAACCACAGACTGGTGCGAGCAATGAATGCAAGTTAAATGTCCTGTTAGGATTGTGTCTGCATAGCAATCATACATAAGTTAGGGAAGGGACATCCATTTGTTTTAAAAGCAGTAGTGTACTCTGCAGTAGAAGGGGTTTGGGAAAATAGAGAAAACCCAGATGATGTGTTCATATTGATGGGATGTCATTTAATTCCAAAGGATAGTGACATAGGTAAAAATTGGTTACAAATCACCTCTGTTCCAGGCAATTTTCCTCACAGTTATATCTCTGAGGATCCGTTAGATCCAGGCTACTGATATTTCCCGGATTTTAAATACTTACTGGCCATAAGAATGGGAAATACAAATACTTATCCTTCGGATGAAGCACCTCGGAGTGCCATGGACATTATGAAGAATGTACATGGTGAGCAATGCTTGAAGGGTATGAGACGATTGTTTCAATGGGCAGGAGTGACTACTGATGGCACTCTAGACCCGGATAGGTTGAAACAAATTAGAGTAACCTATGGGAGATATGTGAAGGATAATAATCTGGAACAGAGTCTTGATTTGTGGATTAAAACAGGTAAATTACTTCAGTATAAGAAAAAGTTAGAAGAGTTAGGACAAACTCAAGAACAAATGGCTCTAATTAATATGGATGATTTTAAAGATGCAGACATATCTGGACAGGGAACAATTAGACGTAAAGGTCCCAAGAAAACCAAATGGTATCGTTACTGGGCATGTCCAAATTGTGGACATTGTAACCCACCAGATAACACAATATGTCCAGTTTGTCAGACACCCTGGTCTTACAAATGTAAACCCTGTAAAGAACCAAATGTTAGGAAATCTGTTAAATCTAAAAAGTTAATCAGTAAATGGTTGCCAGTGTTAAAACAATAAAAGACCTACTAATTATATCTGAAAATGTGTATGCCCTAAACTTATACATTGGCAAACTAAAGAGTGCACAGCATGTAATGTCAAAAGACCAGGAGTGCATCCTAAACAAACTAGATGTGTGGTCTCTGGTCTGGCATCTGCACCTCCAGCATATACTGTACCCGAGGGACCAGTCCCCTATGGATTGTATCCGGTATGTACACAAGATTCAATCACACCTGCTGTAGCAGCTGCGGATGGTAACGCAGTGCAGGCAGAGCGGCGCAGAACCACAACATGGTACAAGCCATAAACAAATTCAGAACTGTTAACATAACAACAGTTACAGAACTCCCTGATGTTAAACAACAATTTATGGAGTTCATTAGACATGTAAAAAATTGAAAAATAATTTAAACCTAGAAATAGAATCCAAAAAGGGTTATGAGTTTTCTGGATCCTGCTTAGTGATGGACAATTGGACTCAGGTGGCATGGAAATGCAAACATAAATACAGCTGGTGGAGTAATCTATTCTTTACTCCTTTTTGCCTTCCCATGTGGGCTGGTATGGTCCGTCATTAGGTAAAACTGGGTCCAAAAGTCTCAGTTTCAGGCTGCTTTTGTCTCTGAAACTGCATGCTTATCAAATTGTGTAAAGAGATTATTCATAAATTGTAATCAGTGTGTTTGCTTTTTTCTGTCATTTTGTGCCACAGAATAGCAAAATATATAGTCTGTAAATTACATTGGTAAATATGTATTGAATCAGTGGCTACAAATGACTTGTAGACTTCAATGGAAGTGTGTAATATAATGTACTATGTAAGTTCTAATGGTTTATCATTAAACTCCAGCTAACCCCTGTTCGGAGTTGGGAGAGTGCTGGCTCACTCTCAGTGTTTTATTTGTGTGTGTAAAATAGTATTCTCTTAATATAAAGTTTTGAATAAGTATAATGAAATGTGTTGTGGCCAAATAAATATTGCCCCAGCCAATAGCAAAGGGCTGTCATAAAACTAAAAATATAACATGTATTTGTATTAAAAAGATCTCCACAGTAAAATTAATATCTCTGTGTCTAAAACAGTAACAGTTCATAGGTAGATAATTAGAAACATGTTACAGATGTAAGAAAATATTTTCTTTAATGTACAGCTCGTTACTGTTCCAGTTACAGTGTGTAATTAAATGCCAAAGAATCAGGAAGTGTTTGGGTAACTATTACAAGGGGTGGGGCCAAGTGATGAAGTAAACTAGGTATGAGAAGTGGGCAGAACTGTAGTCATAGTCCATACCCCTAAAATAAAAGTCTGTCCTCATAATACAATTACATTTACATGGTATAAAATCAAAATTGTAACTGTAAACTGTAACAATGCATAAATGATACCTCTGAAAGATGTTAGGTGAACATACATTAACACTGCATCACTGTTGATGCTTGGCATATAACAGTAAAGGAGGGAGGTTTATTTTAGAAATATCTCTATGACGCACCTTACAACAGCTTAAGTAATGTCTAGAATGAATCACCTATTGTACAAAATACATTCCAAGGGCATCACAGAAAACTAAGTTTTATATGATGCCATCAAAAGAACAACAAGTGTAAGGTATTTTTAAATAGAACCCAAATGTCAACCCTTATTGCTATTCCTATATAAAAAAAGAAATGTAGGGTACATAGAAATAAGTTATAATATGCACAAAACAAAGTTCACTGCATTTCTGCTTATAGTAAGCATATCACTACAAAAAGGAGGAAAATTATTTCAGAAGTTAAACCTCCTCAAACATGTCAACAACTCATATCCTTTTAGGACTAATCACTTATTGCAGAGAGTGGATTGTAGGCGCATCACAGAAACTACAATTGTTATATGATGCCCTAAAGGGACAAAATGCACAAGGTGCATTACTCATGACACAAGAACAGCTAAATGCTTTTTGTCAGTTAAAAACAGACATAATATCAGCACCAGCATTAGGACTTCCTGATTATGCAAGGCCTTTTAATTTGTTTTGTTGTGAAATTTCAGGCCATGCGCAAGGAATATTAATGCAGGTACATTGTGACAAACAGCGACCCCTAGCGTATTACTCAGTACAGTTAGACCCAGTCATACGGGCAGCACCAACATGTGTCAAGTCAGTAGCAGCAGCAGCGTTACTGTTAGACAAGGCTGCTGATATTGTTCTGGGTCATCCCTTAACTGTACAGGTGCCTCACTCAGTGACTGAAATTCTGAACCAAGCGCAGACTAAACATTTATCTGCTGCTAGACTAACCAAATATGAAGTAGCATTGCTTACACCATCCAATGTCACTATCAAACGTTGTACTTCTTTGAACCCAGCTACATTATTGCCGCTGGTTTCAAAAGAGGGGAATGGTGCGAGTGATGATGAAATGACAGGCACAGAAAACCAATCAAATTTTTCAATTTCTATACACGATCAAGAACATGATTGTATAGAGTTAATGAATCTTGAACCCACAAGTACACCAGAAATACAGGAACATTCTCTACTAAATGCAGATTTACATTTATTTGTGGATGGCTCCAGGTACTATGTGGATGGGGAACCGCATACAGGTTTTGCAGTTACCACAGAAACAGACATCTTAATACAGGAACCCTTGCCATCAGGTAGTTAAGCCCAGGAGGCAGAACTTAGGGCACTGATAGCAGCCTGTATTTATGCTGAAGGTCAAACAGTTAACATTTATACAGACTCAAGGTAATGCTTTGGTATTGCCCATGACTATGCAGTTGTCTGGAAGAGCAGAGATTTTATAGGCTCTTCAGGAAAACCAATAAAACAAGCAGACTGTATTAGGGCATTATTTGCTGCCTTTCAATTGCCAAAGAAATTAGCAGTCATAAAAGTCAAAGCGCACACTAAAGAGGATACTGCAGAGGTCAGAGGAAACGCTTTAGCTGATCAGGCGGCAAAAGCTGCAGCAGTCCAGCCTCTGCCAAACATTCAGGTGATGTTAACTGTCACACCAGAGTCATTAGACTTACAGTTATTGTGCAAATTACAAGCACAAGCCTTAGGCAAGGAGAAAAAGATTGTGAAAAATTAAGTGGGCAAATACACGGTGACAGTTGGATGGTGGGAAACCGTCTCTGTTTACCACGCTCACTTTAACCAGTCTTAGCACAAATATTGCATAAAAAACTCACCAATCAAAAGATGCAATGGTGAGGATTCTGAACCAGCATTGGGTGGCACCAGGTTTCACACAGGCAGCACAGGCTTATGTTGCAGGGTGTGTAGCTTGTGCTTTACTTAACCCAGGAAAGGTTGTGAAGGTACCAGCAAAAAGTACCCCGCAAACCTGCTACCCCTTTCAGCGATTACAAATAGACCTTATCCAGTTACCTAAATGTTCTGGGTATGAAAATGTACTTGTGTGCAAAGATCTATTTTCAAATTGGGTCAAGGTTTGGCCTTGCAGTGCAGCAAACGCCAAAACAGTTGCAAAGAAGTTAATGCAAGAAGTAATATGTAGATATGGAGTACCTTAAGTTATTGAAAGCAACAGAGGTACCCATTTCACAGGAAAAGTATTAGGCAAAATTCTGTCAGATTTAGGTGTTACTCAGGCCTTTTAAACTCCCTATAGGCAGAGTAGTAAACATGTAGAAAAACTTAACTATTACCTTAAAACTAAAGCTATAAAATTAAGTTACAGAAACAGGCAATACATGGCTAGAAGGTTTACCCATTGCTTTGTTCTCACAAATACTTCAAGTGAAAAGCATGGGTTAATACCATATGAAATCTTATTTTGGTATTGTTGCTAGAACAGTATGTTATTTTCCCCAGCAGCTTCTGCATGAGCATGGTGACTTAACTTATTATGTAATGCATATATAACAGCAACTAACCAAATTGCATGGCAAAGTTTTTGATTCTATTCCAGACACCAACTGTTTCCAAGACTCACATGAACTAAAGCAAGGTGATTGGGTGGTCACTAAGAAAGAGAAAGTCTCTTGAACCCAAATTCAAAGGACCGTTTTAAGTTCTGTTGACTAACGCCACTTCAGTCACGTTGAGTGAAAGAGACTCGTGAATAGACGCATCTCATTGCAAGAAAGTAACAAAGGAAGTATTATCCAATCACGATACATAATCAAAATATACAAATACAATTTAGCATGGTTATTCTTATATTAACAGTAATAATTGACTCTTACTTATATGAGAAGGTAAGTGATAATGCAATGATCAGTAACTATGGCAAAAATAACAGAACAAAAGGGAATACACATAGGATGTCAACTATTACCCAGGTAAAGACAAATAGGCATAGAAGATGCTAGCCATTGAATGTAAAACAGGACCAATATAAACAGTTGTCACCAATTGTTTACTGTATCTGCAGGCTATTGTGTCACATTGCAAACTGTGTATGTAGTTAAATGTTGCACTTATTTAACTAATGATACTAACCCAAAGGATATTATTAATGAAAAGATAAATGAAGTAATACAGTTAAAATATCAGTTTGCTACTAATCATAATTATACCAATGTATTTCAAGATTCTTTCTTTTCTTGGTTTTATAAACACTATACAACCAATTGCTTTTCAGGAATATTATCTATTGTTGCTAAGGGACTTGTTTTGCTGTTAATTGCATATTTTATGGTAATGCTTATTATGTGGATACTGACACTAAAATGTTTTTCTACCTAAGGCATTGCTGAAACTGCTAAACTGCAACCAATTTATATGAAACTTATTGGAGGAGCTATAATATACAATTCCATATTCTTCTACTGTGAAACCTGCCATACCAGATACACAGAAGCTTCTAGCTGTCCCTACTGTTATGATGACGTAATCTAATGAACTTTGCTTTCACAATATTGAGTCAAAAAGACTTTCGAGGACTATTGAGCAAGGACCATGAACATTATAATGATTCCATCCTCAAAAGACTCCTCTGCTTTATGAACTTTCTCTTGTGGTTAGGGATAAAAGAATAGGGAACATTGGATGTGCCCGAGCATAGGGATGTTGAATGGATTAGCCCATGCCTGGAGTGCCCTTATGGTACACTAGACGTGAAAGTAGGTATCCCTATAGAATCAATGACCAGGTAAAAGAAGGGTAAATTAAAGGTAAAAATTAGAAACAAAGAGGGGAAGTTGATAAAGATGGAAGCCATATTTGTTCATAAGACTCCATTTATAATTGACATCTGACAAGCTGTTTCAAATTGTTTTCAGCTTAGAGCTGACACAGGAAAAAGTACAGACACTGCACTTTGTTTGAACCCATATTGTGAAGTTATGACCTTTATCTAAGATATATTTTACGGTAATTTCCTAGCAGAAATATAATGTCAGCAGCTAGACATGTGAGCTTCAAAGGGTATTTGTCAGTTTGCGGTATAGCAGGTGTAAAAATATAACCAGACATATGTAGGTTTCGAGGTTAGCAAAAAAAAAAAAACAGTTATTCCACTTAAGAGCACATATAAAAAAATATAGACGTTGGCAAACATATTACGTATTAGATAGAAGTTTTATTAGCCAATAGGATTAAGCTTCGTGTCAGGAATCGACGACACGATATGTTAATTTGTATCACTTTATAATGTATTGCTGGTAGGAAATAAAGCTCTATCTGCTCTATTACTTTCCACTTTACACACGTATGGCTAGTTATTACAAAGGTTATTTTGTGGTCACTGGCTGCAGCCGTGTATGAACCTGATGCTGACTGAATGCCGAGCAGCAGCATTGAGGATAGATTGGAGTGGAGAGAGGTACTTGTCAGGGAGGCCAGTTAGGAGGAGATTACAGTAGTTCAGTCAGGAAATAATCAGTGAGTGAATAATGATCTTAGTGGCATCCTGGGTGAGAAAAGGTCTGATCCTTATCCTTATATATATATGTTTATCCATATATATCTATATATACACACACATTTTTAAATATATATACGTGTATATACCGAGGGGCGTGGGAGCAGATGTACTCTTTACCCAAGCCCATTGGAGAGTCCCTCTGTCCTCCCCTTTCCCCGTTGCTGTCAGCCACACGTCAGGTGGGGAGAGAGGACTGGCCACAGCAGCCTCTCTCCCAGCACACACTGGCCTGCGCTGGGGAGGAAGGCAGCCCACCGGTTCTGACATCGGCGCCCCCGTATATGTCTATGTAGTAGTATATATGTATGTGTATATATATATATATATATATGTATATATATATATAAAATATACAGTGTATATATATTTATACATATATATGTGTGTGTGTGTGTCCTTGTACCCAAGAGGAGTTGGATTCTATATAAGGCGCCGCAGCCGGGACTCGTCTCCACTTCACAGTAATGCATGCTGCACTGTCTCTGCTGTATTGGCTGTGTGCTGTGTCTGGACTCGCAAGTGTTTCTGCTTAAACTGACTCTGTACAGTGGGCACGCTGCTGTATGCTGCACTATACTCTACTGTATTGTAAGTTAAAAGTTAAAATCTTTTTTTTTTGTTCCTAGAGTATTGACCTCAATAGCATTAATTTCCAGTCATTTCCATTCAATTTTGACAACCTCACAGCTCATAATATTGTTTTTACCAATATTGGCCAAAGGCTGCAGCAAGCTGGCTGGTTACTATGCAACAGAAATACATAGCAGTTTATAGCACATATAAGAAACATTGCCACACAGCAGTGGCAGAAATGAAAAGTGGTGCAAGATGGAATTGTCCTTGAACAAAGTGAACAAAGCACGCTAGGCTGAACAACCAAACAGTACAAAAATAATAATAATAATATATATACATACATACATACAGGGGACCGGAAGTATTTTGGATATCGGATTTTTCCGTATTTTGGAATAATTGCAAACCATAATGAGATATCATGGCGATGGGACCCAAGTCTAAGCACAGAATGCATTTGTTTCACATATACCCTATACACACAGCCTGAAGGTCATCTAACACAATATATTTAATAACTGTGTGTATTAAACAAAGTTTGTGTACATTGAGCAATCAGATAACAGAAAACAAAGGTTTCACTATCTCAGTCTCACTCAAAAAATTCTGTATTTCGGAATATTCCATATTTCGGAATATTTGGATATGGGATACTCAACCTGTATATATATATATATATATATATATATACACAAAGATATCGGCGGCACTCACGGGCTTTTCAAAGCCAAAAGACCAGACCAGTCTTCAGAAGCATATAATTACAAATACATGAACATACATTTATACATGAATAACTCACCACACGTGCATGATCCACGGAGCCCCGGGAACAAACTTCCGGTGACATCATCCCACACTGACAAGCCTGCCCAGCAGATGACGACTTCCGGCTTCAGAGTGCACCATCAGCATGACAACCAGCGTATACAGTATAAAGCAATGCTGTTACAACGAATCACTGTACAAAAAATACAATAAGAGCGTTTTAAAACTGCATAGCGTCCAAATGTAATTACAAGGGTAAAGTATCAAATAAATTACAGATTTTTAAACAATAAAAAATAAAAAAACAGTTATACACAGAGCTGCCCAAATTGATTTCTACAAGAATTTTGATGAAACGAATGTCTCAGTGCAAAAAGATCTTGTTATACCTAAAAATCTTCTAAACTCATTATAAGAAGCATGTGAGGGAAAGAGTTTCATTAAGGCCATGCGGGGACACCGTATTTAAATGGTGTATCTACCGCGCTTCCATCTGCAGCAATAATTTCCCCCTATCGCCACTTCGTTTAGATAGGGGCACCTGATAAAGCATTTTGTAGCGTAAAGATGATAAATTATGTTGGTACTCCTTAAAATGCTTTGCAACTGGCTGATCAATTTGTTTCCCCTCCAAAATCTGTTTTATAGCACTGCGATGCTGAGACATTCTCTCTTTAAATTGACAAGTGGTCTTGCCAATATAATATAGTCCACATGGACACCGTATGCATTAGATAACGAATCTACTAGTACAAGTAAGTACGTGAGAAATCTTAATCTGTTTTCCGGAATGAGGATGTAAGATATAGTCACCTGTTTCAAGATATAAGCAGGTGGTACATCCAGTGCATTTGTAATTACAGGGTTTTTTTTGTAAGAAATGTAGGCTTAGGACCAGATGCAAATTGAGAGATATCTGCATGGACTACCATATCCCGAATATTACGACCACGTTTATAACATGGTAGTAGTTTGTGTGTAGCCAATCTTGAGAGATCAGGGTCTGCTTGAATCACTGGCCAGACTCGTTTGGCCGTGCCCACTATTTTATGACTAGAAGTAGTGAATTTAGTAACACAGACCATCGCTTGATCTACTTTCTTTTTAACCTTAGGTACAGACACCAATGGCTGAGCCAATGCACGTTGCATTGCCTGCTGTAACAAGCTATTTGAATATCCCCTCTGTAAAAAACTTTTTGTTAATTTTTGCATTTTAATTTTTTTATCCTCTGCATCACTGCATATGCGGTGAATGCGGAGATATTGGGAAAATGGTAACCCATTTTTCAAAGAACTTGGATGGTGACTGGAAGACTGAAGTAAACAGTTGACATCAGTAGGTTTATTATAGATTGAAGTACAGGTTGAGTATCCCATATCCAAATATTCCGAAATACGGAATATTCCGAAATACGGAATATTCCGAAATACGGAATTTTTTGAGTGAGAGTGAGATAGTGAAACCTTTGTATTTCTGATTACTCAATGTACACAAACTTTGTTTAATACACAAAGTTATTTAAAAATGTTATATTAAATGACCTTCAGGCTATGTATAACGTGTATATGAAACATAAATGAATTGTGTGAATGTACACACACTTTGTTTAATGCACAAAGTTATTAAAAATATTGGCTAGAATGACCTTCAGGCTGTGTGTATAAGGTGTCTATGTAACATAAATGCATTCTGTGCTTAGACTTGGGTCCTATCGCCATGGTATCTCATTATGGTATGCAATTATTCCAAAATACGGAAAAATCCGATCTTCTGGTCCCAAGCATTTTGGATAAGGGATACTCAACCTGTAATAAATTTACCATTTTTTTTGGTGATGTTAACATCTAAAAAATGTATACTGTGAAACTGTATGTCAAAGGTAAACTTAATACAGTCATCCATCTCATTGGCTTGCTGAATCATCGAAATAAATGCTTCTTTGGGACCTGTCCACAACATGAATACGTCATCTATGTAGCGAATATACATAGCAATATAAGAGCTACATAGATGATTAGTAAAAAACATTTCATGTTCAACACCAAACATAAAGGCATTAGCGTATGCCGGAGCTGCGCAGGAACCCATTGCACAGCCCTGCTGTTGTCTAAAGAACTCATTATTAAATAAGAAATAATTCCTATGTAGTGTTAACCATAAAAGGGACATGAAAAAACTGTATTCTGGACCTTCATAATGTATATTGTCACGAATTAAAGACTCTACCGCTTGCAGATCTCGTTCGTGTGGTATGCTAGTATATAGGCTAACAACGTCGGCTGTAACTAGCCAGCATTGATCAGCAGAGACAGTAACTTCATTTAATTTTTTTAAAAATGTGGTAGTATCCCTAAGATATGTTGATTGGTTTTGAATTACAGGTTGCAAAAAGTGATCTATATATTTGGCAACCTGTGAATACGAGTCCCTCGCTGAGATAATGGGACGCCCAGGTGGGCGAACCATATCTTTATGCAGCTTAGGAAGCGTGTATAACACAGGTATATGAGGAAACATAACAAGGAGTGCTGCCATTGTCTTATTAGTAATTACTCCTCGTTCAACTGCCTGTTCCAATAACAAACGTAGCTCACTTAGATATTCCTGAGTGGGATCACCCGACAATTTAACATATACTTCACTGTCATCCAACTGACGATATATTTCAGCTTTATAGTCATCAATATTCTGTATCACTATGCCCCCACCCTTATCCGCAGGGCGCACATTGATATCAGTATACGCCGACAAATCCTTCAAGGCTTGACGCTCTGCTGCAGAAATGTTAGATGAATAATGACTATCAGAAAAAACACTTTCATCAATACAACACAGCATAGTTTTAGTGAAAGATTATATGGCTGCATTATTCGAATGGGGATCAAAAGTGGATTTAGCTACGACTGGACAACCTTTAGTATTACCAATCTCCACATGAGCCTTATCATTGAAAAATTCTTTTAAACGTAACTGCCAATTAAATCTGCACAGATCTACTTTACTCTCAAACACATTATGGGTATTTGTTGGCACAAAGTTCAGTCCCTTCGACAAAACTTGAATTTCTGTCTCTGTTAGATCTCTAGACAAGAGATTATATATTATTTCTTGTTTTTTGAGCTCTTTCTTCCTTTCCCTTTGGCACTGCCTGCCTCGCCTCATCCTCGCTCTACAGGGCCTTTTCGTTGGGCTCTGGTCTGAACTCCTAAAGGGATATGGGAGGCAGAAGTTCCTTTGTTGGTGGTAGATTGATCAGATTCACTATTTGAAGCCCCACTAGATGTTTCTCCTTCCAACGGGAACCGACGTGTCCTTCTAAAAGCTTTTTGTCGAAAAGACCTCTGAGGGCCGGACTGATTATTGGCCCAAAAGTACACCCGGTTTTGTTCATAGTCCTTCTCAACCGTTAGGTGCTTTTTAGTTTTGAACTTAATGAGATCAGATCTATATTTCTCAATTTGTTGCGTAAATTTAGCGAGCCAATCACAGGACGTATCAGCTGTAATTGTAGTTATATGAATGTCCTCAAATGCTTTAATTTTAGCTCGGGTTATTTCTAATACTCTTGTGGCCTCCTTCACCACAAGTAGAATGAGATCACAGGATGCTTTATTTAGGACCTCAGCCCATTTCCTACAAAATTTGGGGTTATGCCTCCCAATCGTGGGATTATTACATATCCGGAAACCCCTCGGCAACATTTTCTCTCTATAATAGTCAGAGAGAGACACTCCGTGTAAATAAAAATCGGTCTCACGATTTTTCAACTTAAGCAGCTGTAAGTATAATTGTTCCACAGAATCTGCAGCAACATTAGATGCCATTTTATCCTTAAATTAAATTCTCTCTGCATCCACATCTGATAATGAAAGCTGTTCACCTTGCAATAAAGTCGTATGACGGAAGCCTGCCACCTCCTCTTGTAACGTATCCATTTTCACTGGAATGTAACAACTTAAAGAAGATGCATAAATTGCTGCAATATGGATGCAGTTCAAAAACAGGTGCCCTAATCAGTAAGCTAGTCCAGCCAGAACCAGCTCAATTCATATATGTACACAAGGCATTCGGCACTCAGTGCTAATCCACAGATGCAACCTGCCGGGTGCCCTCTGCAGCAAACAGCGTGACTTATACACAAAGATATCGGCGGCACTCACAGGCTTTTCAAAGCCAAAAGACCAGACCAGTCAGTTAGCGCTTAATGTTTCGGTATATTGCAACCGTCTTCAGAAGCATATAATTACAAATACATGAACATACATTTATACATGAATAACTCACCACACGTGCATGTTCCACGGAGCCCCGGGAACAAACTTCCGGTGACATCATCCCACACTGACAAGCCTGCCCAGCAGATGACGACTTCCGGCTTCAGAGTGCACCATCAGCATGACAACCAGCGTATACAGTATAAAGCAATGCTGTTACAATGAATGACTGTACAAAAAATACAATAAGAGCGTTTTAACACTGCATAGCGTCCAAATGTAATTACAAGGGTAAAGTATAAAATAAATTACAGATCTTTTAACAATAAAAAAACAGTTATACACAGAGCTGCCCAAATTGATTTATACAAGAATTTTGATGTAATGAATGTCTCAGTGCAAAAAGATCTTGTATATATATATAAATTTTCTGTTTTTTAACTTGCGGCCCGATTCAAACTGCGTGGATCACAGGACTCAAAGTTGCACGTGAACTAAGCATACTAGGGTAAAGCAAACCAAACCGTACAATTTACACAAGAGTACAGTGCAGCATATGGCATGCTCCCTATACACAGTCACTTTAAAGAGAACAGACACTTGTGAGTCTGTATTAACTGTTGAACTGTGTAAAGGTTTTTTTTTTTTTTGCGCTTGGACCTTTGGGACTTTGTATCAGTATTGTTGCTATAGGAAGTAATACCACTACCGGACAGGCCATGTGGTCCAAATTAGACCATATATAGTTTGGCGTTTCTTTGCACATGGCTCTGTTGATATAAAGAGAAGGCCTGTGAGACAGTACAGTAATCTCTGCCTGATCTGCTGAACTTGTGCTGTGATCTTGCCCTATTTACAAATGTTCTGAGGAATCAAAATGTTGACTGTGACGGTTTGGTATGAATTTTGGTCAATAGACATTTGATAAAGTCCAGTGAGTGCCCTCTCCCCATCTAATGCAATAAGATGGAAATCACTAAAAACTGCTACAGCACATTGTTATACTGTGTACACACAAACGCGCTGCTGTGGTTGAGATGATTAGTATCAGAGATGTCTTGGTAAAGTGATGGTGTTCCTGGATAGTGATTGGGTGGTGGCAGTTAATGTGTACAGAGATGGTCTGTCTCATCAGCGTGCTATGGGAGTGTTGCAGGTGTGTCATTAAAGTGATTGCATACACACAGACACTTCATCATTCACTTAGATTTTGATCCTGGACTACTGAGAATGATGGACACCCTTTCTAAAGAAGGGAATGTGTTCACATTTGTTATATCAGATTTTCATTTTTCAATTGATTTGTTGGCGATATAATTGAGCATTTAAGGGCTGAGATTTTTCTATTTTTCAAACACACGCCTACACACATATATAAATATAAATACAGCACTGGTCACACCCCCATATCAGTAGCCACACTCCCGCAGTTTTGGTCACACCCCATGCGGCGGCATGCAGTGGGCCCTTCAGAAATTTCTGCTCCAGGCCCATGAAGACCTTAATCTGGCACTGGTAATAGTAGTAGTAGTAGTAGTAGTAGTAGTAGTAGTAGTTATAGTAGTAGTAGTTGTAGTAGTAGTAGTAGTTATAGTAGCAGTAGTAGTAGTAGCAGTGGCAGCAGCAGCAGTAGTAGTAAAAGTAGTACTATTAGCAAGGCCCTACTGCTGCTCAAGCTTCAGTTACAACTTTGGGTATATGTCTAATATATAAAGTCAAATAGTGACGTTGTTGTTTAAATAAATAAAGTACATTTTGTAGAGCAGAATTAAATAAAAGTATTGCCAACATTATAAGTACAATTACCATAATTGCATGACTAGTTCTAGGATTATAGTGATAAACATGCTGTACTAGGAAACAAAAGGGGTTCTTTATATACTGTCTTGTACTGAAAACATTTTCTGTGTTACTATTCACATATTTCTATTATCTTTATTCTCAGAATGTAATTCAAATCTCTATTACCACCATTGTATTTTTGGCTTTCATGCTTATTAGTCATGGTTGAGTAAAGGGTCAAAAGATCTTTGTATTGCAATGAAATGTGTTACAGAGACTACGACTTATCTAACATGGAAAGGGAAAAAAACTTTATTACTGGCATGTGTATTGGACAGATACATCACCCTGGGACAGTTTCCAAGCTGACCTATTTAACAAGCCATGCAGCATGAACATCTATTTGTGCCTGTGGCCATGTGTGCATTTAATGTCTTAATGTTTTCATAGACTTTTTAATGGCTTTTTGGCTATTTCTAGTCATTTTATGCTTGTTGTTTATGCAACTCTAAGAATAAATATTAGGTTACACTGGTATTGATGTGTATTTTACAGATATGAAAAAGAAAAAGAATGTTTGCCCAGTTTTAGACAGAGAAAATGTCTCTAAAACTAAAAATGCAACTTTATTTGCTATTCTATCTTTTGACATAGCTGACAAAAATAGTACTAATCTAAATTATAAGCAAAGTAGTTCCAATTCAAGGCTTTTATTTATAATAGGTCACATGGGAAAGCAGTGAAAACAATGCATGTAGAAAAACATTACTGTAAAGATACTGAAGGTCAGAAAGTTCATATGGATAATTTCTTGTACTTATGCTGAATCTGTTCCTTATACTGTCTTCATGATTTCAAGAAAAAATAGGCTGGAAATAGAAGAATTTAACAAAGATAAGATACAGTAAAATTCACAAATATATAAATATATATGGGACATCTACTACCACTATTATTTTAAAATATAACTATATTAAAAATCACACTGAAGTTATGTGGCCATATAAAAGCATAAAGAGGCAGGCTTACTGTAATGTTTTTTTATGTGTCACATAATTCGAAGGTTCAGTAGAATAAGGAGGTTATATGGTAAACACGGGCAAATAAATATACTGTATTTGCATTACCTTTATATAAATGAATAATATGATTTATCCTTATTTTCTGTGGGAGTGCTGCTTGATTGATATTCTTAGATTGCTGCTGAAAATGGGTGTGACCTGGAAGTCCAATAGCTAATTGCAACCTTGCTATTGGTCTGTGCAGTCACCCAACTCTCAAAGGTGTAAAACAAATCAAGCTTTATACATATAGGATATACAGTTAAGGAGTTTATTCATTCAAGTCTAAACATAAGACAAAAAACAATTGTAATGTGTTGGAAAAAATGAGAATAATGTTGTAAAGTAACAGTTACTATAGGATACTGTAGTTGGTAGTATCACAGAAAGGAGCTTATTATGCTTAGGGGCCTAGGCTGTTTTTAATTACATTTAAAGTGAATCACTCAGGCCTCAGGAGAGACATTCGGGGGGAGGGGGTGACAAAGCCCTGCTTTGGGGGGCGGATTTTCCCTATGGGCTGCAGGGCCCACTAACATTCGCCACATCAGTGAGCCAGTAGCAGTCCATTGGAGGTTCTACCTGCCAATCACACAGGACTGGCCATCCCATAGGGTGGTGTTTTCTCCCTCTGGGACTCCCAGGCTGGGCTGAGCTTAGCAGAAAGCATGCTTCCAGTGGAAAGCCACAACCTGCCTCATCGTCAGCCCTACCCAGCTACTATGGGCTGCCACCAATGCAGTCCATAGAAGCCAGTGTTTTGTACATGCGCAGTCAAATTACTGCTTATGCATTAGTCGTGGCTCCTGTAATACCCATTGCGCAGGTGCCTGGGACCTGGCTTGGGCTATATCACCTCCTCCTTCCTCTTCTCCTCCCCAGACCAGGCAGCACGGGCAGTAGCAGCCACTCTTCTACAAACAGGTAGAAGCTGCCACTGCCCTGCATGTTGCTCTGATGCCTGGTTATTTATTGCAAGCTCAGAGTTCTTCAGTCAGGATTTTTGGCAACCCAGTGGCATAGCCATTCCCCCTCTTCTGTCCAGCCTCCTGAATGCATACTAGCGAGAGAGTGGTGAACTAGTGATAGCATACACTGTGGCTGTATTCTCATTCCCAATCACCTGTGTACAAACTCAGATACAGTACATGCTTTTTTCCAACACGGGCTGGGGGATTTCTCTTTGCTTATGATACATATAATCTGACAGACAGATACAATTCTGATAAATTTTATTTATTGTACAGTATGTGCATTATTATTATTTTTTTTAAATAAAAGTGTGTTGTAAATATTATTATACTGCTTTATGTGGTAATTATATTTTTGCAAGCACTGAACTATCTGTCACTTTGCTGGAAGAGCAGTAGATGACATCCTGTTTCATATTGATGAGAGATAAGCGACAGAATATGAACTATAGAGCACTTTTTTGGATGCCAATCTTGACCTCACCACCTATTCACTATTCATTATTATTATTATTATTATTATTATTATGAACTTTTCCTACTTATGCAGTACTCTAACTGCAGCAAGCTTTTAGAGTATTAGGCTCTCAACCTTGCTTCAACATCAGAAGCATAACCAGAGTTCATGGTGCCCAAGTCAAATAAAAAAACGTCGCCCCTTGAAAATTGTTCTTTACATTTCAGGCTTAATTTTCACATTGGTAATCAAATAAACACACTGAAGACACAAATTAGGAAAAGGCAACGGCAATATATCAATATACATCAATATAACAATGAAATATACTACATGTGCATGTACACACACATACACTGCTCTGAGATGGCTATTTAAAGTGAACAGCAGTGACCTTGAATGGGTCCTGCCGCCAGCTGAGACTCAAATGTTAGATCACTTCTATAAGAAAATGTCTATTATAGATTTATTTTTCTTTGCCTCACACACCTCAGGTTTCAGCCAACTTCTACTAACAATTTTATTAAAATGTACTAACACCTAACATTTTTTCTGACTTAATATCAAAATGTGACCAAAATGGACAAAAAGATGTTCCTACAACACAAGGGGCTCGGGTATTCTAAGTAAGTGTTTCAATGGTGTCACATGCCACTTAGAACTCTCCTCATGCCACTCCTGTTACACACACCTTAAGCACAATATAAAGAGAAAGAACACTGAGGGAATGAGATGTGACAGTAGTGTCATAAACCTCATAAACCTCCAGGCCTGTAAACTGGTACTCCGACCAGACACTAAGAGGTTAAGGTTTTTGTGAGGAGAGTTTGGTTTTAGATTGTATGAATTGTTGATTGGTCCATGTAGTTGTTATGGACGGTGTCATGTTTGGCTAGTTTGTTAGGGTAAGGCTCTCTTCTCTGCTGGATGTTTAAAAGAGAAGTACCGTGTTATCTTGATTGCTTGTCATTAATTGTCAGTGGTCAACCTCTCTTCCTGCTATATGGTTACTCACGCAAATTGTCCTGCGGTACTTGCAGACTAACAGTGCTATTCAGGCCGTGTACATGCCGGGGGTCAACAACAGGGTTTCCAATGTGCTATTGCATTTTGACTGGGAGTGCTTTAGGAATTTGGCACTGAATGCTGAAGCCTTTGGTGAATTATGTCCCTCTTATGTGTGGCAGATAATCAGGCCAACATGGAGGGCCTAGCCCACGGAACAGTGGAGTCAGTTCCTGCTGCATAGAGGCAACAGCAGTAAGAGCTCAAATTCTTTGATTCTTGCCTTTGTTTGGGAGTTGTATTCGTCAAGAAACTCCAGGACACATGTAGGAAAGCTGCTCGCTGGTATATTCTATTTTCTTAGCTTTCAAGGAGAAATGGACACTACCAAGTCCTTCTTGCTATCTAGATGTATTAAGGGTTGGGTGAGATTAGTTCCCACTCTGTCACGGGTCTTCGCTGTGTAGGATTTTAAAAGTAATGGTGAGGATTTTGTGCTTCGGACTTCGAAAATGTTTGTTTAAGTTGGCTTTCGCAATGGCTTACCATGGGACATTCAGGGTCAGTGAAATTGTGGTCTCCTCTAGGAGTGCCATTTTGCCAATGCTGGCGACCCATGTAGTGATTCAGGAAGATGGGTTGTTTTGTAATGTGCAGCGCTCCAAGACCAATCCAACTGGTATTGGGATTTGTTGGGTTGTTGTCAGAATCGCAGGATTTGTCTTGTGGTCTTGGCTGTGTCCTATATAAGGTTTTGTGTCTGGTTTGTGAGGGTGCCTGGCTGATGCACTTGGATGCATCACCAGTTACCCGGTATCAGTTTGGTTGGGTTCTGAAGCGGTGCATCTTGGAATTGGGTCTTTCTATGGTTGATTATTAAATGCACAAGTTCCGCAACGGTGCTGCTGTGGTGGGTTGGTCCATGGATCAAATCCAGGCGCTGGGCAGGTGGAAGTCTAGTATGTTCAAGCAATACATCCGATTTTAGCCTGCATAGCACACCCCAACTTAAGGATTAGCCACTCACCACCATTTGGCAAGGGTCTTAAAAGATTATTTTTTTACCTCTGATTTTAATTATGGTCTCTACTGGCTGTAGTAAGTTTTGAGCTTTTAGTCTCAAGTCATCAGATCAGGTTACCTTAGTTGGTTTTGAAATAATTTACAGTTATTTCCATGTGGGGTAGTTCCATCCAGTGAAGCATTAGGTGTGGATTCCAGTCTCAGACAGGGGCACCACTGGTGCAGGTGGGGCTCTTTCCTTCGCTGTGGATGGTCGGTCGCCTCAACTTGATGTCGATGTGGGTGGATATGACAAGGATGGTGACAGAAGGACTCATTATTACTAAGGTGGCCCATTGGCCCTTGTTTGAATTTCAGTTTAAGTGAATTGCTTACTGCTAGGCCGTTCTTTCATCCACATCATACTTTAGTTCATTTAAAAGTAATATAAAATCCTTTTAAATAAAAGCTGACCCGTTTCACTGACAATTCAGTTGTCTGTGTCATTATTTATTTTAGTTAAGATCATGTGAATGGAATGTATCGCTGATAGAGCGTTTACGCTATTCATTTCTACAGAATAATTTATGTGCAAAAAATTCATTTAATAATGGAAAGTTACATTTTTCCTGGACCTGGGAGGTGGCATTATAACAACAGCAGCAATGTGAGTTTTAATAAAACATTAATAAAAAAAAAAGTATATGTGTCAGGTTGCTGTGGGCCCCCTAAGCAGTGGGGATCCCTTACAGAACACCAGCGGTTGACCGAAAGTAACTTCACCGCTGACCACAAAGTTCCCACCATTGGATACAATGGAGCGCATAGGCGCTACATTGTATCTGTGCCGTGTGCTGCCTCACAGACACTACAGGAGCACACAGCCAATCAGGAGAGTTCCACGATGTGGCGCTCCCTGATTGGCAGAAGGGGCCCTCTTTGACAGGAGTCAGGGGGGGTACTGGCAGTCGGGGAAAGGGGTCCCATGTGTAAACATGGGACCCCTTTCAGTGCGTGGTCGGGTTTCCATTTTTTTATTTTGCCAAGTACGTAGATTATACAAAGAACAGAAGATACACTGGATTATGTGAGTATAATTTTTTTCACAGGTACCCCGAGGATTCTACATGGAGAAGAGGACCGAGCCTCGTGTGAACAGAGGTAAGTATGTATGTTTGGAGGTGTGCATGCATGTAATAAACTTATACAGTCACGGTGTGTGTGTCCTGTTTTTTGTTGGGTATTTTTTTAGTAGTAGTACTACAGGTACCAGCGGGCCCGGTTTTCCACCGCATGCTGGTACTTGTGGTTCTCCAAGTACCAGCTTGCAGGGGAGGCTTGCTGGGATTTGTAGTACTGCTACTAAAAACAATATTCTATTTTTTTCAACAAGGCTATCAGCCCCCCATCCGCTGCCCTTGGATGGGGGGACAGCCTTGGGCTTCACCCCTGGCCCTTGGGTGGCTTGAGGTGGGGGACCCCTTGAGTTAAGGGGTTCCCACTCCTCCAGGGTACCCCGGTCAGGGGTGACTAGTTGGATATGTAATGCCAGGGCCGCCAGGACCACAATAAAAGTGTCCCCCGGCTGTGGCATTATGTACCTGGCTAGTGGAGCCCGGTGCTGGTTTAAAAAATACGGGGGACCCCTACGCTTTTTGTCCCCCATATTTTTTGAACCAGGACCAGGCGCAGAGCCCGGTGCTGGTTGATTAAATATGGGGGAACCCCTGTTATTTTTTTCCCCATATTTTTTCAACCAGGACCAGCTCAAAGATCCCGAGGCTGGTTTTGCTTAGGAGGGGGGACCCCACGCATTTTTTTTCACAAAATTTAACACTTTCCCACCCCTTCCCACTGATAAACATGCATGGATCTCACGGATCCGTTCATGCCTATCAGAACACGTTAAAAAAAAGCAGGTCTGTTTTAAAACTGCTTTTTTTTACTATTTGTATTTTTTTACGGCAGTGTTTGGCTATTGCTGGCAGTGTTTGTGAAATACACTTTTTAGTAAATTACCGAGTTGTATCAAAAACAGTCGTATTTGACTGATGGTGTATTCTTTCGTATTTTTTAACTTTGACTTCCAAAAAAATACGAATGCCCTCATCACTGCCGAGGTTTGAGTTTAGTAAATTCCCGAAATGACACTTTGAAGAAAAAACACCATCTCGGTCAAAATCGGGAGCTTAGTAAATATACCCCTAGACTTTGTTGTCAATCATAACAAATCTTGGGTCTGATTAAGGGATATACACAAATGCATTTGCAGTAGAGAATTGGTATGCTGCCAGTTTGCGAAAATATGCAAATGCCACTTCTGCCCACATTTGTAAATGCAGCATTAGTCACAGATCAGTCAACTATCATAGTTTTGACTAGCCTTATGGTTGCACAGCGTGGCCGCAAGAAGTTAGAAGCTGGAGCCATTGTTATTGCATACAGAATCACAGTTGCAGCCTCAAGCACCCCCCAAAATGGTTGTGACAAGCATGTGTTTTGCTGCCGCTTCCTGTTACATTCCCCAAATGGTCCCAAACTGTCAATCACATTGCAAATAAATCCTTTCTACTACCAGCGTTGCAAGACCATTGGGTCATATGCACAGTTGCAACCTAAATGCAGGGATAGCGGCAACAAAATTGCTCTTCTGTGTACTAAATCGTCAAAGCGTACAACTCTGCATCAGGCCCCTTGTCATCTGGCAATCTGAGTTGCTAATGACAGATAGTTTATGATGCTAAAATGTCCATCCAACCATAACTGTGTTGTTTGCATAATGCACATAAATATCAATCTAATATATTTAAAAGGTGCAAGACCATTTTACAGTACTGTTTGTAAGCACCTCATTAAAAAAGTTGCTGATTTCTTTACAATGCACATGATATAATCAGCAAAAATATCACTAAATGTAGTTATCCTTTATTAAATGCCATTTCATACCTCCCAACATGACCCTCTCCAGGAGGGACAGAATGCTCTGCTCCTGGACTTCCCTATTAATTTATGATTTCCATCACCTGTGCTGAAACACATTTCTTATCTAGTCCAGAAGCAGAGCATCGTGGCCCTCCTGGAGAGGGTACTGTTGGGAGGTATGCCATTTCTCCATGTTTTTTCTAATCTACTACTTGGTTTAATTTATTTTGTGTTTTAAGGTTACCATGAGAAAGAAATAACACCAGACCCATCTCTGTTACATGCAGTGGTGGATCTAGACTTATCTTTTAGGGGGGAGAGGTTTAAGAATTATGACCCCTCCCCCTAATCATAGCTCCTCCCACTTATAAATGCCCCTCCCATTTGCTTCTAAAATTTCCTACTTGTTGCCATTACTAATAAAATGTGGAAAGTTAGTGGAGAGAACCCTACGCACTAGTGATACAGACTGGCAAATCGCCATTCTTGCATGCATCTGCATATTCGTAGATCACACATGCACAATCATGCATCCCAGATTTGGGCTACCAGTCCACTTTCAGAGAGAAAAAAGTGAAATACATTTATTTTAGCAGCAAAAAATGCTTTATATAAATACTAAATTATTTTAATAGATCCTGTGATGGCATCAGTAATAGGACAACAATGGTATACATTATAGCACATGGTATGAGCCGAAATTCACATTACAGCACACTCTATGAGCCAAAATTCACATTATAGCATGCAGAATGAGCTGAAATTCACATTGTAGCAGATAAAATGAGTCAAAATTCACATTATAGCACACAGAATGAGCCGAAATTCACATTATAGTACACAGAATGAGCCGAAATTCACATTATAGTACACAGAATGAGCCGAAATTCACATTATAGCACACAGAATGAGCCGAAATTCACATTATACGTACACAGAATGAGCCGAAAATCACATTATAGCACACAGAATGAGCCGAAATTCACATTATAGCACACAGTATGAGCCGAAATTCACATTATAGCACACAGTATGAGCCGAAATTCACATTATAGCACACAGAATGAGCCGAAATTCACATTATAGTACACAGAATGAGCCGAAATTCACATTATAGCACACGGTATGAGCCGAGATTCACATTATAGCACAAAGTATGAACCGAAATTCACATTATAGCACACAGTATGAGCCAAAATTCACATTATGCCACACGGAATGAGACAAAATTCACGGAGAGTAATAGCAGGGACATAGGGACAGGGAGAAAGAGAGAGAGAGAGAGAGAGAGGGTGGGATGAAGAGAGGTAAGGGTGGAGACTGGAGAAAAAGGGGGGGGGGGGGTCAGGGAGGGAAAGAAAGAGAATAGGAAGGGTGCAGAGGGAAAGGGGGGGTGAGATAATAAGAGGGGGGAGAAAGAGAGGGAAGGGTGCAGAGGGAAAGGGAGGGGGGGGGGGGGAAACCACATCTGACTGAGACCTATATTTGATAAACTGTGTATTTTTAGAGTTAGAATGAAAACTAGAATGTATTCACCCTGGGAGGGAGCTGGCAGCTGGAGAGAAAGGAAGTCCAACGGGACAATCCGCGGCTGAATATTGTACAGAGGCTGCTGGTCTCTGGGGAGGGGCCAGCCACCAGGGTCATTGATGCTCAGGGAGAAGTTGAACTCTGGCCAGGCCCCAGTACAGATCTCCCGCCTGATGGCCCGATGTGCCCCTATCACCACAGTTCTGCTGCAGGCCCCCCAGTGACCTGTCAGGCACTTTGGTTGCCTAATGCCTGTAGTGCCTGCAGAGACTAATACCACCCGCTCCCTGCAGCTTTGCCTGCATAGTACATCCTGCAGCGCGGCTTAGTTGCTCCCCTGCCTCCAGTCACATCTGTGCACCTCCGAAGCAGAGCTGAATAGTTTACCCCTGCTGCTGGATGAAAGAAATTATACTCTCTTATCTTCTTTCATCCAGTGGCAGGGGTAAGCTATTCAGCTCTGCTCCGGAGGTGCACAGTTATGATTACCCCACTGCGATGTCGGCACCTGCAATCTCTACCTAATTTAAATGTCCGTGCCTCCACCCTGCCTTATTCTCACTCTGCTCCTCTACCAGCACACCACAGTGACTGATGGTGCAGGAGAGGAGACATAGGTGAATGCGCTGGAGCTCTGGCACCCAGCAGCTGTCCAATGTGCTCACAGTCTGCAAGGGCCCGGGCCGGAAGCAGTGGCGCCAGGTCACATATTAAACTGCCCTGTAACGGGGTCCCAGTGTGGAAAGCAGCCTGTGTCGGGCGGACGGGTAGCCGCAGCAGAGAGTGCGTGATGTCAATCACTGAGCCCTCCTGAGTCTGGCGCACAACGCGGCCATGTACCATGCATATGTGTCGGGCCGGCACTGCACTGGTGATAGTAGCGGCGGGACCCGGCCATCCATCCCGGCGGCGGTATGTGTAGGGGGGGGGGGCGCGTTCACCCTAATCACCCCCCCGCTAAATCCGCCACTGGTTACATGGAAGTTTGTATGTTTCCTTTTTACAAAGAACATACTGTTTAGGCATGAGATTGGATTTCTGGCACTTTGACCAGCCAGATAATTCAAGCCTAACTGAATAGTGGAAAAGGCTGTGGCTGATTCTGAGTTATACACAAGTCAGATACAAATGTGGCCATATTGCATGCACGAAAATAAAAAAAACGATCTTTGCCCATATGCAGGGTGGCTTACCCACCACCATCAATCCACTTGTGAAAGTAGCAATCATCACTATCAGCACATATTTCACATACTGTATATCAGCACATATTCAATCATGTTCAAAGAAGACGGAAACTCTCACACCTAGCAGCATTTAGAGAGGCTTTTCTAGGTGTAACTGGGAACTCTCCAGTTCATCCTGATTGTATATTCCCTGTTTCCCTGGAGGTGAATCAGGGCATTCAGAGTTTTTCTGAGCTCATTGACTCTGGAGCAGTAGACAATTTTGTTACATCTGATAACACTTTCACATCCCTAAAGCGGGTCACACCCTGGACTTATACACTAATCCTTCACGAGTGCGACCCACTTGAGACCTCTTTCAGACTGGCAGCACATGTGTGAAGTGCGCGGTGACGTGTACGGAGGTGGCACCTGTAGATCAGATCATTTCCAAACACCACCTGTCTGTGTAGCACCGCCTATCCCTATGGTGTGAACAGGTCCCGGGTTACCTTTACCTGGCAATCCGCTTACACTGCATCTGACCCAGTAATCGCCTGGGAATAACCCTGCTTTATCCCCTGGTTGAAGTACTGGGTCAAGCGACCCAGGAAATCAGAACATACCCCTTTCACACAGCACTTATACCCGAGTTAACCCAACAATAAACCAGGTTATTAGTGCAATGTGAAAGGGCTATGAGACTCTACCAAGAACTAAAGATTCCATTTGTTTCTTTTTTCATACCTCTTTATCTTACTGTCAGTGGCCACCCCTATTTTTTTAGGTAGGGGGGGCTGCCTCTACCCGTGTCAGAGGGGAGAGTCCTGTGTCCTGGGTCCCAGCAGCGGTGCAATGGAGCTGACAGGTGCAAGGATTGGCGCATGTGCATAAGTGGTTTCTTGAGTCCACATGCGCAAACCACCGGCTTCTATGAACTGCACCAACTGCAGCCCATAGAAGCTGGCTAGGGCTGATGAAGTAGGGAGTGGCTTCCTACAGGAAACCAGCTCTCTGCTAATCACAGCCTGGTCTGGCAGTCCTAGAGGGAGGAAACACCTATCAATGGGAATGCCATATGTCTGTGACTGACAGGTAGGACTACCAATAGAAAGTCACTGCCAGTCACAGTGAAGCAAGTAGAGTCATGGACTGCATCTGGCATCACTGACACTGAGCTGGGTATCGGATTTTATCTGGGGGATTTTTATAATGGGTATTTAAAGATTTTTATCATAGGTACAATCCGCCCCTGCTTTCTGCTGTAGATGGAAGTTACATCCCAAGAGGATTTATCACTCATCAAACAGCAGCTAATAAATTGAGACTAGGAATGTTACACTCTGAAGAAATACAGTTTTATATAATTCCTCAGCATCACATTCCATTGTGCAGGGTTACCCATAATCCTCATATAAGGGCTGATGTACTAAGCCTTGGATAGTAATAAAGTGGAGAGAGATAACTGCCCTGTTACAGGCTGTTTGAAAAATGAGATAATCTGATGGGTTGGTAGTTTATCTCTCTCCACTTTATCACTGTCCAAGGCTTAGAACATATGCCCCATAGACTAGTTAACATAACTTCTTAGTTCTTGTCTTGGGGTGAAGCGTGCAAAGATACCTGTCTTTAATGTGTATTATTCAGACTTGTAAAATGCCTTTACTCCCACTTGTTTATGTCACAGTTTCATATGCATGTACTATAGTGTGGCATACTGGGATGTTAGGAGACTAGAGATATTGTAAAGTTTCAAAAGTCATTTAATTCTTATCAGTGAGTGGGGGAGTTTTATTGCCCCAAAACCAGTTCTGGCAGACCCTGCCACATGTAGGGGTTTAGGACAGGAAGTGCAGGGGGATTTTAGCAAAAGGAACAAAGCACAGGACAGTTCAGTGTGAGCTGAGGACTGAGATGGAGGGCACAGGCTAGTGTCCAGGAGAAACGCAGTCTGGGGACTGTGGAACAAGCATCTATAACTCCACAGTCCCTGGCATTATGGAACAGCATGTAGGTGCTGCTAGGAAGAGCAAGAGATATCCAGATTTGCAGTGTGAGAGAAGTTACAGCATGAACAATCAATGGAAGAAATAAAGGGGATCTTCCCCTTCAGGGGTACCCCAGAAGCAGGATGGGAGGTGTGAGTCTGCGGGAGAGGACGAGCTGGGTGAGTGATAGGAAATCACGTTTGGCGGAAGGCCCCCAGTAACGTGTCCATGAGAAATCCCGTTTAGATAGAGCCCCTAGCGAATGGGGGAGAGCACACTGAAATGAATCTCAGTTTGCGGAAGCCGCACTACTGATTCCCAGAGACTGCGCTGGTATGTACTGTACTGTAATGCTGTTATTGCCCGTGAAGCAAATGAAAGGAGATGTAACCTGATGTAACCCAAATGAATATTGTGCTGGAGAGAAGAAAAAGAGGTTGAATGTTACTGTTGTGATAACCCTGTCTGAACTGTGAATAAACTGCTTGCTTATGTGATGAGACGGCCTGGTGTGCAATGCTTTTAAAAATACTGATGGACCTGCCGCTGCCCGGCTATCACAGTAGCAAGCAAGCAGCAAACACTTTAACACCACAGAGAGACTGAGGGAGTAATTCATACCTGATCGCTAGGCTGAATTTTTGTACAGCAGGCAATCAGGTCTAAACTGTGCATGCATATGCCGCACAGGTACAAAGCGGATCACCGCTCAGCGATGGGTTTGTGCGAAGGATCCATTCACACAGGCATTCGCAAGGAGATTGACAGGGAGAAGGCGTTTGTGGGTGGCAACTGACCATTTTCTGTGAGTGTTTGGAAAAACGCAGGTGTGTCCAAGCGTTTGCAGGGTGGGTGTCTGACGTCAATTCCGGTCTTGAACAGGCTGAAGTGATCGCAGTGGCTGAGTAAGTCCTGGGCTATGCAGACACTGCACAAAATCTGTTTGTACTGTTCTGCTACACATGCTTTCACACACTTGCACAGCTAAAATACACTCCCCCTGTAGCAAAAATCGCTTGCTAGTGATCAGGTCTGAATTAGGCTCTGAGATTGCCCTATTGATCTCCTACCTGGCAAGACTTACCTCTCAGGAGTCGTGTTCATCCTGAAACACAAACCATTTTCAAAATGAAAGAAGCTGGCTTGCATCCTTGCATAGATTATATAGGGTTAAATGAGATTACCACAAAAAATAAGTTTTCACAATTACATCAATGAGATATTCTGGGCATACTTTATGTCTTTGTAATAATATATTTGGATGCTATTCTTATCTTTTCCCCAGATCTGCAACAACATTGGTTACATTAATATGGGTGCTCCAAAGACTCAGAAAAAAAAAATGTTCAGGACTGGAGATGGATCCTTCCAAAGTTCAAGCAATCCTCTATTGGTCACAACCAGGGCAGCCATCAGGGGGGGACTGTGGGGACTGGTGTCCCGGGCCTTTACAGAGAAGGGGCCCACCCCTGGCTTCTACCGCCAATACCTGTACAGCTGCGCCAGTCTGTGAATCAACAGCAGGCTGATGCACAGGGAGGACTTCTTAAAACAAGCCTTCCCTGTGCATCAGCTCTCTGTGAACCATTGCTGCAGGTCCGCAACGTTCCACCTATATGTAACGTCACAATGTATGACATCACATAGAGGTGGAGCGGTGCAGCAGAACCTTTCTTTTTGGGAGGAGGGGCTCTTTCTATTTAGTCAGTTCCGGGCCCCACAATTTCTGATGGCAGCCCTGGTCACAACCTACAACCCTGAAGGGAGTCCAGTGCTTTCTAGTATTTGCCAATTATTATAAAAAATGTATTTACGGGTATTTCACCTTGGTAGCTCCTATCCATTATCCCGTAAAGGAGCTAATACTTCACATTGGTCGTAAGAAGCTCAGCAAGCCTTCTATACACTCAAATATTCTTACAGTAGCTGCTGCATTTTTTAACCAACAAATACCTCTCCAAAATTCATATTAGAAGTGGATGCTTCTGTAGTTAGGGTTGGTACTGCACTGTTTCAGTATGGTGAAGATTCACAGTGGCATCCTTGTAGGTTTTTCTCCAGGAAATTTCTTCCAAACAGAGATGAACTACAGTATGCCATTGGAGGGAAGGAATTGTTGGCAAAGAATCTGACAATACAAGAATGGAAACATTTGTTAGAGGGGTGTTGCCATATACTGTAGGTAATTGTTCACACTTAATATAATATTTGGATAATAGATATTGTCTGAATTAAAATATAATTCATTATAAATAGGTGATTTAACCATAGTGAATAGTATAGGTCAATATATAGTAAGAAATAGATTAATTGGGTTTGTACATGTATAAGTTAAATGCAACTTATAGTAAAATGCACACAGATACTGGTATGTGCAGAGCTGTGTTTAAAATGCGGAGTCTGAAATCTGCATATCCTTAGGAAATGGATGGTATCCGGCTTTTGTTTTGTTATACTGCAGACCGGAGACAATTACAACATCATTTGAATTTGAACTACATCAATTGAATAAGCAACTCCCAATTCTTCATGCTAACACCTGTAGTAAACAAATGTATTTACACTCTAAATATCAAAAGGAAAACCTTTGATTGACTAAGAAATATCAGACTCTATGACTCCAGAATACATCCACTGCTCGTCACATTGAGGAAGAACAATTGGACATGTTTTACGACACTTGGGAATCTGGCAGTTACAATATCAGTTAGTTGGTTGGGGTGGAAGATACTTCAGGAGCTCAGGAAAGTGAGAGCAGGAGGAGGAAGGAGAGATGTCCACACCGAAAGAATGATCCTAGAATGGTAACTACTGTATGTACTTGCAAGTATACAATTTATGTTATTAATTGTCTAAGTTTGTTAAATTGTTTCATGTTGTTTTATGTTATATAATTAAGGAAGCATAGCTATAATTAGCATATGTATCACTACTGTGTATATCTTATTCTGTATAATTTGATTTGCCTGTAAATAAACCAATCAGTATGGTCAGAGCTGTAATTCCTTGTTTGAACTCACTTTGGAATCATAATTTCATAATTTTATAGTTCATATGTATGACAACTGCATATATATATATATATATATATATATATATATACAAATCCTCAGCAGCAGCACACAGGACACGATCACAGCAACACTTAAGTAGATGACATCTATTTAAGTGTTGCTGTGATCGTGTCCTGTGTGCCGCTGCTGAGGATTTGTATGTACTGCTGCCATGCAGTTATGAGAGCACCGGACCAAGTTTTCTGATTTTCTATGGGAGTGCCGAGTCTTTGTTCTGATATATATATATATATATATGTATATATATATACACTTCTCAAAAAAATAAAGGGAACACTAAAATAACACATCCTAGATCTAAATGAATGAAATATTCCTATTAAATACTTTGTTCTTTACATAGTTTAATGTGCTAACAACAAAATCACACAAAAATTATCAATGGAAATCAAATTTATTAACCCATGGAGGTCTGGATTTGGAGTCACCCTCAAAACTAAAGTGGAAAAACACACTACAGGTTGATCCAATTTTGATGCAATGTCCTTAAAACGAGTCAAAATGAGTCAAAATGGAGGCCCCACACACAGTAGTGTGTGGGGCCTCCACGTGCCTGTATGACCTCCCTACAACGTCTGGGCATCCTCCTGATGAGGTGGCGGATGTTCTCCTGAGGGATCTCCTCCCAGACCTGGACTAAAGCATCCACCAACTCCTGGACAGTCTGTGGTGCAAAGTAGCGTTGATGGATGGAGCGAGACATGATGTCCCAGATGTGCTCAATTGGATTCAGGTCTGGGGAACGGGCGGGCCAGTCCATAGCATCAATGCCTTCATCTTGCAGGAACTGCTGACACACTCCAGCCACATGAGGTCTAGCATTGTCTTGCATTAGGAGGAACCCAGGGCCAACCGCACCAGCATATGGTCTCACAAGGGGTCTGAGGAACTCATCTCGGTACCTAATGGCCATCAGGCTACCTCTGGCGAGCACATGGAGGGCTGTGCGGCCCCCCAAAGAAATGCCACCCCACACCATTACTGACCCACTGCCAAACCGGTCATGCTGGAGGATGTTGCAGGCAGCAGAACGTTCTCTAGGCGTCTCCAGACTCTGTCACGTCTGTCACATGTGCTCAGTGAGAACCTGCTTTCATCTGTGAAGAGCACAGGGCGCCAGTGGCGAATTTGCCAATCTTGGTGTTCTCTAGCAAATGCCAAACGTCCTGCACGGTGTTGGGCTGTAAGCACAACCCCCACCTGTGGACGTCAGGCCCTCACACCACCCTCATGGAGTCTGTTTCAGATCGTTTGAGTAGACACGTGCACATTTGTGGCTTGCTGGAGGTCATTTTGCAGGGCTCTGGCAGTGCTCCTCCTGTTCCTCCTTGCACAAAGGCGAAGGTAGCGGTCCTGCTGCTGGGTTGTTGCCCTCCTACGGCCTCCTCCACGTCGCCTGATGTACTGGCCTGTCTCCTGGTAGTGCCTCCATGCTCTGGACACTACGCTGACAGACACTGCAAACCTTCTTGCCACAGCTCGCATTGATGTGCCATCCTGGATGAGCTGCACTACCTGAGCCACTTGTGTGGGTTGTAGACTCTGTCTCATGCACCGCCAGCTTTCAAAAGTGACCAAAACATCAGCCAGAAAGCATAGGAGCTGAGAAGTGGTCTGTGGTCACCACCTGCAGAACAACTCCTTTATTGGGGGTGTCTTGCTAATTGCCTATAATTTCCACCTGTTGTCTATTCCATTTGCACAACAGCATGTGAAATTTATTGGCAATCAGTGTTGCTTCCTAAGTGGACAGTTTGATTTCACAGAAGTGTGGTTGACTTGGAGTTACATTGTGTTGTTTAAGTGTTCCCTTTATTTTTTGAGCAGTGTATATATATATATATCAGCCACCTAATTGGTAAGCCTGACATAATATATTTGCAGATATATATGATAGACGTATATTATAAAAATATACACATTATTATTGAAGAGACCCCTTTTCAATAATTAGCACCCCTGATGTTAATATAATATAAGATTCCTCAACAAGGGGGTCATATTCCCTATAACTATTTTTACTGACCATAAAAATCTTCTGTATCTATAAAGTGCACAATGTATAAATCCTCACCAGGCTCACTGATCTCTGTCTTTCATGAGGTTTGAATTCCAAATCACCTTCTGCCCAGGTACCAGTAATGAATGCTTTGTATTGTTCTATGGAAGAAGAGGATCATCCAACCATCAATCCCAGTAGTTTATAAACTGCAACTGCCTGCAAACGTGTGAATTTCCAACACCTTGCATATTCTTTTGCTCAAACTTTTGGTGATTAGGTGCTTCCACTGTGGTTCTTCAAAAACACCTCAAGTTCACACTCCATGAGTTGAAAACAATTGTGGACTCACTATGCCATCAAGGCCAACTGCAATACTTATTGACTGGAAAGCTTATGGGACAGAAGAATGCTTTTGGATAAAGGCATCTGATGTAAAGTTTAACACTTTCCTACTAAACCTGATTGGTACTCAGAGGTTACCCATAGAAGGAGGGTACTGTCTCAAAACAGCTACATAAACCTACTAACCCTACCCAGAAATGCCCAGTCACATTTTTGCGCAGATCAACTGACCAATCATATCAAGATTCACCTGTAGGTGCGGTACGGTGCAGCAAGGGTGCCACCATCTTGCCTAGGGTCAGCTAAGCCATTCCATCCATGCACAGAGTGCCTGCATTCACAATCACAAGACCAATCTACTGATAGAGCTCCTTATTTAAACTGCTGCTGGCCACATGTACAGTACTTTGCCAGTACAAAAAGTCTCCCAGGACACCTGGTACCCTGTGACAGAGAGGGTCCCCATTTCCAGAGTTCCAAATGCAGTCTACCTGTGCTCCTTCCCTGTGGTTCAATCTGCATCAACACTCTCCATTCTCAGCTGGACTTCACCATATATTCCTGCTATAATCAGCACTCTCTGCTAGACACCAATGTTCTGTCTGTTCTTTGCAACTCCTACAGTTGTTTCAGTCTTCTATCAAGCCAAAGCATGCAGTCTTCCTCATACACACTATCAGTGTCCAGATTCTGCTAATTACTGTCTAAGTTATCCACCTTCTGCAGATACACATACAAATAGTGTATTTGTAGAACTTTCACTCAGTACTCACCAAGCACTCACATGTACAATGTATAGGTATTGCTATAACTGTCAGATAGCATACTGTTTGAACTTTGAATTTCTCTTTCCTCTCACCATTCCATATTAGTTACTTTATGAGAAGTGTCATTCTGCCACCATGCTTGATTCTTCCTAGCCCTAGCCAGATCTGCCCTGCTGTTCCAGCTCCAAATACTGTATGACACAAATGCAGAATCTGGCACAGAAGGGTTGTGTCACAAATCGGGTTCACACTAACATCCCTTGTCGCATTCTGTCTCATTTGTCCCGCGGTTTCCATACCCTCCGGAGACTGACTCGCACTGTCAGTCTTGTGATCACCGCTGGCCAATGTCATTCACTTCTAAGTCCTCCAGCTGCCATTGCTGTTGCTAGATCTTTGTCCTCTGCACGCTGACACTCCTGCCAGTCTAATTCATGGATGCAGCCATGACACTTTGATCAGCTGACCAGACTCTTTGTTAATCAGAGTTCTCTTTGCAATCATGTGATATGTCCAGAAAATCCACAGACATTCCAGGGTATAAAGGAGGTGAGGTGAGGTCTCTCCAATGTCAGTGCTTTGTTGTCATTGCAGGTTTGCAGCTCATTCCATCAGGAGAATACTAAGCTGACATCTGCCTAGAGATCCTGGTGTTACCAGTGTTCATTGCATCGCCTGACTTTTCCCGCTACCCTGCTCCACTGTGCACCAGCGGTTAAGCACCAAGCCATGTCCTGTCTATCTCAGCTATCCAGATACCCTGCTCTGCGGTGCAGCTGTGGTCAAGCATCAAGCCATGTCCCAGCTATCTTTGTAATCCAGCCACCCTGCTCTGCTGTGTACCTGTGGTCAAGCATCAAGCCGTGTTCTGGCTATCTCAGTGATCCAGCTACACTGCTCTGCTGTGCACCTGTGGTCAAGCATCAAGCCATGTTCTGGCTATCTCAGCTATTCAGCTAACCAGTTATATTGTGTATCAGTATTCAAGTATTAAGTCATGTTCCGGCTTTCTCAGCTATTCAGCTACCCAGCTATACTGTGCATCTGTGTTCAAGCAGTAGATGTGTTCCGGCTATCTAGCCAATCAGCTACACACCTGTGGTCAATAACTACTTATTAGAATATTGCTTATTATTCTTTTCCTCTTCTTTCATGCCTGTATACAAAGCACTTACATTAAACCTCATTACTTTACTCCAAGACTTTAGCATCTATTTCCTCGTACGAACCCTAGTTCGGGTCCAACAGATCCTCAGATTCTGACAGGTTGTTTTCATGCATTCAACTTAATTTTATGTGTCTTGTATGCACTTCTTCTGTGTAAGCTCCACCTAGTGGTCAGCCTTACATAAGCTTAGTTTGAACCTTATAGGCTTCTACCGAAGCTCTCCAGTGCACCCTGGTACAGTATATGATACCACAGGTCCACTATTTTAGAATTCTTAGAATTCTAGAATTCTTATGTTTGCTTCAAGAGGTGCAGCTATATTTTCCCCTTTGTAGTAGCAGCAAAGGAAATAATTTTGACAGGTAATACTTTAGATATGTTTTAGTATTAATAGTCAATACATTTTCAAACTGTTCAGTTTCTCATGTTTGTATTCTCTGTTGTTTGCATATATTGAAATATATCATATTGTACATATTGCAACTTTGCATCGCATATAGATATTATTTTAATTGCTTGCCATTGCTTGTTTGTATTACAGTTTTACAATTCAATTCAATCAACTACATGAATCCTATTAACCTATTACATTAAACAATATTCTTCAGATTTTCACATCTAGTTTGGATATATGTACTCAAGCCATAGTTAAGTTTATAGAGAGAACATAACAGTCAGTGTTGTGCATTGTCTTTGATAATGGCATTAATTATTTAGATTGTAAGGCTTTGGTATGTTTTGGCAATTTACAATGATGGTAATGCAAATTAAAGTAATGTAGTGTTGGCAGAATAGCTTTAAACATGATGATAAATCATTGGTTAAAATACTGTTAAAGTGCTTTAATGTGCATTAGTAATTTGTTGGCATTATGCTGCTTGCATTATGGTGTCCATATTCTAATTGTTGACATTTTAAGTAGAGATGAGCGGGTTCGGTTTCTCTGAATCCGAACCCGCACGAACTTCATGTTTTTTTTCACGGGTCCGAGCGACTCGGATCTTCCCGCCTTGCTCGGTTAACCCGAGCGCGCCCGAACGTCATCATGACGCTGTCGGATTCTCGCGAGACTCGGATTCTATATAAGGAGCCGCATGTCGCCGCCATTTTCACACGTGCATTGAGATTGATAGGGAGAGGACGTGGCTGGCGTCCTTTCCATTTAGATTAGAAGAGAGAGAGAGAGAGATTGACCTGATTTACTGGAGATTAGGAGTACTGTAGAACTGTGTAGAGAGTGCAGAGTTTACTAGTGACTGACCACAGTGACCACCAGACAGTGCAGTTTTATTTAATATATCCGTTCTCTGCCTGAAAAAAACGATACACAGTGACTCAGTCACATACCATATCTGTGTGCACTGCTCAGCCCAGTGTGCTGCATCATCTATGTATATATCTGACTGTGCTCAGCTCACACATCTTATAATTGTGGGGGAGACTGGGGAGCACTGCAGTGCCAGTTATAGGTTATAGCAGGAGCCAGGAGTACATATTATTATTAAAATTAAACAGTGCACACTTTTGCTGCAGGAGTGCCACTGCCAGTGTGACTGACCAGTGACCTGACCACACTGACCACCAGTATAGTTAGTAGTATAGTATACTATATTGTGATTGCCTGAAAAAGTTAAACACTCGTATCTGACTGTGCTCAGCTCACACATCTTATAATTGTGGGGGAGACTGGGGAGCACTGCAGTGCCAGTTATAGGTTATAGCAGGAGCCAGGAGTACATATAATTATTAAAATTAAACAGTGCACACTTTTGCTGCAGGAGTGCCACTGCCAGTGTGACTGACCAGTGACCTGACCACACTGACCACCAGTATAGTTAGTAGTATAGTATACTATATTGTGATTGCCTGAAAAAGTTAAACACTCGTCGTGTGACTTCACTTGTGTGGTGTTTTTTTTTTTATTCTATAAAAAACTCATTCTGCTGACAGACAGTGTCCAGCAGGTCCGTCATTATATAATATATACCTGTCCGGCTGCAGTAGTGATATATATATATTTTTTATTTCATTATTTATCATCCAGTCGCAGCAGACACAGTACGGTAGTTCACGGCTGTAGCTACCTCTGTGTCGGCACTGGGCAGTCCGTCCATAATTGTATACCACCTACCCGTGGTTTTTTTTTCTTTCTTCTTTATACATACATACTACTACTACTACATCTCTTTATCAACCAGTCTATATTAGCAGCAGACACAGTACAGTACGGTAGTCCACGGCTGTAGCTACCTCTGTGTCGGCACTGGGCAGTCCGTCCATAATTGTATACCACCTACCCGTGTTTTTTTTTTCTTTCTTCTTTATACATACATACTACTACTACTACATCTCTTTATCAACCAGTCTATATTAGCAGCAGACACAGTACAGTACGGTAGTCCACGGCTGTAGCTACCTCTGTGTCGGCACTGGGCAGTCCGTCCATAATTGTATACCACCTACCCGTGGTTTTTTTTTCTTTCTTCTTTATACATACATACTACTACTACTACTACATCTCTTTATCAACCAGTCTATATTAGCAGCAGACACAGTACAGTACGGTAGTCCATGGCTGTAGCTACCTCTGTGTCGGCACTGGGCAGTCCGTCCATAATTGTATACCACCTACCCGTGGTTTTTTTTTCTTTCTTCTTTATACATACATACTACTACTACTACATCTCTTTATCAACCAGTCTATATTAGCAGCAGACACAGTACAGTACGGTAGTCCACGGCTGTAGCTACCTCTGTGTCGGCACTGGGCAGTCCGTCCATAATTGTATACCACCTACCCGTGTTTTTTTTTTCTTTCTTCTTTATACATACATACTACTACTACTACATCTCTTTATCAACCAGTCTATATTAGCAGCAGACACAGTACAGTACGGTAGTCCACGGCTGTAGCTACCTCTGTGTCGGCACTGGGAAGTCCGTCCATAATTGTATACCACCTACCCGTGGTTTTTTTTTCTTTCTTCTTTATACATACATACTACTACTACTACATCTCTTTATCAACCAGTCTATATTAGCAGCAGACACAGTACAGTACGGTAGTCCATGGCTGTAGCTACCTCTGTGTCGGCACTGGGCAGTCCGTCCATAATTGTATACCACCTACCCGTGGTTTTTTTTTCTTTCTTCTTTATACATACATACTACTACTACTACATCTCTTTATCAACCAGTCTATATTAGCAGCAGACACAGTACAGTACGGTAGTCCACGGCTGTAGCTACCTCTGTGTCGGCACTGGGCAGTCCGTCCATAATTGTATACCACCTACCCGTGGTTTTTTTTTCTTTCTTCTTTATACATACATACTACTACTACTACATCTCTTTATCAACCAGTCTATATTAGCAGCAGACACAGTACAGTACGGTAGTCCACGGCTGTAGCTACCTCTGTGTCGGCACTGGGCAGTCCGTCCATAATTGTATACCACCTACCCGTGGTTTTTTTTTCTTTCTTCTTTATACATACATACTACTACTACTACTACATCTCTTTATCAACCAGTCTATATTAGCAGCAGACACAGTACAGTACGGTAGTCCACGGCTGTAGCTACCTCTGTGTCGGCACTGGGCAGTCCATCCATAATTGTATACTAGTATCCATCCATCTCCATTGTTTACCTGAGGTGCCTTTTAGTTGTGCCTATTAAAATATGGAGAACAAAAATGTTGAGGTTCCAAAATTAGGGAAAGATCAAGATCCACTTCCACCTCGTGCTGAAGCTGCTGCCACTAGTCATGGCCGAGACGATGAAATGCCAGCAACGTCGTCTGCCAAGGCCGATGCCCAATGTCATAGTACAGAGCATGTCAAATCCAAAACACCAAATATCAGTAAAAAAAGGACTCCAAAACCTAAAATAAAATTGTCGGAGGAGAAGCGTAAACTTGCCAATATGCCATTTACCACACGGAGTGGCAAGGAACGGCTGAGGCCCTGGCCTATGTTCATGGCTAGTGGTTCAGCTTCACATGAGGATGGAGGCACTCAGCCTCTCGCTAGAAAAATGAAAAGACTCAAGCTGGCAAAAGCAGTAGCACCGCAAAGAACTGTGCGTTCTTCGAAATCCCAAATCCACAAGGAGAGTCCAATTGTGTCGGTTGCGATGCCTGACCTTCCCAACACTGGACGTGAAGAGCATGCGCCTTCCACCATTTGCACGCCCCCTGCAAGTGCTGGAAGGAGCACCCGCAGTCCAGTTCCTGATAGTCAGATTGAAGATGTCAGTGTTGAAGTACACCAGGATGAGGAGGATATGGGTGTTGCTGGCGCTGGGGAGGAAATTGACCAGGAGGATTCTGATGGTGAGGTGGTTTGTTTAAGTCAGGCACCCGGGGAGACACCTGTTGTCCGTGGGAGGAATAGGGCCGTTGACATGCCTGGTGAAAATACCAAAAAAATCAGCTCTTCGGTGTGGAAGTATTTCACCAGAAATGCGGACAACAGGTGTCAAGCCGTGTGTTCCCTTTGTCAAGCTGTAATAAGTAGGGGTAAGGACGTTAACCACCTCGGAACATCCTCCCTTATACGTCACCTGCAGCGCATTCATAATAAGTCAGTGACAAGTTCAAAAACTTGGGCCGACAGCGGAAGCAGTCCACTGACCAGTAAATCCCTTCCTCTTGTAACCAAGCTCACGCAAACCACCCCACCAACTCCCTCAGTGTCAATTTCCTCCTTCCCCAGGAATGCCAATAGTCCTGCAGGCCATGTCACTGGCAATTCTGACGAGTCCTCTCCTGCCTGGGATTCCTCCGATGCATCCTTGCGTGTAACGCCTACTGCTGCTGGCGCTGCTGTTGTTGCTGCTGGGAGTCGATGGTCATCCCAGAGGGGAAGTCGTAAGCCCACTTGTACTACTTCCAGTAAGCAATTGACTGTCCAACAGTCCTTTGCGAGGAAGATGAAATATCACAGCAGTCATCCTGTTGCAAAGCGGATAACTGAGTCCTTGACAACTATGTTGGTGTTAGACGTGCGTCCGGTATCCACCGTTAGTTCACAGGGAACTAGACAATTTATTGAGGCAGTGTGCCCCCATTACCAAATACCATCTAGGTTCCACTTCTGTAGGCAGGCGATACCGAGAATGTACACGGACGTCAGAAAAAGACTCACCAGTGTCCTAAAAAATGCAGTTGTACCCAATGTCCACTTAACCACGGACATGTGGACAAGTGGAGCAGGGCAGGGTCAGGACTATATGACTGTGACAGCCCACTGGGTAGATGTATGGACTCCCGCCGCAAGAACAGCAGTGGCGGCACCAGTAGCAGCATCTCGCAAACGCCAACTCTTTCCTAGGCAGGCTACGCTTTGTATCACCGCTTTCCAGAATACGCACACAGCTGAAAACCTCTTACGGCAACTGAGGAAGATCATCGCAGAATGGCTTACCCCACTTGGACTCTCCTGTGGATTTGTGGCATCGGACAACGCCAGCAATATTGTGTGTGCATTAAATATGGGCAAATTCCAGCACGTCCCATGTTTTGCACATACCTTGAATTTGGTGGTGCAGAATTTTTTAAAAAACGACAGGGGCGTGCAAGAGATGCTGTCGGTGGCCAGAAGAATTGCGGGACACTTTCGGCGTACAGGCACCACGTACAGAAGACTGGAGCACCACCAAAAACTACTGAACCTGCCCTGCCATCATCTGAAGCAAGAAGTGGTAACGAGGTGGAATTCAACCCTCTATATGCTTCAGAGGTTGGAGGAGCAGCAAAAGGCCATTCAAGCCTATACAATTGAGCACGATATAGGAGGTGGAATGCACCTGTCTCAAGTGCAGTGGAGAATGATTTCAACGTTGTGCAAGGTTCTGATGCCCTTTGAACTTGCCACACGTGAAGTCAGTTCAGACACTGCCAGCCTGAGTCAGGTCATTCCCCTCATCAGGCTTTTGCAGAAGAAGCTGGAGACATTGAAGGAGGAGCTAACACGGAGCGATTCCGCTAGGCATGTGGGACTTGTGGATGGAGCCCTTAATTCGCTTAACAAGGATTCACGGGTGGTCAATCTGTTGAAATCAGAGCACTACATTTTGGCCACCGTGCTCGATCCTAGATTTAAAACCTACCTTGGATCTCTCTTTCCGGCAGACACAAGTCTGCTGGGGTTGAAAGACCTGCTGGTGAGAAAATTGTCAAGTCAAGCGGAACGCGACCTGTCAACATCTCCTCCTTCACATTCTCCCGCAACTGGGGGTGCGAGGAAAAGGCTCAGAATTCCGAGCCCACCCGCTGGCGGTGATGCAGGGCAGTCTGGAGCGACTGCTGATGCTGACATCTGGTCCGGACTGAAGGACCTGACAACGATTACGGACATGTCGTCTACTGTCACTGCATATGATTCTCTCAACATTGAAAGAATGGTGGAGGATTATATGAGTGACCGCATCCAAGTAGGCACGTCACACAGTCCGTACTTATACTGGCAGGAAAAAGAGGCAATTTGGAGGCCCTTGCACAAACTGGCTTTATTCTACCTAAGTTGCCCTCCCACAAGTGTGTACTCCGAAAGAGTGTTTAGTGCCGCCGCTCACCTTGTCAGCAATCGGCGTACGAGGTTACATACAGAAAATGTGGAGAAGATGATGTTCATTAAAATGAATTATAATCAATTCCTCCGCGGAGACATTGACCAGCAGCAATTGCCTCCACAAAGTACACAGGGAGCTGAGATGGTGGATTCCAGTGGGGACGAATTCATAATCTGTGAGGAGGGGGATGTACACGGTGATATATCGGAGGATGATGATGAGGTGGACATCTTGCCTCTGTAGAGCCAGTTTGTGCAAGGAGAGATTAATTGCTTCTTTTTTGGGGGGGGGTCCAAACCAACCCGTCATATCAGTCACAGTCGTGTGGCAGACCCTGTCACTGAAATGATGGGTTGGTTAAAGTGTGCATGTCCTGTTTTGTTTATACAACATAAGGGTGGGTGGGAGGGCCCAAGGACAATTCCATCTTGCACCTCTTTTTTCTTTTCTTTTTCTTTGCGTCATGTGCTGTTTGGGGAGGGTTTTTTGGAAGGGACATCCTGCGTGACACTGCAGTGCCACTCCTAAATGGGCCCGGTGTTTGTGTCGGCCACTAGGGTCGCTTATCTTACTCACACAGTCAGCTACCTCATTGCGCCTCTTTTTTTCTTTGCGTCATGTGCTGTTTGGGGAGTGTTTTTTGGAAGGGCCATCCTGCGTGACACTGCAGTGCCACTCCTAGATGGGCCCGGTGTTTGTGTCGGCCACTAGGGTCGCTAATCTTACTCACACAGCTACCTCATTGCGCCTCTTTTTTTCTTTGCGTCATGTGCTGTTTGGGGAGGGTTTTTTGGAAGGGACATCCTGCGTGACACTGCAGTGCCACTCCTAAATGGGCCCGGTGTTTGTGTCGGCCACTAGGGTCGCTAATCTTACTCACACAGCTACCTCATTGCGCCTCTTTTTTTCTTTGCGTCATGTGCTGTTTGGGGAGGGTTTTTTGGAAGGGACATCCTGCGTGACACTGCAGTGCCACTCCTAAATGGGCCCGGTGTTTGTGTCGGCCACTAGGGTCGCTTATCTTACTCACACAGTCAGCTACCTCATTGCGCCTCTTTTTTTCTTTGCGTCATGTGCTGTTTGGGGAGTGTTTTTTGGAAGGGCCATCCTGCGTGACACTGCAGTGCCACTCCTAGATGGGCCCGGTGTTTGTGTCGGCCACTAGGGTCGCTAATCTTACTCACACAGCTACCTCATTGTGCCTCTTTTTTTCTTTGCGTCATGTGCTGTTTGGGGAGGGTTTTTTGGAAGGGACATCCTGCGTGACACTGCAGTGCCACTCCTAAATGGGCCCGGTGTTTGTGTCGGCCACTAGGGTCGCTAATCTTACTCACACAGCTACCTCATTGCGCCTCTTTTTTTCTTTGCGTCATGTGCTGTTTGGGGAGGGTTTTTTGGAAGGGACATCCTGCGTGACACTGCAGTGCCACTCCTAGATGGGCCAGGTGTTTGTGTCGGCCACTAGGGTCGCTTAGCTTAGTCATCCAGCGACCTCGGTGCAAATTTTAGGACTAAAAATAATATTGTGAGGTGTGAGGTATTCAGAATAGACTGAAAATGAGTGGAAATTATGGTTTTTGAGGTTAATAATAATATGGGATCAAAATGACCCCCAAATTCTATGATTTAAGCTGTTTTTTAGGGTTTTTTGAAAAAAAGACCCGAATCCAAAACACACCCGAATCCGACAAAAAAAATTCGGTGAGGTTTTGCCAAAACGCGGTCGAACCCAAAACACGGCCGCGGAACCGAACCCAAAACCAAAACACAAAACCCGAAAAATTTCAGGCGCTCATCTCTAATTTTAAGTAGATATGTGCGCCGACCACCATGTTTTGGTTTTGGCTCTAATGTTTTGTCGAGTTTTAGTTTTGATATTGGTTTTGCCAAAACTAACCTCACATATTGGTTTTGGATCTGTATTTTTGTTAAATGATAAAGATAGCTAAAAACACCTAATTTTTGCCTATTTTTTGCTCTCGCATTATTATTAACTCAGTAACATTAATTTCCACTCAATTTTGATCAGCTCACCACTCACAATATTCTTTTCATCCAGTTTAAACCAAAAGGTTGATTAGTAAGTTAATTTAATTTGATTCTGAAAATTTTAATTAATCATTTAATTAATCATTGATGGAATTGGTGATGGTCATTATTGCACAGACAACATTTTTTATTGGTTATTGCACTAATCTAACCATTACTAATGTGCAACACATTTTTAATAACCAAAAAATAATAATTAATAGGCAAGGATTCCTGACAATACTTAAAAAGCCAGCTGACAGTGCAGGCAATGATCTCTACAGAGGTAAGTTGTCATCTCCATTATCATCCTCATCCTCACCCTCATCTGTGTGTTTATTAGTGATGTGCACCGGACATTTTTCGGGTTTTGTATTTTGGTTTTGGATTCGGTTCCGCTGCCGTGTTTTGTATACGGACGCGTTTTGGCAAAACCTCCCTGAAAATGTTTTGTTGGATTCGGGTGTGTTTTGGATTCGGGTGTTTTTTTTTACAAAAAAAACTTAAAAACAGCTTAAATCATAGAATTTGGGGGTCATTTTGATCCCATAGTATTATTAACCTCAATAACCATAATTTCCACTCATTTCCAGTCTATTCTGAACACCTCACACCTCACAATATTATTTTTAGTCCTAAAATTACCACCGAGGTTGCTGAATGACTAAGCTAAGCGACCCAAGTGGCCGACACAAACACCTGGCCCATCTAGGAGTGGCACTGCAGTGTCAGACAGGATGACACTTCAAAAAATAGTCCCCAAACAGCACATGATGCAAAGAAAAAAAGAGGTGCACCAAAGTCGCTGTGTGACTAAGCCAAGCGACCGAAGTGGCCGACACAAACACCTGGCCCATCTAGGAGTGGCACTGCAGTGTCAGACAGGACGGCAGATTTAAAAAATTGTCCCCAAACAGCACATGATGCAAAGAAAAAAAGAGGTGCAATAAGGTAGCTGTGTGCATTAGCTAAGCGACCCAAGTGGCCGACACAAACACCTGGCCCATCTAGGAGTGGCACTGCAGTGTCAGACAGGATGGCACTTAAAAAAATAGTCCCCAAACAGCACATGATGCAAAGAAAAAAAGAGGTGCACCAAGGTCGCTGTGTGACTAAGCTAAGCGACCGAAGTGGCCGACACAAACACCTGGCCCATCTAGGAGTGGCACTGCAGTTTTCTAGCGAGAGGATGAGTGCTTCCATCCTCATGTAAATCTGAACCACTAGCCATGAACATAGGCCAGGGCCTCAGCCGTTCCTTGCCACTCCGTGTCGTAAATGGCATATTGGCAAGTTTACGCTTCTCATCAGACGCTTTTAATTTTGATTTTTGGGTCATTTTACTGAACTTTTGTTTTTTGGATTTTACATGCTCTGTACTATGACATTGGGCATCGGCCTTGGCAGACGACGTTGATGACATTTCAACGTCTCGGCCATGACTAGTGGCAGCAGCTTCAGCACGAGGGGGAAGTGGATCTTGATCTTTCCCTATTTTACCCTCCACATTTTTGTTCTCCATTTTTTAATGTGTGGAATTATATGCCAGTAATATATCAGCAGCAATGGCCTACTGTACCGTACTGCTATATATTATATACTGGTGGTCAGCAAAATTATGCACTGTCCTACTACTGTGCACAACTAAAATGCACCACAGGTATGGATGGATAGTATACTTGATGACACAGAGGTAGGTATAGCAGTGGACTACTGTACCGTACCGCTATATATTATATACTGGTGGTCAGCAAAATTATGCACTGTCCTCCTACTACTGCGCACAACAACTAAAATGCACCACAGGTATGGATGGATAGTATACTTGATGACACAGAGGTAGGTAGAGCAGTGGACTACTGTACCGTACTGCTATATATTATATACTGGCGGTCAGCAAAATTATGCACTGTCCTCCTACTACTGCGCACAACAACTAAAATGCACCACAGGTATGGATGGATAGTATACTTGATGACACAGAGGTAGGTAGAGCAGTGGACTACTGTACTGTACTGCTATATATTATATACTGGTGGTCAGCAAAATTATGCACTGTCCTCCTACTACTGCGCACAACAACTAAAATGCACCACAGGTATGGATGGATAGTATATTTGACGACACAGAGGTGGGTAGAGCAGTGGACTACTGTACCGTACTGCTATATATTATATACTGGTGGTTAGCAAAATTATGCACTGTCCTCCTACTACTGCGCACAACAACTAAAATGCACCACAGGTATGAGTTTATAGTATACTTGACGACACAGAGGTAGGTAGAGCAGTGGACTACTGTACCGTACTGCTATATATTATATACTGGTGGTCAGCAAAATTATGTACTGTCCTCCTACTACTGTGCACAACTAAAATGCACCACAGGTATGGATGGATAGTATACTTGACGACACAGAGGTAGGTATAGCAGTGGACTACTGTACCGTACCGCTATATATTATATACTGGTGGTCAGCAAAATTATGCACTGTCCTCCTACTACTGTGCACAACAACTAAAATGCACCACAGGTATGGATGGATAGTATACTTGATGACAAAGAGGTAGGTAGAGCAGTGGACTACTGTACCGTACTGCTATATATTATATACTGGCGGTCAGCAAAATTATGCACTGTCCTCCTACTACTGCGCACAACAACTAAAATGCACCACAGGTATGGATGGATAGTATACTTGACGACACAGAGGTAGGTAGAGCAGTGGACTACTGTACCGTACTGCTATATATTATATACTGGTGGTCAGCAAAATTATGCACTGTCCTCCTACTACTGCGCACAACAACTAAAATGCACCACTGGTATGGATGGATAGTATACTTGACGACACAGAGGTGGGTAGAGCAGTGGACTACTGTACCGTACTGCTATATATTATATACTGGTGGTCAGCAAAATTATGCACTGTCCTCCTACTAATGCGCACAACAACTAAAATGCACCACAGGTATCCTGCTCTATTTGCCCTGAAGATTTGGATTGCACACTTGTGCATTAATTTGTTCATATACTATCGAGATTTTCGCAATTTCTTTAGATTACAATATAAAAATATGGCGGCAGGTGGGAGTGCTGCCACTAACCCCCCCTTTAACCTACACAGCCGCCACAGTATGGCGACTGGATGTGATCTCAAGAGAGATCAATTTAGTTTCGTTTTTTTTATTTTTCTTATGTTTTTCCTCATGTCTTCTGTTTTGTTTCCCTCCCCTTCTCAGGTAGATCAGCTTAAACACAGAAATAAGTTAGCGGAATCACTAGCCCCATTGGAAGCAGATTATGGTTAAGATAGTTTCTATTAATGCCAAAGGCCTTAATTCTCCCCAAAAGCGAAGAGTGGCTTTGAATTATTTTCAGAAGCTTAAAGCACAGGTGGTGGCGGTGCAGGAGACACATTTCCAGAACCAAACCCCCCCCCCTCTTCACTAATTCACGATACCCCCTTTGCTATACTGCAAACGGACCCACTAAGAGAGCTGGAGTGGCTCTTCTTATAGCACAACACTGTCCATTCGTTCTGTCCTCTAAATATGAAGACCCTAGCGGGAGATATCTAATCTTAGTGGGTCAACTAGATAATGTAGAGACCACTCTGGTCTCTTGCTACGCCCCTAACACCAAACAAATCCCATTTCTTAGAACATTTCGTAGAGTGCTCCTGGAGCATACTAGGGGAGCCCTCTTGATCCTTGGAGACTTCAACATGGTGCTGGACCCCACTATAGACCGTTCCCGTCCAACCCGAACCCTGCGTAGCAGTCCATCCCAGGACCCCTCAGGCAGATTTAGTCAACTTCTAGCTGAGTATGAGTTGTGTGATGTCTGGAGAGCCAAACACCCTGTAGAACGAGATTACACTTTTTATTCCCACGTACACAGTTCATACTCTAGAATAGACCTAGCCTTAGCGGATAAATGGACCCTAGCGGCCATTAATAAAGCGGACATATTACCTATGACTTGGTCAGACCACTCACCACTGGTTGTAGTTTGGGATATTAGTAAGAGGGTGGTCCCACATGGTCCATGGAGACTGGGTTCATGCCTTCTTGCCCGCCAGACCATCCAGCAATCTCTAGATCTTTATTTGGAGACAAATTGCCCCAAGGATACATCCATCTTCACCCATTGGTGCTCCCTGAAAGCCGTGGTTAGAGGCTCCGCAATCCAGATAGCATCCAGAATTAAACGGGAATATAGAAACAGACACGCCTCGGCCAAAAGAGAAGCTGCCCGTCTGACATCTGCGCATAAAATTAACCCCGATAATAAAGCCCTCTTTAAGCAACTACTTGCAACCCGCGAAAAAGTAAATACATTTGCCTTAGCGGAAGTCCACCGCAATCTGCAGCGGCTCAACCAACAATACTATAGACTCGGTAATAGAGCGGGACGTCTGCTGGCGCGTAAACTGAGGGGGCGCAGAGCAAAAGAACGCATACAAGCAATCCATACATCCTCGGGAGTAAAAGTAACTGATCCAGGTGAGATAGCTAATGCGTTTGCTGAATATTATTCGCAGCTGTATAACCTTAGAAAAGACTCTGGTACCCCCCAGCCCACTCCGGCAGACATAGCTAAGTTCTTAGATGGACTGTCGCTGCCCACTATTGATCCTCAGACTCGCGAGTCCATTAGCTCACCCTGGGTACTCAAGGAAGTCGAAGCAGTCATAGACTCCTGTCCAGTAAATAAAGCCCCAGGTCCAGATGGATACCCATCTAACTTTTACAAAACATATAAAACAACTCTTGCCCCGCTTTTATTGTCGGTTTTCAATGAAGCTTCGGAATCTACATGTTTCCCGAAGGAAATGTTGGAAGCCCGAATAGTTACCATCCCTAAACCGGGCAAATCTCCTACAGTGGTTCAGAATTATCGCCCGATTGCACTGCTGAATACCGACCTTAAATTATTCGCTAAGATGGTCGCAAATAGGATAGCCCCCCTTTTGACCAGCTTGATTAAGTCAGACCAGGTGGGCTTTGTAATGGGCCGGCAAGCATCAGACAACACACGCAGAGTAATAAACTTGATTGAACGCTGCCAGGCCCGAGACGAACCTCTCTTGCTCCTTTCCCTGGATGCAGAGAAGGCATTCGATAGACTCCACTGGGACTATCTAAAGGCCACCCTGGGCTGTTTTGGGTTTACGGGCAAAATACTAGACTCCATACTGGCTTTATATTCCTCACCCTCGGCTTCGGTTTTCACCAATGGGTGCATCTCCTCTACATTTAATATAACTAATGGGACTCGCCAGGGTTGCCCCCTGACACCCCTCATTTTTGTGCTGGCTGTCGAGCCTCTGGCGGAGCGGATCAGGAAGTTAGACTCAATTGTTGGTCCAGTGATAGGGGGAATATCCCACAAAATCTGTCTCTTTGCCGACGATATCTTAGTATGCCTTAGAGAGCCTGAATCGTCGCTGCCACATTTACATTCCCTCTTGAACTCTTACGCAGCTGTCTCATACTACAAGTTGAATACTACTAAGACTGAGGCCCTCCCTCTGAATGTACTTGACAATACTCTTAGACGTCTAAAAAATGATTATAAATACGCGTGGCAACTCAGATCACTTAAATATTTAGGCGTCCATATATCTAGGGGGCGGGATTTAATGGGGTGTAACTACGACCCTCTCTTTTGGGCATTTGAACTATTTATCAAAGACTGGATGATGCAGGAGGTTTCCTGGGTTGGACGAGTGGCAGCCGCATAGATGGTCCTCCTACCTAAATTGATGTATCTTTTTCGAACCATCCCCAGAACCTTCCCTAAAGATATTTGCAATAAGTTTAACCGATTGATAACCAACTATGTCTGGAGAGGCTCAAAGCCGAGAATAGCGAAATCCACTTTAATTGCGCCAAAATGTGCCGGTGGAGTTGCATACCCAGATCTAGAAAGATACCATAGTGCGTGTTTACTCGCCCAGGCCAGTGATTGGCTCTCCCAGAGCACTCCCAAACCATGGGTATCCTTAGAACAGAATGCTGTATCCCCCTTTACATTACCAGACCTGTTCTGGTTGCCTACCACTTCAATCCCCGCTCGGGCAGCTGAATGCTCCGCGGTCCAAGTAACGATGCAGATATGGAGAATGGTACTTATATCTCTCCCTGCTGGCGCTCTGCCCTCCCCCCAATTATCTCTCCACACCATAGCCCTACTGATCCCAGATCTGCACTTGCACCGTTGGAGGGACATGGGCATATCCACCCTACAGGATGTCCTACTAGACGGTGTTTTAGTTCCCTTTTCCCTACTCCAGGAACAATTTCAGGTGCCTAAACAAGATTTCCATAAGTATCTGCAACTGAGACATTGGCTCCAAAGCTGCTCCCCCAACCGAGCCCGCTATACCGGTCTTCCTAAATTGCTGACCTCCCTTTTATTGCCTAGCGGTAATAGGGGAGGAATTTCCAGATGGTACCAATATCTGGTGACTGAATCCCGGCATGGGACTTTCCCCTCTCAGATTAAATGGGAGAAAGACCTCCCTATGGTCTTCACCGAAGATATATGGAAAGCGATCTTTAGATCTTGTTTCAAAATTTCCAAGTGTGTAAATCACTGCGAAATGTATTATAAATTGGTCCATAGGGTATATTTTACACCGGAGAGGTTACACAAGATTTGGCCTGATGTCTCCGCTGGCTGTTGGAGGAATTGTGGGATGGTGGGGGATATCCTTCACATATTTTGGTCATGTCCAGCAATACAGTCGCTCTGGAGGGAGGTGTTCCTTTTCATCTCCCACATATTAGGAGTAACCCTTACACCTGACCCCCTGTTAGCACTCTTTCACTATTATTACGGTGAAATGTCGAGTCAAGATAGGTATCTTTTGGGACACATTCTCATAGCATCCAAGGCCGCTATAGCCTCCAAATGGAAGTCGGCAGTCGTCCCCACTTTATCAATGATAGTGCAAAAGGTACATCAACATTATGTGTTCGAAACTGCTGAGGGCACCCACTCTTCGGAGACTATCCCTATTAGAAAGAAATGGCTTAAATGGTCCCTATATAAGGAGAGAACGGGCCAAATTGGTACCTCTGATACACCAGCTGACATACCTGACCTCTCTGTGCTTCAATCCCCGATCCATATTGAACATTAGCTTGTTCCGCGATGCAGACCTTCTGCCCTTCATCACATTATAATATCATTGCTGTATTATGATCCCCCTGATACCTACCTCTCCTTCCCCTTGTCTTTATTAGTTATGTTATGTATATGTCTTCTCCCCCCTTTTTTTCAGATTACATTTGCCAATTTATTTGTAATTGTAATGTGTTTGAAAACTCAATAATAAAAACGTAATATTAAAAAAAAAAATGCACCACAGGTATGGATGGATAGTATACTTGACGACACAGAGGTGGGTAGAGCAGTGGACTACTGTACCGTACTGCTATATATTATATACTGGTGGTTAGCAAAATTATGCACTGTCCTCCTACTACTGCGCACAACAACTAAAATGTACCACAGGTATGGATGGATAGTATACTTGACGACACAGAGGTAGGTAGAGCAGTGGACTACTGTACCGTACTGCTATATATTATATACTGGTGGTCAGCAAAATTATGTACTGTCCTCCTACTACTGTGCACAACAACTAAAATGCACCACAGGTATGGATGGATAGTATACTTGATGACACAGAGGTAGGTAGAGCAGTGGACTACTGTACCGTACTTCTATATATTATATACTGGTGGTCAGCAAAATTATGCACTGTCTTCCTACTACTGCACACTACAACTAAAATGCACCACAGGTATGGATGGATAGTATACTTGATGACACAGAGGTAGGTAGAGCAGTGGACTACTGTACCGTACTGCTATATATTATATACTGGTGGTCAGCAAAATTATGCACTGTCCTCCTACTACTGCGCACAACAACTAAAATGCACCACAGGTATGGATGGATAGTATACTTGACGACACGGAGGTGGGTAGAGCAGTGGACTACTGTACCGTACTGCTATATATTATATACTGGTGGTCAGCAAAATTGTGCAATGTCCTCCTACTACTGCGCACAACAACTAAAATGCACCACAGGTATGGATGGATAGTATACTTGACGACACAGGGGTAGGTAGAGCAGTGGCCTACTGTACCGTACTGCTATATATTATATACTGGTGGTCAGCAAAATTATGCACTGTCCTCCTACTACAGCGCACAACAACTAAAATGCACCACAGGTATGGATGGATAGTATACTTGATGACACAGAGGTAGGTAGAGCAGTGGACTACTGTACCGTACTGCTATATATTATATACTGGTGGTCAGCAAAATTATGCACTGTCCTCCTACTACTGCGCACAACAACTAAAATGCACCACAGGTATGGATGGATAGTATACTTGATGACACAGAGGTAGGTAGAGCAGTGGACTACTGTACTGTACTGATATAATACTGGTGGTCACTGGTCAGCAAATTTCTGCACTGTCCTCCTACTATATACTACAATGCAGCACAGATATGGAGCGTTTTTCAGGCAGAGAACGTATATTACTGGTGGTCACTGGTCAGCAAAACTCTGCACTGTCCTCCTACTATATACTGATGGTCTCCAGTCCCCACAATAAAGCACACTGAGCACAGATATTTGCAGCACACTGAGCACAGATATGGAGCTTTTTTCAGGCAGAGAACATAGATATTTTTAGCACACTGAGCACAGATATTTGCAAGCACACTGAGCACAGATATTTGCAGCACACTGAGCACAGATATTTGCAGCACGCTGAACACAACTGAGAGAACGCTGCACACGTCCTCTCCCTATCATCTACAATGCATGAGTGAAAATGGCGGCGACGCGCGGTTCCTTATATAGAATACGAATCTCGCGAGAATCCGACAGCGGGATGATGACGTTCGGGCGCGCTCGGGTTAACCGAGCAAGGCGGGAGGATCCGAGTCTGCCTCGGACCCGTGTAAAATGGGTGAAGTTCGGGGGGGTTCGGATTCCGAGGAACCGAACCCACTCATCTCTAGTGTTTATCATCTTCACACAATATGAATTTGTCCCTGCTGGAATCCACTACTATAGGTGCCTCTATACTGTGACTAAATTGCTGGTAGAGGTTTTCCTCATGGAATTTTTAGTTCATTTTTATGAACATCATCTTTTCCACATTTTGAGGAAGTGGCTTCCTAAGCTGATCACTGACAAGGTTCTTGGCTGTGCTAAAAAAAATCTTGCAGGGTACACATGGACGGTGGAATGCTTAAGTAATGCAAAACCAGTTTGTACAAAAGCCTCCAACTTGCCATTTTTCCTCCCAGTACTCAAAAGTACAGCCTGACATACCTATTTGTATGCTGTCATTAAAATAATCATCCATCATTCTTTGAGTGTTGATCATTTCAGATGGAGTCATGTTAGAGATGTAAGAAATTTTGGGCAATATGTTAGACCCAACCAGATGTCAAAATGTTGTGTTGTTGACTCTTATGAATCCTCAGTGTGCCTCTTGTGAAAGCTCAGTTTTTTCCTTGCATCAACAGATGCTGGAGAAACTGAAGGAGGACACTTCATCTTCATGTCATGTGCCACTTTAGATGACAACTTGCTCACCAGGAGCTCTGTGTATCCCTTAAGATCTGTTTCCATTGGAAAAAAGACACAATGTACGACTTAAACCTAGGATTAAGTATGCTCACCAAAATATAGCAATCCGATTTCAAGATATTGATGGTCCTTGGATCCTTGTGAAGTGAATACTGGTCTTGAACTACAGGTTCGACAAACTTAGCAGAATTGCTTAGTTTCATCTCCTCCTTCAGTTTCTCAAGCTACATTTCCAAAAGTCTGATTAGGGCAAACACCTCACTCAGGTTTCACTGGTGACTACTTTGAAACATTTCAGCACCTTGCAAACACATAATTTTTTCTCCACTGAACTGGAGTAAGGTACAGTCCACCTCCTTTCCTTATGTCATGTCTCGTTGTGCAGCTTTGGTTGGATTTTTGCTGTTCCTCCATCCACTAAAGCATATAAACAGTGAAAGTCTAACTTTTTACTACCTCTTGCTTGAAGTCCATACACAGGCAAGGAATTGCTTTTCTAGTAAAATGGACTCTAGATGGGATTTGGTAGCAGGGACAGAGGAACACTTAGCTGAACCCACTGACAGACAAGGTAGCGTCAAGGTAGCAACAAGGTAGTGTTCAACCAACACAGGCTTCCTGTATTGGTTGAACACACACACACACAGTACTTTGTAATAAAATAAATAAAAAAGATTACATTTTTTTGGGGGGTGCAACAGACAACACTGTTGTACTGCACAAATATTTCAGCAGTAGCCCTTTACTAGACCCACTGACCATTAGACAAGGTAGCAAAGCCTTTTTGTGTTGGCTGAAATGCACACAGAGTACCTTCTAATAAAAATGGAAAAAAAATTGGGTAATGCAAAAGACAACTCCATTGCACTGCGCAAATATTAAGGCAATGGCCTTGACTAGATCCACTGACCATTAGATAAAGTAGCACATCCTTCCTGTGTTGGCTGAATGCATACAAGCTTTTTATTTTTTAGTGTTAGTGATAGTGGCACTGACCAGTAGTGACAACCAAACAGCTTTTTTTTTTACAGTGTGCTTACTGCCCTAAATACACCAGGTTCCCTTACTCCACTCCACACAGACACAGTGCCCCTGCCTGCCCTAAACAGACTTGAAGGGACCTCTGACTATGTACTGCTGGTTTCGGTTTGTCTCACACACGCAACGAAATGCTCGCTCCTCCACACAGACAGTGCCCCTGCCTCTACAGACATAAGGGATGCTGACTGCACTACAGTAGCTGCTGCTAGCTAACTTAAGGCCGGTACTCACCAGCCGATGTGGGAGATATGTGTGCTAAGCGTGCAGGGGGAGATGGGGGGCTGCTCATTTCACCCAGCGGGTGAAGTGAGCAACCTTCTAGATTGGCCTGCACGGCAGGCCAATCTAGCAGCGGCGATAGCGATGTGCGGGGCTGCACATCGCTATCACTGTGGGGGCTACACACGGAGCGATCCTGCTTAAAATCGAAGCAATCTAGTCAGATTGCTTAGATTTTAAGCAGAGATCGCTCCGCGAGTAACCCCCTTAACTCTTACTAAGAGCCCTGCCTACACTGCCTATGGGCTTTTAATGTGAGTCCTAACACATGAGATCCGACAACAGGAAAATTATGTTTTGCCTCGTTCTGGGATCTGAGTCAGGTGGTAAAACCTGAGCCAGACTTGGATACCTGTGTAATCACCATCAAATCCCCTATGTTTAGGTTAGTCTGGTTCTCAGAGAACCGGACCTGCTCATTTCTTTTTTTAAGGGTTGACAAATCAACTACTTCACTGAATACAACCTTATAAAAACAGTGCACTAATTTCCTTTTTTTCAAGTATGATTTTCAAAATATACTTATTGTGAAGTACAAAGGGTGACATGTAATATGATGAGATTTTTAGACTTTTGAGACTTTTAGTAAAAAAACGTCTGAAATCGCCTGTTTTTAGTAAATCGCAAATGTAATAGGATGCGAATTGCACTCTAATTCACATTTTTCCAGAGAAAATCGCATATTTTCACCTGTCGATTTCATTTTGCACTTCAAATCGCATCCAGATGTTTTCCCATTCAAAAGTATACAACTCGCAATTGTAATAGGATGCGATTTTGGAAATCGCACTTAAAAATTGACTAAAAACCACACACAAAACAGACCAGGTAGAGATAGATGATTTGGAGTACGTCCACCATCCAAAACAGGTGATTTCAGCCGTTTTTTACTAAAAGTCTCAAAAGTCTAAAAATCTCATCCTATTACATGTCACCCAAAGGGTTAAATTTTGCACAGGTGAGCCGTACGTTCACCAGAAACTCCCTTACAAATACCCCTACATCATCCAGGGCACCTGTGAGGGATTGAGCAATGGATTTTTTTGCAAGTGAGACATGATTTGGAGCCATATGGCTCTGCCAACTATGCAGTGTCTGGGCTGCAAAAATTAATGTGTGCCCTGCACTTTTTTGCCACAGGCACCACTCAGTCTGTGGGCTCTTGGTCACTGGGAGTTACACAAGCTACTTTCTCAAGGCATTTAACTCAAGTGTTATATGTCTTGAAGAAGCTGTGGCACACATATATCACTTTCCCAAGTTCTGAGTCCAAGTGGCAGGAACTGAAGGTGGCATTCTATTGGCTCTCAGCATTCCCTAATGTGCTGGGGGCCAAAGACTGCACCCACATTGGGATTCGGGCACCACACGTGAGGGGGTATGTCTTTATCAATCGATATGGCCATCACTCCCTCAATGTGCAGGTGGTGTGTGATGCTAACCTTAGAATTCTCAGTGTGATTGCAGGTTACCCAGGGTCTTGCCATGATGCCTATATCCTGCGTCACTCATCCCTTTGGGATCGCTTCCAGCACCACACCATGCCTGAGGGATGGCTACTTGGTAGGTACATTCAAGTTATCTTTTAATGTGTTTCCTAATATGTCCTTTTAAAAGTACTGTTTTAATGCCTAACAATGCAGCATGACCCTGACCCATAATGGTGTGCTTATTTGGTCAGTAACACAATTATTTGTGCCATGAAGTCAACTTACATTCCTCTAATGATTGTGCTTATCTGTAGTAATAACTGACTGTTAGGGTCTGGTAATTAACTATACTTTAGTGTGTAACAAATACCTGAAAACAACTGTAATTAATCATTCACAACCACAACTTATGTTTTGCAGGGGAGTCAGGGTATGGGTGTCTACCGTGGCTCATGACACCTCTGCGTAATCCACAAGGCCCTTCACAGCACCAATATAATGCAATACCCACAATGTTTTGGAACAGACTTTTGGTGTGTTGAAAAGTAATTTTAGGTGTTTGGACCGGTCATTAGGTACACTACTTTATCAACCACCCAAAGTAGAGATGATCATCCAGGCTTGCTGCATGCTGCATAACATTGTCCTGGCCCAAGACAATTATGCAGAGGAAGGCATTGCAGCAGTTGTGGCGGAAGCTGAACCTACATGAGTTAGGGCAAACAGGATTACGCAGAGGGGGGGATGTGATTCGGAATGAGATTATATGGCTGTATTTCTTAGGTAATTAGCTTGAATTTCAATGCTTCATTTAAAAAAAAAAAACATATTCCTTACAATCAATGTCCATTAACATATATTTTTTTCCCCTCCAAATGTTTAGGGTAATGTGGCCCACCCCTAAGAAGTTCGCCCATATCTGCTGCTTGCTTGTATAAATACATGCTGGTAAGTTAGTGTTTTTACATATGTAAATCTAAAACATTGATTAAATGTCAGTATTGACATGGATTTTAACCCATACTCTGTTATATATGTGCTTTCACATTGGCCTTGCTTTTCTCAGTAAGAAACAACCTACATTTGCCAAATGTACCGCTAAAATTACTTAGTAAAAATGCATACAGTATGTGTGGTTTCCAACACTTTTTACTGTAAAGTAATTGCTGTGCATAAACATGGGTACAAAGATTACAATGAGTCCCAAATTTCAAACATTACAAATATGGAAAAGCACAATACAAAAAAGACAGAAACCTTAATCTTAAATGTTGAGGCACAATATTTTTGCTTTGTGACCTGCTGCAAGCAGACTTGCCTACTTTTGGTACCCCACCCCTTGTTCTTACACTATGGCATGGGGGAGTAGTTGGAGTGTACTTGAGACACTACTTATAGTTGAAGGTGCATTCAGGATTATTGGTTGGCCTTCAGCAGTAAGGTGTGTGTGTGTGTGTGTGTGTGTGTGTGTGTGTGTGTGTGTGTGTGTGTGTGTGTGTGTGTGTGTGTGTGTAGGGACACTAATGCATTTGTTTGTGCCCTAATGGCATCTGTTTGGGCCCCAATTGTTTCATTTTGTGCCCTAATGGCATCTGTTTGGGCCCTTAGTGCATTACTAATTACAGATAGCCTCGTATCTAGAGATGCTGCCATCCGGATTCTGGTACCCTCAGCTACTCTTTCAGTGTGTGCTACTTTACGTAGTAGCTGGTACATATTTTTAAGGTAGCCCTGCATATGGAGCATTTGTTGGTTTTGGGTGGCCATGAAATCAAGCTGTTTTGTTTTTTAAAAGTGTCTAATGACCTTGCAAGTTGGTCGGCAGTAGGGGCTGGTGGTGTGGTTTGTATATGCTGGGTTTCCAGGACAGTTGGATGACTTTCTGTAATGGATGCCTGTGTTGTTTGTTCTTCAGCAGAAAATGCCTCCACTGGCTACAAAATAATTTCCAGGTCCTCTTCAGTCCGATGTACCTTAACCTGTGCCTGCTGGTGTTGCTGTGTCGTTCCTGTGAGTATGTTGAGAAAGGTAAATATGTGTTGAATTTGCAAATTTGGGTGTAAGTTATCAATTATGGTGACATCTTCCCATGGCCATCTACACAACCATGCTTTCATTTAGCACATTAACATGAACATATGTTTTTGGAGTATGTGATGTCTTTTTATCAAGATGTGTTAAATTTGTATTTTAACCCCCCCCCCCCCCCAAAAAAAAAAAAAAGGAGTACAAGTTATCAGGAAAGCATAGGGCTACTTTGCATAAATATGTAATGATATACGCTGCCAGATTTGGCCAGTATTAATGTGACAATCTCTGTAAATACGGAAAATAACCCAGTCCCTTTGCTAGGGTCTAAATATATAAATTACTATGTTTTTGGACATTTCAAAGTCTTTCAGTGGTGTTTCCAGTATGAAACTTCCTGCCAATGTCATGGTATGATAGTTATGGTGCGTTTTGTGTCTTTTTGATAGGAGAAACTCACCAGCAGCTTCTACATCCAAACAAACATTGGAGCCTCTGTGTAGCAGGACCCCCTTCTCTGATGTCGTGCTACAAAATCATAGGAGGAGAAACAGATTAAATGCATGCCATTATCCACACTTACTTACAGCATGCAGATTCAGATGTGAAAATGTTTCATTAAAAATGTTCAACATGTTTACAATCTTAAAAAAAACATTTATGATCAATCTTATCTGTAATGTATTTTGCCCCTAAAAAAAACTACATTATAATTCTATACACCACTGCAAAGTGTAGTTCTTGACTAATAAAAAACATGCTGCTGTGGAACTACAAGAACCAGCTAAAGCATTAAACAAATATTTTCCAGCATAGGTTCACATTACAACACCTTACTGGGACGTGCGGTGCCACAGCACCATTACATTGTAAAACACATAGCAAGCGTGCCTAGGATAGTTTGTTAATGTTACCAGCTTGTGGGGGTGATGCAGGCTGATCAGTATCAGCTATGTGTAGCCCGGGAAGTATCTCTGGCGGTATTATTTGCTTAAGTTGTTCCTCGTAGGCCGTAAACTGTATGGGTGCACTGGTACCTCTCCCTGTGCGTCTGGCCTCATTTATCTCTGCAGCCATCTTTGTTTTGAGCAGTCTTTTTATGTTGTTAAAACTTTTTTAACGTTCACCACTTTTCTCTTGAAAATGCTAGCCACATAAACTGCATCTGTAATGTCCTCCCACATTTTGCGCTTACGCACCATATTAGTGCAGTGGTTATCCTTCCCCAGAAGCCAATTAAAAACTGGCACCATTGCCCTGACTAGGGCACAGTTTTCCTAATAGGAAAAACGCACATGGCGACCACTGGGAGTATGCCCTGGCATAGGGCCTTCCTCACCCTCCTCATCCTCCTCACCCTCCTCTGCGGCCTCCTCCTCCTAAAACTGGCCCCCATCACCGCCTCCTCCTGCCAGTCGATGTGACTAAGGAGAGGCTCGTCCAGCTCTTCCTCCTGCTCCCTCTCAAAATTCTCCTCTGTGTCACTTTGCCTGCATCCAGCACCAGCCTCCTCCTGCTCCTCCTGACTCCTCCCAGCCTCTGCCCTCCTTGCCACCATGCTGCCTCTCTCCATGCTGCTCTCTCTGCATCTCTTGGTCATTCTCCATCTTACACTCCTCCCAGCCTAACAAAGGGCAAAATGGCGCTGGAGTCCTTTATATAGGGTGTGTGTTGCAGATTCCAGGGGAGTTAGCTCGGCCAATAGGTGGGGTTCTTTGCTTGTGTGTAAAGGTGGTGTTGTAAATTGCATTCTGGTTTGTCAGAAAAGTGCACATTACCGGGTCATAATATCGTGACAAACCGCAAGACATCGCATATTTCACTCCCTAATTCGCATCCTATTACATTTACGATTTCAACAAAAAATTAACGCTATCAAAACATGCGATAAGGGGCGATTTCGGAATCTTACTAAAAATCACATCCTATTACATGTCACCCAAAATGTCTCAGATACTGTATGCACAGAATAAATATAAATGGTTCTAAAGCATATGCACTGTAATTTTAAATTGTGAGTTGAGATACAATACATTTGCTGCAAAGATGTAAACATGACAATTATGTGTGACTGGTTCAGCTGTCATTTATATCATGTAATGTTTATAGGCATTACCCTCAATCAACTCTGCCACAAAAGCACTCAGTGCAATGCAGTATTTTGTGACTGGCTATATAATCAGTGTCTCTAAAGCTTCCTTAACCTATAGTTTTCTACTGTAAGGATATCTTGTCTCTCTCCTTAGTATAATCTGTTTTATTTTCCCTGCTATTTAAATTTAGTATCATCTATCATTTTCTTTCTAGCTTTCTAGCAAAGCAGGTGATATAGAAATAAAACATATGAACTAAAATAAAAAAAAAATATATGTTTGGAAAATAAATAACTCAAAATCTGATTCATTGTAAAAATGTAATTCATTTCTAGTGTTTATTGCCTAATCATCAACCTTAGTGATTCTATACATTTCATTGCTGTCATCATCTTCGTACATGGCAGATGCATGCCTGCCTTGAGGTAAATTATTTTTAAAAACAGTACAAAGAGTAACAGGATCTCTCAAGTCGATGCTGTTATAAAAATAGTTATTATGAAATACATTAAACATACATATAATGATTTTCATATACAGGTTGAGTCTCCCTTATCCAAAATGCTTGGGACCAGAGGTATTTTGGATATGGGATTTTTCCGTATTTTGGAATAATTGCATACCATAATGAGATATCATGGTGATGGGACCTAAATCTAAGCACAGAATGCATTTATGTTACATATACACCTTATACACACAGCCTGAAGGTCATTTTAGCCAATATTTTTTATAACTTTGTGCATTAAACAAAGTGTGTCTACATTCACACAATTCATTTATGTTTCATATACACCTTATACACACAGCCTGAAGGTCATTTAATACAATATTTTTAATAACTTTGTGTATTAAACAAAGTTTGTATACATTGAGCCATCAAAAAACAAAGGTTTCACTATCTCAGTCTCACTCAAAAAAGTCCGTATTTCGGAATATTCCGTATTTCGGAATATTTGGATATGGGATACTCAACCTGTAATTAGGTAGTAACTGTAGCATATACAATCAATCCTCTATTAAGTAATAATACAGCAGGTAATATGAGATTTTGTCATCGGGCTTTGGGATGGACTGCAGAAATAAGAAGATAACAGTGAAGGTCTTCAATGTGTGCATTACTGGACCTTTTATTTTCTCAGCCATTCAGAGGAACAGTTCTTCCTATGACCTAAGTGATGTGAAACATATTGTATAGTGAGTTCAAAGAGCACCTTTTACGTTAGATTGAGTGGAGCCATAATTTTGTTGACTGAACTAACAATTCATGAGACAGCAGATTATTATACTCACTGGAGAGAAAATAACATCTGGGTACTTCATTCATAGGCAGCAAACTGAGTTAAATCTAGTAATGTTGAACTATGCAGTGGATACATACATAAACAGAACAAATGCAAAAAAAAGTATAATTACTATTCTGGCTTTAAATGTTTTAAATGCTTATATATTCCCCAGCCCATGGCCTGAGCAGTTTTGGCAGACATTGAGGAGTCACAGTCAGTACATTGCAATGTTGTCTGGTGGCTATACTATTGAACTACATTTTATCCCAATTTACATTCACAAGATAATACTAAAAATAAGGACTACTTTAATTACAACAAACACTTTCCCAACAATCTTCAATATGCTTTTATGGAATACAAACACAAAGCAGTATTCTGTGGTAATTTTTTTAAGATGCATCATGCAGTACATCAAGTAAAAGAGAAATAAAAAAAAAATACATGCACCTTCTGAAGATAACCCTGTATCAGCTATGTAAACAGTTGGTGTTTTGGTGCATACACACTGGCTGATATATCGGCCATTCTAGCACCATCATTCACAGACATATCGTGTCTAATGATATATTGGCACATCGCTGTGTGTCTACAGGTGGTCAGCCGACAGCCCGTACACAAGCTGCAGCAGCCTGCGGTGATTGATGGCTGATCTGGGCGGGCGTGTGTAAATGTCCACCCAGTTCATGATGTCAGTCCCGATGGATTGGGCAGTGTGTATGCACAACACACTGCCTGGTCTGTCCATACATATATCTGCAGATCAATTGATCTGCAGATATACTGTCGAAGTCAAAAATATTACATACACACCACATAAAAACTCCAAACAGATAGGTCTCTGTTTGTACGTTTTGAGCATATATACGGTAGCATACGCATTCGCACAGAGAAGCCACAAAGACATATACAACATATTCATACAACACATAGACAAAACATGTTGAGCATCATTTTGTATTCATTTATATAATAGAGTGTAACATCAGATATATATGTATTATTGGAAAAGAACAAGTTAAACATATCATGCTTAGTGTCAAAATGATCAGGAGAATGTGTGTTAATTTGATAGTTATGGGTAGATCGTAGCACATTGCAACGATTAGTTATGATTAAATGTATGAATATGAAGCCACATTCTAAAGTGAACAAAGGATTTCCTGAAGACAGCATGTGTGCAACAAAAAACAGTGGCTAACCCCTATAATTGCATCATCAAACTGGACATTGCTTGCATATGAACTGACCAATAACACATCATGAATGAGAGACCTCCCTCCCCTGGACCAATAATAGAAGACTCAGCCCCAGACACGTACCTCCCCAATACACAATATATAGGTATTTCCCCTCAACCAGGAAGCTCTGTTAGTTGCTTGCTGAGATGGAGGAAAGTCCTATGGGACAGGGTGATGTATGTTGGCTGTATCTGCTTCTTATGTAATTGCAACTCTGTAACCATATATATACATATTATAACTGAATGATATATTGTACATATGTTATCTTGTATGCATACCCTTTTAATTTCAAATATATACATCTCTGAGCATTGGACCTCAGTAATACCATGTGTGCGACTGCTTGCTTTCTCTTAAGGGATATAGTGCTGCGACGTTCAGCGCACTTTTATTGTATATGGTAATAAGATGCGCCTTGCGTCCACAGTATATATATATATATATATATATATATATATTAACACTGGCATTTTAAAAATTTATTAGAAAAATAATCAAACTTTACAATACCTATTAGTGTCAGTGTGGTGTCATACTAATGTCTGTGCCTGAGTTTTGACTGTAGAAATTATATTAATAATACAAAGAATATGTTAAATATATCTTATTTGTATTATTTTAATCATTTTTATAGTCAAATTTCTGGAGTAAAAAGTCTATAGTAGGTGAGACAGTGCCTCATCTGCTTATCTTTTACATCCATCTCTGATCAAAACTCACCAAATTTCCAGCAACATGGTATATACTGTTGCACCTGTGTTTAATGCCCACATGAACCATTTGGCTTTTATATTGTGTGCAGGTCTGGCTCTGGTAATAACCAGTGCCTCCTGAGAAATTTACCTCACCGCATGTCCATGATTAGTGTATACCCAGCATTAGATTGATTGAGTAACAGTTTCTTATATAGCGCAGCATATTCCTTTGCATTTTGCAATTGGAACAACAACAGTAATAGAACAAAACTGGGTAAAAACCAGACAGACTTAGGGTGGTATTCAAATGATATATCACCCCCAATCTCCTTTCTCAAATGATCCTGCTTATCACGCCCATAGTAATCAGGTTTAGCTGTGTATAGGGTTGGGTTCCTCGCTACCCCGGGGGTAATGTGCTAAAATGATGATACCGCGCCCCCGAGGGCAGAAACAGAATGGTTGTGGAAGGGGGTGGAAAGAACTGAATACCACCCATAGAGTTAGAAGAGTCCTGCTCACAAGCTTACAATCTAAAGGATAATAATTGTATCCAACTGAATATAGAGGATAGCAAAATATCGTATTGACAGCTAAAGCTAGAATCTCTTGTATATGACTACACCAGTCTTTTTATAAAAAGGGGGATAAGTCCAACAGAATATTGACTTCTAGCCTGATAACCAATTTGTCTCAGAGGTATATTTTGGTGATTAAGGGGTCTATTTACTAAGACAAAAAAGTGGGCTCTAGTGTAATGGGTGTGAGACATTCAATCTTACAATTGTGAGTACTTAACAAATACTGCTGCTTTAACTCTGAGGTGTTGAGCCTAAGAACATTGAAATGACAACTGGAAAAAGAAACGCTGTCTGTGAAAGTATCAAGCAATATACAGTATTTTATTTTGTTCTTATACAACAAATACATTTCTCAATAAAAATAAGAAAAAAAATATATATAATATAAAATACACACAATTTAAAATAGAGCCACTAGGATGATCTGCAGACTTAATACTGAATTTAGTCACTTTGTATCACTTTTGAATAAAAAGAAACAATAAAGTATCCATGTGACTGTGTTTTTCTTTGTTAATAGATAGCAACAATTCTGGTAATACACTTTCAGAGATTTAAAGTTCCACACCGTGAAAAGTACTTCTGAAGAAACAGCCCCTTTTAAGTGGCTGAGAAACGCGTCAAGTACTGCTGTTATATAATGTCTGCAGACTGGTCCACACGCAACCATGATTATGAGCTCCAAACACCGCAATCCCGCCAGCTTTGACACCGCTCTAACTACACTGGCATATCCGGTGCCAGTACAAGGAGGATGTGCCACTTCTATAATAGTGGTTTCCACTCTGACTTGCCATGACAGCCAGCGTCAGCAAGAGAGAGATGCATCGCACCCACCAGCTCCGGTTTCCGCTCCTGAAGTGCTAGGCAGCCGGTGCCAGCACTAGGAGGTATATCACACGGACCATATTTCAAACAGTGTAGATAAGCGTGTTCCTATTGATTTGATAATCGGTACATCATAATAGAACATTTCCAAGATTCCACCATTAATGAGCAGTTTGCATATTGCTTATAGCAGTTAAAACCGGAGAACCAGTATTAATTGCGGAGTTTTTGAAAAAACGGATGCTAACCTAATTAAAGGGATAAGCTCTGTTAACAATAATGCAAAAATGAATGCTAATTGAAGATCCCTTTTCACGGTGTGGAACTTTAAATCTCTGAAAGTGTATTACCAGAATTGTTGCTATCTATTAACAAAGAAGAACACAGTCACATGGATACTTTATTGTTACTTTTTATTCAAAAGTAATACAAAGTGACTAACTTTCAGTATTAAGGGGTCTATTTACTAAGCCTTAAATGGAGATAAAGTCAGCAGAGATAAAGTACCAGCCAATCTGCTCTTGTCATTTTTCAAACCCAGCCTGTGACATGACAGTTTGGAGGTGATTGGCTGGTACTTTATCTCTGGTTCACTTTATCTCCATCCAAGGTTTAGTAAATAGACCCCTAAGTCTGCAGATCATCCTAGTGGCTCTATAGAGTGTCATTTTAAATTATGTGTATTTTATATTATATTTTATATTTTTCTTATTTACTTTTCTTATTTTTATTGAGAAATGTATTTGTTGTATAAGAACAAAATAAAATATATTGCTTGATACTTTCACAGACAGTGCTTCTTTTTACAGTTCTATTTACTAAGCCTTGGAAGGAGATAAAATGAACGGAGATAAAGTACCATGCACTCAGCTCCTAACTGTCATTTTTCAAACCCAGCCTATGACATTGCAGTTAGGTGTTGATTGGCTGGGACTTTATCTCCGTCCACTTTATCTCTGACCAAGGCTTAGTAAATAGACTTCTAAGGGTAATACAGGCAAATTGCTTTGAGAACACCCACAAATCATCAGCAAATTCCTAAAAGTTCATATTAATTTCTATAACATTTCTCACAAAACAAGTTCACTCCCCTCTGTAACTGAATCCGCATGGGACTTACTAGCTAAATACTATCTGCCAAGTGTCGCACTGAAATCTTTGGAAGTTCTGGATGCTGTGATTATGGAGAATGATCTGTCAGAGGTAGTTCCCAGGTTATGGCTTTATGGCCTCTTAATGCAAAACTTTTAATTCTGCCTTTACCGCTCACTTGACCTCACTGTTTAATAATGCATTAAATGGTATATTATTCACCAGTGAATCACTCAAACCACTCAGGGCCACATAATAGTAAATCCAAATGAGTTCCAAAAGGGGTCACAGACCCATCTAATGTTTCTCATTACCACTTTATTTCTCTGCACAGCCCAATATGTGTCACAATTTTAGCTGCACATTTAAGCACCAATCTGCTTTGTGATCAAGTGCCATTCTACTTGGCAAATAGCCCAGGGGCAATACCATGAAGATTGTCAGTCTTATCCATACTGTTTATTCACAGAATTAGCTATTGTTGTCTAGATGCAAGGAATGCCTTTAATAGACTCAGATGGCCATTTATGCTGCACAATCTACCTCACTTTGGATTCACAGAGGATATAGGGCCTAATTCAGAGTGGGTCGCAGCAGCAAATTTGTTAGCAGTTGGGCAAAACCATGTGCACTGCAGGGGGAGACAGATATAACATGTGCAGAGAGAGTTAGATTTGGGTGGGGTGTGTTCAAACTAAAATCTAAATTGCAGTGTAAAAATAAAGCAGCCAGTATTTACCCTGCACAGAAACAAAATAACCCACCCAAATCTAACTCTCTCTGCAAATGTTATATCTGCCCCCCCCTGCTGTTCACATGGTTTTGCCCAACTGCTAACAAATTTGCTGCTGCGATCAACTCTGAATTACCCCCATAATAAGTAGAGATGTGCGCTGAGTGTCGTGTTTTGGTTTTGATTCTAAATCCACCCACTTTTATTTGTTTTAGATCAGGATATTATTATTTTTATTGATAAAAACCGCTAAAATCATGGAATATTTAAGATCCGAACAGGGACTCGGTTCCAATCAGATGTCATTGGGAGATTCTGACCAGGTTTTGGTTTGGTTCGGATCCACGAAATTTAGGTGGATTCAGATTTCAGGATAACTGAAATGCATAGCTCTAAAAATAAATGGTTCCTTAGGTCATTGTCTCAGCGAAAGGTGTTCTCTCAGAATTCTTTAAAAGTATCAATGAAACAAGGTAATGATTACCTCTGTGAGAATTTCTATAGGTCCAGATATTAATATTATCTTGGCTCGGAAGAATACAAAATCTCCTTGCTTGCTGATTATGTCCTCCACACTCCAACATCCCAACACGTCTTACCTGGTCCTACATCTGTGCTTTTTCCCCTTATACTGTATTCCTGTCTGCATTTACAAGTCTGAACCTCTGCTTGTGCACTTGACCTTTTTTTGGGCCATGAAACTTACTGCTTCACATCTCTTTTTTATATAATCTGCCTGCCATACTATGGAAGTTTTTTATACTTTGTTACAGACAGGACAACAGTATCTTCCCTTAGTGAAGATGGAGACTAAGGGCCAAATGTACTAAGCCTTGAAAAGTGATAAAGTACCAGCCACTCAGCTCCTGTCATGTTACAAACTGTGTTTGAAAAGTGACAGGTGCTGGCTGGTTGGTAGTTTTTCACGCTCCATGTTATCACGCTCCACTTTTAAAGGCTTATTACAGTACATATGGCCTTAAGTAACACATATTGATGCATACAGACACATAATTTTTGGTCCCAAACAGCATCACATCTTCTATTTTCTATTAGATATGAAAACTGGAAGCATTGCTTGTTGGAAGACTTATGCAGAAGTCCACACAGCTCTGAAGAAGAGATGACTTAAAATGCATTTGAACTTCCTTGTGTATTTTTATACACCCTATGGGACTGAGGACTTACTTATCTCACTCTGCTACTTTGAAAATAATCTGTCTCTTGCTGATAGTATAAAGCAGGAAACTCACTGAGCCATATGATGCCTGGGCATAAGACCAAAAAAGCCACCTCTCGATTGTGGGATTATATTTACCCAAATCCCGAAGGCATCTGCTCCATTTGTGAGGCCATAGTTAGACGAGGTACAGTAGGGATGTTAACCATCTAGACACCTCCTCCATGTAACATCATTTGCATTGAGTTCATGAAATTTATCATCAACCTCCTCAATAGTGATTGGGGGTAGTCCTCCCAAAAAATTGTTTGTGGGGGTGCCAAACAAAGAAAGCACTTCTGCCATAACAGTGTCAGTCTACTGTATGTGTTGTTTTTTTGTGGGTTTTTTTTTTCAGGATCATGTTCGGGCATCCTGACAGTACATGCAATGGCTGTAATTGGTGAGCATGATGTTTGTTGATTTCAGCAGGTACTGTACTTGTCTATTTTAGATGAACAAAGGGGTGATTAAGACCTGATCGCACGCAGGTGGTTTTTGCAGTGCTGTGATCAGGTAGTTGCCGCCTACAGGGGGAGGGGGGTGCAATTGCTTGTGCAAAGAGCTGCACAAACAAAAGTTTGTGCAGTCTCTGCACAGCTCAGGACTTACTCAGCCGCTGCGACAATCTGGCCTGGAGCTGAAGTCAGGAACCCTCCCTTGAAACGGCTGGACATGCCTGGTTCGCCCAGACACTCCTTAAATACGGCCAGTTGACACCCACAAACGGCCTCTTCCTGTCAATCTTCTTGTGATCGCTGGAGTGATTGCTTTCTTCATTAGATCTGTTGCTGTCCAGAGGTCCCCGTCACCGGCGGCCAACGCACCTGTGCATTGCGGAGCATAAGCATGCGCAGTTCAGACCCAATTGCACAGCTGCAAAAAAAGCTAGCATGCGATTGGGTCTGAATGACCCCCTATGTCATTAGCCCATGAAAAAGATTTTGTTGTGACCACTATAATGACCATTGTGTCATAAAACTCTGGATAAATTTTAAGTTAGTCACATATGCTGCTCCCTCCGAATTTAAATGTCTCCTATACTGATCTTCTTATGGGAAATGCACTTTATGGAGGGAATGTAATAGGGTGTGAGAATCAGGAATTAAGAGATTTTTTTGAGAGATCTCCTGTTTTTTTAAAGTGGCATAAAACACAATAGTATAATATATTATAGAAGTCACCTATATAATATATTTTTTTTCTTAGAACTCTGAGATTTACTACAGCTAAACACGGTAGTAAAATCAAGACTTAAACTGGAAAACACATCCGATTATGGGAATAGAAGTCAATACATCATTGAACCTACTCACAAGTACTTTCAATAGAAAAGATTGAAATACAGAAATTTACTAAGAATCATGTTTATAAACAGAGAGCAAACTCAGGATAAAATACACTTTTCAAATAGGCATCCCCCTGTGCAGCATGTTTTCAGAAGCCTGTAAAGATCAGTGTGATCTGTACAGTGCTTGTGTGTTAAAAGTAGAGATGTGCGGTGGACACTTTTCCAGTTTTGTGTTTTGGTTTTGGATCTGGATCTCTGCTCTTGTTTTGGATCCGGATTAGTTTTGCCAAAACCATCCTTTCGGGTTTTGTTTTTGAATCTGGATTATTTGAAGAAGAAAAAAAAAACAGCTAAAATCACATAATTTGGGGTAATTTTGATCCTCTGTTATTATTAACCTCAATACCATTAATTTCCACTCATTTCCAATCTATTTTTAACACCTCACACCTATTGTTTGTATGCCAAAAGGTTGGACCGAGGTAGCTGAATGACTAAGCTCAGCGATACAAGTGGGTGGTACAAACACCTGGCCCATCTAGGAATGGCACTACAGTGGCAGACAGGATGGCACTTTTAAAAAATAGGCCCCAAAGAGTACATAAATGCAAAGAAAAAAAGTGGCACAAGATGGAATTGTCCTAGCAAGCCAGACATCTTCCTGGCTGTAAGCCACCACGAGACTCCATACTGGACCTAATTCAGTAACTGTTTGTGCCTCATAGGAGCTCCTGGCCATCTAGTGCTGCAGTGCAATGGAAAGCTGATGCAGTGCAAGATCACTGAAACTCTGTTCTTCTAACACTGCAAGGTCTTGCGAAAACCCTATGCAGCCCTTAGGAAAAGAACCCTGAACAACAAATGTGCATTTTGTAAATAAATAATCCCAAAATGAGGAACATTAATAATAAATCAAAATTAAGGATGACAAATTGGAGCCATTCATTTGAGTGAGTCCCTAACATGAAATAATTGAAAAGAACCTCTCTCTAATGCTCCAGCAGAAAATCTCTTTTTTTATCTCTCCAGCAGTTGCACTGGATTATGATTCTGTCTATTCTAAGTCTGACTGACTTTGGCCACAAATGTGGTCTCATTGGAAAACACTTTGTCAAAATTGCAATATCCTTTCCCACCTTTGCGGCTATGTTTTCACAAATCTGTTTGTGATGTTGAAGCTTGTTTCATATTCTGCTATAGGCTTTAATTTAAACCTAGGACCAAGTACAGCAGCACCCCTGGAATTATACGGTAGCACCCCTGGAATTAACAGCATAGGCAGCACCCCTGGAGAATTACACAGCACAGCAGACAGGCATCAGCACCCCTGGACTTAAACAGCAGTGGGGCAGCACCCCTGTACTGATAGGGGAGTGGGGCAGCACCGCTGGAATGATGTGGCAAGGAAAAGACATGCAAGATGGAATTGTCCTTGGACCCTCCCACTCACCCTTATGTTGTATAAACAGGACATGAACACTAACAAAACAATCATTTCAACGACATGGTCTGCCACACAGCTGTGGCTGAAATGATTGGTTTGTTTGGGACCCCACCAAAAAAGAAGCAATTAATATTTCCTTGCACAAACTGGCTCTACAGAGGCAAGATGCTGTCCTCATCCTCATATCCTTCCCCTCTTCAGTGTTAAAATCTTCAATCTCACAGAGAAATAATATTCAAACAAACCACATCACTTAGTTGTCAGTGGACTGCTTTCGCTATTACCCAGCTTCTGAACTTGACAATGACTTATGATGAACGCACTGCAGGTAACGTATAAGGGAGGATGTTCCTAGGAGGTTAATGTACTTACCTCTACTTATTATGGATTGACAAAGACAACAGATGGCTTGACCCCTGTTGTCTGGATTTGTGGATAAATAATTCCACACCAAAGAGGTGGCTTTTTTTGTATTTTGCCCAGGCATGACAATGTTTTTTTTTATCCCATGGGCAACAACTGTCTCCACTGGTGCCTTATTCGAACAAACCATATCACCATCAGAATCCTCATCATCAATTTACTCCTCAGCACCAGCTACACGAATATCCTCCTCATCCTGGTGTACTTCTACAATGACATCCTCAATCTCAATATCAGCAACTGGACTGGGGTTGCTCGACCAAGCATTTGCAGGGGGAGTGCAAATGGTGGTAGGATCCTCCTCTTCCCATACAGTCTTGGGAAGGTCAGGCCTAGACATTGCAACCACAAACACACTTGGACTCTCCTTGGGGATTTGTGATATTTTTACAGCATACAGTACAGTGCCAGCACCCCTGTATTTGGACAACAGCCTTATAATTTTACAGCATACAAGTCAGGACCAGCACCCCTTTATATTCACAGCACCACTGTATTTTTACAGCATATAGGACAGGGCCAGCAGTGGCGCACCCAGGGGGGGTTTCCGAGTACCCAGAAACCCCCTCCACTAAAAAAAAAAAAAAAAAACATTTTTTTTTTAGCTGCATGAGTATTATTAATGACTGTCTAGCGTCCTCTGCAGCCTGCTGTCTTCCTGGTGGCACTTGCAAGTGCAATAAAAGTTTACTTTATTTTAATTATAGTACATATATATCCATGTGCCTACATATATACACATGTATATACATACATACATACATACATATAAACACACACACACACATATGATATATATATATATATACACATGTGTATATATATGTGTACTGTATGTGTGTGTACATATATATATATATATATATGTATGCATGTTTAATATGCTATGTATATGTGTATATGGGTTCACTACGATCTCCCGGCGGCCGGCCTCCCGGCGACCAGCATACCGGCGCCGGGAGGCTGGCCGCCGGCTTACCAACAGTGTGGCGAGCGCAAATGAGCCCCTTGCGGGCTCTCTGCGCTCGCCACGCTACGCACGCCACACTATTCTATTCTCCCTCCAGGGGGGTCGTGGACCCCCACGAGGGAGAATAAGTGTCGGTATGCCGGCGGTCAGGCTCCCGGCGCCGGTATGCTGGTCGCCGGGAGCCCGACCGCCGGCATACTGAAGACCACCCGTGTATATGTATGTGTGTAGATATATATGTGTAGATATATATATATATATATATATACACACACACACACACACACACACACACACAGACACACTAGTTTTACGGACCCAGCATATACTGGGTCACCTCAGTCCCCACCCCCGTGATTGGCTCCGCCCAGTTCTGGAAACCCCCCCATGCAAATCCTGCGTTTGCTACTGGCCAGTGAACTATTTTTTTTTCACAGCACCCCAGTATTTTTACAGCTTACAGGACAGTGCCAGCATCCCTGTATTTTCACAACATACCTGTAATTTTATAGCATTCAAGACAGGGCCAGTGTACCTTTATTTTAACAGCATTCCTGTATTTTTACAGCATAGAGGACAGAGCCAGTGTACATTTATTTTCCCTTCACCCCTGTATTTTTACAGCATACAGGACAGGGACAGTGTACATTTATTGTCACTGCACCCCTGAATTTTTACAGCATACAAGACAGGGCCAGTGTACATTTATTTTCATTGCACCCTGAAGTTTTACAGCATACAAAATAGGGCCATTGAACATTTATTTTCACTGCACTCCTGTATTTTTAAAGCATACAGGGCCAGTATACTTTTGTTTTAACAACAGCACTCCTGTATGTTTACAGCATAAAGGGCCAGTGTACTTTTATTTTAACAGCAGCACCTCTGAATTTTACAGCATAAAGGACCAGTGCACTTTTTTTTTTAACAACAGCACCCCTGTATTTTTACATCATACAGAATCTGTGTACTTTTATTTTAACAACAGCACCACTGAATTTTTACAGTATACAAGACAGGGCCAGTGTACATTTATTTTCACTGCACCCCTGAATTTTTACAGCATACAAGACAGGGCCAGTGTACGTTTATTTTCATTGCACCCCTGAAGTTTTACAGCATACAAGATAGGGCCATTGTATATTTATTTTCACTGCACCTCTGAATTTTTACAGCATACAAGAGGACACGTGGTCACTCGCTTAGGTTAGAGGAGAGGAGTTTCCGCACATTGAGGCAAAAAGCTTTTTTCACAGCAAGGACAATACGTGTTTGGAATTCCCTGCCTGAGAGAGTAGTAATGGCGGACTCGGTTAACACTTTTAAGAATGGGTTAGATAAATTCCTACTGGATAAAGATATTAAAGGTTATGGTGCATAGGCACGCATTATAGTTAATATAACTAGTACTAACATAAAAATAACTAGTCCTATAATAAGACTGCATAGGAGACCACAAATAGGTTGAACTCGATGGACATTTGTCTTTTTTCAACCTTAGTTACTATGTTACTATGTTAAGACAGGGCAAGCACCCCTGTATTTTCACAACATACAGGACGACAGTGCCCCTGCTCTATTAACAACACAGTGACAGCCATGACAGCAACACCCATGTACAGCTGCAGCACATGAAACACCAGTGACAGCCAGGACAGTACCTCTAACATCACGAGGACACCACAGTGACAGGAACAGCAACCCTAGAGAGCATTCACTGACCTCACCTGACGCCAACACCTGCAGAAAGAGACAGAGGTCTGTCTCCCTCACTATTCAAGTCCGGAGTGAAATGACGTCAACACGCAGTTGTTAATATGAAATCCAGAACCCGATAAATCCGACAGCGGGATGATGATGTTTTGCCTCATTCTGGTTTCTGAGTTTGGCGGGAAGTCCCAAACTGGACTCAGTTTCCAGCTCGGATCGTGAAGTTCAGGGGGGTTCTGATCTCTGAGATCTGAACCCACTCATCTCTAGTTAAAAGGAAAAAAATTGTTTATAATCAGAAAAAAGTCCCCACCTCCACCTCCCTCTTCCTGCATTACCATCCCTGAGCTCTTTCAGCTGGTCCGGAGTCAAAAAAATAACAGGTACAAAATGTTTAGAGGTCCCCACATATTTAATGAACCAGAAACAGGCTCTTGAAGCTGGAAATGGTTCTAAAAATACAGGAAAAATGAGTAGGGGGTAACCTGTATTTTTAGAACCAGCACTTGGCTCCACTAGCATGGGGGTAATGCCACAACCAGGGGAAACACTTGATGGGGTTACCATAACCAAAGAAGTAGACCCTCCAACTAGTCATCCCAGGTTGATGATTTTCAGGGAAGTGGTGAATCCCAGTAAAGGGGTCTCCCTCTTCAATATGCCCCAGGTCTGGGCTAAAGACTGGAGTTTTCCCCTGCACCCCTGGGCTACGGGTGCAGAGTTAAAAGCATTTCAGTAAAAATTAGATGAGGAGTAATATTGTCTTTTGCAGGGGACTACAGGTCAACAAAGCCTCCCAGACATGCCAGTATTTAGAGAACCACAAGTACCAGCATGTGGGGCATTAAGGGCTTGCTATTACCTACAGTCCCCGGTAAAAAATTTCTTTTAAATAAATACAGTACTTGCACAGTGTAGAAAGTAAAGCTTAATACATACCCTCACACTCTACACACCTTGTACATAGGGCTGCTTGGTCCTCTTGTCCAGTAGAAGTCCACCAGTTATAAAGTATTTTCTGATAAAAAGCAATGTACACTCTTATTATACTATTTAAATTTAGTAAAATAACAAGTACTTTTCTGTTTCTTAAAAGGAGTAATCTACTGCATAATGGGTACACCCAGGGGTTTATTTACTAAAGTCCCGATTTTGTCTGAATTTTTTTTCCAAAGTGTCAACATGGGAATTTACTAAGAACAAATATCTGCAGTGTTGGCTCTATTCATAAAAGGTTTTCATGGCAGAGATCAGAAATACGAATGAATAGACCATGGCCAAACGCGGCTCTTTGTTGATACAACACGGTAATTTACTATTCATTCGTATTTGGATGTTTGTCCATGAATGTTCAATTGCGGTCATATTTTTTTGCGAATCACAAAAAAAGCAGCAAAAAAATAGACCTGCTTTTTCCTGCCGTGTTTACATGTGTGGCAACTTCAACATCAATCACACCTGAATTAGGATGCCTATAAAAGGACCATAAGCACATTTCAATCATCCCTCACTCAGAAATGGCTGCTGTTCTATGGTGCAGTGATGTTTTGTGTTCTATGGGATTCCTGAGACTCAGACATCAGCCTGGAAGAAACCAGGGCCAGGAAACTGAACATGGTCAGCAGGTTGTACAGGTGCTGTGGAGGCTACGCAGGCCTCATTTTTTTAGGGGGGCATTTAAGCTTAAATACATTGGCCGATGACAAGGTCATACAGATGTTTAGTCTAAATTGAGCTAACATTTTCTGTCTGTATGACCTTGTCAAACTGGACCTAGACCCTGAGACAGCATGCTCTCGCCCTGTCTCAGGACTGCACAAACTCCTGGCTGTGTTGCACTTTATGGCTACTGGTAGCTTTCAGGCTGTGTCTGGTGATGTTATTAGGATCTCACGGCCCTCCTTTTCCAGAATACTAACACAGGTAACGTATACCTAACGTCCTAATCTGTTAATTTTTTGTTTGTTGTAGTAATGACAGTACACAGTGATGATGTTATGTAATTTAATCTCAGTACCCTTTTTTGTCGCAAATATACACACAGGTTTTGGATGCTTTGCAGCCCCACATCAATGCTTCAATCTGCTTCCCTACCCAGGAGTCTCAGTGGCATGCCATCAGGGTAGATTTCTATGGCCTTACTGGCATGCCCAATGTGCTTGGAGCCATAGATTGCACACACATTCAGCTGAGACCACCTAGGGGCAGGCAGCATATATATACCAATAGACATCTTGACCACTCTACAAATATCCAGGTGGTTTGTGATGCAAAATTCAAAATCATGAGTGTTGTGTTTGGTTACCCTGGTGGCTGCCATGACTCTTTCATCCTCAGTCATCCCTCTTTGATAAATTTGAGGATTGACAAATGCCAGATGGATGGCTGTTGGGTATGTGACTTGATATGTGTAGGACTTTGTATACTACGCCCAAATCCACTGTGTTAGTTATGTGTTGCTGTATATGTACTATACACATGTTACTATATATGTCTTTTAGGTAATGGGGATATGGCTGTTTCTCTTGGCTTCTGACTCCATTGTCCTGCCCTGATTCCCCTGCTGAACACAATTACAATAATGCACACGAGGAATGGGATAGAAAGATATTTTGGGGTGCTGAAATCTAGGTTTCGGTGTCTGGATAAGTCTGGTGGGCTTTTGTTGTATAGTCCCTTAAAGGTGACCAGAATTGTGTTCTGCTGCTGTTTTCTTCATAACATGTGTTTGCAACATCTGCCACATGTTGATGAGGAGGATGAAGAAAGCAGTCAGCAAGCAGAGGAGTTAGATACATCTGGCGACACATGGAGTACAGATGTAGGGAGGCAGGTAAGGCAAGAGCTTATAATCTACATTTTTAAGGTAAGTATATGTGTATCTGAATTATTTGCATTTTTACTTTGCCACATAATTAATATTTTTAACCAACTCAAACATGTTACTTCGACAGAATGTGGATTATTCCAAAGACATACACTGGCTTAGTGGCATACAAATATAGCATATGTATTGTGTGTTCTTGTTTTGAGTACACATCATATTATGGTACACATGTCTTAAGGCTGGAGAAGTCATTAAGCATTGCTAAGTGGAAGGTGATAAAGCACTAGCTAATCCTGAATGTTTTTGTAAATGCTGGTTACTATCTGAATATCTGCTACGTATTCACTTTACACTTCGCAATGATTTATCTCTTCTCCATGCTGAATACATCAGGCCCTATGTGTGGTGTTCCATGGTGTTTAAGGGACACAAACTTTGTACCAGCCAAAATGTTTTATTTGTTTCGGATTGTTTGTTAAAGTCAGCATGTTTTATAGACACAACACAAGAAATGAAGGGGGTCATTCCGAGTTGATCGCTAGCTGCCGTTGTTTGCAGCAGAGCAATCAGGCTAAAAATTGGCATTTCTGTGCATGCGTATGCACCGCAATGCACACACACGACGTACGGGTACAAAGTCCTTTGTGGTTTTGCATAGGTTCTAGCAAAGCTTTTAGTTGCATGGCACAACGCAGGAAGATTCACATGAAGTGGGCGTTTCTGGGTGTCAACCCACCGTTTTTAGGGAGTACTTAGAAAAATGCAGGCATATCGGGGAAAATGCAGGTGTGGCTGGGTGAACATTGGGCGGGTGTGTGACATCAAAAGCTGTCCCACCATCGTTAGAATCAATGCACACGAAGAGTAACTGCAGGGCTGGTCTTGTTTTGCACAAAAAGATTTTGCAGGCGCTCTGCTGCACAAGTGTTCGCACTTCTGCAAAGCAAAAATACACTGCCCAGTGTGCGGCAGCAATGCATTTGCACGGCTGCTAAAAACAATTAGCGAGCGATCAACTGGGAATGACCCCCATTATGTATCTATTATTACACACATTACTTTTGGTGTTGCAAGGAAAAGTGGTATTTGTTTGAAGCATACAAACAAATGCTCCCATAACGCCTTTTTAGCACACACAAACATGGAAGGACATTAGTGACAAACCGGACAAAATCATTTAATCAAAAACCTCCCATTGTTGTTTGTCCATATTCGGACACTTGCTTGTTGAACAATACTGTTATTGTCCTTATGGCGTGAAGTTCTAAACAATTTACCTTTCTCACAACCCCAACAATTAGGTTGTATGGGTCATATGTTAATCTGCATGGCTGTGCTGTAGACAGTCTGTTTTATGATTGTGATTAAAATCTGATAGTAATAATAATTAGTTAATCAAAGACTGTTGGCTCATTAATGCATACACCTCAGAATGTGCATGCCTGTGCAGTAGACTGGCTGCTATATATGAGAGTGATTAGAATCTGATAATAATAATAATTAGATAATTAAAGACTGTTGGCTCATTAATACATGCAACTCACAATATGTAGCACAGATGACATTTCACTGGCAAAAACATTTTCAAAGACTGGAAAATAGCAGTGTGAAGAGCAACTGCACTTGTAAACGTAGTTTACAGATAATTAATGATTTTGTCTAAATTTGAAAGCTGCTAACAGGAGAATCTATAGTGTCCATCATACATTTATTAACTCATTGTTTTCTTTTCTCCAAACAGAAACCACTACAGCTGTTGTTTATTTTTTGGGGGCGGCTGCTTGGATGCTGCTTTGCCTTTACCACTGTCGAGTGGTCGTGTTCTGGTGGATCACCTTGGTGGTGAGGCCATTGACGATACAACTGGAGTTGTTGTACCAGAACTGGTGCTTTGTTGGTGTTGCTGCTGGGAACTGAGTGTTTCATTGAGGTTAATGAGTGTGGCATTGAGTTCACGTGTTGCTGCAGTGTGATTCTCCATGATGCGGTTTATTGATTCAATGAGCATTTGATTTGTTTCTAAAATGTTTAGGTAGCTTTGCTGTTGTCTGTGATGTTCATCCATTAGGCGTTGTAAGTTTCCCATTACATGTGTATTGTCTGTCCGCATTATTTCCATGGTGTTTGCCATTCGCATGGTTGGTTCATTTTGTCGGCTGATATTGCAGCTTATTCTTTTGAAGTGAATAGGCAGGCTCGAGAAAATTTGTGTCTGTCTATGCAGACAATCCTGATTAGTGGCCTGCTGTGTAGCCCAATTGTCCCAAAACACTTGATCAGTCCCTTGTGCTACTGGTGTTGTTGGGCTCTGTTGTGGTGGTGGTGTGTGTTGCGGGGGAGGTGTACTCACAGGTGCTCGGGATGTGTTTGCTTCATTGATTGACTGAAGTTGTAAAACAAATGTCTGATCCATGTCACTGTCTTGCTGGTGTGTCGGAGGGCTGCTTGGCTCGTTAGTTGTTTCTGGAGGGACAATGCATTTTTGGTTAGGTTGCCATACATGTGTTTTAAATGTTTGACAAACAACATCCGCTCTACACATGTGGATGCATAGTGTACATATTCTGCATTGAAACAACAAAGCTACTGCCTTTAAAACTCTCTCATTGTTGCTTTGCTGTGTACATTAATGTAAGAGCAAGCACATTATTTGTTTGGTATATCCTACATACTCCATGAGAAATGTCAGTTGTAATTAAAAATTAAGGGGGACATTTACTAAGCAGTGATAAGAGCGGAGAGGTGATGCAGTGGAGAAGTTGGCCATGGCAACCAATCAGCACTGAAGTAACATCTATAATTTGCAAACTGTAAAAATATACAGAGCAGCTGCTTGGTTGATGGGGCAACTTCTCCACTAGCTTACTTCTCCGTTCTTATCACTGTTTAGTAAATGTCTCCCATAGTCTTTTAGTGTGAGCAAGTCAAACATCTATATACTTTTGCATGTTGTAAACAATGCAGGCAAAAGCATCAACACACAACAATGTTTACAGACTTACTCCTTGTCAAGCTGGCCCTACTGTTTGGCTGAAGTGGACACACATATTTTGAATGGAGGCGGAAATCTACCTTCCACTTTGTGGCCATTTTGTGGTTGGTGTTCTTCTGTACGTATTGTTGTTTGTGGTGTGTCTCTAGTTTATGAATGTCAAAAAATGGAGCATTTATATATGACTAATCTTTTTTTTTTTTTTAGATTCCTACTCACCATCCAGATGAGGGGAGTGTGGTTGGCATCTTGGTGGAGTGTCCAAAATTTGGCGTGGTGGTTTTGAAGACACTATCGAAATTCTACATTTTGGTGGAGACACCTGTAGTTTGGACTGGACATCCGACCTTGGTCTCTTGGGTGCCACATGTGGTGGCTTTTTGTGGGGTTCAGAAGGGCGTCTTCTGCTCACAGTGCCTTGTGTTGAGTGACCTATTGTTAAATAAACAATTATTCTAGGACCATTCCTTAACAAACATAACATGTACTACATTGGACACTTTACCTGCTGCCACAGCGTCATCATCATCAGATGTAGTTGGACTGACTGGAGGTCGGCTAGTCTTGGACTTTTTCAAAACTGTACAACCGGATAAGAAATAGTGAAAAGTTAAAATTGTTCAATGCAGTTGCTAAGCATTTGTAACATTATCATTATAAAGATAATAAACACTTTTTAGTTTGTGTGGTTGTAATGCAAACATCATTGGGACATCTAACAAACAGCTGATGTGGCCCCCAGACCCACAGCCATCAGCTAAACAATATTGGCCAATAGCATGGGCTCCTCGTACTCCAGATATCTGGCAATGAAGGGCTGACCCCCAACGGTCTGATGAGCAGACTTCGCCTCCTTGCCCATTTTGCACTTCACACGGCGCTTGATATCATAGTACCATTTGCAGCATGTGTTCTCGGTCCCCTTGACCACCACCTCACTGTTTACAGCAGCAACAACTTTAGACAACAACACCTGATGTCACCTTTGCGGACTCAGGCCCAAATAGGTAACACTGTTATTTCATCAGCTCACGCATCAAAGCCACATTCTCAGCATAATTAAACTTGACATTGTGGCCAGTCTTAGCAGTGGTGCATGGCTGCGGAGCTGCAACACTGTCACTGTCACTAGAGGCTGCAGCACCAACCTCACCCACCTCCTCCACCCCACTAACCTCCTCCACCTCACTCACCTCCTCCACGTCACTCACCTCCCCCACCCACCTCAGAGTCAGACATAATTTGGACAAACAACAATTAACACTAAAAAATTAAAATACAAACAACACACTCCTCCACTACACACACACACACACACACACACACACACACACACACACACACACACACACACACTGACAAGACTAAAAAAAAAAACAAGGACAAAAATTTAGACAAAACCAAATAAAACAAGACTACAAGAATGACAAGACTACTTTCAAACACAATACAACACTCAAAACTCACCTAAAAAACTCCTCAAAAACCAAACTACTCACCAACCTCCACAGCACAGCCTCTCTCCTCACCACTAACTAAACCCATGAGTTGCTGATGGTTTGGGGCATATTTATATGGTTACACACAGACACTCCTACATCGGAAACATAACCAATCACGAAGGACAAAATCGAAAGTAAAAGTGGAAATGCAGCCGTAGTTGCAAAAAAAACTGCCACATTTAAAATAGTCACAATCCGTGGAGAAAACACACATTCCCGACCGGACAAGTGATTTGCGGCCGCAAAAAAAACCCATTGAAAACAACGCCATCGGAAAATACGAAAACCACAAACTCGACAGCAAAGTAAATAGTAATGTGCACCGGAAATTTTTCGGGTTTTGTGTTTTGATTTTGTATTCGGTTCCGCAGCCGTGTTTTGGATTCGGTCGCGTTTTGGCAAAACCTCCCTGAAAATTTTTTGTCGGATTCGGGTGTGTTTTGGATTCGGGTGTTTTTTTACAAAAAACCCTCAAAAACAGCTTAACTCATAGCATTTGGGGGTCATTTTGATCCCATAGAATTATTAACCTCAATAACCATAATTTCCACTCATTTCCAGTCAATTTTGAACAACTCACACCTCACAATATTATTTTTAGTCCTAAAATTTGCACCGAGGTCGCTGGATGACTTTACTAAGTGACCCAAGTGGCCGACACAAACACCTGGCCCATCTAGGAGTGGCACTGCAGTGTCAGACAGGATGGCCGATTTAAAAAATAGTCCCCAAACAGCACATGATACAAAGAAAAAAAGAGGTGCAATGAGGAAGCTGTGTGACTAAGCTAAGTGACCCAAGTGGCCGACACAAACACCTGGCCCATCTAGGAGTTGCACTGCAGTGTCAGACAGGATGACACTTCAAAAAATAGTCCCCAAACAGCACATGATGCAAAGAAAAAAAGAGGTGCATAAAGGTCGCTGTGTGACTAAGTTAATCGACCCAAGTGGCCGACACAAACACCTGGCCCATCTAGGAGTGGCACTGCAGTGTCAGACAGGATGGCAGATTTAAAAAATAGTCCCCAAACAGCACATGATACAAAGAAAAAAAGAGGTGCAATGAGGTAGCTGTGTGGCTAAGCTAAGCGACCCAAGTGGCCGACACAAACACCTGGCATATCTAGGAGTGGCACTGCAGTGTCAGACAGGATGGCAGATTTAAAAAAAATAGTCCGCAAACAGCACATGTTGCAAAGAAAAAAAGAGGTGCACCAAGGTCGCTGGATGGCTAAGCAAAGCGACCCAAGTGGCCGACACAAACACAGGCCCATCTAGGAGTGGCACTGCAGCGTCAGACAGTATGGCAGATTTAAAAAATAGTCCCCAAACAGCACATGATGCAAAGAAAAAAAGAGGTGCAATGAGGTAGCTGTGTGACTAAGCTAAGTGACCCGAGTGGCCAACACAAACACCTGGCCCATCTAGGAGTGGCACTGCAGTTTTCTAGCGAGAGGATGAGTGCTTCCATCCTCATGTGAATCTGAACCACTAGCCATGAACATAGGCCAGGGCCTCAGCCGTTCCTTGCCACTCCGTGTTGTAAATGGCATATTGGCAAGTTTACGCTTCTCATCAGATGCTTTTCATTTAGATTTTTGGGTCATTTTACTGAACTTTTGTAGTATACTTGACGACACAGAGGTAGAGTAGTGGACTACTGCACCGTACTGCTATATATTATATACTGGTGGTCAGCAAAATTCTGCACTGTCCTCCTACTATATATACTGCACACAACTAAAATGCACCACAGGTATGGATGGATAGTATACTTGATGACACAGAGGTAGGTAGAGCAGTGGCCTACTGTACCGTACTGCTATATATTATATACTGGTGGTCGGCAAAATTCTGCACTGTCCTCCTACTATATATACTGCCCACAACTAAAATGCACCACATGTATGGATGGATAGTATACTTGACGACACAGAGGTAGTTAGAGCAGTGGACTACTGTAACATACTGCTATATATTATATACTGGTGGTCAGCAAAATTCTGTACTGTCCTCCTACTATATATATATATATACTGCGCAAAACTAATATGCACCACAGGTATGGATGGATAGTATACTTGATGACACAGAGGTAGGTAGAGCAGTGGCCTACTGTACCGTAATGCTATATATTATATACTTGTATTCAGCAAAATTCTGCACTGTCCTCTTTCAAAGTAAAAAAATATTGCAGTACACACATCACGTACAAACTACACACAGATGGCCTTGGTGCGCGTACTTGCTCTGCCGTGCGTGCGCATATTCACAATTTGCATATGGACGCTCCCGCGGACCTGTGTATTAGCGCGTGGTATGAGTATTTATGGTAGAGTTTGTGAACGCATGGAAAAGCCATCAAAACACATTACATATTTAATCCAAATAGTGCACATTTTACACATAGCCTCCCTGCATCACAGCAGCAAGTTACAGCAGTTTAAATGGTTTCAGAACAAAGGGATTCACCTTTACAGGATAGGAGGGGACAGAACAAAGTTATAAGGTGGTGTTTGGTATCCAGCTGTAGGGTATTTTAAAGGTAATATTCCGGTGTTGGTTTGAGGAAGATCGCATGTTCCTGCAGACAGTTATGTGCAGGAGCAGAAAATAGATATAAACTGTATTTACTGCACATTATGTATGTGGCGGGAATCCAGAGGAGACCACCCACAAGAGCAGTTGGAACAGACATCGCCCACCTATTCAAACCGACCTATGACCTCTCCTGTACTGTAAATGACCATCCCTGTGTCCAATGGACAAAGAGATTACAATATCCATTGTGTTAAGTTTTGGAAGAATTGTATAAAGAGAGCCTGCTGCGGGCCTGGTCTGAGACAAGTCTCACAAAGTTATCTATCAGATGACCGAGGACCAGATCTGGGTAGCGCGGCGAATCCACTCACGTATGTGCCATTGATAGTAGCCATTATTCTGTTGTATTGTATTGTTTGTATTGTAACCCCCTTTCAGCAATAATACGCTGTAGTGTCGGAACCCAGTGGTTTAACTACAGACTGGTGTCGTGTCTTCCTTTCCCTGCTAAGGTTTAAAGTGTATTATTATCGCATTACATTGCTGTATAAGGTTTGAAGTGTATTCATTGGGTGTGTACGCGCTGTGTGTACTTTGTACCGCCAGCGCGGCGTTTGTACGCAAAGTCTGTACACGGTACGGGACTCTGTACGCTAACAGCGTAAAAGGTGCGTAGAGTGTGTATTAAGTTTAACGGCCACAGCAGCTACATGGTAAAGTGTATTTAAAGTGTGTATAAGGTATAGCTTTTCATTCCTGTTGATAAATCAGCATTATCACCTCTTACTATATATACTGCGCACAACTAAAATGCACCACAGGTATAGATGGATAGTATACTTGACGACACAGAGGTAGGTAGAGCAGTGGACTACTGTACTGTACTGCTATATAATACTGGTGGTCAGTGGACAGCAAAATTCTGCACTGTCCTCCTACTATATACTACAATGCAGCACGGATATGGAGCATTTTTCAGGCAGAGAACGTAGATATTTTCAGCACACTGAGCACAGATATTTTCAAGCACACTGAGCACAGATATTTGCAGCACACTGAACACAGAAACTGAGAGAACGCTGCATGTACTTTCCCTATCATCTCCAATGCACGAGTGAAAATGGCGGTGACGCGCGGCTCCTTATATAGAATACGAATCTCGCGAGAATCCGACAGTGGGATGATGACGTTTGGGCACGCTCGGATTAACCGAGCAAGGCAGGAGGATCCGAGTCTGCCTCGGAACCGTGTAAAATGCGTGAAGTTCGGGGGGGTTCGGATTCCGAGGAACCGAACCCGCTCATCACTAATAGTAAATTAGTGTAGATGGTTTAAAAAAGTTGCATGAAAATGCGTCCGATAAAATTTGAGTTAAAACTCAACACAAATAGATTCAAACACGAATATTAGTGAATAAACTCCCCAGTGTCAGATTGGGGCATAAAGATCACACCTGGGCAGTACTGCAAGTATGCCGGTATACAGTAGGGCGGTACTGCATATCGGTAAGAAATTGCCAGCTGGTACACAGTACCGCCGGACTGACCGCCATGCTTGCAGCCTGCTGCTGTGTCACGGGAGGAGAGGAGAGCACAGCGCGGTCCCTCAGTGCTCAGTCCAACTCTGGTCTCCGGCGTCAGTGTGTATCTTCTCAAATTAGGAGACAGTTCGTTAGCCAAAAAGAGCTCATGGACAAGCAGCCGCGGCTCCTGATTGGCTGCCGGTCCGCAAGCTCTGATTGGCTAATGAACCGGCACCTCATTTCAGAGGACACAGGCCGCCGCTGCCAGAGACCAGAGTTGGACTGAGCACTGAGAGACCGCACTACACTCTCCTTTCCTCCCCTTCCACAACAGCCGTGGGTGAGCAGCAGTGGAAGGGAGGTAGTGGGGTGCCGTATATTGAATGTGACATATGTGTATCTGGCACTGTGGGGCATATGTGTAGCTGGCATTGGGAGCATATATGTATCTGGCACTGGGGCATATGTGTACCTGGCACTGTGGGACATATGTGTACCTAGCACTGTGGGGCATATGGGTACCTGGCACTGGTGGCATATGTGTATCTGTCACTGTGGGGCATATGTGTAACTGCCAATGGGGGCATATGTGTATCTGGCACTGGGGGCACATGTGTACCTGGCACTGTTGCTCATATGTGTATCTGGCACTGTGGGGCATATGTGTATCTGGCACTGTGGGGCATATGTGTATCTGGCACTGTGGGGCATGTGTGTACCTGGCACTGGGGGCATATGTGTACCTGGCACTGTGGGTCATATGTGTATCTGGCACTTGAGAGCATATGTGTATTGTCAGGAATCAGTGTTCAGTGGTATCTCACTTACTAGCATGCTGGTGTGCAGGCCTCCGGAGGTCACTGCCCCAGTTAGTTGCTGCATCAGTACCCTGTACACGGAGCGAAGTTCCCATTATCACTGTGTAACCTGAAGTCCATCCAGCATGTTCCCCGCTGTGTGCCCACCATCTCTACAAAATGGGCGCCGCCATGACACTTGCGGTCAGCTGACTTGTAACACCCAATCCTGCGCTGTGTCTGCACACATGATTCAAGCATCCAATTCCTGCTAATCAGGGGTATAAATCCAGAACATTGGCTCAGTCTCATTGCCTTGAACAATGCGTCACATCCAGTGCACAGCATCTCCTGTCTTCAGTCTCCTGTTTCCAGTGATTTCCTAGCTCCAGTTTCTCTGTGGAACTACAGGGACCAGCCATCCAGCTCTGCTACAACTCCTTCCACAGTCTGCTTCCACTTCTACATGCAGTGAGAGAATCTCTCCAGGTGCTGCCTTACCATTCTCACCTGTGTGTTGCTAATCTGCATTCAGCACTGTGCTTTTGCATCGAGCACTTAAAACAACCAACTTGTAAATTACCAATTACCTGCTATAGCCTTGCTTGGCTCTGTGGACTTTGGGGGTAATTCCAAGTTGATCGCAGAAGGAATTTTTTTTAGCAGATATAACATGTGCAGAGAGAGTTAGATTTGGGTGGGTTATTTTGTTTTTGTGCAGGATAAATACTGGCTGCTTTATTTTTACACTGCAAATTAGATTTCAGATTGAACACACCCAACCAAATCTAACTCTCTCTGCACATGTTAAATCTGTATCCCCTGCAGTGCACATGGGCCCTCATTCCGAGTTGTTCGCTCGGAGATTTTCATCGCATCGCAGTGAGAATTCTCTTAGTGCGCATGCGCAATGTTCGCACTGCGACTGCGCCAAGTAACTTTACTATGATGAAAGTAAGTTTACTCACGGCATTTTCATCGCTCCGACGTTCGCATTGTGATTGACAGGAAATGGGTGTTACTGGGCGGATGCACGGCGTTTTAGGGGCGTGTGGCTGGAAACGCTACCGTTTCCGGAAAAAACGCAGGAGTGGCCGGAGAAACGGTGGGAGTGCCTGGGCGAACGCTGGGTGTGTTTATGACGTCAGCCAGGAACGAAAAGCACTGAACTGATCGCACAGGCAGAGTAAGTCTGAAGCTACTCAGAAACTGCTAACTCGTTTGTAATCGCAATATTGCGCGTACGTCGGTCGCAATTTTAAGAAGCTAAGATTCACTCCCAGTAGGCGGCGGCTTAGCGTGTGTAACTCTGCTACATTCGCCTTGCGAGCGAACAACTCGGAATGAGGGCCATGGTTTTGTCCAATTGCTACCAAAATTCCTGCTGCGATCAACTTGGCATTACCCCCACTGTGAATATCTACTGACTGTGTGAATCTACTGCTGTCGGTTTCCAGACCGATTACCGGAGTTACTTATTGCCTGTATATACTGCCAGCGGTTGCATTACTTACCTACTGCATATTGATCCTGGGGGTAATTACATGATTCAAGAAGAAGAAGAAAATGTCCAAAGTGTGGTGCACAAAATATTACATAGTAGCTAAAATATAACTTTTATTAGTATTCTGAGTAAAAGATGTTCATAAAAAGCAAAAAATTAATTTAAAAGAAAAAGTGTAGAAGTGTCAAAAGAGATGAAAATGTGTATTAAAAAATCGCTATATGTGAATAGACTCCATGAAATATTTTTCCATAAAAATTCAGGAAATGGAAGGAGAGAAAAGTATCTGTGCCCAGTATATTCTTGGGTACAGTATGATCTCCAAAAAATATCAATCACTATTAAATCTATGGGACCTTATGGGCTCATTTTTCATATAACTTTACATCTTAAGGTATGCCCTAATGGGTAGAGTTCACAATGTCCTAAAAGGGTGTCATGCACCTAGGTCTCTAAGCCTCACAGTTAGACAAGTCAGCTGGACATATCAGTTTTATGTGTATAATACATTAATAGGTGCTAACGCCCACTTGTGGATATATCCAAATACATACCCAAGATTAGATATTATATCATGATACATTAATATACTGGGCACAGATACTTTTCTCTCCTTCCATTTCCTGAATTTTTTCAGAAAAATATTTCATGGAGTCTTTTCACATATAGCGATTTTTTAATACACATTTTCATCTCTTTTGACACTTCTACACTTTTTCTTTTAAATTAATTTTTCGCTTTTTATGAACATCTTTTACTCAGAATACTAATAAAAGTTATATTTTAGCTACTATGTAATATTTTGTGCACCACACTTTGGACATTTTCTTCTTCTTCTTGAATCATGTGATTGTAGTCTTTGTGTCCTTGGTAGCACCCCCCACTTTTTCTGATAACTTTAGAATGAAATTAAATCAATAAATCTTTCTGGGGGCCTCTACTTAAACAATACTTACCTGTACTTTGGCTTGTGCGCCCTTATCTCTAGCAATTTGATCCTGGGGGTAATTCCAAGTTGATCGCAGCAGGATTTTTGTTAGCAATTGGGCAAAACAATGGCCCTCATTCCGAGTTGTTCGCTCGTTGCCGAATTTCGCTATATTGCGATTAGTCGCTTACTGCGCATGCGCAATGTTCGCAAAGCGCATGCGCTTAGTTATTTTACTCAAAAGTTAGGTATTTTACTCACGGCATTACGAGGATTTTTCTGGTGATCGGAGTGTGATTGACAGGAAGAGGGTGTTTCTGGGTGTAAACTGGCCGTTTTATGGGTGTGTGTGAAAAAACGCTGCCGTTTCTGGGAAAAACGCTGGAGTGGCTGGAGAAATGGGGGAGTGTCTGGGCGAACGCTGGGTGTTTTTGTGACGTCAAACCAGGAACGAAACTGACTGAACTGATCGCAGTGGCAGATTAAGTGTCGAGCTACTCAGAAACTGGTAAGAAATTTCTATTTGCAATTTTGCAAATCTTTCGTTCGCAATTCTGCTATGCTAAGATACACTCCCAGAGGGCGGCGGCTTAGCGTGTGCAATGCTGCTAAAAGCAGCTAGCGAGCAAACAACTCGGAATGAGGGCCCATGTGCACTGCAGGGGAGGCAGATATAACATGTACAGAGAGAGTTAGATTTGGGTGGGGTGTGTTCAATCTGCAATCTAATTTGCAGTGTAAAAATAAAGCAGCCAGTATTTACCCTGCACAGAAATAAAATAACCCACCCAAATCTAACTCTTTCTGCACATGTTATATCTACCTCCCCTGCAGTGCACATGGTTTTGCCCAATTGCTATAAAAAATCCTGCTGCGATCAACTTGGAATTACCCACCCTGTTACCATTGGCTTCCAAGCAGGCCATCAATGTTCACCATTGGCTTCCAGGCCGATCATCGCTGTTTGCATATCACACTGGTTTCCAGACCAGCCCATTACCTGTGACTGTTATTATACCTCTGTTAGCTTCCTTGCTAAAAGCCATCTGTATTGCCATTTGCTCCAGTTGCTGTTTATACCTCTGTGTGCTAAATAAACATCATTGTGCACATGCACTGGAACTTACTGCAGCCTCCTCATTTCCTCCACCGCACCACCACTGACCCACTAGTGCCCCCTCCAGGAACAGACACAGTTACAGACCTGTAATTGAAATAGGAACGTGTGCCAAGTGGCGCAATGCAGCTATGGTACATAAAGGTTTAAAAACAAACGTCACCACGTTTGAAACACAGAATGAAATACAAAAGGTATAAACCTCCCTAATACAGTCAGCGCAAAAAAAAAGGAAGAAAGGTAAAAATAGAAATACGTCCCTGATATTGGTGTACAGGTTCAGATGTTTCTGTCCAGATTCTTCAGGTAAGCAATGTCCAATGTGCACACTCCAAATATAAAAAGTAAAACAAAAGAAACAGGACAACCAATGTGTAGTATATCTCAATAGTCATAAAGAATGTCTCTAGAGAGATTTGCAGATGTCTAATTCCAGCGTACCCCACTCACTCAATTATCGGTGAAAATATGCCCATCAAGGTATCTTTGTACACTCTTAGCAATCTCCTGCCGTATTCATACACCCTCAAAGTGTGGAGTGAAGGTGAGTATGGAATAGAATAATTCGTAAGATGTGGAGCGTACCCCAAAACTCACAGAAGAGAGGAAGGTGTGAAGCACATCAAGGTATCTTTAAGGTGTAATGAGTCTCACACACAGCATACCCCAACCCACACTTGGCAATATAGCACGTTTCCTATCAAGGTATCTTTATACGGATGGTTAGTATCCTTCCTCAAAATCCTCTTCCTCAGAAGGTTCCTTATATCCTTGGTTTGTCACAAAAAAGACAAGAAGAGGAACCAATGTGCAGTATGTATCCAATAATAATAAAGGTAAGTACAAAGGCAGCGCTAGAATATACCTCCTTTTAGAAAGGTAAGTATATATGTTTCCCAGTGACCTTACACTCTTTCAATCATCCACTGGTATGATCTATTCCACCTCCCAGCATAGAAAGAGGATGATTTAAATAAGGGGTTAGCAGAAGGTAATTTGGCAAATGAAACGGTGTACCCCAACACTCACAGGAGCCTCACAGGTGTCAAAACACATCATGGTATCTTTTAAGGTGTGACAATCTCCATATGCTGCGTACCCTAACTCACACGTGAGAATGAGGAGCTGCTCCTATCAAGGCATCTTTACATGATGAACTGGACGCTCCTACTCCAAGTCATGATTTTTCACAAAAACATGGATTTATTGAATTGTACAAATGCCACATATACAAAAGTCCACAATGGAGTTAAAGTGCTATGTTCTTATTTATGTCCCTGTATGGGTTTTTATGTGCTTGTTTATTATTTTTATACTGTGATGAAATATCCAAATCTCTCTAGAGACATTCTTTATGAATATTGAGATATACTACACATTGGTTGTCCTTTCTTCTTTGTTTTACTTTTTAAATTTGGAGTGTACACATTGGACATTACTTACCTGAAGAATCCGGACAGAGACTTCTGAACCTGTACACCAATATCAGGGATGAAATATCCATATTTCTACTTTTACCTTTCTTCCTTTTTTTGCGCTGAGTGTATTAGGGAGGTTTATACCTTTTGTATTTCATACAGTTACAGACCTGACAATTTGTTCAAGGCCCATGGACCTGTACGGCGGTCAGAGTGTGGGGGCTGGGGCCCTTCAAAGTTTAGTGTCATGACTCGATGGTCAAGAGGCTGCACAATAGCAGATTATACAGTTTCTGCAAGGGATGTCTTCCCGACTGGACACTATACAACAGTCCCTTCCAAGTTCCATGTCTTTAGCTCCATCTTCAGCTCCAGTTACCAGTTGCACAGCTTCAAGTTCTTCAGTTGCTTCTATTCCAGTGTCTTGTCTTCATCTTCCTATGCCGAGTATGTTCGATGGCAACACCAAAATGTGTTATGGATTTTTGAACCAGTGTGAAGTACACTTTGAATTGCTGCCGCACAACTTCCCGACACCTAGAACAAATGTTGCATACATTGTGTCCCTCCTGACTATGCCTGCCTTGAATTGGGTCTCACTGTTATGGGAGTGAGCAGATTCTCTTCTAAACAACTATACAGAATTTATTGCTGCATTCCGTTGCATCTTTGATATACCTGGGCGTAAAACATCATCTGCTTCCTCAGACATCCTCTAGATTCACCAGGGAACATGCACCGTGGGACAATATGTCATCCATTTCCAGACATTGGCATCAGAGGTTAAGTGGAATAACCAGGTGTTGGTTGCTGCATTCTGGCATGGACTGTCTGATAGTATAAAAGTTGAGTTGGCTACCCGAGATCACCCAGAGCAACTGGAAGCTTTAAGTTCTTTATGTGTAAAGTTGGACTTGAGTTTACGCAAATGAACCAGTGAACATTCTCGAAGTGACCCTCTCAAGCATTGAGTTATGCCTCAAGTACAGTCCCTACCCACTGCTTATGATGAGCCTATGCAAGTGAATAGGTCCCATTTAACCCCTGAAGAGCCATCAAGAAGGTTATGGGAAAGACTGTGCTATATTGTGCTGCTGCTGGTCACATGATTGGTTCCTGTCCTACTCATTCGGGAAACACCAGATCATAACTTGCAAAGGAGGAGTCAAGTTACAAACTTTAACCAAAGCTCCTTCTTCTTGAGAGCTCATCCTACCTGTGACCCTGGGAACACAGAGTGGACTATATACCTTTTCTTCTTTAGTAGATTGTGGCGCTGCACAGGCTGCAATCGACAAGATCCATTTTCCTGTTTCAAAGTAGTCTCGCCCAGTCTACCTCACTGCTGTGGACGGTTGTCGTATTGCTGAGGACAATCAGCAAACTAAGCAAATGGTCCTGGGAGTGGGCTTCCTCCATTCCAAGTTCATTGAACTTTCGGTCATCCCTAAAGTCACTTATGAGATCGTACTGGGTATGCCCTGGCTTCAATTACACAATCAACAAATCGACTGGTCCACACTACAGCTCACAGCATGGAGTCCTTCCTGTTTCCACTCATGTTTGGCTCAAGTCCGGCCCGTGAGATCTTCAGGTTTAAAACCCCAGTCCGAACTTCCTGAGGCATACAAGGACTTTGCTGACATCTTCAGTGAAAAGGCTGCTAATGTTCTGCCTCCTCATCGGGAATGGGATTGTCCCATTGATCTTATTCCGGGGAGAAAGCCAATCAGAGGACACACATATCCTCTCTCCGTTCCTGAAACTCTAGCCATGAGTGAGTAAATAAAAGAGAATCTGCAAAAAGGGTAATCCATCCTTCCTCATCTCCAGCAGGAGCGTGGTTTTTCTTTGTCAACAAAAAAGTTGGTGGATTACGCCCCTGTACTGATTACCAAGGATTAAATGATATTACCAATAAGAACAGCTACCCCTTGCCATTAATTACAGAACTATTTGACAGAGTCAAAGGTGCCAGTATGTTTACTAAATTATGTCTCCATGGGGCTTACAATCTCATTAGGATCCGAAGTGGTGATGAGTGGAAAACCGCCTTCAACACCCGCGATGGCCACTATGAATAGCTATTGATGCCCTTCGGACTAAGTAATGCCTCGGCGGTATTCCAGAACTTTGTCAATTAAATATTTCAAGATGTTCTGTACAAGTATGTGGTAGTCTACCTCGATGACATCCTGATCTTCTCCCGTGACTTGGCTTCCTATCTCCAACAAGGGAAAGAGGTTCTTCGACGTCTTCGACAGAATCATCTTTATGGTAAATTGTCTAAGTGCACTTTTGAAGCTTCTTCAATGCCCTTCCTAGGGTACATAATTTCCGATTCTGATCTTCAAATGGAACCAGCTAAGTAGGAAGCCATAGAGAACTGGTCTCTTCCCACTACACTCAAGTTGGTTCAGCGTTTCATTGGCTTTGCCAACTATTATAGAAAGTTCATTAAAGGATTTTCCACATTGGTAGCCCCAATCACTTGCCTCACTTGGAAAGGGGCAAATCCTTCCCAGTAGTCTGAAGAAGCACTGTCTGCCTTTCAAAAAATTAAGCAAGCTTTTGTTTCAGCCCCTGTGTCACAGCAGCCAGATGTCAACAGGGTTTTCGTTCTAGAGGTGGACGCCTCGACGGTTGGCATTGGTGCGGTCTAGTCCCAAGCTGGCGCTGATGGTAAGACTCACTCTTGTGGATTTTCCTCCCTTAGATTCTCACCCGCCGAGATGAACTACTCCATCGGTGACCAGGAGCATCTAGCAATTAATCTGGCCCTCGAAGAAAGGAGGTATCTGTTGGAGGGCGCAAAGTTTCCCATTACCATCTCTACCGACCATAAAAACCTCCTTTACTTAAAGGCAGCACAGTGTCTAAATCCTCATCAAGCAAGGTGGGCCTTATTGTTTTCTCATTTTAATTTTAAGTTGCAGTTTCATCCTGGCTCTTTGAATGTTAAAGCGGACGCTTTATCACGCTCCATGAGTTCCAATGAAGAATCTTCCATTCTCAATCCTGTAAGTTTTGCTTCCACTAATGTATCTCCAGTCCCACCTCCTGGCAAGATGGTAATTTCTCCTGAGCTTTGTCCAAATCCCCTGTCTTGGGATCACAATTCCAAGTTCACTGGTCATCCTGGGATCCTCAAAACTTATAAGTCCTTGTCTCAATCCTACTGGTGGCCTCATATGAAAGCCGATTTCCAAGAATTTGTGGCTTCATTTCCTAAGTGCGCCCAGCATAAAGCTCCTCATCAAGCTCCTGCTGGTCACCTGTTGCCAAATTCCATACAAAGTAATTCCTGGTCTCATCTATCGATGGATTTTATTTCGGATCTACGTCCCTCCAAAGGGTATGATACCATCTGGGTAGTGGTTGACAAGTTCTCTAAGATGGCCCACTTTGTTCCCCTCATTGGCTCCAAAACGTGCACAATTATTTTTACGTGAAATCTTCAGATTACATGGATTTCCAACTGAGATTATATCCGACCGTGCAGTTCAATTTGTGGCAAGATTCTGGCAGGCCTAATGTTCCGCCTCGCAAGTCAAATTCAAGTTCTCTACAGCAAAAAATCCACAAATGAATGGGCAGACAGAGAGTGTAAACCAGGAGCATGAGACCTTTATAAGACTCTACATCTCTTCTTCACTAGACGACTGGGTAGATTTACTGCCTTGGGCTAAATTTGCTCATAATTTCCTTTATCATACAGCCACTGATACTACCCCTTTCTTTGCAGTTTATGGTCAACATCCCAGAGTTCCGGATTTTCAAGATCTTCCTATTGTTGATGTACCCACAGCCTCTTCAGTTCTTCAGCAGTTCTCTCAAATTTGGAAAAGATTCCTCTCTCTCTCTCTCTCTCTCTCTCTCTCTCTCTCAATAAAGCATCTCACCAGTACAAAGTTTTTGCTTATCGGAAAAGGCGAGCAGTTCCTAGTTTTAAGCCGGGTGATAAAGTCTGGCTATCCACCCGTAATCTCCATCTCAGAGTTCCTTCTATGAGGTTTGCTCCATCGTTCATTGGTCCTTTTTCAGTTGAACGTGTCATCAATCCAGTGGCCTACAAGCTGAAGTTACCTCCTTTATTTAAAAATCCGCAAATCATTTCCTATTTCTCTCCATAGACCCCTGATTCTTATCCATTTTCAGAAGGCTCTTCCTGTGGATCCAAAATTTCAAACTCATTGGGGCGTAGAGTACGAGTTTGATAAAATCTTGGATTCCCATGGTCGGTATGGTCATCTACAGTATCTGATTGACTGGTCTGGGTATGGTCCTGAAGAGAGGAGATGGGTCAATGCCACTGATGTACACGCTCCATGGTTAGTTCAAGCTTTTCATAGACTTTTTTCTTCCAAGCCCCGTGGGTGTTCAGTGCCCACCCATAAAAGGGGGTATTGTCAGGAATCAGCTTTCAGTGGTATCTCACTTACCAGCGCGCTGGTGTGCAAGCCACTGGAGGTCACGGCCCCAGTTAGTTTCTGCATGAATACTCTGTCCGTGGAGAGCAGTACCCATTATCACTGTGTGCCCTGAAGTCCATCCAGCATGTACCCCGCTGTGTGCCTACCATCTGTACAGCATGGGCGCCGCCATGACACTTGCGGTCAGCTGACCTGTAACACCCATTCCTGCACTGTGTCTGAATACATGATTCAAGCATCCAATGCCTGCTGACCAGGGGGTATAAATCCAGAATATCGGCTCAGTATCATCGCTTTGAACAACACGTCACATCCAGTTCACAGCGTCTCCTGGCTCCAGTCTCCTTTCTCCAGTAATTTCCAAGCTTCAGTTTCTCCATGGAACTACAGGCACCATCCATCCAGCTCTGCTACAACTCCTTCCACAGTCTGCTTCCACTTCTACATGCAGTAAGAGACTCTCTCCAGGTGCTGCCTCATCATTCTCACCTGTGTGTTGTTATTCTGCATTCAGCACTGTGCTTTTGCATCCAGCACTTAAAACAACCACCTTGTAAATTACCAATTGTCTCCTGCTATTGCCTTGCTTGGCTCTGTGAACTTTGTGCATATCTACTGACTGTGTGAATCTATTGCTGTTGGTTTCCAGACCGATTACCAGAGTTACTTATTGCCTGTATATACTGCCATCGGTTGCATTACTTACCTACTGCATATTGATCCTGTTACCATCGGCTTCTAAGCCGGACATCGATGTTCATCATCGGCTTCCAGGCCGATCATCGCTGTTTGCTAATCACACTGGTTTCCAGACCAGCCCATTACCTGTGACTGTTATTATACCTCTGTCAGCTTCCTTGCTAAAAGCCATCTGTATTGCCATTTGCTCCAGTTGATGTTTATACCTCTGTTTACTAAATAAACATCATTGCGCACATGCGCAGGAACTTATTGCAGCCTCCTCATTTCCTCCACCGCACAACCACTGACCCACTAGTGCCCCCTCTGGGAACAGACACAGTTACAGACCTGACATGTATAAGGCACTGTGGGGCACATGTGTACCTGACACTGGGGGCATATGTGTATCTTGCACTGTGGGACATATGTGTATCATGCACTGTGAGGCATTTTGTGTTCCTGGCACTGTGGGGCATATGTGTATCTGGCACTGTGGGGCATATGTGTATATGGCACTGTGGGGCATATGTCTATCTGGCACTGTGGGGGCATATGTCTATCTGGCACTGTGGGGGCATATCTAGCCCTGTGGGTCATATGTGTATATGGCACTGTGCGGCATATCTATATCTGGCACTGTGGATCATTTGTGTATCTGGCACTGTGGGGATATCTGGCACTGTAGAAGCATATCTGGAACTGCTGGGGGCATATGTGTATCTGGCATGGTGGGGGTGTATCTAGCACTGTGGGGCATTTTGTTTATTTTGAACTGAAGGCATTTTGTGTATCTGGCACTGTGGGGCATATATGTATCTGGCACTGTGGGGCATATGTGTATCTGACACTATAGGGCATATGTGTATCTGACACTGTGGGGCATATGTGTATCTGGCACTGTGTGGCATATGTGTATCTGGCACTGTGGGACATGTGTGTATCTTGCACTGTGGGGCATATGTGTATCTGGCACTGTGGGGCATATGTATCTGACACTATAGGGCATATGTGTATCTGGCACTGTGGGACATGTGTGTATCTGGCACTGTGGGATATGTGTGTATCCCGCACTGTGGGGGCATATCTAGCACTGTGGGGCATATATATATCTGGCACTGTGGGTCATATGTGTATCTGGCAACGTGGGTAATTTGTGTATCTGGCACTGTGGGGGCATATCTGGCACTGTGGGGTAAATCTGGCACTGTAGGAGCATATCTGGCACTACTGGGGTCATATGTGTATCTGACCCCCCATGTGTGTATCATGCCCCCATTTTAATTGCCCACTCTCCGTGTGGCATGTGGCTAAACCAAATTTTTAGTTGCGCGTGCTGAAGGCGCATGCAAACAGTATCACCTCTTTTTCTACTTGCACCACTGCATCAGGGTAATGCAGTTATAGGGGCACATGTTTTAAGGGTGCAGCCAGACATCAGAGGAAGTGATACCAGCCACCACAGAGACTTGATTAACCATAAAAACGTGAATGGTCTGGGACCATTTATAAATAATAATAGTGCATGCATGGTAATTTACCAGATTGAAACTAATGATATACTGTAGTGAATACACCATAGTCCTGATAATGCAGTATAATGTACTGTATCATATGTATAATAATTAATACATGATGGTGATCCTGTTTTTATATATAGTGTAGCCACACTTATTGTCACTGCAATTTGGCTGCAGGGCACTCCCAATGTGCCTAGTCACACCCATGCCTTAGTACGCTGGGCTGTGTCTTTTGCCGCTCAATGCAATGTCAATGGTGCATGGGTGTAACTAATATGTAAGCTCACACCAGCATGTGCGCACATCATGGTTAATGAGGCGCACCCACGCCTAGTTGCAGCCACGATGAGCATGACTACATTTATACCATAATAATGTAGTGTACATGTTATATCCCCCACCCCACCCCCAGAAATGACTGGCTAGTATCCAAAACTCAATGAGAACTGCATTCAGTCTATAAAAGGCAAAATACATTACATTGTAATTAGAAATGCATCTATGTTAGCTCTCGCCACTGGGGTGACTTAATTGTATGTTAGAGAATGCAGAGTTACAATGCAATTCCATTCGATGGCAGAGATTGTGTTCATTATGATAAAGTATATAGCCACAAAGAGAAGGGGGCAGGGGTGTGTCGTGACTGCCCACTTTGAATGGCAGGAGAGCGAATCTTGGTGTAGTTTTTATAGAAGCTGTCACGATCTCTTGCAGTACCACTGTGCTGCCACTAGTGTTACTTTCCTCAGTGTTGCAACCCCAGCATATTCCAGCTTGTCTAGTCTCGTGGTTTGTCTGTGATCTTTCCTGGCCAGTTCTTTGTCAGATTCCATACTTCAGGTTCCTGCTCATCTGGTTCTTTGCATTTTGCTGATCCAGTTCCTTTGTCTTCTGGTCCCATGTGTCAAAAGAGTACAGCCCTTTCAGTTTTTTCCTAGCAAGTGCATTCCTGGACATAGCTATATTATTCTCAGTGCATTACTAGTTCATTGTGCACTTGGCATTCATTGCACATTTGGTTAACCTGATATCTAAATTCCAAAGTGCATTCTGTTGTTTGTTACAAGACTCCTGTTTAATTGCAATTGCCAAATGCATTCTTGGACATCATTGCAACAGTATATTATTCACAATGCACTTCTGGTTCATTGTTCACTTGGTTAACCTATATAATTGCATTTAGTAAGTACATTCTGTTGTTAGTTCTAAGACTCCTGAATGCCTGCAATCGCCAAGGCATTCCTGGACATTGCTATTTTATCTTCAGTGCATTCCAGGTTCACTGTGCACTTGAGTTACCTGTGTCATTGCAATCACTAAATGCATTCTGTTGTATAACCTATATAACTGCATTCACTGAGTACATTCTGTTGTTTGTTCCAGGACTCCTGATTACCTTAAATCAACAAAATGCATTCCTGGACTTTGCAATTATTACCCACAGTGTATTCCTGTAACCCTGCATTTACCACAGCATTCAGCATTTCCAAGTGCATCTGATGCTACACATCTCTCCAGTGAGCTCAGGAGACCCAATGCATCATCAGTTTTGGACTGTCCTTTATTATATTTGTTCATTATAAGACTAGCCCCTGAGACTACGTTATTATTGACTTAGTGTTATTCTTTGTGCGTGAGTAATCTAGTTTGTTTCAGATCTATAGCCATGGTACTTCTGATTTCTCAGGGCATGCACACAATTTCCTTTTAGACACCCAACATAAGCGAACCAATATTCACCAGCTAACTGACCCTCTAACAGAATACCAATGTATCCTTTTATTGCATAGTCTGGAATCTGGACCCTAGAGGAGGGGATGGGACCTCAGACAGTAGGGTCCAAAGGGAAATTCCCCTGTAGCCCTGTAAGCCAGATCGATCCTGTATACCTTAATATTAATTACACATTAACTTCTTCATTTGCCCTACATTGACATTGAAAAAATTGTCCTACATTGATTCCATTTTCATTCCTAGAAATTGTCAAACATATCAAAACTGATTTTTTTTTCTACTTGGAAGTAAGAAACATTACTGTAGCAAGACTTTGGAAAGTGTTCCCAAGCTTGACTTTGTAGTTCAATCAAATAAGGTCTGTGAATGATTTCAAATGTTAATGAAATTTTTGCCCTGCATATTTTTGTAGTAACCCTTGTTGTAAGAGAATTACTTTAGTTATTAAAAAGTCCAGAAAGGTTCACTGAGAAATGATCTTCAATTTAGAAGATTAATTCAGGAAAGAAGTTGCAAGTTCACCCTTTCTGTAAACTTACTTGCATGATATGTCAAATATTATAAGTTTAATTAGTATTTAATCAAAATACAAATTCGGTATGTTTCTGTTAAATGCATTACTTAAACCGAACATTGGCCCTCATTCCGAGTTGATCGGTCGCAAGGCGAATTTAGCAGAGTTACACACGCTAAGCCGCCGCCTACTGGGAGTGAATCTTAGCTTCTTAAAATTGCGACCGATGTATTCGCAATAATGCGATTACTAACTACTTAGCAGTTTCAGAGTAGCTCCAGACTTACTCTGCCTGTGCGATCATTTCAGTGCTTGTCGTTCCTGGTTGACGTCACATACACACCCAGCGTTCGCCCAGGCACTCCCACCGTTTCTCCGGCCACTCCTGCGTTTTTTCCGGAAACGGTAGCGTTTTCAGCCACACGCCCCTGAAACGCCGTGTTTCCGCCCAGTAACACCCATTTCCTGTCAATCACATTACGTTCGCCGGAGCGAAGAAAAAGCCGTGAGTAAAAATACTTTCTTCATAGTAAAGTTACTTGGCGCAGTCGCAGTGCGAACATTGCGCATGCGTACTAAGCGGATTTTCACTGCGATGCGATGAAAAATACCGAGCGAACAACTCGGAATGAGGGCCATAGTTGTAATACTCGCCAGCCCTAAGATGAGTGAAGTATTTCGAACAAGAGAAAGCAAACCTAAATAATTGGACAGATTTTATTTATTTTTTCTTTTGTTATGGTTATAATCTTGCATTATTAATAATAACATTACATAACATTAATAGTAAAAATACATACATTTTATCCTTCCAAAAAATATAATGTATCTTGCAAATATCAGTAAGCACAATGATGAAGGCTATTTTAAGTGTAATCCTGTTCTTTATTGTAATGTTATATGTTAACTAAGAACTACATTTTTGTTAAGGTCCCATGCTCTGTATTATATGCTAGTTAGTAGATTCACATTTTTTAATACATCACAATAAGACTTCCGATGTTTTATTGTTAACTGACCACCTTAGCAACCCTTTACTTAAATGAACTTATCTAAATTAAATAATGATTCAGACAAACCAGCTTGCTGTAAAAGGTCACAGCTTTTATTAATTAATTCACTCTTGGAAAAATGGTAAAAAAGAAGGCACTGCAGATCTCAGCTTTAGCCTACCAAGAGGTATAAAATTGGGGATGACTAAAATGTCCCCCTATTGACATACTTGCATTGCAGTAAACTCACTTCCCCTCACTTGGGCACAGTCTGGATGCCATCTCACTAGAAACACTCAGGACCACCTGCACAAGACAGGACAAACTCTCAATATATCAAAGGGTAAAGTGCTCCACAATGTCTTCATGTGCCACAAATGGCCAATGAGATACAGTGCCTACCTGCCAAAGCCAGAATCAACCAGACCCTAGACCATCATCTAACCAAAATAGTCTAATTAAAAATAGACAAAAATGCTTAATGAAAAATCCTCAGCACAAAGCATTAAGGTGCACCCCACCAGGCTTAAAATAGAGAACAAAATCCTGACCTAAAAAACTATGCTTGATTAATGTGCCCCCAAAAGGCAAAACAAAGACTTTTGAATCCCAATGAGGCACCACCTCTAACCAGTATATGCAACACTAATTACCTTGCCCTTATCTAAGACACTGTGGGGTATATTTAATAAAGTGCAGGTTTATAGAAATGAGAGCTTGAACCAGAAATCACAAACGTGGTCCTCAAGGTACCCCAACAGTCCAGGTTTTAGGTATATCCATGGCTCATCACAGATGGTTAAATCAAATTGACTAAGGTGCTAATTTAGTCACCTGTAGCCAAGCATGGATACATTTAAAACCAGGATCGTTGGGGTACCTTGAGGACCGCATTTGGGAACCTCTGGCTTAAACAGTCTAAAATAGTGTTCGTTTATACCCAGAGATGTAAGTTGAGAGATTGGGTGGTGAGGACAGACATATCTAATAGAAGATACAGTATTCAAATGTTCAAGTGAAACCAGGTTGATGTTATAAGTGCATTGGCTGCACCACATGCAGTTTTATGATACATGCCACGTTTTTCATATCCTCATTCTGATCATAAATTCTTTGTTTGTTATCCACTCACTTGTACTAGTACTTTTGTTGTGTACCTAAGTAAGTGTCGCTGTGGATTGTGTTACGTGAGGAAGACCATCAGGTCATTCAAAGAGCAGATCACCCAGCATTGATCTGCTATTCATTCTGCTTTAAATAATAAAGAGAATGGCCAACCAGTTGCTACACATTTTTTTTACAGCTAAACACAGTCTATCCAGTTTGAGATATTGTACATCATTATTGATCAGGTACCAGTGGACCTGATCAAAAATCCGTTCCACTGATTCCAGTTGGAGGTACAAAGGAGCTTTAGGCTGGATACTTTGAAATCTTGTGGTTTTAATGACCAACTATCATATTACATATTTCAATAAGGCATATGTTTTTTGTCTTGTGGTTGAATGTTTTTATGGTGTTAAACATATATATCCAACTTTATACTGCTTATATATACCGAGACCTTATTGCTGTTTATTGAGCTTTACCAAGCTTGCATCTTAAGAGGTAGCCATGGTTTTTAATAAATGACTTTATCTATGTATTTCCTTATGCATGATCTTTCAATGTGTGCATATTCTTTAGGTGTGGTGATTGCTCTGGGTCTTCATAGTGACCACTGTGTGCCTTGTTGCCTGGTAACCATTACCACACTTCCGGACTGCTGACTCCCGATGGTTGCTGTGTTCTTTTCTTATTGGAACGGAACTTACATTATGTTCCTTCCACGAATGCACATAAAAGTATCTTTCACTCTGTAAAATCTTCTATACTTGAAAAACAGCAGGGAAATATTACAAGCGGATGCATTTACATATAATTCCTCTCACGAGTGCACGTAACAGTATCTTTGGGTCTTCTAGTCACAGAGACATGGTTCCTCATGAAATTTTCAAACAGATTTATTAACAGTAAAAAAGTTCAGCATAAAATCACAAACAAAGAAACAAGGAATGTCAATCCATGCCGGATACCCTTGGAGCGTATTAGGTCTTTAAAGTACTCACACATACGTTCCGGCTGCAGACTCAGATCCATAGTAGGGATGGTTGAAAAGTACAAATCCTCCTGGGTAATTCTCTGACACGAACGCTAATCCCCACACGAATGGCTTCAACGCGTTTCTGGGATCACTATCCCCTTTGTCAAGAAGTGCAATCCTCACTGGCTAAACAGGGATCTTATCCCTCCTTAATTGTATAACATGACATCCTTCCCATTAAAATCACCTGGCCATCACATTTATCACAAACATTATGTATATCAAAATAGCTTCCTTTTAAACTTTGCTATAATTGAATGTCAGTAGATATAGCGGAAAATAATATCCCCCCCCCAAATTTTTTATTTTTTGTTAAAAAGTTCAATAGTAAAAACTTTTCTTCTTCATTAACTCCTAATTTAGGTGAGTCGTGAAGGACCTTTCTATTGCACCGGACTATAGATTCAATGGAATGACAGGGAATTATATCATAAACAGCTGTACTCCGTCCTCCTACAAACCTTTAACTGAACACGGATGTGGATTAATACTCCACTCAAAATTTCTAATGGGTAGAACACAACTCGGATCCTAATATAAGGAAATATATGAAAACTGGATCGGCACCCAGTAGGTTTCCCGTGAACCGCTGTAAAGCTCGTCCCGATGACACGTGACTCCTGGCAGCCAATCCGCAAACTTTAAAATCGACTTTACAAAACTGAATACAAAGTATAAAAATCTAGCACATTTTATTTCAACATGTGAAAAGAATTTTATAAACAGTACCTAACAGTGCGCAGTGGCAACAAGTCAGTGCAGTATCTTAAAAATGGGGCTTTTCCTACCCCCAAAAAACACATGATAAAAACAAGAAGGAAAAGATACTACTTCACCAACGCCTGCCCCGTTTATAGCGGAGTAATCCACCTCTTACTCTTTGTCGACTTCTCCTAATTAGGAGTGTTCATATCAATTAGTGACCGGAAAGAGAGGAGAATGCAGAGAATAGTGTGATACCATAAAACAAGTATTTAATAACATCAACCTTTAAAAACACAATCAAAATATTCCAATATGGATAATGCTGGTATAATGACACAACATGTGTCACAATGGACAAAGACATTCACTGAAAGGAATCTACCCTCATGAGAAAACAGAAGCAATGGCTGATTACCGATTCCTGGTGAACTGATTTGCGTCAGTTCTTAAGCGCATGTGAGTCCAGATGGTTTCTCCCAGCTGCAGCAAGGGGATCTCCTGGTTTCAGTTCTTTCCAGGTGCAGGCTCAGTCCATAAACATCAGCATCAGCATCAGCATGTGGGGAGTATTTCCAAGCAGGACACCCACGCGTTCCGACCCGCCTCGGGTCTTTCTCAAGGTCTTAGAAAAAGCAATGAAAAACTGCGCTATTCTTATACACAGCCCCCTTCTAGCTGGTTGCTGCTCGTGACACTATGTGGGAATACTACCGGATCCCACTTGTGGCGTAATAGATGAAGTAGATAAGTGTCTTAGCGCACACTTAGCATAAATGTGTGAATTAAACCTTGTGCTTGCGAAAAGTATCCACAATGAGACAAAATTATAAAATGTCAATTTATTTATATTGGATAAAAATAAATGAAAAATAATTAAAGATAAATAGAGATATATAATAGGGTTCTAAAAAGCCTTATAGAACAAAAAGGTGAATGTTACTCTATGTAGCTTATACTACTAAAAAAACTCTTTTACCCCCTAGTACCGGTACACATGACTGACATACAACATACAGACAAACATGTATTTGGATTTCCAGTGGGCACACTATTTTAGCGTTTTACCCCACTGGTGTAATAACAGTCTCTATCCAGAAAAAAGGATAAGGATTTGCTGTTATCCTTAATAGATGATCAAAATGAGCATTCCTAGTACTGGCTATTAGTAAAGAGTCTCTGTGTGCCACTGATAGTCAGGGTTAATATGGTTATTGCGGTCAATAGTCCCAATATTTATTGCAGAGACTGCTGATTAATTGTCCTTTGTCAGCAGTACTTTGCTATATAGCCACAAATGCTGATGTGGGGTATTATCCCCGCCTACCTCAGAGTCGCTGCTTCTGCAGTGAAAGGCCCGTTGGTGATGCAGTGGAATGTGTCCAATCCTGCTTTTTCTTCTGCGGGGAGACCCGTTGGTGGTGTGGTGGAATGAGCTGTAGTCTGCCGGCAGACTTCCATTTCTCCGTGTCCTCGTTCTTGCGGTCACAGGAGAAGGATCGATTACTCCGCAATCAACGCATTTCTCCTGTCACAGGCTTCCTCAGGATGGCTGCATAATCGATCTACAGTATTCCACTCCTCTTATCCTCTGCGGCCTGGGTTATTTTACTTCCACCCTTCACAAACATGGTTTTAATAGCACTCTTGCCCTTTTCATGTTATACTGCATAATACATCATTTTTTACACAAAAAACAAAAACATCGAACATTGGACTACATAAAAACAACATAAAAACAAACTCCCTTGGGAAATAATTTATTTATATAATATGTTAAAATATATATTCTTTATAAGAAATGAATGTAATAAGTGTCCTTTACCCTAGGGACGTTGGTGATACCTAAATTTGTATATCCCATTATTTTGTTTTATTTTGTCTTTCTTTATATAGCTGTCATACTCATATAGATTTATATAACAGTCTGTAGAGGATATTAACACCACTTATTCAGGGAACTGCATATACATTTTATATTTGGGGTATTATATATTTATTTATTTATATTACCAATCCCCCATATTTATTGTTTATTTATTTCAAAAACGGGAGGATCTCCAGATCTATGTTCAGACCTTTTGGGGTAAGCGTGCCCAGGTCATATATCATTTTTGTTTCTTCTCTGGCAAGAATATTTTCCAGATTCCCTCCTCTCCACGGTCGTATAACTTGTTTTAGTCCTATAAACTGCAAAAGACTAGGATCAGAATTATGCATTTCTTTAAAATGTAATGGTATGCTGTGGTCATCTCGTCCGATCTTAATATTTCAGAGATGTTCCTGTATTCGAATATGTAGCTTCTTTTTCGTCTTTCCCACATATTGTAGGCCGCATGGGCACTTGAGCATGTATATTACTCCTGTTGTGTGACAACTGATTCTTCCCTTCACTCTAATTATTTTTTTATTTGAGAAGGAAGTCACTTCCTTTATTGACTTCACTGAATTTTGTCTTGTTTTCTTGCAAGCTGTACACCACCCACACCGGAAGAAGCCTTTATTCTTCTGACATTGTGGTTCTACTGGTTTCGTAAAGAAATTACTTTTTATGAGAGATGTTTTGATGGTGGGTGCCCTTCTGTAGACAATACGGGGATATGATGATAATGTATCCCGAAGTTCCTCATCTGCTTTGAGTACATGCCAATGCGCTTTGATGCTTTTCTCAAGTAACTTACTTTGTGTGGAGTAGTCTGATATAAAGAGGACGTTCTTTTGTTCTTCTTCTTTCTTAATTTTGTATTTCAGAAGATCTTCTCTCTTGATTTTACTAATTCTATCCTTTTCCCTTTCAAGGTGCTGCGTGTCATAGTTCTTCTTGGTGAAATTCTCCATCATTCTCTCCGCTTGGGCGTCATAGTCCACATTTCTTGAACAGTTCCTCTTTACTCGCCTTAACTGTCCCCCTGGGATGTTCCTAATCCACTTCTTGTGATGGTTGCTTTTTGCGTTTAAATATCCATTACAATCTGTTGGTTTGACGAATGTCTTGGTCTCCCATTTGTTGTTTTCTGAAAATATCGTCAGATCCAAGAAGTTGATTGATGTCTTACTAATATTGGATGTAAATTCCAGGTTGACTGTGTTCTTATTCAATTGTTCTAAGAAGGCCTCAAGTTCTTTCTGTTCTCCTTTCCATATTATTAGGATATCCTCTATGAATCTTGCCCATAGTTTCAAATTCTTTTCTACCACTGCATTACTCCATATATTCTGATCCTCCCATTCAGCTAAAAATAAATTAGCATATGACGGTGCGAATTTACTGCCCATGGCGGTCCCTTTTACTTGAACATATGAGTCGTCACCGAATTGAAAATAATTATGTTGTAATATAAATAACATTGATTCAACCAAAAATTGTATCTGTTCACTTTTGAGATTTGTGTTTTCTCCAGCCTTCTTTTCACATACTCGCATCCTGTCTCATGGTGTATACGGGTATATAAAGATCTAACATCACATGTTGCCAGTATAAGGTCTTCTTCCCATTCTATATCATTTATTAAATTTATTACGTGAGTAGTATCCTTTATATAACCTTTTTGTTTCGTAACCACCGGTTGTAAGAAGGTGTCGACATATCCTGAGAGATTTGCAGTAAGAGATCCAATACCAGCAATTATTGGTCTGCCCGGGGGATGTTCTAAATCCTTATGGATTTTTGGTAGGTGGTAAAACACCGGTGTGATGGGATTTTTCTGATTCAGATACTCATATTCTTTTCTGTCTAGTATACCCAAATCTGCTCCTTTCTGTAGGAGTGATGTTAATTTCCCCATGTATTGTGCTGTGGGGTTTGTCTTCAGTTTGCGATATGTAGAATCATCTTTGAGTTGAGAAAGAGCTTCCTCCTCATACGATGTTTCAATCTAACTCTCTCTGCACATGTTATATCTGCTCCCCCTGCAGTGCACATGGTTTTGCCCAACTGCTAAAAAATTTCCTGCTGCGATAAACTTGGAATTACCCCCCCATGTCTCTGTGACTAGAAGACCCAAAGATACTGTTACGTGCACTTGTGAGAGGAATTATATGTAAGTGCATCCGCTTGTAATATTTCCCTGCTGTTTTTCAGTTATAGAAGATTTAACAGAGTGAAAGATACTTTTATGTGCATTCGTGGAAGGAACATAAAGTAAGTTCCGTTCCAATAAGAAAAGAACACAGTTTTCTCAGCTAATGAGGAAAATTGAATACACTTCTCCATCTTAGTGTGACTCATTTTTCCACCTTGTATTGAAGGTCTCATATAGACATTTTGCTTCATCACAGCGCTAGTTTCAAACTTCTGTTTTTGATACATTTCTAGAGGTTGGGTGTATTCCTTTTCATTTGAAATTTGCTGCAAGTGTATACCCTTAGAATGCAAGGTTGTCTCCATTATTTTATGCTACACCAGTTACTTCCTAATTACACCTAGGTTTCAGCCTTGCTGCTTTGTTTTGCTATTTCAATATTTAGCATGTTAAAACACAGAAATGCCAGACGTGATCTTTTACACAATTTATTTGATGTGAATGATAGTCAAATTATTGTTAACGCTCATGATCTGGAAAGTGCAATGAAAAAGATAGAAAAACTATCAATAGAGGAGGAGAATATATGGTGGGAAATAGCCACTTTAGAACAATATATAAAGGAAGACCTCATCCCTAGGGGTCTCCGGCTTGACAAAATCCCTTCTTTTGATCTAGAAACAGAAAGTTTAAAAAAAGAATGGTTTAAAACCTTGGATATGTGTTCCTTTAAATTAATGGAGCTCATAATTAAGGAAAAGAAAAACAATCTTAGTACCATTGAACAAGAGATAGAGACTATGGAAACACTTATAAGACCTTATGCAGAACAAAAGGAGTATAAGGATTTAGAAGAGCGAACCCATGGTGGAGAAAAATGAAAAGGCTCTTATGATTAAGATAACAACTAAAATTGATATTACTATTAAAGCAAAATCAATACAGGCGCTATAGTGAAATAAAAACAATATATAAGTTCACACTAATAAATTAATATGTAAACTGCAGCTCCCATATAAGGTGTCTGCAACACCTAAAAACACAGTATATTTTGTAAATATAATTATACTGATATAACTATATAAGAGAGCGCAAGGTGCTGAATAGATAAATACAATTTATTAAAATAATTAAAAAAGTATATAATCAATTAAACAAGATGATTGCTGAACGTGGAGCATAAGATCAACTGACCATCGCTAATAACTAATAACAATGTCCCATATTTTGTGAAGCATGGAGTATCCAATTAATATTTATGGAACCAATGCAGAGTATTGATGAAGAGATGTCTCGCTTCAAACTCTGTTTAATGAACAAGGTCCACCGTGAATTGCAAATACCTCCGTAAATATTGTGCTGGAAAAGGTATGCTTTGAAATAGAATTTGAACGCCACCTATAATGAGAATGATGCTGATATCTCCTAGCCTGCGTACTGCTTCACTTTTCAACCCCCACACATATAGGACTAGAGGCTCACCGCAGATGTGATGATAAACAGAAGCCATGTCCTGTAGCACTCAGGAGGCCAGGCAGTGCGAGAGCAGTGGTGTGGAGACGATGGCAGGTCTCAGGTGTCTGCAATACCGCAGATGTGATGATAGACAGAAGCCGTATCCTGTAGCCCTCAGGAAGCCAGGCAGTGCGGGAGCAGCAGTGTAGAGACGATGGCAGGTCTCAGGTGTGGCAATAAGCGGACGTTGGCAGGTCCCGGGGGGGAAGCAGACGCGGCTCCAAGGTGCCGGAGATGGTCGGCAGTCAGCCCAGTAGCAAATGTGGAGGCGGTCAGGACCATAAAGTTGTAGCTCCAGCCCTAATTAACGCGTTTCTCTGACTTAAGGGCAGTCGGTTTCATCAGAATAAGTGGATTATGATTAAGAAACAGAAAAAATATTATAGGGGTAAAAAAGATTATGCCGAGAATAATGTTCATCCCCATAAAAGAGGTTTGGTAGAACTGGAAACTCTTCCATCAAAAGATGAGTCACAGTCCTATCAATACATCAATAAACAGAATCAGCTAAAAGGAAATTATTTTGCTCAATCCAGAGAGGTAGGAAGGACAAGAAAGGGTTTTTATTCCCACAAACATAATAGGATTTTCTCTCCTTGGAGGATAAATTATCAGAGGACTAGAGAGCAGTCTTATGATAGGCGATACAAATGGCAAGGAGGAGGTTCTCACCAAGAAAATAAATTGTGAGATCTCCCCGATTAAGGGGAACACCCCCTTATGAAGATAGGAGGAATCTCTCATCTTGGAATAAAGAATCTGAAGTACGGACAGACAATATATTAACACCAAAATATAAAAAGAATAGTGAAGCTCATTTTTTAGTAAGGAGATTGGGACAAAAAAGATATGCATAAGAAATAAGGTAAAAACTAAAAGGGGATGTAGGGCAGGAAGGTATTTGGGCATGTCAAAAATAAAGCATTCTATCCTTAAAAAATCATTTAATGAGTCTGAGGAGAAAGACAGTTTTCTGTCCCCTCCACAGACTCAGATTTGGGTAAGACCAAGATATACAATATGAGCAATTATCAATTAACTAAGGATGAGCAAGACCTTTTAGAAAAAGGTCTAAAGTTTGCCCCCACAAGTAATGTCAATCATTTTGAGGTCTATATTGACCTGCAAATGTTTATAAGGAAATTGTCCCTGAAATGTTTTTTTTTTTGCTGACAAAAATGATCTGGAGTGCAATGAGAGTGAACTACCAGAAAATATTAGAATTTTTAAAACGAAGTCTACTTTTTTTTCTGAAGAATAAGAAAGGCTGTTTCGTAGAGACATTTGAACACCTGGTCAAAAAGGATTTGGAAACTACTAGTTTAGACCCCCTAAGAACACTAATCTCTCTCTATCTCAGAGAAAAGTGATTGAAGATTTGAAGAATAATGATAAAATTGTCATTAAACCGGTGGATAAGGGGGTAGGGGTTGTTATTCTAAACAGAGATGATTATCACTCTGAAATTTTCCATCAGTTATCAGATGGCACTACATATAAAAAATTGAGGGGTGATCCCTCTGCTAATATCCAGAAAAAAATGGTTGTTTTCCTGTAACTATATACAGTAAATAATATTCTTACACAAGACCAGAAGGTATATATTAGACTGGAAAATCCTTCCATTCCAGTATTGTATGTACTGCCTAAGGTGCATAAAAGTTTGAACCATCCCCCGAGACATCCTATAGTTGCAGGGATTGATTCCATTACTTCTAATCTTTCTGAATTTTTGACTATAAAATTAAACCAATAGTAGAAAAAAACAAATATACTTAAAGGATACCATCTTGGTGATAAATAAATTAGCATCCATCAAGTGGGAATCAAACTATTTATTGGTTACTGCTGATGTTAAATCACTTCACACCATCATAGATCACAACTTGGGAATAGAGGCTGTAAATTATCATCTAATAAAGGAAAGGAGAAATGAGAAAGAAAAAACCTTCATCATGGAGGGAATTATGCTTATTCTCCAAAACAATTTCTTTTTGTATGAAGGGGATTTCTTCTTACAGCTCCCGGGGACAGCAATGGGCACTAGGTTGGCACCCAGCTATGCTAATTTGTTCATGGCACATTGGGAAAACCAGTCTGTATAGACAGGACACCAATGGGGTGCCAAACTAGTGCTCTGGGATAGATATAATGATGATATTGTATTTATATGGAAGGGAGACAGAACAGTTTTAAACCGTTTCTGCCAATATCTCAATTCTAATAATAGAAATATTGATTTGACCTTCCAAATTAGTCCCTTGGAGGTGAATTTTTTAGACTTAAGGCTATACCCATTTGGAGATAAGGTATGTACAGAGAATTACGTGAAAGCTACTGACTGCAATACTTACATCAATTATGACTGTAATCACCATACCAATTGGGTAAGGAGCATCCCTATCAGTCAATTTCAACATCTTCAGAGAAACTGTACACATATAGATTATTTTAATAAACATGCAGACAATATGAAACAAAAGTTTTTGAGTAAAGGCTATGACCCTCAAATAGTACAGAGAGAAAGACAAACCAGCTATGAAATAAATATAGATGCAGTTTTTATTAACCAAAATAAAGTGAATAAGAAACAAGAAAATGGGGTATTGTTCATTACGAAGTACACATCACAGCATAAGCAATTAGAAAAGGTAATAAAAAACACTGGAATATTCTGACAAGGGATCACCTATTACAGGACCACGTAATAGATAAACCAAGATTTGATTAGAGTCCTTACTAAGGGTTTATAGCATTGTGGGATGTGTATTATGTGTAGGTATTGTAAGATAGACAGTAAAATCACACAGTTCACATCCAATCAAACAAAAAAAAGTTTTTCCATTAAGGAATTAATTACCTGTGGGAGCAAAAATGTTGTGTACATGTTAGAATGCACATGCAGTTCACAATATGTGGGTAGAACTGGGAGAATGCTCAAAGAACGCCTTAATGAACACGTCAGAAATATTAAAAAAGGCTTAGAGCAACATAGTGTATCTTCACATTTTAAAGAGAAACACAATTGGGATATAAGAGATTTGACCAGCTTCTGTGGGATTAAAATTGCTAAAGGAAACTGGAGGGTTAATAGTCTGGAAGAAACCCTGGCGAAATTTGAAATGCAAGCCTTTTATCAATTAACAACACTTACACCACATGGTTTGAACATGGATTTTGAGACAAAGTGGTTATTGTAGAAATGTAACTTATGATTTTGTATCAATATGTTCTGTAAATACTAATATATTTTTTGTATGTATGTTTGTCATTTCTTGGATGCTCGAATGAGCACTTTCAGGTTTTCGACTAAACCGGACTTGGAACCTATGTGCATCAGATCTGGGAAGAGAAATTACAGATCACGCCTTTGGAAATTCAAAGATGCATTGTAGTGCATTTTAGTGCATGTATTTGTGGTTTAATTCAAGTCACATTTTTTACCATGTTGTGACGTGTAATCTTCAAGCCAGCTAAAAAGTGTTTTTTAGGGATTTTTAAAATACTTTTTTATATTCTGTATATGTATTATATTTCGTTAAAACCCCTTTTTTGTGGATGGATATGTCCGTTTTCTAAGAATAATCATGCATGTAGAGGTAACTCTCTATGATTAATTTTATCCTCAGTCCCGCCACTTATAGCAGGCTTTTGGATTAGACACATATGTATAAAAAGGATGTGATCGGTTGGAAAAAAAGATGTGCTATGTTTCATACTTTGTATCCAGTTCTGTAAAGCCATTTTTAAGCTTGTGGATTGGCTACCAACAGTCACGTGTCATCGGGACGTGCTTCCCGGGTAATCAACTGGGTGCCGATCCAGTTTTAAGATAACTCTTAATATTAGTGTCTTATCTTGAGTCCCGCCAATTGAAGCAGGCTTTCAGGATTAGACACACGTTTAAAAAGGATGTAACCTGTTGAAATAAAATGTGCTAGATTTTTATACTTTTTATTCAGTTTTGTAAAGCCGATTTTAAAGTTTGCGGATTGGCTGCCAGTAGTCACGTGTCATCGGCGACGAGCTTTACAGCGGTTCACGGAAACCTACTGGGTGCTGATCCAGTTTTCAGATATTTCCTTATATTAGGATCTGAGTCGTGTTCTATTCATTAGAAATTTTGAGTGGAGTATTAATCCACATCCCTGTTCAGTTAAAGGTTTGTAGGAGGACGGAGTACAGCTGTTTATGATATAATTCCCCGTCATTCCATTGAATCTATAGTCCGGGGCAATAGAAAGGTCCTTCAAGACTCAACTAAATTAGGGGTTAATGAAGAAGAAAAGTTTTTACTATTGAACTTTTTAACACAATTTTGTTTTTGGGGGGATATTATTGTCCACTATATCTACTGACATTCAATTATAGCAAAGTTTAAAAGGAAGCTATTTTGATATACATAATGTTTGTGATAAATGTGTTGGCCAGGTGATTTTAATGGGAAGGATGTCATGTGATACAATTAAGGAGGGATAAGATCCCTGTTTAGCCAGTGAGGATTGCACTTCTTGACAAAGGGGATAGTGATCCCAGAAACCTATTGAAGCCATTCGTGTGGGGATTAGCGTTCGTGTCAGAGAATTACCCAGGAGGATTTGTACTTTTCAACGATCCCTACTATGGATCTGAGTCTGCAGCCAGAACGTATGTGCGAGTCCTTTAAAGTCCTAATACGCTCCAAGGGTATCCGGCATTGATTGACATTCCCTTCTGTTTGTGATTTTATGTGGAACTTTTTTACTGTTAATAAATCCGTTTGGAAAATTTCATGAGGATCCATGTCTCTGTGACTAGAAGACCCAAAGATACTGTTACGTGCACTCTTGAGAGGAATTATGTGTGTCACCCGCTTGTAATATTTCCCTGCTGTTTTTCAAGTATAGAAGATTTGAAAGATGTTAAAGATACCTTTATGTGCATTCGTGGAAGGAACGTAATGTAAGTTTCGTTCCAATAAGAAAAGAACACAGTTTTCTCAGCTAATGAAGAAAATTGAATACACTTCTCCATCTTAGTGTGACTCATTTTAACACCTTGTATTGAAGGTCTCATATAAACATTTAGCTTCATCACAGCGCTAGTTTCAAACTTCTGTTTTTGACTGTTATATGTTTGCTATCTGTAAAGTCTTGAGAAAGGATTAATATCCAAAACGTGGACCAATATGTGCTTCATATTTCTATTTTTAGCAATTATCTTTGCAAAGACATTGTTAGATTTTTTCAAAAGTCTAAAATCAAACATTTTATTTTTTTGAATTTCTACATATAATAATAATAATAATAATAATAATTTTATTTTTATAGCACTCTTTTTTTCCAACAGGACTCAAGGTGCTTTACAGACATCAAAAACCATGCACATAATACAGAAGATTTAAGTAATACAGCATTAGACAAGCCAGGCAGACATAAAAAAGAAAACCAGTAAGCATAATGCAGGATTGGTGTAGGCTTTTTGGGTAAAAAATCCATAGGTTGTGTATTCCACCCTTAAAAGTTAACAGGTGATGCATCCATCTTGGGTACACGGTGTAGGATTACTCTGGGTAGAAAAGTCTACCCCTAGAAGAGATGACACCAAATGGGATAATTGCAGCATACTGATGCTTAGAGTAGGGTCCGAACAAAACCATCAGTACCATGTCTTTTTCATTCCATCCACATGTGTACCAGATGAGGCAGCTATGTTTTGTGCACTATGAAGGTTACACTGTGGGAGGTGAGCCTTACAAGGGCCCAATGCATATGTGGGAAAATTGACACTTGTGTAGTAGTATGATATAGCCTGTATAGAAAGATCCACATGAAGTACATCCTGCCCACGGAAGCATAGCCAGATTAAGGGGGGGCCCAGGGGGTCAGTACCCCGGGCCCCCCTGTCTTAAGGGCCCCCCAGCTGGAGACTGCACAGTTCTGGTGCCGAATTCCCCCCACCCCGCGACGGGTCAAGTGTTTTTTTTTTCTTTTATAGAGACAGCGCTGCGGCTAAGATCGGAGCTGCAGGCAGCTCTCTATGCTTTGCACAGCATAGGAAACGCAGGCAGCGGCGACCAGCGGCAAGCAGCCAGGCAGACGAGAGGACTTGAGGGCCAGCACTCAGCAGCAGTGGTCAGCCGATGGGAGCTGAGGCACTCTGTAGCTGAGGCATTCAGTAGCAGCAGGAGCCACCCAAGGGGAGCTGCGGGCAGACTTGTGGGGGCAGTGAGCAGTTGGATAAACTGCACTCTGGAGAGGGAGGCACTAGTCTATCCAGCTTCAGGTGCAGATGATTTCTGTATGTAAGTATTATTATGTGTATATTATATATATATATATATATATATATATAAAACAAAAAATCAACCCTAATATCTTGCGCTATACCTCTAGTCTCAAACCAACAAGAAATACCCTCTGTCAGATAAGGTATTAAAAGTAGATTACAAATAGAAATGGATTCTCGTGGGAGCCAATATGCCTTTTGTATGACAATAATTAAAAGTTTTTATTGTACAAAAACAAACGATATTTATCCTAAGCGTTCGTTATTGACACAACCTTCTAAAAATTCATATAAAACAATATTACAATCTTATACATAAATTACAGTTGGATGTGAGGATTTTACAGCCAGGTGATCACAGTCAGAACTCGAAATGGATGTATCTCCAACCAGATGTTTGTGATAAGGACTTTGTTAACCAGACGTTGCAAAACCCAACGCGTTTCGTCCGTTAGGACTTCATCAGGGGTTTGGAATCTGGATAGTTACAAATGGAAATATATAAATCATATAGTCTTCATTAATAAGACATATTATTATCCAGGTAAGTATTCCATTGAAATCTATTGTGGATTAACATACATACCAGTTCTTATAGTAGGAGTGATTACCATTGATTAGAAAGGTTTAGAATATCCAATGATTACATCCAATCACATATTCAATTCGATAAATATAATATCTGAAACATTATCGTTATAATAATCAATAAACATTATCCTTATACAAATGATAAAAGGAAGAGGGAGGGAGAGTCAAAAGAAGAGAAAAGGGAGGGAAAGTCGAAAGAATATTATGAATGTCAATATAAATCAAATAGCTCCGTATTTATCCACATAATCAACATCAATTCAGCTGATGGAAATGATACAAAGGGCAGGGTCTACAAGTATCAGAAACTACCAATAGTTATAGAACACTCCAATTAAAGTCCACATAAAACTTCAAATTCACAATATACACACAATTATATCCACATTACAACTCATTGTACAATACATACCTAGATAGACTTCAAAAAAAAATATATAAATTTGGTTGAAATTAGATGATGTTACGTTCCCTAAAAGGGATAAAGATAAAATAGTTTTTTGTCACTCAAATGATTGTTAATAGGAAATGTTCCTGTAACATCCTGTTTACCATTAAAATAACATAGATGCTACCAACAAATCAGAGAAGATATAACAACAACTTCCTCAATTGATTATAAGAAACCATGCTGATGTCAGTATTTAATGTAAGGTATTTAAGGTGATTCAAATAGAAGAACTTTTTTATCCCAAACTAATTAATAAATGATGTCTTTAATCTAACATGCAATGGGGAGTGGTATATTCAATCAATCATTAGAGAGCCAATTAAGTTCACAGCTGTAATTTATAACCAGCAAGAAGAACTTTTTAACATCTGAAATACTAATCTTAACATCATATGGTATTTTATATTTGCACTAAATTAGTCTGGTTCTTACCTATTTTCAATCAAGAATGGTGGAACCTTATAGTCTACCTCTGTTTATACATGTCACCAAACAGAGAACTTAGGAAAATTTCAAATCCTGAACGAAACTATTCCCTGTGGACAAGTAAATCTAAATCAGTATATTACAATCATACTAAAATTAAGTAGTTACTCTTAAATTAAGGAATCCATTCATCTAATAAATTTTCAAAAAGACCATCCAATAACTAAGTTCCAAATATACAATTATAGTACTCAAACTTACTATTTACAGGAACAAGTGCAACCTCACTGAATCCCAACTACAGAATGAGAGGCAATATAAGGACATCCCTTTATAGCTCCCTTGATATTACATCACTTCCTGCTGGCTGATTAATTAATTTATTATTAGTTAGTGATGTGTTAAGACCTCATAGTACTATGTGGAATGCCATTCTCACTGGTTACCTAACAGATCCCCTAAATTATGTCTTTAATCTAACATGCAATGGGGAGTGGTATATTCAATCAATCATTAGAGAGCCAATTAAGTTCACAGCTGTAATTTATAACCAGCAAGAAGAACTTTTTAACATCTGAAATACTTAACCTCATATGGTATTCAATATTTGCACTAAATTAGTCTGGTTCTTACCTATTTTCAATCAAGAATGGTGGAACCTTATAGTCTACCTCTGTTTATACATGTCACCAAAAAGAGGACTTAGGAAAAATTTCAAATCCTGAATGATACTATTCCCTGTGGACAAGTAAAACTAAATCAGTATATTACAATCATATTAAAATTAAGTATTTACTCTTCAATTAAGGAATCCATTCATCTAATACATTTTCAAAAAGACCATCCAATAACTAAGTTCCAAAAATACCAATATAGTACTCAAACTTACTTTTTACAGGAACAAGTGCAACCTCACTGAATACCAACTACAGAATGAGAGGCAATATAGGGGCATCCCTTTATAGCTCCCTTGATATTACATCACTTCCTGCTGGCTGATGAATTAATTTATTATTAGTTAAAGTGCTGTTATCTCATCAATTAAATAAAGGTATTAATAGCACTATTAATACCTTTATTTAATTGATGAGATAACAGCACTTTATTACTATTTAGAATTCAATATTAATGTTACAATTCTAACTGTGAAAAAAGAGTTTGACTTTAATGACCAAAGAACTCTTTAATAGTAGACCTTATAAAGAATTTTTGTTTAATCTTTATTCATCACAGAAAGAATCCCTAAAGCTAACCACAAAATTTAACATCCGCTGACACATCTCCATCGAACTACGGGACCATGGCACGCAAACATTGATCGTGACTCGCATGTGATGTACTTCCGCCGGAAGTGCGTGACTGTGACACGCACGCGGTGCGTACTTCCGCCAGAACCGGAAGTGCAGTGCGTTGACACGCACGCGAGAGTGGAACGCATGAAGCGTTCAGATTTTGTCCCCTCTTATTTTTATAATGTCAGGAAGCAGAATTGATGTTAGTTAACCAGTAAGAATGGCATTCCACATAGTACTATGAGGTCTTAACACATTACTAACTAATAATAAATTAATCAGCCAGCAGGAAGTGATGTAATATCAAGGGAGCTATGAAGGGATGCCCCTATATTGCCTCTCATTCTGTAGTTGGTATTCAGTGAGGTTGCACTTGTTCCTGTAAAAAGTAAGTTTGAGTACTATATTGGTATTTTTGGAACTTAGTTATTGGATGGTCTTTTTGAAAATGTATTAGATGAATGGATTCCTTAATTGAAGAGTAAATACTTAATTTTAATATGATTGTAATATACTGATTTAGTTTTACTTGTCCACAGGGAATAGTATCATTCAGGATTTGAAATTTTTCCTAAGTCCTCTTTTTGGTAACATGTATAAACAGAGGTAGACTATAAGGTTCCACCATTCTTGATTGAAAATAGGTAAGAACCAGACTAATTTAGTGCAAATATTGAATACCATATGAGGTTAAGTATTTCAGATGTTAAAAAGTTCTTCTTGCTGGTTATAAATTACAGCTGTGAACTTAATTGGCTCTCTAATGATTGATTGAATATACCACTCCCCATTGCATGTTAGATTAAAGACATAATTTAGGGGATCTGTTAGGTAACCAGTGAGAATGGCATTCCACATAGTACTATGAGGTCTTAACACATCACTAACTAATAATAAATTAATTAATCAGCCAGCAGGAAGTGATGTAATATCAAGGGAGCTATAAAGGGATGTCCTTATATTGCCTCTCATTCTGTAGTTGGGATTCAGTGAGGTTGCACTTGTTCCTGTAAATAGTAAGTTTGAGTACTATAATTGTATATTTGGAACTTAGTTATTGGATGGTCTTTTTGAAAATTTATTAGATGAATGGATTCCTTAATTTAAGAGTAACTACTTAATTTTAGTATGATTGTAATATACTGATTTAGATTTACTTGTCCACAGGGAATAGTTTCGTTCAGGATTTGAAATTTTCCTAAGTTCTCTGTTTGGTGACATGTATAAACAGAGGTAGACTATAAGGTTCCACCATTCTTGATTGAAAATAGGTAAGAACCAGACTAATTTAGTGCAAATATTAAATACCATATGATGTTAAGATTAGTATTTCAGATGTTAAAAAGTTCTTCTTGCTGGTTATAAATTACAGCTGTGAACTTAATTGGCTCTCTAATGATTGATTGAATATACCACTCCCCATTGCATGTTAGATTAAAGACATCATTTATTAATTAGTTTGGGATAAAAAAGTTCTTCTATTTGAATCACCTTAAATACCTTACATTAAATACTGACATCAGCATGGTTTCTTATAATCAATTGAGGAAGTTGTTGTTATATCTTCTCTGATTTGTTGGTAGCATCTATGTTATTTTAATGGTAAACAGGATGTTACAGGAACATTTCCTATTAACAATCATTTGAGTGACAAAAAACTATTTTATCTTTATCCCTTTTAGGGAACGTAACATCATCTAATTTCAACCAAATTTATATATTTTTTTTTGAAGTCTATCTAGGTATGTATTGTACAATGAGTTGTAATGTGGATATAATTGTGTGTATATTGTGAATTTGAAGTTTTATGTGGACTTTAATTGGAGTGTTCTATAACTATTGGTAGTTTCTGATACTTGTAGACCCTGCCCTTTGTATCATTTCCATCAGCTGAATTGATGTTGATTATGTGGATAAATACGGAGCTATTTGATTTATATTGACATTCATAATATTCTTTCGACTTTCCCTCCCTTTTCTCTTCTTTAGACTCTCCCTCCCTCTTCCTTTTATCATTTGTATAAGGATAATGTTTATTGATTATTATAACGATAATGTTTCAGATATTATATTTATCGAATTGAATATGTGATTGGATGTAATCATTGGATATTCTAAACCTTTCTAATCAATGGTAATCACTCCTACTATAAGAACTGGTATGTATGTTAATCCACAATAGATTTCAATGGAATACTTACCTGGATAATAATATGTCTTATTAATGAAGACTATATGATTTATATATTTCCATTTGTAACTATCCAGATTCCAAACCCCTGATGAAGTCCTAACGGACGAAACGCGTTGGGTTTTGCAACATCTGGTTAACAAAGTCCTTATCACAAACATCTGGTTGGAGATACATCCATTTCGAGTTCTGACTGTGATCACCTGGCTGTAAAATCCTCACATCCAACTGTAATTTATGTCTAAGATTGTAATATTGTTTTATATGAATTTTTAGAAGGTTGTGTCAATAACGAACGCTTAGGATAAATATCGTTTGTTTTTGTACAATAAAAACTTTTAATTATTGTCATACAAAAGGCATATTGGCTCCCACGAGAATCCATTTCTATTTGTAATATATATATATATATACATACATACATACACACATATATATACACACACACGCACGCACACACACACACATATATATATATATATATATATATATACAAGCAGGTTGGCGGCACCCAGAGCCTTGGTGAAAGTTGCATGCAGAAATGTGCTTTAATTCAACGTTTCGGGCATCAGCCCGTCATCAGGAATAACAAACAGTGTGAAGTACATTAAACAGTGTTATATACATGCACTAAAAGACACATAATCACCCGATCAGCCGCATCTGTGTGTACGCTTCCGGGCGCCGGCTTCAACGAGTCCCGCCGCATCACTTCAGGCACGTCCCCGCAGTGTCGTCATCCGGGAGTGTACACACAGATGCGGCTGATCAGGTGATTATGTGTCTGTTAGTGCATGTATATAACACTGTTTAATGTACTTCAAACTGTTTGTTATTCCTGATGACGGGCTGATGCCCGAAACGTTGAATTAAAGCACATTTCTGCAACTTTCACCAAGTCTCTGAGTGCCGCCAACCTGCTTGTACATACCGGGACTTTGCACCCCTGGAAGGCATCAGAGCACAAACTTCTCTATTAGTGACACTAGTGCCGGATATCTGTATATATATATACCGCATCTACCACCCGTGTGGTGGGTGCACTCTCGCAGAAATCAATCACTTTGAAGATCTTGATGTGTCAATCAGTTTATTCAGGTTAATCAGGTTCAATAACGTTGCCTTTAACATTCGACGTTTCGGTCCTATTATAGGACCTTTATCAAGACTGGCAATTCAGAGCATCTACATGATCAAAAAGATAAATACAGTATGCATAAAATCAGACTAAAGGTATCAGATCATACCCACACCACCACCACCAGTGCCTCTCAGGCCCTTATAGCAGAAAATAGTGACATCAAGTTAATTAATTAATAGAATCATACTCTATATGGAAACGAGGATAAAGATCAGCATACTCCAAATCTACTCCCACAGGACAAACATAGCACCTCACTCTAGAGTAAACTTCACAAATTTACCTGGGTCAATATTAGACACAATGAGTCAAATTATAGCTCCCGGAACACAGGACTACTATAAAAGAAAATTGGAAAGCTTATTAAAACACTGACCTTCACCAGTGTATAATAGGACCTAATATACCATATCAAAGTCATACCTGGATAATTAAAAAGTAACACTAGGCAGCTACAGATCAATCAGCAAAGGCCATATAGTTTTCAGCAGCAAGGTCTGCAATTTAAAACACAAACAAGATATATAAAATAATCCAAACTAGATAAGATATTCCTACCATTGGGGTCCACACCGGCCAGTCCACTCACCACTCTGCTGTTTAGTATCTGATGATAGCTGCATGCTGCACATCAGCAGCTGCATGCTATTTAACACAATGGGACAGGAAATGCCACTTAACCCTGAGATGTAACTATATGTGTGCTAAACGTTAACCCCATAAGAAAAAAGAGTGTTACTTAGATATCAAACCATTAGATATACCCAGCGCTACTGATTTCAAGGGCCAAAATCATCACATGTAGCTCAAAAGTACAATATTGGCTGAATTTGCGGCCGCTGGCAACGCCACTTCCGCGTTCCAGCGACCGGAAATGGATGCATTACACGGGCCGGAAGTCCCGCGGACGTCGCTCGGCCAAGCCGCAGGGGCTCTCATAAAGTGAAAAAGACAAAACTAAACTCAAAAAACGGGTGCCAAGAAACATCCCAGCACATGGGTGAAAGCCAAAACAGCAACAATGTAGCTAGCCACATTCGGTCAATAGTCAAGTCGACCTGACCGGAAGTGACGGCACCATCTACTAAGCAGGGAGGGGAATATGCTAATAAACCAACAGAGTATATTAGAGTGAGTTATATTGGACAAAGGCATACCAATGAGGCAACTAGAAACAATTGTTAAATATCAGTGAAACCCAGTAGCGAAAAATCCCTCATAGTGTACATAGGCTGTATTTAATTATATTCATAATTTATTTTCAATAAGGCATGAAAGCATAACACCTATTAATAAAGTACATCTGTCTATGAACTATCACCATGGGGGATAAAAAGCAGTGGAACCCACTGAAATTCTGCCAAGGACCTGGGTGGCTCCGGAAAAAGTAAAACAAAAAAAATAAAAATAAAACAAATAAACAACACATGAATAATATTAAAGACATTATATTGAAAACTGTATGTACAGATATTCATTTAATATGACAACTGTATATTGCACAGGTACCCTAAAAAAAACCACCATATAACTACAGTCAGGGGGCCCTATTGAAAAGGACACTGTAGACTCATTATAAGGATACATTTGGACATTAACAGTTATAAGAATACATTTAAAAAACTATCTACAGTAACCAATGATTATCAAACACATACAGTATACAGATGGTTGCTAGGTAGTAATACCAGCGACCATCATCCTCCTGCCTTGAAAGAAGGCCTCCGTATCTCACAATTCCTTAGAGCAATGAGGAACAATTCGACCCCTGCCCTAAAGGATCAACAATGTGCCGAAATAACCTTGCGCTTTTTAGAGCGAGGTTATTCTAAAAAAGTATTGGCACGATGTTTAGAGAAAGCTAATAGTATTTTTCTTGGACAACTCCCTAAAAAAGTAAGTGAGAAGCGTATGATTTTTCCCACCCAGTATGATGGCACTTCAGATAGTATGAGTAAGGGATTACGAAAGCATTGGCCTATTGTGGCTTCTGATGTAAACCTCCCTTTTGCAGGAACTCCTGCACCGATGATGGCCTATCGGCGTGGGGCCAATTTAAAACAGCTGCTAATGAGGCCCACGATGTTCCCTGACCAAAAAAAATCCAACTTCCAACTAATGCAAGTCAGACCAGGTAGCTTCTCCTGTGGAGGATGCACCACATGTCGATCCATGCTCACTGGCCCCTATTTTCACCATCCACACACCGGGAAGAAGATATTTCTAAAATATCACCTCCATTGTAGACTAGATTATGTCATTTAATCTAGTCTACAATGGAGGTACTTTCGGCCCGTGGAACGCATCCATTTCCGGTCGCTGGAACGCGGAAGTGGCGTTGCCAGCGGCCGCGAATGCAGCCAATATTGTACTTTTGAGCTACATGTAATGATTTTGGCCCCTGAAATCAGTAGCGCTGGGTATATCTAATGGTTTGATATCTAAGTAACACTCTTTTTTCTTATGGGGTTAACGTTTAGCACACATATAGTTACATCTCAGGGTTAAGTGGCATTTCCTGTCCCATTGTGTTAAATAGCATGCAGCTGCTGATGTGCAGCATGCAGCTATCATCAGATACTAAACAGCAGAGTGGTGAGTGGACTGGCCGGTGTGGACCCCAATGGTAGGAATATCTTATCTAGTTTGGATTATTTTATATATCTTGTTTGTGTTTTAAATTGCAGACCTTGCTGCTGAAAACTATATGGCCTTTGCTGATTGATCTGTAGCTGCCTAGTGTTACTTTTTAATTATCCAGGTATGACTTCTATATGGTATATTAGGTCCTATTATACACTGGTGAGGGTCAGTGTTTTAATAAGCTTTCCAATTTTCTTTTATAGTAGTCCTGTGTTCCAGGAGCTATCATTTGACTCATGGGGCAATATTTACTAATATTCGTGTTTGAGTCGGTTTGTGTAGTGTTTAAACTCGTTTTGTATCAGGTGCATTTTCATGCAACTTTTTGAATCCACATACGCAAAGTTACGAAGCAGTCGACTTTATGGTTGTCGTGTTTTCCAATGTCGATGCCAGTCAGTTTTTTTTGGCACATTTACGGCCGTCATTGTCGTTTGCGTACGTGTTTTTGTTGTATTTGCTGGTTTTTTTCCTAAGTTAAACGCGGCAGGGTTTTTTTTTTTCCGCGGCCGCATTTTCACTTTCAGTTTCGATTTTCATCCCTGTTCGTGATTGGTTGTGTTTCAGATGGTAGGAGTGTCTGTGTGCAACCATATAAATACGCCCCAAACCGTCCGCACCTCGTGGGTTTAGTTAGTGGTGAGGAGGAGGGAGGTTGTGCTGTGGAGGTAGGTGAATTTGTGGTTTGGTGAGGAGTGTTGGTAGCGATTTCTGAGTGTGGTATTGTGTTTGGAAGTCATCTTGTCATTCTTGTTGTCTTGTATTTTGTGGTTTGTCTCATTTTTAGTCCAAGTTATTTTTTTTTATAGTCCCTTGTCAGTGTTTGTGTGTGTGTGTGCGTGTGTGAGTTGTGTAGTGGTAGTGGAGGAGTGTGTTGTTTGTCTTTTTTTTTTTCCTTATTATTGTGACTCAGAGGTGGAGAGGTTGAGTGAGGGGGAGGAGGTTGGTCAGGTGGAGGAGGTGAGTGTTAGTGAGGTTAGTGAGGTGGAGGAGGTGGGTGAGGTTGCTGCAGCAGCCTCAAGTGATAGTGAGAGTCAGAGTGCTCCGCAGCCACGCACCACTACTAAGACTGGGCGGAATGTAAAGTTTAGTTTTGTTGAAAATGTGGCATTGGTGCGTGAGCTTATGAAGTATCAGAGGCAGCTATTTGGCCCTGAGTCCGCCAAGGTGCCAACACGGAGGAAGACGGTGTTGTGGGCGAAAGTTGTTGCTGCTGTCAATAATGAGGGGGTGGTCAAGCGGACGGAGGACACGTGCCGCAAACGGTACTATGACATATAGCGCCGTGTCAAGTCCAAAATGGTCAAGGAGGCCAAGTCGGCTCGGAAAACCGGTGGTGGCCAGCCCTATATTGCAAGTTATCTGGAGTATGAGGAGCCCATGCGGAGTGTAATCCCTCCAGAAGTTGTCTCTGCAACCCATGTCCGGGATTCAGATAGGCCCAGGAAGAATGGTGAGCATGTGTATTTGCATTTACATTCTATGTTTTTTTTTTAAATGTGTGTCATGTGACGTTGCATATTACTCCCATCTTCAAGTGTGTGTCAGCAAATACATTGTTTTGGTTAATGTTTTATACAAAAGCCAATGTAACATCTTACTTTATTGTATGTCATGTGTTTTTTCAGACAGATATTTTGCATGTGTAGTTTGGACTTGGTGTGTCTCTGAATTGTCCTGCAATAATGTTTTCCTTTTGGGCGTTTTTTTTTTTTTTTTAATTGTGACTATGTTTTATATTTAAGTGATCCATGTGCAATGTTTTAAAAACAGTGGTTGTCATGTTAGAGGCTGGAGTACTGGAAAGTGGTTTGGAAACCACTTACATGTGTAATGTCATCTTTAGATAATGTCAATTATTTAATGTAAAAACCAATATTTTTCTTTTTTTTGCTTGTATTTTTACCGTGACACCACACTGCAGTGTAATTTTTTTTATAAATTGCTGCATTTTGTTTTTGCTCATATAGTGGTAATGTGTCTTTGGAGTGCCACATCACAGAGCAATTTATATATTGCATCTGTAATATTTTTCCTTTCAATAAAAAATGAAGTTGTGTGTGTGTTTTTTTTTTCTTGAACTTGTGGCCTATGTCAGTGTCCTGTACATGTTTTCCTGTGTTGATGTTGCCATAGTGCATATGTGTTTTGGTCATTTTTTATTTTATTTCTGGTCCTTATGTTTGTTTTAAATAAAAACCAAGCATTTCTAAAAGAATAAATGTTTATAAGCATAATGGGTGGATATATACACAATAGCATGAATTTTTTTTATAATTTATTTTATACAGTGTTTGAAAAAAGCAGTACTACTCGTCGGCCAGTAACTCCTATCACATCTGATGATGATGACGCTGCAGAAGCAGGTGAAGTGTCCATTGTAGTATAGGGTATGCTTGTAAAGGAATGGCCATAACAAAATTGCACTTTCATTAAAAGGTCCATCAAAAGAAGTATGGAGCTGCAGAAGTGGCACTTCTGTAAGACATCACCACAAAAAACCTGTGGCCAAAAAGAAAGCAAGGTCGTATGTCCCGGCACAAACACAGCAGGCTACCCCGCCACGAAGATTATCATCTGTATGTTCTGTACCCCGACTCCAAATTTTGGACACACCTCCAAGACGTCATCCACACTCCCCTCATCTTGATTGTGAGTATCAAACTGAAAAAAAATTGTAAAATGTCAGAACATAATCAAAATCATTCATAACCGCATTAAGTCAAAACACATCAAAAACTAAAATACTTACCACAGTAAGTAAAAGCTGAAATGGAATCCAAGCTAAATGGCCTTGTCCACATCCAGTAAAGATATGTATGTCCACTTGAGCCATACAGTATGACATTGTGTGTAAGATGCTGCAACAAAAAAGCATGTTGGTTTTTTGCAAAAAGTAAGGTTGTTTTTCCAAATTTCACATGTGTGCTTGAGGTAACATTGCAAAATACATTTAAAAACATTACTATGTTTGTTTGAACAAAGCTATAAGGTAACACATTATGTATTCCAATGTTTTTTTTATGGTGGAGTATGTGTGAGCTACAATAAAACTAAAGTGTTTGCTTTCACAATTAAGTAACCAGACACATTTGCCTCAAACAGGCGTATGTATGTATTTAAGCTATGAGTGATGATGTTGTTAGCCAGAATAGTTGAAAGCAACAGTGAATGACATGTGTTCCATGTGTAGTGATTTGTTTAAATTTCACAAACATATGGATAGCTAACGGAGATTTGTTTAACATTTCAGCTTCGAGTCCTGGGAACAGCATCCCTCCGCAACAACACCAACACAGTGACATGGAGGAGAGAACATCTTAGAAATGCAGCCATTAATGCAAGGAATGAGCCCCCCAGCACCTGTGAGTACACTACCACAGCAAAGCACACCACCACAACAACACAGCCCAACAACACCAGGAACACAAGGCCTTGATCAGGTGTTTTGGACTATTTGGGCTAGACAGCAGGCCACTAATGAAGATTGCCTGAGTAAGCAGACACAAATGTTTGCAAGCCTACCATATCACCTCAGAAGAATATCAAGAAATCTGAGTAAACAAAATGAACAAACAACCAGAATAGGCAATACCATGGAACTCATGCGTACAGACATTACACAGGTCATGGGCAACTTACAGCGCATAATGGAAGAACAGTACAGACAACAGCAAAGTTATATGAGCATTTTTCAAAACAATCAAAAGATTAATGAAAGTTTATTCCGAATAGTAGACAATCAAAATGCTGCTACACGTGAACTCAATGCCACCCTCACTAACCTGAATGAAACACTCAGATGCATGCACCAACAGCAAACAAGCAGCAGTTCTGGTACGACTACTCCAAATATCACGCCAGTCTCATCACCACCAAGACGCTCCACCAGAGCACGACAACATGACAGTGCTAAAGGCAAAGGGCAGGACAAGCAGCCACCCAAAAAAACGTTAAAACAAACAAGTTAGACATTTGTGATAAGTAACTCAAAATAGTTAGCAAGTGTTTTTTTGCTAAAAAAATATAACACTTAGCTCCTTGACACTTTTTTCAACATCATTAATTATAAGTGGTACAAACAAAAACAAAAAATTTGTACGCACATTTATTCATTACCATTTTTTTTGGTATTGGAGGAGGGAAATGTTGATGGAGCCACACATACATGTTAGCAGGAAGTAAACAGACCACTTGATTTTTTTCTAATCATTACTCTTTCTAGATTCCAATCATTCTCTTTTCCTGCAGAAACAATAATTGCCAGCCAGGCAGAATGTCTTTAGCAGGAAGTAAACTGACCACTTGATTTTTTTCTATTCATTACTCTTTCTAGATTCCAATCATTCTCTTTTCCTGCAGACAATCCAAATTACAATGTTATTGATACATATCTTAGCTTACTTATCTATACAACATTAGAAGAAGAACACAATTGAGTTGCGTAAAAAGCTTGTAATATGTTGGCTTTGTTTTGTTTGAAAAACATTGTCCAAATGAATGTCAGTGTTGTTGGGACATGTTTGTGTGTGTAAAAAATTAGTAAGAATGTTTTTACACATGATGCTGAAAAAAACAAATATGTACTTTTACAACAAAAAACAAAAAATGTGTATAATAATGTATATGTGTGGCAAACTGTGTATTTACTTACACATCATCAAGTTTACAGCATCAAACATTAGGAAATAAATTATTCCTGATTACAGTAAGTTTGTGTGTCTTAAATATGATGGTGCATCACACATAGGGACACATGTATTCCTCAAGGCTAACATATTATATGTTGAGGAGTGTTTTTTGGGAACACAGGTTCTCAAACTCGGCCCTCAGGAACCCACACAGTGCATGTTTTGCAGGTCTCCTCACAGAATCACAAATGACATAATTAGCTCCACCTGTGAACCTTTTAACATATGTCTGTGAGTAATTCATACACCTGTGCTTCTACTGGGTTAAGTGAAAAACATGCACTGTGTGTGGTCCTGAGGGCCGAGTTTGTGAACCTGTGCATTAGGACGTTACACACAATGATAAAGTGAAATACTAAATGGATTATGTGGGCTTGTAAGAAATTAGCACTGCAAGTTTACGATCACTTATCCAGACTTAATGCATGCCACTCATAATCTGTTGTTTTGAGAATAAAAATACACGCAATACACATGCGACATTTGTTTTTCATATAGCGAGGGTATATTTGTATGTGTCAAGGAGACATACACATTCTGAGTAATGGTTTTTGGAAAAAAAGGCAAAACATCTATTTATGATTACACAACAAATGAAATAAGCAAACCAAGCTTACCTTAGAAATAGCGATTGATGATCTCTTGCCTAACCTGCCTCCCTACATCAGTACTCCAAGTATCACCAGATGTCTCTAATTCCTCTGCTTGCTGGCTGCTTTCTTCCTCCTCCTCCTCCTCAACATGTGGCAGATGTTGTTGCAAACACATGTTATGAAGAAAGCAGCAGCAGAACACAATTTGAGTCACCTTGGAGGGACTATACAACAAAAGGCCACCAGACTTATCCAGACACCGAAACCTAGATTTCAGCACACCAAAACATCTTTCTATCACATTCCGTGTGGACTTATGTGCATGATTGTAATTGTGTTCAGCAGGGGTATCAGGTCGGGACAATGGAGTTAGAAGCCAAGAGAAACAGCCATATCCTCTATCACCTAAAAAAAAGATATAGTAACGTGATTCATGTTAACATACAGCAACACATAAGTAACACACTGTGGGGCAGATGTATTAACCTGTAGAAGGCATAAGGAAGTGAGAAACCAGTGATATGTGCAAGGTAATAAAGGCAGCAGACAATCTGTTCCTAAATGTTCATTTACATATTGGAGCTGATTGGCTGGTGCCTTTATCACCTTGCACAGATCACTGGTTTCTCACTTCCTTATGCCTTCTACAGGTTAATACATCTGCACCTGTATTTGGACAAAGTATACGCAGACCTACACATATCAAATTACATACCCAGCAGCCATCCATCTTGCATTTGTCCGTCCTCAAACTTATCAAAGAGGGATGACTGACTGAGGATGAAGAAGTCATGGCAGTCCCCAGGGTAACCAGCAACAACACTCATTATTTTGAGATTTGCATCACAAACCACCTGCACATTTGTGGAGTGTTCGAAATGGCGGTTTGTATATATGTGCTGCCTGCCCCTAGGTGGTCTCAGCTGAATGTGTGTGCAATCTATGGCTCCAAGCACATTGGGCATGCCAGCCAGCTCATAGAAATCTACCCTGATGGCATGCCACTGAGACTCCTGGGTAGGGAAGCAGATTGAGGCCTCGATGTGGGGCTGCAAAACAGCCAACACCTATGTGTATATTTTAAAGAACAATAAACATGAGATTTTAGGACAGAACTGGCCACAGAGAAATTAAAACAAACACAAAACAGAAGAGGTAGTTAGGTATACATCACCTGTGTTAAGATTCTGGAAAATGAGGGCTGTGAGATTCCTATGACATCCCCAGACACAGCCTGAAAGTTGCCAGTAGCCATAAAGTGCAACACAGCCAGGAGTTTGTGCAGGCCTGAGACAGGGCGAGAGCGTGCTGTCTCAGGGTCTAGGCCCAGTTTGACAAGGTCATACAGACGGAAAATGTTGTTTTACGATTTAGACGGAACATCTGTATGACCTTATCATCGGACAATGCGTTCAAGTTTAAACGCCCCCTTAAAAAAACGAGGCCTGCGCAGCCTCCGCGGAACCTGTACAACCTGCTGACTATGTTCAGTTTCTTGGCCCTGGTTACTTACAGTCTGATGTCTGAGTCTGAGGAATCCCAAAGCACACAAAAGATCACTGGCACACAGTCCTACTGCCATTTCTGAGTGTAGGTGTATTGAAATGGGCCTAACATCCTTTTATAGGCATCCTAATTCAGGTGAGAATTAGTAACACATGTAAACACGACTGAAAAAAGCAGGTCTATTTTTTTGCCACTTTTTTTTACGAATCGCAAAAAAATACGACCGCATTTGAGCACTCAGAGACTAACACCCAAATACGAATGAATAGTGAATTCCCGTATTCTATGAAATAACAGCCGCATTTGACCGATGGTCTATTCATTCGTATTTCGTAACGTTGTCATTCAAACCATTACGACTAGACCAGACACTGCCGAGATTGGTGCTTAGTGAATTCCCGGATTGGGACTTAGAAAAAAAAACACAAATCGGCCAAACTCGGATTGTTAGTAAATACTGGCCATTGTGTCTAATATTGACCCAAGTAAATTTGTGAAGTTTACTCTAGAGTGAGGTGCTATGCTTGTCCTGTGGGAGTAGATTTGGAGTATGCTGATCTTTATCCTTGTTTCCATATAGAGTATGATTCTATTAATTAATTAACTTGATGTCACTATTTTCTGCAATAAAGGCCTGGGAGGCACTGGTGGTGGTGGTGTGGGTATGATCTGATAGCTTTAGTCTGATTTTATACATACTGTATTTATCTTTTTGATCATGTAGATGCTCTGAATTGCCAGTCTTGATAAAGGTCCTATAATAGGACCGAAACGTCGAATGTTAAAGGCAACGTTATTGAACCTGATTAACCTGAATAAACTGATTGACACATCAAGATCTTCAAAGTGATTGATTTCTGCGAGAGTGCACCCACCACATGGGTGGTAGATGCGGTATATTTGTGACCTGACAAGGTCATTGGGAGCACCCGCCTATTTATCTCTGTGAACTGATGAGAGTGCAGGATATTCTGTGGGTGTATATATATATATATATATATACATACACAGTATATATTTAATTTATTTTACAGGGGGTTGGGGGTTTCCAGATCTGTATATGTATCCCATGGTGAACACTGAACCAGCACTACCTAGTCGCATCTCCAAACTGGGGAATCGTTCCAGATTCGACCCACAGTCTAATAATGCCACCCTGAAAACCTTTCATAGATTAATGGATGGCGCTACTGGAATTAGAACACCAGTGGTGAAGCACAATTTGTCTAGTGATGAACGACAAGCACTTAAAAACCTACAACAGAGGACTGACATCATCATTAGGGCCGCCGATAAAGGCGGCTCAGTTGTTATTCAGGACACATCCTCATATGTTGCAGAATGTGATAGATTACTTAGTGATGGTAAGACATATTGTCGGCTTGACCATGACCCCACATCTAGCTTGATACGCTATTGAAACGAGCGGTTGATGAGGGGTTAATATCACTGGTAATTGGTGACAAGCTATCCACAAAATGGCCAGTGGTTCCATTATTCTACACCCTTCCTAAGATCCACAAGGACGCACAGAGACCACCGGGGAGACCCATCATCTCCGCCCGGGGGTCTCTGTGCGAGCCAGTGGCAGTGTTTCTTGACACGTTTTTGCAGCCATGCATAAAAGCCACTTTTTCCTATTTAAAGAACACCAACATGTTGCTAGAGAGATTAGCAGGGTTGGGACTAGTCCCTAGTGAAACCACCATGGTGACGTTGGACGTGACCAGCCTCTACACATGCATCCCCCATGAGGCTGGGTTGGAGGCGGTCAGACGGCTGATCACGGGCAATGGCCTTTATAAGGGTCCTGATATTGATTTGTTTATTGAGTTGCTTACCTTTACATTGACACATAATTTCTTTTTGTTCAACGGGAAGTTTTACAAACAACTAACGGGCTGCTTGATGGGGTCCCCGGTGGCCCCATCGTTTGCCAACTGTTTCATGTGGGAGGTGGAGAGGGATTTGTTCTTTGTAGATGTGAGCATCTCAAGTACAATTCTATTATATTTCCGCTACATCGACGACCTCCTGATCCTGTGGAATGATGACATACAAAAATTAATTGGGATAATTATGAAACATAATAACTCTAATAGTCCCATTAAATTGACCTGGGCATCGAGTAAAACTGACATCTGCTATCTAGATGTTCGGATTCAGCTGACAGAGGGGCGGGTTGAGACAGCCCTTTATAAAAAACCCACGGATCGGAATACCGTGCTCCGGGCAGAGAGCTCCCACCCTAAAGCGATGATCCGTAGTTTGCCCTATTCTCAATTGCTTAGGGTTTGCAGGAATAACACCAACCCAATTACACAGAAGGTTCAACTTGAGGAGATGATACTGAAATTCAGTGAGAGAGGGTATGCATTACCAGAACTCAAAAAAGCACGAGAGAGAGCTCTGTACAATTTTCAGAAACACACCAAGCAGCGCCATAAAACACTACCCAGGGAGACCATTCCATGGGTGACGGAGTACAATGCCAATAGTCCCGTTCTGGTAAAGCAAGTCAGGGATATGTGGCAAATGGTTACCACTGACCCCGACTTACAATGTTTCCAATATAGCAGACTCATGGCGAGCTTTGCTAGAGGTAAGAACTTAAAGGACTTAGTAGTCAAGACCGATATCACGGGCTTTGACGCCAAGAGTGCACTCAGGCATTTTTTAAACAAGAAAAATGGTTGTTTCAAATGTCTGGGGTGCACGACTTGTTCATTCTTTTTAGTTGGCGAGACTTACCCTCACCCACACACGGGCCAACGACTGAAAATTAGGTGGCCATTCACCTGTTCTTCCCGATTTGTTGTCTACATAATAGTGTGCCCTTGTGGGCTCTATTATGTGGGCAAAACTGAATGCCAATTGAAGGTCCGATTAACCCAACATAGGTCGGCCATTCGGGCAGCCCTATTAGCAGGGACCAGCGACCAACCAGTGGCCAGGCATTTTGCCACACAGCATCATACGTTGGCCAGCCTGAGGTATAGGGCCATTGATCATGTCCCAGCGTCCATAAGAGGTGGTGACAGGGGGAAAAAATTGTTACAGCTAGAATCCAGGTGGATTTTTTGCCTGGATTGCCTAGCTCCTAGAGGGTTAAATGAGTCCTTAGGATTAATCAACTTCCTCTAGGTCATTAAAGATAAAAGGTGTCCATGAATTAATATACATTTTTTTAAAAGATTTTTTTTTTTAATTTCCTTAACAAAAAAATCTTTCCCACGAAAGTCCCTGTCAATGAGTTAGCTCCTAGTTGGAGAATGCCTTGCGCAGTCAAATCATATTGATCTAATAGCATCATTGCATATAGTGGGGGAGCTTACATGAGAGCCGCTCATTTATAGCAATAACTGTTTTCCCAAAAGTATTGCCATCCATGTCCTTCCACCTCCAGTGAATTTTGACTAAGTTTAAGAATTTGTTGCATTGGTGTGTTGGTAATATATCATGTCCACCTGCGCCAGATTGCGTGTTGTAAATTAGGTTCTAAATAATTTTAATGTTTTTGTCTTAAAGTTTTATGTTTGATTATTACATGCACGTTTTCTTTTATTGACACACTCCAGCCCCAAGTGAGCGCTTTTTTAGATGTGTGTCAGTTTTCACACATGGTCAGTTTTTAATAATAATGTATTTGTGCCGTGTTTTGTTTTGATTCACAGTGCTCCCAGCGCGTTGTCATGGTGACCGGCGAAGCCTGAACGAGTCACTTCCGGTCGGGCGGTGACGTCGAAGCCGGAAGTGCGGGCCGGGAGACGCCGAGACACGCCGTGGTCCACGCAGCTGGGAGTCGTGATGGTGGGGGTAAGTGGGGTCATTTTATGATATTTATACACTGTTGTTTGCATTGTTGAACTGTCTGAGGAAGGGGATACGTCCCCGAGACGTTATCTGTTTCACATTAAACATCTTCACGGAGTGAAGTGTGTTTTCACAAAACTACAAGTCTGTGAGTGCCACCTGATTTCTTTTGCTATACGTTGGTGGGCCGGCTGGTCCACAAGGAAGGGCACCACATCCATCTGCTTTGGAGGAGTGTCGGGGCAATCTTGGGATATATATATATATATAGAACATGCAAGCATCCGCACTGTACTGAATCTCCAGGGGACAACACGATGGTGCTCAACTCCAAGGAATTTTTTGGGTTCCTGATAATAGTCTTTTGAAAAAGAGGGCACTCACCAATTATTTCTTAAAAAGGTCAGCAGGTCATTTATTGGTACATTCTCTGGTCGACGTTTCGATCACATCCCAGTGATCTTTGTCAGGACAGCAAAGCGGTGTTGTGTGGTGACAGAGCACCAGAAGCAGAGTGCCAGACATGTTCAACATCTACAAGTATTTATACCATCATCAATTTGAGTATCACGCCCCTCCTACATATGTCACTTCCTGTTCTATACTAGACTGTCAATTAGGAGCTAAAACCTGATATGTATACAATGCAACTACTATGTGGGAAGGGTGTATAGCACCTTCGTGTTAACCCCCATGGAATATGCTTTTCATTTTAAACGGTGCTGGTTATCAAAAACCGCACCACATACAAGATTCAAAGAAACCAGGAAGTGGTCCATGCGTTCCAGCAGTTGCTGGAACGCACGCGCTAACCGGAAGTGACTTCCGTAAACCGGAAGTGGGGTAATAAGAGCCAAAAATAGGAAGTGGAGAATCAAAATGCGTTCCAGCGGTACCTGGAACGCACAACTATACAAAGGAGATGACATACATGTCAATAGAGATGACAACAAGTCCAAAAAGACCGGAGAATAATAAAAAAATATAGTAACATGTAAAGGAGTGACAAGCGCAGATGTTACTTAGTAGGTCGGCCGGGGATCTCAAATAGATGGTGGTGTACAATTTCTCCCACATATTAGAAAATTAAAAATTTATAATAAAACGTAACTTTTAATACATCATTAAAGGAAAAATGAATGAAAAAATATTTTAAACAATAAAAATATATATATTATGCAGGCCACGGGGTATATAGGGCTTTATTGAGGCCGCCATATTACTGGCTGGTATCAAAGGAGCCACAATATAAACCCGGGTCACAGAACTATATATACAAATATGCCTGAGACAAAGTAGATAAAATGTAAATGTAAATACACCATGACTGCAAATTATCCTAGGAAGATACCATATGGATTTGTCTCATTGAGACCTAATGGAATAAGTGTCTCTAATTCAAAAATCCACCGTGATTCACGCCGTTTCAATTTCAATTCTCTATCACCACCTCGGATCGTTGATGGAATATGGTCAATTAACATGCATTTTAGACTTGAGACTGAATGTTTTTGTTGTAGCCAGTGTTTAGCTACTGGTTTATCCTTCTTATTGGTCTCCAATGCCTGTCTGATGGAGTAACGGTGGTTTGCCATGCGTTCACGGAAACACCGTGTAGTGAGTCCCACATAGTATAGCCCACAAGGGCAGATGATAATGTATATCACAAAGTCAGACGTGCACGACAACTTATGTTTAATTGGAATTCGTTTTCCACTTTGTGGGTGAACAAAGGAAGATCCACTCATCATAGATCTACATGTTGTACAGTCCGGACATCGGAAACAGCCCAATTTTCTCCTCGCAAGCCATGTTTGGTTTGTGGTGCATGGTTGTAGGGTCGGACGCATCAGCAATTGTCGCAAATTAGGCCCCCTGCGATAGGAGTGCATCGGTGGTCTTTGGCTCAGACCCACCAGTTTGGCATCTGATGCAACTATAGGCCAGTGTTTCCTGATCGTTTTTTCAGCATCCTTGGACTTTGTGTCAAATGTAGAAGTAAAAATGAGTCGACCAGACTCAAGTCTTGATGTAGGTTTCTGACCAATATTCTTGAATTTGACCTTAGCCTTCCTGAGGCATCTAGTGACCACCTTCGGTGAGTACCCTCTCGCAAGGAATCTCTCCGACATTTCGGAAAGCTGTTGGTCAGCAATGTCCATTGAGGAGTTGTTTCGTAACACACGTAGGAATTGAGATATAGGCATATTTTCTTTTAGGCTTTCTGGGTGGTGGCTTGTTGCAAACAACAGTGTATTCCTATCTGTTTGTTTGCGGAAAAGTGTAGATCCTAGATGTGTACCTTCCCGGAAAATGGTGACATCAAGAAAATTGATACAGTCATGGTGTATTTCATAGGTAAACCGAATTGGGCCATCAATTGCATTCAGATACTGAACCATTCCATGAAACTCAGACACAGTGCCTCTCCATAAGACAAATATGTCGTCAATATAACGACCAAAATATGCTAACTTATCACCAAATTTGGGGACAATATGTGTATTCTCATACTGATGCATAAATAAATTAGCGTAGGCTGGCGCTAAGTGAGAACCCATGGCGGTCCCATTGCACTGGAGATAAAAATCAGTGCCATAGCAGAAGTGATTTTTACTTAGAACAAGTTCTGCCAAAGTAATCAAAAATTCAGTGGGGGGACCGCCATGAGTACCACTACCTAGCGCCACCCTCAATGCTTCAAGACCAGTGGAGTGGGGGATCACTGTATATAATGAATTGACATCCATTGATGCCAAAAATATGTCATCATTGATATCACCAATTTTATGGATTTTGTCGAGAAAATCACCCGTATCCCTGATATAGCTCCACATATTGCTCACAAGTGGTTGTAAGAAAATGTCCACAAACCGGGCAATCGGCTGCAATAATGAATCATTTGCTGATATAATAGGGCGTCCGGGGGGGGGTTCAAGGGATTTGTGAATTTTTGGCAATGTGTACAGGACTGGGCACACCGGGTGTTCAACAGTGAGATATATGGCAATCTGTGAATCAATCCAGTTGTTCTGGAGACCCATTGAGATAGTGGAATCAACAAGTTTTTTTATCCCTGGCATGGGATTCTGTGTGATTTTACAATAGGTCTGAGTGTCTGACAACTGTTGCATTATCTCCTTATTGTATTTGGCCCAATCCTGTACCACTATTGCCCCGCCCTTATCAGCTGGGCGGATCACAATTTGGTCATTATTTTTAAGTGCCTGTAATGCGAGCCTTTGTTGTTTGTTGAGATTATCATATAGACGATCACCCCTTTGTTGTTTCATGTCATATTCAGTGAGTCTAAGGAATGATTTAATGCTCGGATTATGAGAGATAGGATCAAAGTTACTGGGTTTAGAAAAAGTATGCTCACGGGGATTCTCACAAAGTTGATTTGAAAAAAATTCCCTGAGCCTGAGTTTCCTACCAAACTTAAAATGATCAACAGACCATTGAAAAGCGTCGTGTCTGACTGTAGGGACAAAGGATAGTCCTAAAGATAGGACTTCCATTTCAGTTGAGGAAAGTGATGTGGTAGACAAATTTAAGACGGTAGTTAGGTCTTTGTTCCTTTTGCTTTTTTTGTGTTTCCTCCCGCCCCTCCTTGTCGGGTGTTTGGGGGACGCCTCTCTGGGGGGGTAGTATTTTTGCGGGTACCCCGGCCTAAAAAATCACCCCTAGGTGGTCTAGAGTCAGTGAATTCGCTATCAGAGTTAGATTGAGAAGAACTATCATATTGTCTCTGTGATCTATACCTAGGATTATATTGAAATCTACGAGTGGAGTTTCTAGTATCACCTTTCAGCCACCTATACACTTGATGATTCAAATAGTCAGCGTTTACGGTGTCTAGTTTTTTCCTCTTAAAGGCAATAAGGTCACGTTGGTATGTAGTAACCTGCTCCTTAAGTTTCTCAATCCAATTCTCAGTTTTTTCACGTGTGAGTGTACTCAGATGTAGTGTATTAAACTCAGTGAGTTCTAGTCTGACCTTACTCAATTCGGTGCCCACTTCCTCGATCACAAGGAGAATCAAATCAAGTGAGCATTTATTCAACACTCCACACCATCGTGTACAAAATGTCAAATTATTACGTCCAATGGTGGGAGTGTTGCTGACCCTAAAACCACGGGGGATTTTTTTGTTTCTATAGTAGTCAGATAAAAATTGACCATGAAGAGTAAGATCTACCTCCCGCTTCCTTAGTTTTAACAATTTATGGTACAAATCAATGGGTGTATCATCTGGTAGTTTCTGAAAATCACGGTGATCAAATAAAACTTTTTCAGCGTCATCATCAGTGAGTGAGACAAAATTGTTTTGTGCCAAGTTTAGCGTAGCCTCATCAAGTACATTGCTTGCCCCGAGTGACATACTAAGCAAACAATATAACACTTAGAGGAGTATTGCTTAAATTGCCAATAGAAAAATGGGCCTAAACCAGATCACATGGAATGGTTAGAAATGAAGCAATGATGGCTGGGTAAAAACCCTAAAACAGGCATATATTTTAAAAACAACAGAACAAGCTGGTATAATCTGCAACCTGTCGCACTGTAACAATCAACACATGCATAAAGACTATTTTTCTTATAAATCTGACAGGGAAATCACGAAAAATAAGTCCACAGGTGCTGGATGAAGGCAAAAGGTATATCATACACGTTGCCAAATTATAGAACATGCAAGCATCCGCACTGTACTGAATCTCCAGGGGACAACACGGTGGTGCTCAACTCCAAGGAATTTTTTGGGTTCCTGATAATAGTCTTTTGAAAAAGAGGGCACTCACCAATTATTTCTTAAAAAGGTCAGCAGGTCATTTATTGGTACATTCTCTGGTCGACGTTTCGATCACATCCCAGTGATCTTTGTCAGGACAGCAAAGCGGTGTTGTGTGGTGACAGAGCACCAGAAGCAGAGTGCCAGACATGTTCAACATCTACAAGTATTTATACCATCATCAATTTGAGTATCACGCCCCTCCTACATATGTCACTTCCTGTTCTATACTAGACTGTCAATTAGGAGCTAAAACCTGATATGTATACAATGCAACTACTATGTGGGAAGGGTGTATAGCACCTTCGTGTTAACCCCCATGGAATATGCTTTTCATTTTAAACGGTGCTGGTTATCAAAAACCGCACCACATACAAGATTCAAAGAAACCAGGAAGTGGTCCATGCGTTCCAGCAGTTGCTGGAACGCACGCGCTAACCGGAAGTGACTTCCGTAAACCGGAAGTGGGGTAATAAGAGCCAAAAATAGGAAGTGGAGAATCAAAATGCGTTCCAGCGGTACCTGGAACGCACAACTATACAAAGGAGATGACATACATGTCAATAGAGATGACAACAAGTCCAAAAAAACCGGAGAATAATAAAAAAATATAGTAACATGTAAAGGAGTGACAAGCGCAGATGTTACTTGAAGCAGTGAGATATATGGCAATCTGTGCATCAATCCAGTTGTTCTGGAGACCCATTGAGATAGTGGAATCAACAAGTTTTTTTATCCCTGGCATGGGATTCTGTGTGATTTTACAATAGGTCTGAGTGTCTGACAACTGTTGCATTATCTCCTTATTGTATTTGGCCCAATCCTGTACCACTATTGCCCCGCCCTTATCAGCTGGGCGGATCACAATTTGGTCATTATTTTTAAGTGCCTGTAATGCGAGCCTTTGTTGTTTGTTGAGATTATCATATAGACGATCACCCCTTTGTTGTTTCATGTCATATTCAGTGAGTCTAAGGAATGATTTAATGCTCGGATTATGAGAGATAGGATCAAAGTTACTGGGTTTAGAAAAAGTATGCTCACGGGGATTCTCACAAAGTTGATTTGAAAAAAATTCCCTGAGCCTGAGTTTCCTACCAAACTTAAAATGATCAACAGACCATTGAAAAGCGTCGTGTCTGACTGTAGGGACAAAGGATAGTCCTAAAGATAGGACTTCCATTTCAGTTGAGGAAAGTGATGTGGTAGACAAATTTAAGACGGTAGTTAGGTCTTTGTTCCTTTTGCTTTTTTTGTGTTTCCTCCCGCCCCTCCTTGTCGGGTGTTTGGGGGACGCCTCTCTGGGGGGGTAGTATTTTTGCGGGTACCCGGCCTAAAAAATCACCCCTAGGTGGTCTAGAGTCAGTGAATTCGCTATCAGAGTTAGATTGAGAAGAACTATCATATTGTCTCTGTGATCTATACCTAGGATTATATTGAAATCTACGAGTGGAGTTTCTAGTATCACCTTTCAGCCACCTATACACTTGATGATTCAAATAGTCAGCGTTTACGGTGTCTAGTTTTTTCCTCTTAAAGGCAATATATTTTTGTTTAAATATTTTTTCATTCATTTTTCCTTTAATGATGTATTAAAAGTTACGTTTTATTATAAATTTTTAATTTTCTAATATGTGGGAGAAATTGTACACCACCATCTATTTGAGATCCCCGGCCGACCTACTAAGTAACATCTGCGCTTGTCACTCCTTTACATGTTACTATATTTTTTTATTATTCTCCGGTTTTTTTGGACTTGTTGTCATCTCTATTGACATGTATGTCATCTCCTTTGTATAGTTGTGCGTTCCAGGTACCGCTGGAACGCATTTTGATTCTCCACTTCCTATTTTTGGCTCTTATTACCCCACTTCCGGTTTACGGAAGTCACTTCCGGTTAGCGCGTGCGTTCCAGCAACTGCTGGAACGCATGGACCACTTCCTGGTTTCTTTGAATCTTGTATGTGGTGCGGTTTTTGATAACCAGCACCGTTTAAAATGAAAAGCATATTCCATGGGGGTTAACACGAAGGTGCTATACACCCTTCCCACATAGTAGTTGCATTGTATACATATCAGGTTTTAGCTCCTAATTGACAGTCTAGTATAGAACAGGAAGTGACATATGTAGGAGGGGCGTGATACTCAAATTGATGATGGTATAAATACTTGTAGATGTTGAACATGTCTGGCACTCTGCTTCTGGTGCTCTGTCACCACACAACACCGCTTTGCTGTCCTGACAAAGATCACTGGGATGTGATCGAAACGTCGACCAGAGAATGTACCAATAAATGACCTGCTGACCTTTTTAAGAAATAATTGGTGAGTGCCCTCTTTTTCAAAAGACTATATATATATATATATATATATATAATGCCATCCACAGTGCAGTGCAAGGCAGCACTCAGCAGAATTCTGCACCCCGAGGTGGACCACCATCATCAGGGACAATGACGGCCACAACACACTGTGTGTGTGTGCGTATATTATATATTTGGAAACCCCCCTATGCAAATCCTGCATTTGCCACTGGCTGCTGTCTCATTTCTCCAGCCTCCACCGCCAGCAGCAGCTCTCCTGGCAGCAGCGGAGGGGAGATTGCATGGATCAGTCCCCAACCTTGCTGCCCAAGAGAAGTTGCATGCAGTATGGGACATAATGCACTCCTCCCCAAGCAGTGTGGAACCCGTTGGGGTGGAGGGGAGGTGAGCAGTGGTTGCAGCTGGGGATTGATTCCTGGTGGGGGATAGGGCCCCCCAAGTGCTTAATCCAGCCCTGCACGGAAGAATCATCTAAAGCACCATCTGAGGTACACTGCATAGGTTGCTGTGTAAGAGTGTGCAATCAGTGGAGGTACACATTCCAGGAATACAGCAGCACATGGTGGGGCGGAAGAATAAAAATAAATGTATTTTTAGCTCTACTTACTGGATGTAAAATTCAGGCCAATTTTTTCTTGATTTTATACTCAAGTAATGTACTTAAATAATTATTACATTAGAAAAAAAGATGAAGATACAACATATTTGTTACAATGGCATATATTTTTACTGATGGAAACCACATGTGTTTAATTTGTATGAATGGAAATGCCTATTAGTATTAATGGGAATGCCTATTAGTGCCTATTATTAGCCTATTACTGTTGTAGTGCAGAAGAGAATTCAAAACCATGCACTTAATAGTCTCATATTTCTGAAAGGCATGCGTTTAGCATACCAGCAGTTGGGATGCCAGCGGTCATGTGACAGACGCTGGAATCCCGACATTACACAAGAGACCAGTGCTGGATCACCGGCAGTCAACATCCTGAAGGTGACTATCAGTGTTAAGGCCCTGGGGGGGTAAGGCACTAGAGTGGTGGTTAGCCGTAGCCACTACCACCCTAGTGTTAGCCATAACTATCCCCCCCCCCCTCCCGAGGGTTAGGATAGGGGACAGGGGACAGGGGAGAGTAAAAATACATACCTTATCAGTTGTCAGGATCTCAGTGTCAGGATGCCACTGTTGGTCATCCTGACCACCGGTATTTCATACGTATTCATTCACAAAGAGAAATTCTTAAATAATTCCATAAAAAATATATATAGTGCAATTAACTTTACAAAACCTCAAACACCACAAATGACTAAGCCTCACAACAATCTTCAAGGTTAATGCAATTGACCCTTTTGGTATGTAATTATATAATAAGCTACACTATAGAACAGAATGATACTATCATTACCACAATATGCTATAGAATGAGCAATATGACTTCTGTAGCTGTACATTTCTGTACATACTTATTTCAGCACTGTTTCTTTATTTTTCTTTGAGAACTGTTACTTGTCATTATTAAAAATTTACAGTAAGTGCATATTTTCCAGAACATACTCCCATTACGTCTTTTTATATACTGTACATCAACAGAAACTTTGTAGTATTGTTACTAAGTCTAAGAGTACAAGAAAGACATTCACTTTCAGTGTGTTAATCAATATTTACAACAATATATTTCCTTGCTGATATACAAGATAAAATAAATATACAGTGGGGCAAAAAAGTATTTGGACAGCCACCGATTGTGCAAGTTGTCCCACTTAAAAAGATGAGAGAGGTCTGTAATTTCCATCATAGGTACACTTCAACTGTGAGAGACAGAATCTGAAAAAAACAGGAAATCACATTGTATAATTTTTAAACTTTTTATTTGGATATTCTTGCAGAAAATAAATATTTGGACAATCAAAAAGTTTTACTCAATACTTTGTAATATGACCTCAGTTGGCAATTACAGAGGTCAAACGTTTCCTGTAGTTCTTGACCAGGTTTGCACACATTGTAGCAGGTATTTTGGCCCACTCCTCCATGCAGATCTTCTCTAGATCTGTCATGTTTTGGGGCTGTCACCAGGCAACACGGACTTTCAACTCACTCCACAGATTTTCTATTGGATTGAGGTCTGGAGACTGGCTAGGCCACTCCAGGACCTTGAAATGCTTCTTACAGAGCCACTCCTTAGTTGCCCAGGTGGTGTGTTTGGGGTCATTGTCATGCTGGAAGACCCAGCCACATTCCATCTTCAATGCTCTTACTGAGGGAAGGAAGTTTTTGCCAAAAATCTCACAATACATGGCCCCATTCATCCTCTCCTTAATACAGATCAGTCGTCCTGTTCCCTTTGCAGAAAAGCAGCCCCAAAGCATGATGTTTCCACCCCCATGCTTCACAGTGGGTATGGTGTTCTTGGGATGCCATTCATCATTCTTCTCCCTCCAAACACGGCAAGTAGAGTTTATACCAAAAAGTTTGATTTTGCTCTCATCTGACCACATTACATTCTCCCAATCCTCCTCTGGATCATCCAGATGGTTAAGGCAAACTTAAGACGGGCCTGGACATGTGCTGGCTTAAGCAGAGGGACCTTTTCGGGCGCTGCAGGGTTTCAATCCATGACGACGTAGTGTATTACTAATGGTAACCTTTGTGACTGTGGTCCCAGCTCTCTTGAGGTCATTGACCAGGTCCCCCCATGTAGTTCTGGGCTGATTCCTCACCGTTCTCAAGATCATTGATACTCCATGATGTGAGATCTTGCATGGAGCCCCAGGTCGAGGGAGATTGTCAGTGATCTTGTATTTCTTCCATTTTTTAATAATTGTGCCAACAGTTGATCTCTTCTCACCAAGCTGCTTGCCTATTGTCGAGTAGCTCATCCCAGCCTTGTGTAGCTCTACAATTTTGTCCCTGGTGTCCTTAGACAGTTCTCTGGTCTTGGCCATGGTGGAGAGGTAGCAGTCTGACTGTTTGAGGGTGTGGACAGGTGTCTTTTATACAGATAACCAGTTCAAACATGCCATTAATACAGGTAATGAGTGGAGGATAGAAGAGCTTCTTAAAGAAGAAGTAAGAGGTCTGTGGGAGCCAGAAATCTTGCTGCTTGGTAGGTGTCCAAATATTTATTTTCCACAAAAATATACAAGTAAATTGTTTAAAAATTACACAATATGATCTCCTGTTTTTTTTCAGATTCTGTCTCTCACAGTTGAAGTGTCCCTATGATGGAAATTACAGATCTCTCTCATCTTTTTAGGTGGGTCAACTTGCACAATAGGTGGCTGTCCAAATACATTTTTGCCCCACTGTAGATTATTATTATCCTTTATTAATATGGCACCACAAGGGTTCTGCAGCGCCCAATTACAGAGTACATAAACAAATAGTCAAAACAGGAGAACAGCAACTTACAGTTGATGACAATATAGGACAAATACAGGGTAAATAAACATACTGTAGCTACACTGAAATAAGTAGATGACACTGGAATAAGTATCAGGTGCCAGAAGACTGCTGGATTTGGTGCAGTTGAAGATTATTAAAGTAAGAAAAAGGATAAGCACATGAGGGAAGAGGGCCCTACTCGCGAGAGCTTACATTCTATAGATATATGAATAATATATTATTTGTTGTCATACAGTGTCTCATAGAACACTGTTTTTAAGATACTAACTTTGCAGAAACATTAAAATTTCAATATAAATATATTATTCAGCAAGTAAATTCTTAACACTTTTCCAAATCTCAAAAAAAAGTATTCAAATGTTTCCTTAATTGTTCCTTATCACTTTAAGTACAATGTTAATTTTAACATTAGACATATAAAATTGATTTGTAAAGAGAATATAAGTGAAATGCAATGTAAGTATACATAAAGTAGGCCATACTGAATTAAAATAAAGGGATGTGTTGCTTAGGACTCTGCATATGATTCTTTGCTGTTAAACTTACCTGAAGATATATCATAAAAACACATTTACTGCAACAAAGGCTTTAAATGTGTCCTTCAAAGACAGTAAAGCTTGAATTAGTGCATTCTTCGTTGTTAAATATTCAACATACTGTTGCAGACATTCATCAAAGCACTCAGTGTAACAAGAAAATACATTAACTGTGTTGTGTTCCAGAGTTAAACTTCCTCCCACTATATAAATTACTCAAAGTTCAGAATTATAAAGAAACTTTGTCACGTTAAAGCTAAAACAAGCATTGATGTGTTTCAAATATGTTAGTCAACATATTTGAAACACATCAATGCTGTCAAATGAAGTCACTGAAGTCAAATAAAAGTTATAATTTTAAAACAAATATAATATATTCTAGATTAATAAACTTATTTACTGTATGAAACTTTAGTGACCTAAAAATAGAAACAGTATAATTCAATGGACATACATGCTCAAACTATAATGTTTTTAAGATTAATTTAAACCTCATTGCTTTAACTTTTCAGAAATTTCAACATGAGCATAAGCTGTTTATTGGCTAGAGCAAACACATGATGTTCGGCTTACAAACATTTACTTTACTGAAGGTATAAAAAGTAGTCTCTTTACAAGAAAGGAACATTAATGAAAATTACTGTAATATTAGCAAGAAATACAGCATATACCACAATCTCTATTAGAAGCTGAGGTGGTTGATTACTATTTATTATGTATTTATTATTAGATAAATTAGTGAATACATTGGCAAGCCCCCTCTCCTAAAAGCTGTGCCCTCTAGCCTACCAAGGAGGGAAATATGGCAGCATGTTCAGTGCCCCAAAAAGAAGTCCAGAGAAGAATCTTCAAAGACATCTGACCCCACATGAACTATGACTGGTATGCCACTGGTCCTAATTTTCTGACTAGGATGCTCTTTCTTTGGTTTTGAATTTCGTTTTCATAATGCCATGGGTTATCAAGCCCTCTCCCAGGATAATTCATAGTGCTATTTGTTATTTTCACTCAGAATTACTCACATTTACTTGTGTCAAAGATTAAAGTTCCGTTATAATTGATCTCTTTTGTCACTGATGTCCTAGACATTGTTTATAACTGTATAATTCATTATCTGTGTTTTAAGGGGTATGGGTCATTAGGTCGACCACACTTAGGTCGACAGTCATTAGGTCGACCACTTTTGTTCGACTTGCAGTAGGTCAACATGGTCATTAGGGCGACATGGTTAATAGGTCAACATGAGTTTTTTTGATTTTTTTTGTTGTTTTCTTCATAAATTGATGGGGGAAACCCAGTTAGTGCACCATGTCTGCTGCACTCGGCACAGGTTACCGTTCCCAATTGTAGTCCATGTGGATTTTTTTAAAAACTTATGTCATCCTTTTTCCATGTCAACCTAGTAGACCTATTGGCCATGTCGACCTATTGACCATGTTGACCTAATGCATGTTGACCAATAGTGGTCAACCTAATGACTGTCAACCTAAGTGCTGTCGACCTAATGACCGTAACCTGTTTTAAGTCTACATAGTCTTTAGTGTCTTGCTTAGTGTCTCATATTTTTTTCTCTTTTTATGTGTCTTATTAAGGAGCCTTACATAGCTCCTGCAGGTTACCGAAAAGCACTGTTTGCTACTGTCTCTTACTATATTTTATTATCCATATTTTTTAAGATGGTGAAGTCACTGTCCCTTAGTGTGCCCCCTTAGGCTACATTTTTCCGTGACATGAGCACACTGGAAGGTCCCTTGATGTCCAGTTGCTGTTTTTCCCTACTTAAATCATACTGTCGTTACCTTGTAATTATGTTTTTTTCCTCCCTCTCTTGTACTTTTACATCCACCTCTTTTCTCTTTCTACTCTCTTGTCTTGCTTTTACTGTTCAGTCTGCTCCACTAGTACCAATTTATTCTACTGTGTAGGACTCCTCAGTCAGCTGATCTCCTGGGACAATGGCGGCGCCCATGCATTGTGGCCGCTGGACGCTCACCGAGGCCCAATGCAGAAACCACCCCAATGCAGAAACCACCAGCCTTCCCCATGATTCCCCAGGAATCGCATCACGAATCAGAGGGGTAAGTGTGGCAGCCGCCACTCCCTGACAGTACCAACTCCTCAAGGAGTGGACACCGGACACTTCCCTGGTTTCAACGGATGTTTGGAAAGAAAGTTTTGAATTAATCATGGGACATAAACATCTGTAGCATTCACCCAAGTTCTTTCTTCAGGACCGTATCCCTTTCAATTAGGTATTGCAAATTCTTGCGATAGTAACGAGAATCCAAAATCCCTTTGATCTCAAACTCAGTCCCTGCTTCAGTTTGAACAGGAGAAGTCTTCGGGAGAGCTGAATGAAAATGGTTTAAGATTAGTGAATGAAGAAGTGAGATATAGAAGGAGTTCAGAATCCCAAAATGAGAGGGTAAGGCAAATTTGTATACTACATAATTCAATACTTGAGAAACTGTAAAAGGCCCAATGAATCTGGGAGCAAACTTCATAGAAGGCACCTTGAGCCTGAGGTTATGAGTGGAGAGCCAGACTATGTCTCTGAGTTTGAATGAAGGAATCGCTCTGCATTTTTTGCCTGCATAGAGTTTATATTTAACTGAGATTCTTCTCAAATTCGCATGGACATTTCTCCAAATCTGACTGAAATGCTGTAAAGCAGAGGATGCAGCTGGAACATTGATAATGAAGATCGAATCTCTGGAACTCGTGGGTGGTGTCCATAATTAATGAAAAATAGTGTATCACTGGTAGTAGGTGTGGTACTGGTAATTATGAGCAAATTTGGCCAAGGGCAATAATTACACCCAATTATCCTGTGAAGGAGATAAGTATAATCGGAGGAAAGTCTCTAAATCTTGGTTGACTCTCTCGGTTTGACCGTTTATTTGAGGATGGTAGGCAGATTAAAATTTAAGCTTCACTTGCATTGCAGCACCCAAGGCCCTCCAAAATCTGTCTGTGAACTGTACTCCACAATCAGAGATAATTTTGTGAGGCAGACCGTGTAAGCGGAAATGGTCTCGGATAAACAGCAGTGCTAATTTAGGAGCCGAAGGTAATCCCGACAGTAGAATAATGTGCGCCATTTTTGAAAAGCGATCAACAATGACCCAGATGGTGTTGCACCCTTTTGAAACTGGTAAATCCATGACAAAGTCCATCGAAATGTGAGCCTAGAGACGTCTGGGAATGGACAACGGATGGAGTAACCCAGCAGGGGCGAGTCGTGGAGTTTTGTGTTGGGTGCACTGAACACATGAACTGACATACTCCTGTATATCCTTCCTCATGGGCAACCAATTAGATCTCTGCAGGAACTTACACATTTTCTGAATGCCTGGATGACCAGCAAACTTCGAGATGTGAGCCCATTGTAGAATCGTAGGACGGAGCTCCATGTGAACAGAGGATCTCCCAGGCAGAGGATTCAAAGATGTCTATGCTGCAGAGATTGATTCAGGGTTGATAATTTGAAGTTTATCTGCTGATGTTTCCTTATCTATTGAAGACATGGAGCAGGATAACGCATCAGCCTTACAATTCAAAGTTCCAGGACAATATTTAATGATGAAAGAAAATCAGGAAAAGAACAGTGCCCACTGGGCTTGGTGAGGGTTGAGACACTGGGCGGTCTTGATATATAAAAAATTCTTATGGTCCGTGAATATAGTGAATCGATGAATAGCCCCTTCCAATAAGAATCTCCATTCCTCCATAGCTAACTTAATCACCAAAAGTTCCTGGTCACCAAGAGTATAATTATGTTCCACAGAAGAAAACTTATGGGAGAAGAACCCACAGGGGTGTATCTTCCCATCGGCAGAGTTCTGCAAGAGAACAGCACCCACTCCAACAGAGGAAGCTTCCACTTCCAGGATGAAAGGTCTCTCTAAATCAGGCTATTGTAAAACAGGAATGGTCACAAAAGCTAACTTCAATTGTTCGAAAGCAGTTACTGCTTCTGCCACCAACCTGGACTGGCCCCTTTCTTGGTTAGCGTGGTGATGGGAGCCACGAGAGTGGAGAAACCCCTGATGAATTTTCTATAATGGTTAGCAAAGCCAATACATCTTTGGACAGCTTTCAGTGTGAAAGGTTGTGCCCAATCTGTATAGCTTTCAGCTTCACAGGATCCATCTGGAGTTCAGTGCCCAAAATGATGTATCTGAGGAATGGTATAGATGACACCTCAAAGGTGCACTTGGAAATTTTCCCATAAAGATGATTCCTAGGTGCTATGACTTCTTTTACTTGCTGCCAATGAGTGGAGATGTTATGAGAGAATATAAGGATGTTGTCTAAGTAGATGATACAGCATGTCCCGAAAAATCTAATTTACAAATCCTTGGAACACGGGAGGAGCATTACTTAGGCCGAAGGGCATTACGAGATACTATATTGCCTGTCTCTGGTGTTGAAGGCTGTCTTCCATTCGTCTCCCTGACGTATGCGAATGAGATTATAGGCACCCCTCAAGTCAAGCTTGGTGAAGACCGTTGCTCCCCATACTCAATCGAACAGCTCTGTGATTAGAGTTAATGGGTACCCATTCTTAATTGTGATGTAATTTAAGGCACAGAAGTCAATGCAGGGCTGCAAACAGCCATCTTTTTTCTGAACAAAGAAAAATCCAGCTCCGGCTAGTGAGGAAGAAGGTCGAATAAATCCCTTCTGAAGATTTTCCTTTATGTACTGGGACAATATCAGTTTATCAAGAAGAGACAATGGGTAAATTCAACCTTTGGGGGGCACTTTCCTTGGAATCTGGTCGATAGGACAATCCCAAGGTCTGTGGGGCGGCAGCTGGTTGAATGCCTTCTCAGAAAACACATCAGAGAACTCTTGTTAAGCTTCTGAAAGAAGATCTTTGGTAGCTTTAGAAGAGGTATGCCGCAGACAGACAGAAGTTAGGCAATTAGAGGAACAGTAGGAACTCTAGGACAGAACTTGTGATGATATCCAATCCACATGTAGGTTGTGTACTGAAGCCCGGGTAAGCCAAGAACAACATTGTGTGTCATATCAGCAATTACAAGGAATTCCAGATCTTCATGGTGCAATGCTCCTACTTGTAGATTAAGTGACTCAATAATCACCCCCTTGAAGATTGATGTTCCATTAACAGCAGTCAATGTGATAGGATGAATTGTAGGTCTCAAATCCAACTGTAAATCCTGGGCAATACTTAAGCAAGTAAAGTTCCCTGCAGCTCCTGAGGACAATAGCGCATATATAGTCTTGTCCACAGATCTGGATTTCAAGGTTAGAACAAGCAAACAATCGACTCCTGTAGAAGATTTGGAAACTACCCCTAACTTGACTTCCCCGGAGCAAGCTAGACTTGCCCATTTCCCGGGCGTGATTTGCAAGATTTCACAAAATGATCCGAAGCACCACAATATAGACTCTGTACACGTGAGGCAAGATTCTGAATGGCGCTTGCTTCCACATTCTAATTCCCCGGATCTATTGGGCCTAAATATACTGTCACAGGACTAGATGGAGATGTACCCAAAGAGTCTTACCTTGGTGGGGAAGAGGTGGTATGCAAGAATTGTGGAGGCCGAATATAGGACTTCCTCATGCAGGTGTAAATGTGTAACACACAGGAGTGTGACAGGAGTGTATTGGATCCTGGATTGAGTAATAATGGGGTTAACAATCTAGATTTTGGTATTTGCTTTGTCCCCGGCTGGTTACCGGTGTGCCTGAACCGGGTTGGAACCTGGTTCACTATATACCAGAGTAGGTACCGGAATTATGAGGAGCCAGATTGGTTACCAGCATAGCAGAGAACTGGGTTGGTTACCGGCGTGGCCTAAACCGGGCTGGTTACCCGAGTACTGAATACCGGATTGGGTACCGGAATTACAAGTACCCCAGATTGGTTTCTGGCGCAGCAGAGAACCAGACTGATTACCAGTGTGCCTGAAGCGGGCTGGTTACCGGAGCACTGAATACCAGATTGGGTACTGGAATTATGAGTACACGGATTGGTTATCGGCACAGAAGAGAAATGGGCTGGTTACCAGCATGCCTGGACCAGGCTGGTTACCAGAGCACAAATAGGACTATACTGACAATAGATTAGATGGAATAAGCAGTAACACACTAATTGTCAGGGAACCCGAACTGATGCTTGTGAGTGTCGATATTCAGGCACCAGTATGCTGCCAGATGCTTCCTTTTCAACCCACCCTCTTTCCATTGGGTCTGTAGGTCACATGAGCCGAGAGCATCCGTGATTGGCTCTCCTCAGTCAGCTGATCTCCTAGGACAATGGCAGCACCCATGCACTGCGGCCACCGGACGCTCACTGCAGCTGCAGGGCACTCACCATGGCCCCGCACTGAAGCCACCAGCCTCCCACTGATTCCCCAGAAGTTCTGGAGCCGCATTGTGAATCAGAGGGTTAAGTGCGGCAGCTGCCGCTCCCTGACAAGAGTCTTTACACACTACTCTACTACACATATTTCAGGACTGACTACATTCTACTGGGACATAGGCACCTCCACATGGTTCAGGCAGTAACTATAGGTATAACAACCTGGTCTGAGCATGCCCAAGCATGTTTTGATTTCGCTTTTGGATTTACTTTCAGTGTCAATTCTGGCATTTTAATGAATAATAATTGAATGATCCTTATTGCAAATCCAAATTAAAGGAAGACATAGATGTGTATATAGATTGTAATGTGCAGATGTGTCCTTTTATGCTGTAGGAGGCTGCGTATTGTGGCATGGCCATGGTGTGTGCAGCCTCCCACAGTCACAGTTCCTCAATTGTCTGCTATTAATAGCGGGAGAATGCACATGCATGTTACTACATCTGCCTTCCATGTGCAAAACTAGCAGGTAACATGAGCTTGTGCTCCTACTAACTCTGCTGAATAACCTGCGCCAGCTTCCTCTATGAACATGTAGCAGGAGCACCATTACCCACTACTCTGGCTCTCCCGCTCTTTGTCCTGTGCTGCTAGTAGGAGCTTGCATGAGCATGCTCCCACTTTAATATGCTATACTGCGACTTTTAGCACACAATGCAAATGCATCATGTGCAACAATATATAAGGACACAATTGGAACTTCAGATGTTTTTAGCTTAATTACCTGGGAAGCTCATAAATGTGTTATGAAGGAAAATGCATCCATTTGGATTCTTTTTTAAAGAAGTAATGAGTGGGACAGATTGAGGTACTATTGCAGAAAATTAAGGTCCTGGAAAATACTCACAAAGCCTTCCTCTCCTCAGATGTAAATGTACAGCTAATTGCAATGTGAACATTATTTAACAGCCTTTAAGTGGACAAAGTTACTGTAAGCAATCTTTTGGAAATGTCATAGTCGATATTACTGTTGGGGTAGCAAACCAAGAAAGTTGTTGGCCAAGGCTCAACAAGATTAAAAAAAGCTTTCTCCTTTATCCCCTCTATTAAGGATGAGAAAGGTCAAGTTTTCCATGACACTCTTAAGATCGCAGAGGCATTTTGTACTTATTATTCCTAACTGAATAACCTACTGTACCTACCCCTTTGGCTTTCCCTGACATCACAAATAAGGCCAAGCCATTAAGGTCTGTCTTAGTAGAATTGGGTTCCTTAAACTTGCTGATCTTGCCAGGGAAGACTTAGAGAAACCTTTCATGTCTGAACTTGAATATGCTCTTAACTCTACCCCCTTGGGTAAAAGTCCTGGCCAATATTGTTTTACCATAAATTATTATAAGGCTTTTAAAGATAAATTAAGTCCTTTACTTTTAGAGGCCTACAACACTGTCTCGGACCAAACCCCTATCTCTTGCCAATCCCTGGAGGACCACATTTTGGTTATTCTTAAAGATGGCAAGCTTTGTCCCAGATACCACCCAATCTCCCTTCTTAATATTTGCACCAAACTCTTTACAAAGCTTCTCAATAATAGATTAAAACATTTATTGCCTTCTCTTATATAGACATGTCCACATGCATCTAGCCTCCTGCCAAATTAAACAGCCCTTCTAGTCACGCCATGCTGTGGCATGATTCAGTAGCTCCAAGCATCATACCGTGCTACTTTTTCCATATCCCATCTTATTCAAAAAGTGATATGAACAATATGCACAAGCAGCTTATTCTGATTAAAATTACTGTATATGCAGCATGCCTATAGTCTGTGTGTGACTGTGGCTGTATCTGCATACGAGTCGCACAGGACCTGTCATGCATCTCTTGCTGCATGGCGTATGTGTTGGTGCAAGATGTATGAGGACACATCTGTACATAGTGATCAGGTAGGGTTTGTACCAAGCCTTGCTGCTAGGGACAAAACTTCCAAGATTAAAGCTCTCATCCATTATATCTTTTCTACAGATGTCCTAGAAATTTTATTGTTTACAGATGCTGAGAAGACATTTGACAGTATAGATAGGAGTTTTATGGTTACAAAATATTCTTGCCCTTTACATATCCCCATCTGCTAAAATTAGAATCAATGGCTCACTCTATAACTTCTTTGAAATTCACAATGAAGCTAGACAGGGATGTCCTTATCTTTATCTTATGCATGGAGGCCCTGGCAAGGTCAATAAAGTTGAACGCAGATACAGTATCTTGGGATTTATGTTGCAAGGTAACGAATATAAATTGGCTCTGTTTGCTGATGATTTATTGGCCACAATCACAAACCCCATAATTTCACTTCCAAATCTATTAGGTAAATTCAAGGTCATTGCTGAGCTACTGTATCTAATTTCAAAGTAAACTACTCTAAGTCAGTTGCCTTGAATATTATAGCGCTTCCTCTAATGGTAGTGGGCCTTAAAACTGCCTTCCCTTTTAACTGGAATACCTCTAAATTAAAGTAGTTGGGTGTCATTCTCACTTGAGATCTTTTCCACTTATTTGAGGTTATTTTCACCCTTTATCTTGAACAAAATATGCTCAGCCTAACAGTCCTAGTAATCCAGACCATTTTCTTGGTCCGGAACATAGGCATCAGTATGGGGGGTGGGTAAGGGAGCAGCATGCCCCCCCAAACATGACAGAAATGCAGGAGTGGGGAGGGGGAGCGCTTAACCCCCAGATCACCGCAGAGACTGTGACTTCAAAACGTTGGCGCCGCAGCATGCTGCCCATGTCCTGTCCAGCCGGCTCTTCACAGAGACATTACTGGGAGGAGGCAGAGATGTCCCAGCAGGCTCAGCATGGCCACACGTCCTCCCAGTAATGCATCTGAGAGCTGGCTAGGACAGTAGAACATGGGACAGCAAGCTGCGGCGCCAGAGTTTTGAATCAGATTCTCTGCAGTGATCAGGGGGGTGGATAATCATGGGGAGGGGGAGCACTAAAATGTATTTTTATATATGCCCCCCCAACAACATGGGGGGCATATATAAAAATATATGCACCCCCAACAACAACACGTTCTTGCGCCCCTGGTCTGGGAGGTTGGGAACTCTTATAATGAACTCCCTCCCTAAGATTCTATATCTATTTCAAACTTTGCCTATTAAGTTAGTGATGTTCAGTCCTTTAATCAGGGATTTTGTATGGGGAGGTAGTAGGCCCTGATAGAGGCTTGACCTGATGTTTAGACAAAAAAGGGGAGGACTGAGTCTTTGTAATATTCAAGAATACTATGGGGCCTGCCTTCTTAATAGAATCTTAGAATGGTCTAGAGAAGAAATGTCTAAACCAGTCATTTTCAACCTTTTTCAACTTGCGTCACACTAAACAAGATTTAAAAATTGCCAAGGCACACCATCATTTTTTTTAAAAACTCAAATAAAATGGTGATGCATGGTGCAGCTGCGTGCCCTAGGATGTCACACAACAGCTTCTCCATAGGTCACGGTCTGAGCCATATCTGAAAAATCCAGAAGAGACAAGCACTGCCCAGGCCCAAAATAAAAACTGGTGGTGCAACCACTAGACCCACCAGTATTATTCGTTTCAGGGCCCCAGTGGTGGCTGTGCACTGGCGGTCCTGGCTCTGCTTCTATGGTGGCATACCTGAAGACTACTCATGGCACTTTAGTGGCACTCTAGTGTGCCATAGCACAGCAGTTGAAAATCACTGGTCTAAACAGTGGGTACAAATTGAGAACCACGCGACCTGTCCCCATTTATATCGCCCCATGACTACCCACCCTCCCTGATATCTTCCATCCTACTTTGGGACCTACTTTAACTTGTTGAAAAGGTCTAGGAAAGTCTCCTTCCTTATCCTCATTAGCTTCCTCCTATAGGTTGTTCCTATTAAATGAACAATTCCTTCCTGGCCCTGACATAAGGGCTTTCCAATCATGGTATAATGTGAATCGTTTCCAAGTTGGACAGCTGGTGAGTGAGGACTAAACTGTGCTCTTCAATGACCTATATGATAAGTGGAACATTTTATTAGCTCCTACACCTTTTTAACAATTATGTGCCAGTTCAGCCACCCTGACACACGCTATTTCTTTGATTTATAAACCCCTGTCAGTGGATACTAGCCTATCCATCCCTCCTTTTGCAAAAAATTTGGGACTGTGAGATTGGTGCGGAATTAGGTGAAAACAAATGGGAAAATATTCTAATTAGCTCATGCCTGTTCCTCTAGTGTACAGGTTCTCAAACTCGGTCCTCAGGACCCCACACCGTGCATGTTTTGCAGGTAACCCAGCAGGTGCACAGGTGTATTAATTACTCACTGACACATTTTAAAGGGTCCACAGGTGGAGCTAATTATTTCACTTGCGATTCTGTGAGGAGACCTGGAAAACATGCATAGTGTGGGGTCCTGAGGACCGAGTTTGAGAACCTGTGGTCTAGTGTTTTCATTGCATAGACCCAATACAAGTTGCTGTTCTGGATACCCTTTCTAAGATGGGGATCGGGGTACCTATTATATGCTGGCGCTGTTCCCATGGCCCAGGCCATTCACTTCGCATTTGGTGGCAATGCCTTGTAGTTCAACCCTTTTGAAATGTGGTGCTCAACCTTTTTTCTAAAATTCTAGGGGAACCTGTTCCAACGGAAGCTGTTTTTTTTGTTGTTGTTTCACTTATCATTTTTGACATTTGAATAATACTGCTACATCAGTTATCCCTGTATGGTAGCAATCCTTCTCATCCACAACTGCAATTGATTGGTTTAATAAAATTGAATTCTATATAGAAAGGGATGATATTTTGCCTTCTGCAGATAGGGAATATGCGTCCTCTAGAGATACCTGATTCCAATGTATGGACTTCTAGGACTCGATGGTCTTCAAAAACATACTTTCCTCCAACTCCTCCTAGATTATATGAGTTTGCCCTAAATTGCAAGAGAGTATGGCCCCTGGCAAAAATTTATTTTAATATCCCCATCACAGTTTTCTTTTGGGAGCGATTTCACTCTCTTTTATTTTCTTCCCCCATTTTTCTTTGTCCTTTTTCACCCTCTCTCCATTGCCATTGTTCTGATGTTATTGTTTTCATCTTGTCTATGTGTTTAATCACTGGATTTCACTTAGGATATTTCCCAGGTGTTCCGTGTAGTTTTATGTAAAGTCCAGTGTATCAGCATTTTCTGATGCTTTTATGACAGACCTGTTTGTCGTTGTTTCTGATAGTGTAAGTCCATTTTCTTTCCTATGCCAAAACTTCATAAAATTATTTTGAACTAAGGGGGTAATTCAGACCTGATCACTGGCTAGCAGTTTTTTGCAGCGCTGTAATCAGGTAGTTGCCGCCTACAGGGGAGTGTATTTTAGCTGTGCAAGTGTGCAGCCGAGCGGTACAAAAAGATCTTTTGCAGTTTCTGAGTAGCCCAGGACTTACTCAGCCACTGCACTTCAGCCTGTCTGGGACCGGAATTGATGTCAGACACCCGCCCTGCAAACGCTTGGACACGCCCTGCATTTTTCCAACCACTCCCAGAAAACGGTCAGTTGACACCCACAAACGCCTTCTTTCTGTCAATCTTCTTGCGATCGGCTGTGCGAATGGATTCTTCGTAAAAAACCCATTGCACAGCAACAATCCGCTTTGTACCCATACAACGCGCCTGCGCATTGCTGTGCATATGCATGCGCAGTTCTGACCTGATTGCAGAGCTGCAAAAAATGCTAGCGAGCGATCAGGACTGAATTACCCCCTAATTTTAGTGATTGTTTATGTGTGTGTTTGTTTGTTTGTGTATGTATGTATGTATGTATGTATGTATGTACTGTATGTATGTGGGTAATTCAGACTACATTGCTGCAGTGGCAGCAATCACAGTCTGAATTACTATGCACAGTGCAAACGCGCAGTGGGCGCACTGCGCATGTGCAGCCATCTCACTGTTATGATTGCCTCTGCCTGTCAATCGGGAATGGAAGGTGTGTGCCAATGGAGTTAGAACGCTGTTGGCGGGGCACAGTCCGGACAACAGAGGCGTGTCCGGAGCATTGGGTGGGCAGGCCCCGGCAGCTGTTTGACGTCACATGCCGCCGCTGCAACCCGGGACACGGCGATTAGCCCCCTGCCAGGGTGCAGGAGCTGCATTGGTAGGGAGCTACTTGTCAGGTACAAAAGCATCACCGCCGTGCGATGCTTTTGTACCTGTGTAGGGTGGCAGGGCCTGTCATGTGGGGTGGATTAGCCCTGTGCTGGGCGTCCCCCCACATGTCAGAGTAAATGATCATAGATGTGCTGAATTTAGCACATCTATGATCAACTCTGAATTACCCCTTTATGTGTGATTGTGTTTTTAAAAAACATAATTAAAGCATTGGTACTATACAGTATATCATTGTTTTTTTATTAAAGGGTGAATCTCCAGAAAGTGAACATAAAGTCCTGTGCATCACATGCTTTTATATATTTTTTCTTTTAAACTGGTTTGTTAAGAAATTGTTCTTATATGAAAACGTAATTGCTTAGTAGCAATGCTTTACCCTATAACTTAAAACCCACTGAAATCTTGGTATTTTGGAGAAGTATGTAGTTTGAATTTGTGTAGTTGTCCCGTGCATCACGGAGAATCGCCCTAACTATTTCATTGATTTCCTGTGATTACATGCAATAAGAGTGTTACAAACTACGAATATGAATACAAGTTTCATTATTTGCTAATGACTTGTCACAAAAAAGCTATAAACCATGCCTGCCATACAGTAGGTATCTCTGTTTACAATATCACTTTTGCCACACATGATTTAATGTTTTATATATGCCAATATTTTACTCCAAATAGCCACATGTACATATCACTGAAATTTTATGCATATTTATTTAAACCTTACTTTTATTCTCCTCAGCGCTACTATTACACTCTTTCTATTAAACAACAGGGGTAAAGTTTGGTACACAGCTACTCAATCCCTGGCTGATCAGTATAAATGTTCATGATCAGCAAAGTAGTGTGTCCCTAGCTTGAACTGCGGCTAGCCCCTTGCGAGCTGCGTACACACTGTAGCTGAGTGTGTAGGGCTTTTATGGGATCAGGAGGTCGGCCCAACAAATATTAAACAATACATAAGATGCAACATCCCAAACCCAGCTGCTGCAGGAGTATTAAAAGCCATTTATTAGCTATGATTCCGCCATGGTACTGCATACACACCTATATAATCAACGGCTAGTTCATCCGATATCGGGTGCACAAGCCATAGATTGTATAGGTGTGCGGCATTGGGGGTACACGGTCTGGACAATGGAGGCATATCCAGACCGTTGCTGGGGCGGGTCACGTGACATCAAACGCTGCGACCAAAAACATGGCGGATAGGCAGCTAGGCTCCGTAGGCAGAGGGCTACTTGGATGGTGCGAAAGCATAGCCGCTGTGCAGTTTTTTCGCATGTCTGAGAGGGTGGGGGGGGGGGCTGGATCCAGCATGCAGGGCAGACTTGTCCTGTGCTGGGTGTCACCCCCACATGTCAAAGTTTTGTTCGGAGATGTGAGTTTTTTCGCACATCTATGATCAGGTCTGAATTAGGCCCATTGTGCCTTATGACCAATACAGGGAAATGTCGCTGATGATCCCATTTGAATGTATGTATCTCTGATTTCTTTTTTTTTCCACCCAATATTGTAACAGCTACATAATGGGTGTAAGGTGCAATCAGGGAGATTGCTGGTCTATTCAGGGAGTAAGGGAGATTGCTACTATTTCAGGCAGTCTCCTGCAGAATGCGGGAGGGTAGGCAACTATGACCTACAGTAATATAAAAAACCCAATATCATATTATCACAATATAAACAACTTTATCTGACTGTTTATAGTCTACTAGCACTATCTACAGTATGCTAATACACTCTAAGAATTGTGCGCCCAATAAGTAAAGCTGTGTCCAACACAGCCGACACACCCCAACTTGCCCCCGATTGCCCCACGATCGCTTCTGCCTGACAATAAGGCAGAGGTGATCGTACAAGTGAGATGCCATCGGCCTTCAGCCTGCGAATGCTGCCGCTGCAGTGTCCAGGTCTGAATAAGGGCCATTGATCCCTATGGCTACACGCATTTTATTTAAATAAGGTTTCTCATGGCCACTTACAGTATAGGTAACCTCTTGTAAAACACAATACATGAACAAATCCTGCAAAAGTGTCTTTTCTTCAACACGTTAATCTTACTAACTTTGGGGCTCATTTATAATTGGATGTAAGTCATTTTATGACACTTCTCTCAGATGTAGCAGTACATGTCCACGCTTATACAGTAGGTGTTACTTTCATAATCTCCCTTAAATGTTTTTTTTTAAAGTAGGCAAGTATACTGTAGGTTAGTGCTTATAACAGAAGGTGCATACAATGAGTTGAGTTAAAATGAGTTTTATTTTTTTGTGTGGAGTAAGTGTATTGAGAAGAGTTTGTGAGAATTTTTTTGGGGGTGCGTGCGTTGGAATATATGATTTGATGTTTCCTATTTTAAATGAAAATATTTGTACAGCTTTTGCTTGTATTATAATTTGTATATATTTATTTCATATCAATTCTATTTAATATGTTTTTACCATTTTATATACAATTGAAAGATTTCAGACTAAAAAAGTTTTCTGTTAAATAGATGTTAAAGCTACTTTTTATTATGTTGCATTTCATGAACTGTGTTATCATGAAAAAAGAAAGTTATAGTTCTCAGAAAAGTAATAATATAATATAATAATATAATGTAATAATATAAATTTACATATTAATATAATTTAAATATGATAAAATATATATTAAGATATTTAAATGTAAAAACAAGTATACCTGTAAAAATTAAATTTTGAATCTATAAATACTGTATACATATTCATACCCAGTTAAATGGTTGACAGTAACCAAGGTTGAAGTTCAGACACCAGAATTCTGACATCAGAATGTCAACATGGTTCAAACTATCAACAGGCACAAGGTTGACAACTTCAAACTGTCAACAGGTTTACAATGTTGGCATCTGAAATGTTGCCATGTGTAATGTTGACAGTTTCAGGATGCCGACAGTTAGTTTAAGACTGCAGATGGGAAGGCTAGGCTGTGGGAGGAGGTTACAGTTAGGCTGTGGGGAAGTTAGTGGTAGGAAATAGGGTTAGGGATAGGAGGAGAATAACTCACCGGAAAGCCAGAGCACTAGAGGTTTTCACCATAATTGACTGTCACATGGCTGCTGGAATCCAAAAGAAGACACAGGAGCTGCCACTGCCATTGGGAAGCGTTAAGGACCCATTAGACCACCAGGGATGGTTTGTGTACATTTTATAATGTTAAAATACAGTTAGGTCCATATATATTTGGATACTGAGACAATATTTGATATTTTAGCTGTTTACGCCAAAAAATATTCAAGTTACAGTTATACAGTATATGAATATTGTGTACAGAACAGCGGCTTTAATGAATGTTTTCAGAATAACATGGGAAGCACATTGAGGCTGGCACAGTGAGTGTAAAAAGAGGGACTGTTGTAGGCAGGAGAAGAAGAAAAAAAATATGTTAAATTACTGCGCCTGAATAAAAGCTGCTTTCTTAAAAGATTAATTTGATTTTTTTTGGTGGAAACCGGGACTATTAACAACTGCACGGGTCACTCCTTACCAATTCACTCAAAAGAGTGTAAACATTATTTTATTAACACTTTTCTTTTCCACAGGTACCGCTTGTTATATATTTACATAATTCCCCTTTTTTTAGCTTTATATATCACCCACTAATAACACTTTTTAATTCAATTAGCGCTTTCCACCAAAAAAAAAATCAAGGAGAAGAAGAAAGACTGGTACAGTCAGAGGAAGTAAAGGAACTGGTAAATAAGGGCAGAGAAGCCCACACAAACATTATTAGAGAGGCTGATGCAGACAGGGGAAGGGTAGGTAGTTAGTTTCAAACAGGAGAAGGCAAGATAGTAGGGATACTATACATTCTGAAATTCCCAGGTTTGTACCATAATAAGGCTCTCTGTGTCCTGGCATACCAAAACTATTTTCTGGATATGTCTTGCCTTCATGTGGTCAAACAGTCAGAGGTGAGTTCACCTCTGAGCTGCCATGGACTACGTCTGTATTAGGGATGAGCGGGTTTGGATCTCTGAGATCCGAACCCCTCCGGACTTCAGGATCTGAGCCCGGATCCGAGTCTGGCTCGGGACTTCTCATCAGATTCGGATCCCAGAACGAGGCAAAACATCATCATCCGGATATCGGCTCTCGCAGGTTTTGAATTCCATATAAGGAGCAGCGTGTCACTGACATTTTCACTCCGGACTTGGAGAGTGATGGAAACAGACCTCTGTCTCTCTGTGGATGGTGGTGTCATGTGAGGTCAGTGTGTGCTCTTTAAGGGTGCTGTCCTGTGTGCTGTTAGGGGTGCTGTACAGTGGTGCTGTCCTGTGCTGTTAGGGGTGCTGTACAGTGGTGCTGTCCTGAGGTGTTCTGTGCTGATTAAGGTGCTGTACAGGGGTGTTGTTGCTCAGTGCTGTCCTGTGCTGTACAAGGCTGCTGTCCTGTGGTGTCCTGCACTGTTTGGGGTGCTGTATAGGGGTGCTGTCCTGAGGTGTCCTGTGCTGTTAGGGGCGCTGTACATGGGTGTTGCTGTCCTGTGCTGTACAGGGGTGCTGTCCTGTAGTGTTCTGTGCTGTTGGGGGTGCTCTACAGGGGTGCTGCACAGGTGTGCTATCCAGTGCTGTTAGTTGCGCTGTCCTGTGTGCTGTAAAATTAAAGAAGCACTGACCTGTGTGCTGTAAAAATAAAGTGACACTGTCCTGTGTGCTGCAAAAATATAGGAATGCTGTAAAAATAAAGAAATGCTGTGGCCCTGTTGGGTACTGTATAAATAAAGGAACACTGTGGCCCTGTCCTCTATGCTGTAAAAATACAATGGTGCTGTAAAAATAATGGAATGCTCTGGCTCTGTACTGTATGCTGTAAAACTACAGAGGTGCTGTAAAAATAAAGGGACATTGTTCTGAGTTCTGTAATAATAATGGGGCACTGCCCTGTGAAATGGAGAACAAAAATTTGGAGGAACAAATTGTGAAAGATCAAGAACCACTTCCTAGTACTAGTGCTGAAGCTGCTGCCACCACTCATGACATTGATGATGCAATTCCATCAATGTTGTCTGCTAAGGTCAATGCCCAATGTCATAGAGGGCATGTAAACTCCAAGAAGCAAAAATTAATAACCCCCCCAAAAATAATAATTAAGAAACGTAAAGTTGGCAATATGCCATTCATGACACAAAGTGGCAAGGAAAGGCTACGGACTTGTCCTATGTTCATGACTGGCTGTACAGCTATTCATGAAGATGGAAGTCCTCCCTCTCAAAAAATTACAAAAAAAAAACGACTGTGCATTCAGAGATACAGTATCACAAATTCCCAAGGAAAGTCCAAGTGTGTTCATGGTTGCGATGTCTAGGCCTGACCTTCCCAAGACTGTATGGGAAGAGTAAGCCACTACCACCATTTTCATGCCCTCTGCAAGTGCTGGAAGGAGCACCGCCAGTCCAGTTGCTAATATTGAGATTGAAGATGTATAGGTAGAAGTACACCAGGATGAGGAGGATATTGGTGTAGCTTGCACTGAGGAGGAAGTTGACGATGAGGATTCTGATGGTGATGTGGTTTGTTTGAATAAGGCACCAGTAGATACAGTTGTCCATGGGATGAAAAAGCCCATTGTCATGCCTGGGCAAAATACCAAAAAAGCCACCTCTTCGGTGTGGAATTATTTCTCCACAAATCCGGAACAACAGGTATCAAGCCATGTGTTGCCTTTGTTATTCCATACTAAGCAGGGGTAAGTACATTAACCATCTAGGAAGATAATCCAACGTCACCTGCAGCACATTCATCATAAGTCATTGTTCATTTCAGAAACTTTGAGTAATAGCGTAATCAGTCCAGTGGCACCTAAATGATGTGGTTTGTTTGAATATTATTTCTCTGTGAGGGTGAGAATGTAAACACTAAAGGGGGGAAGGATCTGAGGATGAGGACGACATCTTGCCTCTGTAGAGCCAGTTTGTGCAAGGAGAGATATATTGTTTCATTTTTGGTGGGGGCCCAAACAAACCAATAATTTAAGCCACAGTCGTGTGGCAAACCCTGTCGCTGAAATGATTGGTTTGTTAACATGTGCATGTCCTGTTTATACAACATAAGGGAGGGTTCAAGTATAATTCCATCTTGCACGTCTTTTCTTTGCCACATCTTTCCAGGGGTGCTGCCCTATATGGGGTGCTTCCCCTCTGCCCTATCAGTACAGGGGTGCTGCCCTACTGCCATTTAAGTCCAGGGGTGCTCTTGCCTGTCTGCTGTGCTGTGTACTTCTCCAGGGGTGCTGCTTATGCAGTATAAATACAGGGGAGCTGCCATATAATTCCAGAGGTGCTGATGTACTTAATCATAGGTTTAAATTAAAGCCTAGAGCAGAATATGAAACAAGCTTCAACATCACAAACAGATTTGTGAAAACATATCCACAAAGGTGGAAATGTAAATTGCAATTTTGACAAAGTATTTTCCAATGAGACTACAGTTCACACAGCAGTGAAGTGAGCGATATACTAGTTTGTGCCTGCATGCAGGCCAATCTAGTACCAGCAATAGCAACACGCAGGGCTGTGCATCTCTATCGCTATTGGGCATACACACGGAGAGATTTGTGCCTAATTTCTAAGCAATCTAGTCAGATTGCTTAGAAAGTAAGCACGGGCCTGACCGTGTGTACCCCCTGGTAGGGCGGAAATAATGTATAAAGATGCATGGCGGTAGGCAGGGAATAAAGAGATACAAGGAGGTTGGACGGGAATATAGAGATGCACAGTGGTAGGGAGGTGATAGATAAACATAGGCCAGCAGGGAGGGGATAGAGGGACATAGGGCGGTAGGGAAAGGATAGGGGACACTTAGCAGTAGGAAGGGGATAGATGGAAGACAATAACATTATGAAAGTCTGATTATCACAGCAGAGGCTCATACATGTGGGATCAGTATGAAATACCGGAGGCCGGCCTTCAGTATACTGACAGAGGCATCCTGGCCATCAGTACAGTATGCCTGCAGCAGTGTCAGCGCTGGAAAGCCCCTTGCTGGCATGGTGGCTCGCTGCACTCAACACAGGTTATATTCTCCCTCTATGGGTGTCGCTGACACCCACAGAGGGAGACTAGACTGTGGCACCAGTATTCCAGTGATGGCATTTTACTGCTTGTCAGGTTTCTGGCATCGGCATTGTGACCGCCGGGATTCCGACTAGTGGTTTTGTAAATGCTTCCCATACGTGCAATACACAGTCTATTACAACATGGAAAAACCCATCCACTGCTACAGTGCTAAGGGTACAACAGTTGTGCACAGTATTTGCAAATGCTGAAGCATTCTCTTTACATATGTGAAGAGCCTGGTGACTTTTGGTAGAATGGGGAAAGAGTCTCTGACTGAGAACAGGCCAGAGGCTGCAACTGCAAAGCACCATTACAACTACTGTACAGTGTGTGAGAAAGTGTTACTGAATGGCTGGGAAGGGGGCACACTCTAAGGTGAGGATGTCTCTCTCCTTTAATACAGTATATCTCCCACTTCCAAGCATGCATACTCAGCAGCAACCATCTTTGTACATCCCTAACACATATTACATCCTCACCATCTAACCCCTATTCACAGTCTCCACTCACACTCTGATTCCCACACAAACAGTAGGGATGGCCATTGGTGCAGTTACCATTGATTGTTACCATCAATGTCATTAAAGCAAGCAGCCATTGATGACAATCAAATATGCAGTGGATGACATTGATGTGTTTCCCGACTGAAGGCCATCCTTGTTCTTTGAATGACTTGGGATGTACAGTAGTAGTACTGTATTTTCTTTCACCAAATCTGATGTTATAAAATGAACCTCATATTTAATATATAAAGGTACACGGAGCAACTTATAAAAAGTGAACATTTAATCAGACCACAATGGTCAGTAAATAGTAAAAAAGGAACCAGTCTCTTACCTGACACATATGTAATTAGCATCATACTGTACTATACAGTACATACAAAATGAAGGTACAAATCACTTGTTGATGTTGCATAAAATGTCTGCAGTAGCTGTGTTTGCTTCATCAACACATTTCTACCAATTAAAAGTGTTTTTAAAGGTAAGTGGGTTATAAAAATGTAAAATATAAAAACCCAGAAAACCATTATGGGGGCATGCTACCTGAAACACCGGAACTAAAACAACTATGCATATTCCATTCTGTAAAGTCCAGACTCTGGAAAGTAAAGTTTATTTAAGCCACAATCCATACATATAATGGGTTGGATGGAATTCAGTGGTACTCACTCTCATACATTATGATGTCAACCGCATCCTGATGTATGACCTCCAGAAGCAAATACAAGAATACTTAAGTTTAGCAGTACTGGCTAACATACATCATGAGGTCAACCTCAGATACATTTGTTACATACACCAGTGCTAACAGGAGTATACCGGTGTATGAACAGAGAGGGAAGCGAAGCAAACGAACTCACAGACAGTATAACATAACATACACAGGAGGTGATGGAATAACTAATAAACACAAAGTGAACGGAGAAGCCCAAAGGCTCAGGAATTGGGTGTCTCCCTAGTGTCAGGAATGCTCAGATGGAATAGAGCGGACAATGAAGCGATGTGTAGTGATTTAACATGTGGAGCACCTGAAATGATGTTGCTAAGAGCAACAGAAAAAACCCCAAAGGGTTACCAACGGGTGTGGGAATAAACTCCTTGGTCAGAGATAGAAATATAGACACAAGGAGAGTATCCACAATCCTAACCCCCACTTGCAGGGCACAGGTTCAGCTTACTGCCACTAAACTGACACCTGGACGCCCTGCACAGTGAGGGAGGATTAAGCAAGCAGGTCTGAGAGTACAGCCGCAAACCTGCTGGGTTCACAGAATAGCAAAAGAACCCCAGCAGGTCAAACAATTGACTCCAGTCTTACTGCTAGGTCCGGATTGGCAGCATGAAGTACCGAATCCCAAGGCCTATTCGCAGTAAGCAACAAGTAAATACAAAGTCACACAGTACTAGCTAACTCTCTGGAACTGACTAACAAACAAAGATTCAGCAGCATTTGCCTAGCCTGAGAAGATGGTTTATATAGCAGGTGCTGTCCACGCCCCACTCAGACCTCACAGACTGTGAGCACAAAACCAGCGCCGGATTCCCTGCCGTGCACAGAGCCTGTAACCACTACACAGTAAAAACCCGGACCGGAGTATCAGCTGCGCTCAGGTTAGTTCTCTAACACTTGCCTCCCGGTTGCCATGGCGACGTGGCAGCACAGAGCAGGAGATCCTAACAGTACCCCCCCCTCTGATGAGGGGTCAAAGAACCCCTACCACCGGGTTTATCGGGGAACTGCGAGAAGAAAAAGCGTATCAGTCTGGGGGCATGACGATCACAACTGCGCACCCACGACCGCTCCTCCGGGCCAAACCCCTTCCAGTGCACCAAAAATGACAGCCGACCCGAACCATCTTGGAGTCAAGAACCCTTTCAACCACAAACTCCCTCTGACCCCGTATCAGAAGAGGAGAAGGTCTTCCACTGGAAGAAGGATTACTAACCGCCAGTTTTAAAAGGGAACAATGAAATGTTTTATTGATACCCAATGAATGGGGCAGATCTAACTGAAATGCCACCGGAATGATAACCCTGGTGATCTTATAAGGGCCGATGAACCGGGGGCCAAACTTATGAGATGGCTGTCTTAACTTCAAATTCTTGGTGGACAACAAGACGAAGTCTCCTAATTTGAAGCTGCAGGGTTTTCTCCGCTTATCAAAAACCCTTTTGGTCACTAATGACACAGACACAAGGGCTTTCTTCACTTTCCTCCAAATACCCCTAAGGACCGAAACAACAGAGGAACCACCAGACGTGGAATCCAGGGGGTCAAAAGAATTGGCCTTAGGATGATGCCCATACACACAAAGGAAGGGAGAGATCCCTGTAGCAGAGTGAGCCGCGTTGTTATAGGCAAACTCCGCCATGGACAGATGAGCAACCCAGTCAGTATGACACTTGGAGACATAACACCTGAGGAACTGCTCCAAGGACTGGTTCACCCTCTCAGTCTGCCCATTAGACTGTGGATGGTAGCCTGACGACAAACTCACAGAAATCTGGAGATCAGAACAAAATGCCCTCCAGAATTTGGCCACAAACTGGGATCCACGGTCAGAGACCACATCAAGTGGCAACCCGTGGAGGCGCACAACATGCTGCATAAATAACTCAGACAGGCGTCTGGCCGATGGCAACCCAACCAGTGGAACTAAATGCGCCATCTTCGAAAACCTGTCAACGACAACCCAAATGGCTGTCATCCCCGAGGATTTGGGCAAGTCCACCACAAAATCCATGGAAATGTGGGTCCATGGCTTAGACGGAATAGAGAGTGGATGTTGGGCCAACAGGAACCCCTCTAGGAGTTTTATTTCGGGCACAAACGTCACATGCCCGAACCCACTGATCCACATCCCTAGCCACCGAGGGCCACCACACCGCCCTAGACAGCAACTCCCGAGTTCTGGCAATACCCGGATGCCCTGCGAACACTCGCTATCTTAACCTAGGAGGCACAAACAAGAGACCTACCGGAAGGTCTGGAGGAGCCTGCTCCTGTGCTCTAAGGACTAATGACAAGAGGTCCTTGGTAATGCCCACTTTAATACATGATGGGGACACAATGGGCAATGGCTCCTCGGTGGTCTCTTGAACTGGAGCAAAACTCCGCGAGAGCGCATCAACCTTGATGTTTTTTGACCCAGGGCGATATGTTATCAAAAAATTAAAGCGAGCAAAAAACAAAGCCCATCGTGCCTGCCTGGCATTTAGCCGCTTCGCTGACTCTAAATATGCCAGATTCTTATGGTCGGTGAGAATTGAGACCACAAACTTAGCCCCCTCAAGCCAGTGTCTCCACTCCCCGAGTGCATCCTTTATAGCCAACAATTCCCGGTTACCCACATCATAATTCATCTCGGCAGACGAAAATTTACGGGAAAAGTAAGCACAGGGATGAAGGCGATTATCAGACACCCCCATCTGAGAGAGCACTGCCCCAATACCTATCTCAGAGGCATCCACTTCTACCACAAAAGGACGCTCTGGATCTGGGTGTCGCAGCACCTTGGCCAAGACAAATGCCCTTTTGATACGGGCAAAGGCCGCTTTGGCCTCACAAGACCAGTGAGCAACATCCGCCCCTTTCTTAGTGAGTGCCACCAAGGGGGCCACTATAGACGAAAATCCAGCGATAAACCGTCTATAAAAATTTGCAAAGCCCAGAAAACGCTGAAGCGCCTTCAAACTAGTGGGCTGCACCCAATCCAGGACTGCCTGTACCTTAGAACCCTCCATTTGGAAACCTTCTGAGGAGATAATATACCCTAGAAATGCGATTTGCTGGACTTCAAACTCGCACTTCTCCAGCTTCGCCCCAAGCTGGTGGTCTCTTAGATTCTGGAGGACTAAGCGTACATGCTTCCGATGTTCCTCCAGGGAATGAGAGATGATTAGGATGTCATCTAGATAAACAACTAAGAATCTATCCAAATATTCCCTGAGCACATCGTTCATGAATTCCTGGAAGACTGCCGGGGCATTAGAGAGCCCAAAAGGCATCACCAAATATTCATAATGCCCTGAGTGGGTATTAAAGGCAGTCTTCCATTCATCCCCCTCTCTTATTCAGATTAGATTGTAAGCACCGTGTAGGTCAATCTTAGAAAAAATGGTGGCAGTACGAAGCTGGTCAAACAAAACCGAAATGAGAGGCAGTGGGTACGAGTTTTTAATTGTGATACGGTTCAATTCCCTGAAGTTGATGCAGGGTCGCAACGAACCGTCCTTTTTACCCACGAAGAAGAACCCCGACCCAACTGGGGACTGTGAGGGTCTGATAAATCCCTTAGCCAAGTTCTCCTGAATGTACTCTGCCATAGCCTGAGTCTCAGGACGTGACAGGGAGTACAACCTGCTCTTGGGAAGCTTAGCATCCGGCAACAAATCAATGGCACAGTCATAGGGGCGATGGGGAGGTAGTACCTCCGCAACTTTTTTGGAGAACACATCCGCAAAATCTGCATAACATCCTGGCAATCCTGGCAAACTTAGCTGCGAGAGCCTGACTGGAAGGCTCAAGCAACTCCTGAAACAATCACTACCCCAACTAAGAATCTCCCCAGAGACCCAGTCAAATTGAGGGTTATGGGCCCTTAACCAGGGTAACCCCAAAACCAATGGGGCAAAAGAACAGACAGTCACATAAAAAGACAATTTTTTAGAGTGTGTGGCTCCAATAAACAAAGGAATTTGGCTGGTGCAGGAGGTAATTTTACCCTGGGACAATGGTTCCCCGTTTAACCCACAGATCTCAATCTCTGATGCCAAAGGTACTGAGGGAACAGAGTGTTCCAGGGTGAATTGACGGTCCATGAAAACCCCATCGGCCCTACTGTCAACAAAGGCCTCAGTCTTGACAGTTTGACCGAGGATCTCCAAAGTCACCGGAATGAGAAAAGTCTTTTTAGGAAATTCTGACTTCTGGCCTGACAGGATATTTCCCATCACCCTCAGGCCCTGAAGTTTTCCGGTTTTTCTGGGCATGATACTACAACATGACTTTTATTCCCACACTACAAACACAAACCCTGCTGTCTCCTCCGCATCTTCTCACTCGAGGAGAGGCGGGTAGCCCCAATCTGCATAGGCTCCTCGGAATATTCCTCAGAGTCTGAGGTTCCCTTGGGAAAAAAGGAAACTGCAGTCTCCCTTTCAAGCCTACGCTCTCTCAGCCGTCTATCCACCCGGATGGATAACTGCATGAGCTGATCTAAGCTATCAGGCGAGGGATATTGTACCAGTTGGTCCTTTATCTGGTCAGAAAGGCCCCTTCGGTACTGGTTTCTCAGGGCTAGGTCATTCCACTGGGTATCATGAGCCAACCTCCGAAACTCCGTACTATAAACCTCAGCTGGCCGTCGCCCTTGCTTAAGAACCGTAATCTGAGCCTCGGCTGAAGCCATCTTGTCAGGGTCATCATACAAAATGCCCAGTGCCGTAAAAAAAACATCAACACTTTTAAGCGACGGACAGTCAGGCTGTAACCCATATGCCCAGACCTGTGGTTCTACTTGTAGCAAGGAAATCACCATGCCCACCCGCTGAATCTCCGACTTAGAAGACTGGGGCCTAAGCCTGAAATATAGCTTACAGCTCTCCTTGAAACAAAAGAACTGCGAGCGATCTCCAGAAAAACGATCCGGGAGATTTACTTTCGGCTCCTTAACCCCTGAACTTGCCGCTGCTGCTGCGGGAGCTCCGCTAGCAGCCTGCGGGGTGTTCATTTTAATGGACATCTCATTAAATTGTCGAGTCAGGACCTGCACCTGATCGACCACCTGTTGCAAAGTATTTTGAGGGGTATGCTCCATATTCCCACAAAATTTCAACAGGAGTAGGGCTGCTGAATATGTTACGCACACCAGTGCTAACAGGAGTATACCGGTGTATGAACAGAGAGGGAAGCGAAGTAAACGAACTCACAGACAGTATAACGTAACATACACAGGAGGTGATGGAATAACTAATAAACACAAAGTGAACGGAGAAGCCCAAAGGCTCAGGAATTGGGTGTCTCCCTAGTGTCAGGAATGCTCAGATGGAATAGAGCGGACAATGAAGCGATGTGTAGTGATTTAACATGTGGAGCACCTGAAATGATGTTGCTAAGAGCAACAGAAAAAACCCAAAGGGTTACCAACGGGTGTGGGAATAAACTCCTTGGTCAGAGATAGAAATATAGACACAAGGAGAGTATCCACAATCCTAACCCCCACTTGCAGGGCACAGGTTCAGCTTACTGCCACTAAACTGACACCTGGACGCCCTGCACAGTGAGGGAGGATTAAGCAAGCAGGTCTGAGAGTACAGCCACAAACCTGCTGGGTTCACAGAATAGCAAAAGAACCCCAGCAGGTCAAACAACTGACTCCAGTCTTACTGCTAGGTCCGGATTGGCAGAATGAAGTACCGAATCCCAAGGCCTATTCGCAGTAAGCAACAAGTAAATACAAAGTCACACAGTACTAGCTAACTCTCTGGAACTGACTAACAAACAAAGATTCAGCAGCATTTGCCTAGCCTGAGAGGATGGTTTATATAGCAGGTGCTGTCCACGCCCCACTCAGACCTCACAGACTGTGAGCACAAAACCAGCGCCGGATTCCCTGCCGTGCACAAAGCCTGTAACCACTACACAGTAAAAACCCGGACCGGAGTATCAGCTGCGCTCAGGTTACTTCGCTAACACTTGCCTCCCGGTTGCCATGGCGACGTGGCAGCACAGAGCAGGAGATCCTAACAACATTATAGTGCAAACAGTACAAATAGTAACCAAGGAATAGCCTATAACTAGATTTATGGAATGAAAACAAGATTGGATCTGCCAAAAGTATAAATTATATATATATATATATATATATATATATATAGTTAGTTAGTTACTTAGGTTGGTGAGGCACTGAAGGCTTCCTTATGGAGAAGAAATAATGCAAAGGGGCCACCACAGTCTTTTCAACATTTTAATTTGTAATGATTTTACCAGGATACAAACAATTAACAGATCCACTTACCTTATATCCCTGGACCCACCACCACAGCATCCAGTGCAGGAGCATCCCACGGCAGCGGCACTGACTGATGAAGTCCTCACGCATCTGCGTGATGCACATCCACCAGCTAAGTGTTTACATTTCACCATGGAGACAATGTCAGAGAAGAACAACATTATGCAGCAAGATATATCTAAGTAATCATGTAGTGATAGTGCTCAATACATGCTGAGACGCTGTTGCACATGGTGATGGGTACAGGGATATAAGGTGAGAGGATCTGTGAATTGTTTGTATCTTGATAAAAATCGTTACAGATAAGAACTTTAAAAAGACTGTGGTTGTCCCGTTGTATTATTTCTTCTCCTCAAGAAAGACTTGAGTGCTGCACTAACATGCCTAACTGTATATATCACTACTTATTGAGGGCACCGGGTTCAGCTGTTCTGTATTTGGAGTGCTGGACATATTGTGTTTAAAGTGTTAAAGATGCCAGACATATTAAAGCATTTAAGTTCTAAATCCACTTCATTTCATTTTTAGGCAGTCTAGTATATTTTTCATTATTCCGCCTTCTGTCCTTCACTACAGTAATCCTGTACCGCAGACATTTTTTTATATGTTGAACTGAACTGTTATGAACTGTTTTAAAGTGAAGGTAAAATGGATGGTTCTTATTGTCATTTTCGAGGCTTTGAATATGTTGGGACTATCTGATCTTCATTGTTTTTGTTTTACTAATGTAAGATTTATTATATGAACATTCTATGGTGTATATAGCATATTTGGAGTTATAAGTATGGAAGTTGTATATCTTATACAGTACTTCTGTCCATTTGTATCAAACTCAGTAATTTCCATTGTTCCTGTGAAACATGATTTACATATCATGCAGTCCCCACTTCAGGGGAAACCCTAATTTCTGACGATTCCTCCTCCTTCTTTTGCATAAACACACTAGATACTAATTAAAATATTGGTGCCTTTTTATTTATACATTTAGGCCTTAGTGGTAAATGATCACTCACTTAAGGGTCTCTTAAAATAATGTTCCAATTGTATTTACAAATACATTACACATATTTATTGAGTGTCGTATACTCTACGTTGAATGCTAAATTAAATTCTGATTATTTTCTCTTGGTTTTATTTTTCTTTGGTTCTAAAAGAATGTTTCTGTTAACTTCTTAATCTTCTTCTATGACCCTATTAATCAAATCAGGTTTATAGCCCTTGTTCAAAAACTTACTTTTAATTGTATTAACTTCTCTTTTAAATTGTTCTTGTATAAAACAATTACTTTTTAATCTTGTAAACTGACATTTAGGCATGATGTTTAGCCATGAGTTGAGAATACTTTTTTGTGCATCAAAAAAGAGTTCATCAGTAGGTTTACTATATGTAGAGGTAACCAACATTCCATTTTTTATAGCTATACTGTATTAGAGTCTAAATACAAAACTTTATTGTTACTACTATGAAAATTAGATGGAAGTTCATGGTATTTTCCTTAAAATAGTTGCAAATGGACCGAAGATCTAGTTCATTCTCCCTCCATATAAATAAAACATTATCAATATAGTGCCACTATTGAACCAGATTCGACGTCCAACTATAACCCTGCCAGACTTTTTCATTTTCCCATCTGGATCTAAATATTAGCATAGCATAATGGGCTTGGGTTTTATATATATACAAAATACCTCATAAAGATAGATGAAACATGTTCTTTAAAGTGGTAAAAATTAGTAATTTTTTTTAATTGCACTGATTTGAATAATATTTTGAATTTTTGTAAAGATAGAGGGGTTAATGTAATAGTTTGCATGTACAGTATTTCATTGTATAGAGGTACCAGTGTGTAACTTTCAAGTTGTTGTATGTAATATAATGTGACTGCACTCACCAGAACATATGCATTACCAATTTCAATCAACTCAACATGTCATCAAGATATCTATATTTATAATAAAGTTGTAATGACTGTGTCTGTAAATAGATTTTTTTTAAAGAACTGTACTCCTTGGGACTGTATATGAACTATGGAGACATTTTTTTATGACTTATTGTTTGCCTTTCTGTTTATTCTGGCAGCATGCAGAACTACAGGATGAATTTGGATTGCATATTCACTTGTATAGCACAGCCACCTAGAAAGAAACTGAGGTATATATTATCTCAATGTGACATCAGGAAGAGGATCAATAAACAAAAAACCAGACGTTTGACACTCAAGCCAAAAATGACTATATGTATATAAATATAATTACTTTTTGGGACTTCTAGAGAGCGTTTATAAACTACGGAGACAAAAAATTTCTAATTGGAATTTACTCAGGCTCCTCAAGTCTAAAATTAATAGATATACTGTATATATATATATATATATATATACATATACATAATATACTTTATTTGTCATTAACAAAACAGCAATGAGATGTCAATGAAATTTCAATATGAACATTCTGTGCAATGGAGAAAACAATAAACATATTTCATTAATAAGAAATTAGCACTAATCCTTTTGTTCATTTGTCGACCGGACAGCTGTTGGAAAAAAAACTATTTAACATATATATATATACATATATATCTATACAATGCAAAGTCGGTGCGGCACTCAAATGATTTTCACACAGGACACGGTGGAGAATACAACTTTTCAATGCCCTTGAATCACACGGCATTTTCACCAGGTATTAAAAGAACTGTTACAAACATCTTACCTTAAAAAGATATCACCCAGTGTGGCAACAAAGCCGCGGCGGGACTGCACACCCGGCGGACGCGCACTAAAAGTGATGTCATGGCGCTCTGAAATAATATGCCATACATCACATGTGAGGAACCATCACCATAACAACACCAAAACAATAACATTCCAGCACATAAAAGCAATCAATGAATGGCTTGTACTAGTAGCAGGCTAACGTACATACTGGACGTAGTGACATAAACTAATGTGCATACAATTAGCCTTTCTTAGCTAGGTCTTTGCAACAGTGCATTCACTTCAGCACACTAAATATTGACTAAAGTCTGATATTCTTGAACAAGCTTAAAACAAACAGTGTAACTGATTAACCATTAGTGGCTAGTACACTGATGCCTGAATGTTCATTTAAACCTCAAGGGGCTAACGTGCCCAAGCTTGCCTCACATTGCAACAATTTGAGGCCCCGGTTACCGCCATGCAAAGATAGAGGTACATGGTCAATCATTCTATACTTGAGAGTAGTGAGGTTATGAGCTACCATTGCGAAATGTATCGCAACTGGCTGATCACTCTTGCCTGAAGACAATGCAGCCTTAATGGATGAACAGTGTGCAGCCATGCATTCTTTGAAGTGACTTTCGGTCTTTCCTATATAGGATAGACCACATGGGCAAATTATTTGGTACACAGTAAATTTCGAATTACATGTGAGTCTATGTCTGATATATAGAGTTTTGCCAGTGTGGGGGTGATAGAATGTCTCACTCGGAATCAGGAATTTACAGGTAACACAAGTGCATCGAATGCAACCCAACTTGCCTCTATAAATATTAGGTGATGGTTCAGAAATATCTGACCTGACTAAAATGTCACATATATTGCGGCCACGTTTGTAGCAAGACATAAGCTGTGTGTTGGGTAAATTGCAATCTGGGTCAGATTTAACGATTGGTCACAATCTTTTGGAGATCTTATTGATCGTAGGGCTAGCCGACGGAAATTGTGTAACCCAAGGTAAAATACTCTTGTCATTTTTGGTCTTAGGTTGCAATAATGTCATTCTCTCTATGCTCAATACCTTATGTTTAGTTTGTTGTAGTTGATCAAGATCATAACCATGTTCCAAGAATTTCATCAACAAGATATCTATTTGAACCTCGGCTTGCTTAATGTCTGAAGTGATATGTCTAACACAAACAAATTGAGAATAAGGTAACCCTTTAATTAGGGATCTAGGATGACAACTACTGGATACAAGTAGATTGTTGCGATCCGTTGGTTTAAAGTAACGGTTAGTAGAAAAGAGCCCATCATTTATAGAGATAGCAACATCCAAGAAATGAATCTCATTAGCACTAAAAGTAAAAGTAAATTTAACAGGGCTGGTACCAGAATGATGTAAATTGATATGTCTAACCAAATCACTGCTATCACCCTCCCAAAAGATTAACAAATCATCAATATAGCGACAAAAAAGATAATCCTATTAGCAATAGAATCATCAGAAAAAAACACAGACTGCTCATTGTCAATCATAAATATGTTTGCGTATGAGGGGGCTTCCACCGCCCCAATAGCACAGCCGACCAATTGCAGATAAAACGACCTATTGTATAGGAAAAAAATTCTAGTAAAGATAAATTGTAACAAATCTAACAAAAAAGACACATCTGGACCGTTATATGATGTCTGACCATTCAAGAAATGTCTTACAGCCGTCAAACCTAAATCATGAGGTATGACGGTGTATAGACTTGTTACATCAATGGTGAACATAACAACATCTGTGTCCAACCTAGGAAGAGCCAATAATTTAACCAATAATAATGTCGTGTCCAGTAGGTATCTAGGATGATCCCTTATGTATGGTTGCAGTATACTATCTAGATACACAGAGGCCGGGTGTGAAAGGCCACCACGGGCAGCAATGATCGGCTTACCGGGGGGATCAATTAAAGATTTGTGTATCTATGGTATGGTGTAAAATAAAGGGACCAATGGGAATGCAGGAAATAAGGCCTTACTAAATTAATCCGTAATAGTGCCATTGTCCAAGGCCTCCTTTAAAATGGACGTTTAAAGCAGAACTTTTGTCCATTTTAAAGGTTACATTATAATTAGTTAAATTATTGGTTTATTATTATTATTAAATGATTTATTGACAGGTCTTAGAGCACACTGGATCTACAAGAACACCTTTGAGTTTTTAACTGTAGATTTCCCGGTTTGTCCTTTTATATACACCCTTCCCAAGATTCACAAAACCCTCTCTCAATTACCTGGCAGGTCTATTATCTTGGCCAGGAACTCATTGTTGCAACCATTGACAATATATGTAGATTCTTTTTTACAACGCATAGTACACCAGAGTGATAGCTATGTTAAGGACACATCCGATTTTTTAAACAAGCTCTCCAATATTTACATGACGATGGACAATTTATTGCTGGGCACCATGGACGTTGGCTCCCTATATACTATTATTCCACACGAACAAGGTCTCCAAGCGCTTAAAAGACCACTAAATTTGCAACCACCGATTGGCCCACCCGTAAGATTCATTCTGGAATTAGCAAGTCTTGTTCTTAAGTACAGTCATTTCTCGTACCAGGAAAGATACTGTACACAGTGCTCTGGGACTGCAATGGGGTCGAATTTAGCTCCCGCTTATGCTAATATCTACATGACAGCCTATGAACAAACACACATTTTCCTTACATATGGCTCAAAGATACTTTTTTACAAAAGATTTATCAACGATGTTTTCATGACCTGGAAAGGCATCATAGAGTCGTTCCATGAGATGGTTATAGCCCTCAATGATATGGATAATTCTGTTAAATTTACTCATCAGATCAATGCACACCAAATAGATTTTCTGGATATTACAGTGATATTAGAAGGGAATTCCATTCAAACCAAACTATATAGGAAACCGACTGACAGAAATACTTTATTATTACACAGCAGCCAACATCCTCCTGCTCTTAAGGACAATTTACCCATCTCCCAATTCTTGAGGGTTTTGAGGAACAATTCGGACAAAGACGCTATGAAAGAGCAATGCCAGGAGATGGTACTACGCTTCCAGGAACGTGGCTATAGTCTGAAGACGATCCAGCACTGCTTACGTAAAGCAAGAAACAAATTTGATGGTACAACCCCGAGCCTAGATTCATCCTCCACATCAGAACGTTTGGTCTTCACTATGACTTTTGACAACTTATCTAGCCGAGTTAGTGGTGTTCTATGAAAGAACTGGCCAATCATAGCCACCGACACCAACCTGAAGCTGAAGAAAAGTCATCCAATTGTAAAGCGCAATGGAATATGCTGCGCTATATAAGAAACTGTTAATAAATAAATAAATAATAAATCCACCAATGAAGGCATATCGGAGAGCACTGACCCTGAAGCAACTTTTGCTTAGTCCAATGATCTGCCCAAAGAAAATTAATACCACAACATGGCTCCATGAGAGGAAACCGGGTTGCTACAAATGCACGGGATGTGTCACATGCAGGAACAGGTTGACAGGATCTTCTTTTCCACATCCTCACACAGGACAGAATATTGGTATTAGATTTAAATTACACTGTAACATGGACCATTTAAATTAGATTTTGATGTGCCCCTGTGGTCTCTATTATGTGGGAATGACCACTAGATGGTTCCATGATCATATGGCTAATCAGCATACCTCCATTCATCAAGCAATCGAATCTGGAATGGCAGAACAGCCTGTTGCATGCTGTTTTCTTAACCTACAACATCAAGTCTCTGATTTACACTGTAAACTCATTGATTGGATCCCCCTCCAGTGCGTAGGGGTGATAGAGCTCTTCTACTGTGTAAAAAAGAAAGCTACTGGATTTATAGATTGGACACAATTGCCCCAAGGGACATGAACGAGGACAACCTATTATCTATTTTTCTTAAATAATGACTGCCTTGATTAATATGTTCTGATTAATAATAGATCACAGATGTTTTCTTTTCTATTTGCACTTACCTATTATGTTTCCCATTCCATCTGGACACCCCGATATGTGCCCTCCCCAGGTCTCTGCTATACCCTTGTCCCCATGCCGTTTTCTTACTTTAGGGGATACTGTACATAATTCATTACATGTACAGATATATGTATTTTATAATTTTATTTTTTGATGATATTTTCTTAGAGAGTTGGTGCTCACATCTTACCTATATTTCCTATATTTGGAGGATTATTATGAAAAAGTTTGAAGTTATGAAGTGATGTTTGTGTTCCAGAACCTGGTGCACAGACACACTTCCAGTATGCAAACGTGACTTGTCAGGAAGCCACTATACCTATTTGATATCCACCAGTGCCTCTTTAGGACAATCCTTTAGTGCCCGTTACTTAGGCTGTATGATGGATACTACTTTATTATTTTAACAGCGCTGCTGGAAGTGACGCGGCGCTCCAAGTGGTGGAACGCTTCAGCTGGTCATGCTGGGCGGGTTTGGTGCCGTTTTCAGTGTTTGGTAAGGGCATGTAGCAGGGGCTTGAGAGGCATAGTCCTTTAGCTCCAGTTCCCTGCTGCTGACTACTGTGTATTATTGCATCTGTGACTGTGTTGCTGTACCTTGAAAAAGGTCCACATATGGACCAAAACGTTGGTGAATTCTATAACCTCTTGGAACTGTAAGATGTTTTTTTTTTTCATTTTTACATTTTTCTAAATAAATTGTTTTGTTGTTTACTATTGGTACAAAAGTTTGGAGAGTGCTATCATTTCCACAGTTGTGGAAAACATTGCACTATATATATATATATATATATATACTCACGCCAAGGACCGGCACTCCTGACAATTAATGAATAAGCGCTGGCGCCCTCACATATACTTCCTTATATCCATATATCCTTGTTGGTGCGGCACTCAGCTAAGAAAAGTAGTCAGCAGAATCTCCTGGTCTACTGACTACTTATCTTAGCTGAGTGCCGCACCAACAAGAATATATATATACACAGCTCAAAATCTATTTTAGCTTTTCTCGACTAATGAAGTCTACTAATGAAGTATACTAATGAAGTATACATTTCAAATCAATAGATGGAACTCCAATACAAATACTACATATCATAGAGTCGCTGATCGTGTTACTTATAACCTTTTAGCGTTACTGTTGCTTAAGTAGCAACAGATTTGGGAGCTACAAAATAATATTTGTTTGACTTAAGAGAATTTAGCTTGAACTGTGAGATTGATTGCCCCTTGAATTTGATTTTGTGGTTTACATAAAATTTTTTAAAACATGGGGATTATTGCTATCGGTTTACTATCTCAGTGACAACTGTTCAGGGCCTGCTGGCATAGATCTCAGTACCAACTGCTTCTTTCATGGGCAGCTTTACATGGCTTGCTCACAAGTAAGTAGCCACAAGCATCTTTCTTTGTTAATCCCTGATGGAAAATCTGCAAATTTTGTTTACAAAGACATTTTGTTATTAACTCTTCAATACAATACTAATGTCTATTATAATAATAATGTATTATTTTTCACTGAGCAATAACAGACATCCACGCGAGAGAAGCTGTGGGCAAATGCTAGTTTATAATGGTAACCATACTAATCACAGCATGAACTGTAACAGCCTTAACAAAAGCCACCAGAAAGGCTCAAGAATGGTTTGCCCAGGAATACAGGTATACTGGATTTAGGCCAACAAGATATATGTAATCTGACATCAAAGCCCTCTGCACCCAAATAGATGTACACTATTTTGGCACATTACAAACCCGTAAATATCCGTAAATATCCATACACAGGCTAGTACAAGTTGTTTTGCTTTATATTATTACAAATTTACTATACTAAGAATTGGTAAACTACAGTATATTTAGACAACTGCTCTTCCTAAGTAATCTACAGACTTTAATCATTATATTCTTAAATCTAGTATTCTTAGTTGGAGTAACCAAAATGTATGAAATGACTTACACATTTCATGTGTTCAGTGTTTGCTCTTTGCTTTGTAATTTATTATTTATATACTTTGATAAAAGTGAAATTGGTAAAAATCGATAAACGCTAAAATAATGTAATATAGACCTGTTTAAATGCAAGTTTCCGGAAACAATTTCTATCAATGTTTGCATAAATTAGCCATGGTAAGCTGCTTTTTTAACGTTGTAAAGTTGTATGCACTGATGTCATGGTAATACCAGCATCTGCTTCTGCTAGTTGCACTATTTTATATTACATATACTTATCCCAGAGTTCCCACTGTAAATATGGCTGGTATTAGCCCTGTTAACTCAACTCAAATGATCTTACTTGTGTTTATCAGCCTCCAATCAGATTAAACCTTAGCATAAATACATAGATAATTATAAAAACACGTGATCTTGGTTCATAACCTCTGATTCAACCTCTCCCCCAATGATTAGTTAACCACTGACATATTGTAAAATAACATAATTTGACCAATATTTAAAGTTAATTTTAGAGCTGAAATATAACAAACTCCAGAATAATGTTTTCTATTATGCGTGTCAGGTATATTGGGGCATTGTATTGTACTGAAAGCTGTCTTTTATTTTGTTGGGATTTTTTGCTACATTTCTAATATTAACATTCAATTAAAAATAAAAAAACAATTTACAGGCATTTGACGTCAATCTCAAAATCATCATCAGCATTAACATGAAACAACTGATAATTGTTTTTTTTTAATTGTTAGTATCCCCACATACTTTGCATATGGCCACTAATAGTCTACTGTATTAGACTGTAATCCAGTTGATTTTTTTACCTTTTTGGGATACAGTACATGCTGAATTTTCCACTATTCCACAAAATAGTATAACTAACACCTGGCACTAAATAAGGCACTTTTTTAAGGTCCAGTATATTGAAACTGTAATGTCATCTTGAAGATTTATAATTGTTAACATTCTTGAATGAACAGTGTTTTTCTAATATACTGTATACTTTATTTATACCCGCAAGCTACTTCCCTATCATCCTGTAGTTGCAGGCAGCATTTGGTTGGTGCTATCTTTCTGACTATTGCTGCAGTTAAGATTTAAATCATTACAAGAGTGGGGGTAATTCTGAGTTGATCACAGCAGGAACTTTGTTAGCAGTTGGGCAAAATCATGTGCACTGCAGGGGAGGCAGATATAACATGTGCAGAGAGAGTTAGATTTGGGTGGGTTATTTTGTTTCTGTGCAGGGTAAATACTGGCTGCTTTATTTTTACACTGCATATTAGATTGCAGATTGAACACACCCCACCCAAATTTAACTCTCTCTGCACATGTTATATCTGCCTCCCCTGCAGTGCACATGGTTTTGTCCAACTGCTAACAAAGTTCCTGCTGAGATCAACTCAGAATTACCCCCAATACCCCATCACTTAAGTTAACTATTGTTACAATTATAATACCAATCAAATACAATTGCAACTACACTGCCTAATTTATGACTTTAGTTATTACATTTTCTATATCATAAAAGATTAGATTTTTTTGTTTAGTGGAAAAATGACCTGCTGTATTGGTCACAAGCTACATACTTGCAGACATACTGTACTGTATGTATTTTCAAATTATACTACACAAACCCATGAAAAAAGTGTGTTACTCATCAGGCTGGGGCTGAGAGGGAGGCCAAACTATGTCCTCATGTATGCCAATTTTTCAGGAAAAATCAACTAGGGCATCTCATAAATTGTGAAATTCACATGCAGTGGTGGACCTCTAACAGTCCCATGCTGTTCCTCTGCTATCTTTTCTTTAAGTTGACTTTTGATGTCAGTAAAGCAATTGCAACATTTCTGTTCTAAACTCAAACCACCATTATACTCTCTCTCTCTCTCTCTTAAACCTGTCAGAGAACATTATGCAGTACCTATGCTTATATAGGGTTAATGTAGGTAAAACTCAAGTACAGTAACTCTGATTGACAAATACTTACAATAGTTTAACAGCAAATATGTTATATATATTAAAAAAATCACTGTTGGGATTAGGACATTTTTGCAGGTTACAACTGCAAGTTATAGATGAGTTACTGTATGTAGGCACATTGTACGTCCCCATCTATTATATTCAGTAACATGATATTATATTCAGTGACTTGATATGTAAACTCCCCAAAATCTTATGGCAGGTTCAGGAGAGATTCATGTTGTTGCAATCTTGCAACCTATTACAATTACCATATTGGAGGATATCCAATTACCAGCGGTCAATGACCGCAAGTAATTGTATCGCTGGTGGCTATCCTATTAGCCCCAATGCAAAGTGCTCCTCGCCCCGATGCTGGCACTTTTCAGGGATTATGCTTGGCATTCCTCAGGAATGCAAAGCATTATTCGCAATAACAGGCAATGGCCGCTAATTGGATATATAATAGTAGATTAACATTTATGGGATCTATTTACTAAGCCCCAGGTGGAGATAAAGTGAACAAAGATAATGTACCAGCCAATCGCCTCCTAACTGTCATTTTTCAAACCCAGCTTGTGAAATGGCAGTTAGGAGCTGATTGGCTGGCACTTTATCTCTGGGCACTTTATCTGCATCCAAGGCTTAGTAAATAGACCCCTATTTTTCTCAACTGGCTTGTAAACAATGATCTCCATACAGGGCAAATATTCACATTAGTGTACAGTAGCAAACAGGAAAATAATGACAAGCCGATGCCAAACATATAAAAGAAATTAGAATTCAGGGCAATTTAACACAGCCATTCTATCTACAGTACATAATTAAATATATGATAAGTTGAAATTGAAGCTAGTGTGTACAGGGTAGACAGCATAAAAACTGAAAAACAGTATAGACTTGCACCTCTTTATCATAACAAATGAAAATAAATTCCTTAAGGTTTTGATTTGTTCCATTTATAATATGATGGACCTGAAAGTAAAAATATGAAAGGTTTCTTTGGTGAATAAACTAAGTTCAACAAGAAGTATGTCTATAAAAATGCCAAACTGGAATTTAAATTATGTCTTTTTGGTGTAGTTTTCGATCTGTGGTATGTACTGTATCAAAGTAAAACCACACATCTAGATGCATGTTTTCAAACTGCAATGACAGTTCACAAACCATACTGCCAATTTTATGACTAAGGATCTACAGTTTTTAAAAATGCCCAGCAGACCAAGCAACAAAGAAGCACATTTTTTAGATATTGTTCTCATTGAGACTATGATGTACAGTATGCTTTCTTGGTATGATGCCTAAGTAAATGTGCTTGTTTGTGGAAGACACAAAATTACATTTAGACTCAAATGATAAATTACTGTATCTACTTCTTTACATAGATGTACGTAGACCCCAATATTTTAGTTTTGGCAAAACCACTCTGAAGTATTTTAGTTTTTATTTTGGATCTGGATTTAAAAGAATATGCTAAAAACAGCTAAATTCATGTACTTTAAGCCATTTTTGTTCCTACAGTATTTTTTAATCCCACAGCTCACAATATTGTTCACCAATGTTGGCTAAATGCTGGCTGGCTAAAATAAGCAACATAGCAGTGGCATGAAATGCACAGCAGTTTAAAAGAATAAAGATCATCTATGAAACATTGTAGCTTGGCAGTGACAGACAGGATAGCAGTTTAATAAACTATACGACCCCATGAATTTTTTTTTTCATTAATCAAGAAGAGGCCCCAGGACAGTACAGGTAAATGAAGGTGGTGTATGTAGTTTAAGACAGGTAAAGCATTTATTGATTTATTGATTCTTTAATTAATTGACTTAGAAAATTAAATTTGAGAGAGTCAAAAAACTCTGTTTTGCAGTAACTGAGAAGTGAAAGACCATAAAAGAATACAATGTTAATAGCAAAGGACAGTGTTAGGCATGAAGGATCCACAAGGGAAATGAGATGGTAACGGCCCATGTTTAGGGGTGTAACCAGTCTCCAGAGAGGGTGTGGATGGACACTACAAATACTTGGCTAACAAATTATAGAGTACATGGTCTGGGCCCTTTGATAAATATATATAGTAAACACTGAAAGTGCATGCATGATAATGCAGCAGATGAATAACAGAATGTACTGTAGAAAATACACCATAGTCCTACGTGGTATAAGGTAACATATGTATGATTAAAGTGCACAGGAGAAGGTGGGTCAACAGGCAATGGGGCCCACTGGGGGTTTCCTCTGTACCCCCATGGGCCAGTCCAACCCTGGCAAAGGATTTCTGACAAGGTTTGAAAGTGAAGTAGAGAAAATGAAAAGTTTCACTGTAAAGCTGCAGACTCTTATACTAACAAATATTAGTAGTCTGACCTGCCTGCTATATTACTCTTTCCTTCCTAATTTGGTAACACACACCTAGTGCATTTCTGAGGTACACAAGAGAGTTTGTTATGCATTTTTTTCCTTGCTGTGTCAAACACTCTTTGTGAGTATACACTGGAGGATGGGCAGCTTAATTAAAGCAAAGCTGGTTTATACAAGAGGCTCCAAATTACCTTTTTTTTCTTCTCAGTATTCAATGGGACTGTCTGACATACTAATTTGTACATTGTCATTTAAAATAATCATCCACCATTCTATTAATGGTTATTGTATCAGACTGAATTACAGTAGAGGTGTCAATAATTTGGGGCACATATTTTAGGCATAAAAATGTTTTCTCTCTCTTTTGCTCTAAATTAACTCATTCTCATCACCAGCGGGTCTCTTGGTAAGGATCAGTTTTTTCCTGACACTAGTACAGGGTTGCTGCTCCTGCTTTTTATCAACTGACCCATAATTGATTTTATTTTTTACACCAGTCAATAAATTCATTTTTTACACTTGAGAATTGTTCTGGCAGTAGAATTGTTCTGGGAGGTAGATGATGGGGGACACCACTAGAAACAGAACAGTAATATACATTGCATAACTTGTCTGTACACACTCACTAAAAAAAAATCATAATATAATTTTGAAAAGACTGCAGGTTTTTAGTTTTAGACTACCACAGGAAAACGTTATATAGCTGGATTTTGCAGTAGTGTCTAACATGGTAGAGTAATGAGTATACTATTTTTTGGACAAATAATAAACAATATCATAAAGTATACTGCAGTGAAAGATATCATAGGGAATATAAGGGCAGGTTCACTTTAATTACACGCTAAAGTGAATGGTGTTATATTTTTTAAAAGCACAGTGTCTGAATATACGAACACAGTGTTGCTAGCATTAATGGCACCATAAAATTATGTCTTTTTTTAAAGGAATGTGCCTGAACACACAAACACAGTGCTCCTAGTAATAATGGCACCCTAAAATGACATACTTTTTTTAAAGGACAAGGCCTCATGGTTCATAAGCCCTCTCCCCATGATATAATTTGTGTGTGAAATGTATTGATGAATTGGTTATACTGTTATATGCATTACATTTTACACCAATGTTTCAACACTCCAGTCCTCATGGCACACTAATAGTGCATATTATTCATGTCTCCTCAAAGAATAATAAGTTAAATAATTAGAATCATCTATTGATATTTAAAATATGCCAATCAGTAATTAATAAACAAATACTTTGGCATGATCATATGGAAACATTCACTATAAGGTTGGTAAAGTAGTGCATTTGGGAAACACTGATTTTCACTATTTTTAAATGGTACCAGATGGGTAGTCTATGTAGTACTAGGTTCTATAAGAACAGCTACAGTCATTTAAAGTCATGAGGGTCCCTGGCCCATCAGAGGAACCCCAACAACTTGTAAGAAGTGTAGGTCATTTCACAGCAGAAAATAACATAAAATATATAGTGTTTGCCAATTATTTAACTTCAGGCACATTTATATTACCCAAGACTGTACACTGCAGGTTGGCAATCATCATATGAGGACTTGGGGCATGCTGTGTGATGAGCCCTCTGATAAGCAGATCCCAACATGTAAAAGCTATATATCTAGGACTGCTCTGCTGACGCAATACCTTTGCAGGAACTGGATAAGGATTTAGGCAAAAGTTTTCATCATTAATGGTAGTATGCCTGGACTGTTCTGAATGGGATTACAAAATCTATTGGATCACTTAAAGATCAGTAACTTGCTTTTACCGAACTATTTGCCTAAGTGATTCTAAACCTCCTAAGGTTACTCAGTGTGCCAGGCAGTTGCATAATCAGACAACCAGCAATGTAAAAGATTAAAAAAATGTACCAAGTATCCTCACAATGTTTCTTAAAAAATTATATTACTTAAAATTGGGTACATTGCATAGATCTAATCCAAGAATATATTTTTTAGCCTGATGCATGAAAATATTTTTTTCTTACAAACCACATGTGGCACTTACAGTAATACCGTGATGCATGAGGTACAAGGTATGCAAGTGTATGGTAACCTGTTACACTGGTTCACATGAGAAAATTGCATGAAATAGATGACAGCTTTAAAATCACATAAAAGATGCACTTTGGTACATCACCCTATATCTCTCCATTCTCATATAATTTGATACTGTTTTTTTTCCCTCTACCTCACAGTCTTATTACAACACCAGGTTAATTTGAACTTTATCCAAACTGTATTTTTAAAATAGTTTGTTACTTTGATGTTTCAAAATCTTTTTTGAGGTAGAAACCTGTTGTTATGTAAATGAATGAAACAAGTTCTAATTTATTTAGGGATTCAGAATGACTAGAGATTATGGGGGAAAGTAATGACCTATGAGAAGCAGGAAGTGCAAGAATTTGTGCGAGTTCTCCTGTTTTTCTTTTAAAGCAGTAATCATTTACACAGTGAAACAAACCTGGTTTTTCTGTGTAAATGATTGCAGCTTTAAAAAAAATGTGAGAACAGGCACAGAGTCTCACACTTCATTCTTCTCACAGGCTATTACATGCCACCTATATGTTCCATCATTTTTTTTAGATCAATAGTTGTGTCTTTGTATACATTTTTTAATCATTTGAAATTATTCAGCATGTATTTGAAGAATTTAAATTGTTATCATGGTTATATTCTGTACTGTTGTTTATTTTATGAATGTTATATTTAAAATTGAAAGTTTAATCTTGAAGCATGTTTTATTAAGCAATGAAGATATTTATAAAATGTTTGTGGAACTCATTTAAGCTATCTAACTTATATACACACCTTTGGTACATGCCTGTAGAGTGGGTCATCTACAATTGTTGAGTTTATAAAGGAGAGCATGGTTGACTCTGTCACAATCTTGTGCATGGACAAGAAAAAGCAGTTTGAAAACATTAACTTGTCACGGTGAACTGATGTGAGGTACATAAAGGACATATCTGAGAGTATGGAACTGCAGTTAAAAAATTCTCTTTTTTTCTTTAGCTCTAGATGAATGTTGTTATATCAAAGACAGAGCCCAGTTGATTATTTTTAGTTGCGGTATCAAGGAAAATATTGACATTACAGAAGACTTGTCCATGAAAGATACCGCAATTAGAAAGGATTTATTAGAGGCAACAAATTAGTGTGTGTCCAAATTTTGAGAGGAGTTAAAAAATTGGCTGGTGTGGCAACCGATGGTAGCCAGAATATTACAGAAAAAAACAGTTTTATTGCAAAAAAGAATTTAAGACGAAATCAGGGGAAAAAAATCCAGAACATCAAACTGCCTTTTTGTATTGCATTATCCATCAAGAGACCATTTGTGAAAGTACTTTAAATTTAAGAAACAGTGTGGACACCATTACAAAAGTGGTCAATTGCAATTGAGTTAGATGATTAAATCAAAGACAATTTATAATGCTAGAGGAGTCTGAAGCTGAACATGCAGATGTTCTGTATCATACTGAATGTGAGGGCTCTCTATTTTTGCATTTTCTGTTGATGAATTGAACGTAAGACTGCCAGGGAAGGGGCTTTTTGCTCAAGATTTGCATTTGAGCATGAAGTCATTTATGCAAAATTGCTGCTTTCTCCCAGCATTTAGAAAACAAGCAGTTCACTCATTTCTCCACTCTGCAGCAGATTGCTATCTCAGATGAAAATCTTGAAACATACACATCCTCAATATTCAATTTACATGATGCATTTTCACACGCTTTCAATGATTTGCGAACAACAGAAAATTATTTCTCTTTGGTCTCCTCACCTTTCACATTTAATGTTAACAACTCTTTTTGTGATCAACTTGAGCTTATTGACCTGCAGTGTAATGCTTTGCTTACAGAGTAATTCATATCACAGTCTCTTTCCCAGTTTTATGCCTTTTTCAATGGACAAAGCTTTCCAAAGATCATGGCCCATGTACAAAACATACATGTACTACTGTATTTCATTCAACATACACTGTGAGCTGACATTTTCTGTGGTGAAATTCAACAAGTCAAAACAGATTTTCATAAATGAGGAGAACCTTGCAGCAGTTCTTATTGTGACATCAGAGATAATGCCTGACTTCACTTCTCTGATTAATGCACAACAGAGGTTTCATGAATCCCACTGTGTTTCTTTTAAGTTACTGTTGATTATTGTTTTGATTATTTTATAGTTTCTTTATTATCCAATTGATGCTCAATTTGTTCATTGATGTTTGGTGACTGTTTATTATTGCATTGGTTCCAGTTTTCTATCTTCACATCCTTTTCCTGCATGCCTGTTCCTACGTTTATTTAGACATTTAGGGGGAAATTCAATTAGAAGAGAATAAACACCAGAAGAAAAAAAATGCAATTTTTCGCTATTTTTTCCTGATGTTTATCCTGTATTTTTTTTTAACTATACAATTTGGTCACTAGAAAAAAAAAAAACATTCTCTCCCGAAAGAAATGTATCAGAGGATTTCAATTGTGAGCAAGTCTCTATTCATCAGTAACAGTGAAGCAGGTATTTAGAATATTCCATGCTGAAACAATGGAAAGGCTCCTGTGGTGCTAATGTTGAAAATGGCATTGTATCCAATAAGCAAACTGTCAGTAAAAGTAAGCTTTTAATGCTTTCTCAATCAATTGGAAATAGTAGTTCCTTTCTCTACTATTATTGATGACTTTAGTCTGGCTTCTATTCTTTCATGTTTTATTTATCTTAGTTTACTGTATAATTTATTAAACACTTTTTAAAATTACCATATGTTGCAGCTGGGAGCTGCAACATTTATAGCACCTGAGTATTATATTTTGTATTATTATATTATTTTATTCAATGCTAACACCTGAGGTTAAAATTTTTGTCTCTGTCACCTGTTTTCTTGTCTATTCAGAGACAGTGGCCTCCTCCCTCTCTTTCTCATATATTTTCATAATTTTTATTTTTAAATGGTGCCTTTTTTACCTGTTCCATTAATATTACCCCATACTGGGAAGTTCATATCATTTTAACCCCCCTTCCCATAGCCTAAACGAAGCCCCCCTGCAGCCTAACCATAACCCGCCATGGGGAGCCTAACCCTGACCCCCCTCTGCGCATGTGTATTTTTAGAAGAAAGTAAAAGAATAGTATGATGGGATTGGAGGTGTTGATGTACTTCTACTCTGGTCTGATAAGGGTTACTTTTTCTTTACTATGCGTAGAGTAAGAGCATGAAGTAGCCTGTATGAAATGTTGAGATGATCCCTTTTCAATGTTCTATAGTTGACAGACAATATGTTATTATTTAGTAGCATAATTATACCTCCTTTGTTCACAGGTTTAATTACAACTTCATCATTACCTTTATTTTTGGTAAAATTAGGATGATTGCTTGATTTGTTGATGTCCTGTTTGTCTAGTTAATCAAACAAGCTGTTACATTTTTTCAGTAAATTGTATTTTTATAAGTCTTGGGTAAAATTTGCAGGATTTTTTAAGACAGTGTGTAGATGTTTACTCCTACTTCTTTTGGTTTTGATTACATTTTTAGGTGATTTCTTCTGAAGAATTTTGTTATCATCAATTTTAAGAATTTCTGTACATTAGTAAAGGTTTCAAATTTAATCAGTGTGTTAGTTGTGACAAAAGTTATGCCTTTATTGTCTAATAATTTCTGTAGTGTAGTTAACTTAACTGAAGTCAAATTCTAAATCTTTAGTGGTTTCATGTTTTTGTATTGTCATTCTTTCAATTGTTTTCATTGTTTTGATCTTTTTTTGCTTAATTGCTTCCTCTTCTAATTCTTCTAACATGTTGAGCTTTATAGTGATTATTTGATTTCTATAGGATCTGGAGTTTTTTGTCCTTTCAAAATGATAAGTAAAAATACTTATTTACTCTGTGTATAAAATTGAGTGTCACTGGTTGGTTTGGACAGGTGATAATTAGGGGTGTAATTCTTGTGCTTCTCACTGATAAAAATACATGGAATAAACTCATTTGAAAAAAATGGCTGACTGGACATGAACATCGCTCTTAAAAGCCAAACATACTTGATGATAAAAAAAACTGAAAAGAACAAGACAGGGGCATGTCCTGGGCTGCAGCAGGAGTGGACGTTTGGCTGATCAGCTCTGTACTAGAGACCCTTACAAGCTCTCTTTTATGGCCATCTGGACCCCTTAACCGGCCCCACAGGACCCTATCCCCCTTTCCTACCCAGTGTCACTGCCAGAGGTTTGGTTGTGGAGCCGGGGGCCCTCTGCATTTCCCCACAGGGTCCTTCCTCAGGGTGACATGGATTAACCAAATACCACCTGGGTTATTACACCATACACTCCTCTCAGTCCGGGTGAGAAAGAGAAGTGGTGGTATTTTTTCCTTTTGATCTTTGGAGAGTCTTTCAGTATATTTTAGCTGTTGTTCATGTATATTTTGAAAATAAATGTTTTCATTTTTGAATTAACTGTGAACCTTTTAAAGACTGTGTTTTGGAATAAAAATTGCATTCTTCTGAGGAATATGAATTGCCTTGAATTCTTATGGGAGGAGTCTAGTAAGAATAGGAAGCTACCACAAAGATACCTTTTGAGGAACATTTACACCTGGTCCTGGGTGAGTGTCTACTTTGAGGGGTTATCATGTGGGTGAACCCATAGCTTTGGTTTAAACTCCTATAAGTGTCCCCATTGCAAAGAAACTTTTATGTGTACATACCTTACTTCTTTGAGGTGAGTGGCTGGATATAACCTACATTACCAATAGAAATTCGGCCTTGATTTAATACTTTGTCTTGTTACTCCTCTTGCTTCTGAGAAATAGTGGATACCAGCCAAAAGTGATCACCAGAGCTAGAGAAAGAGAACCATATCCTACCTATCAAGAGACAGCGCTTTTTGGACCACTCTTCTTGTATATTGTTTGGATACTGCTGCTGTCAGGTGAGGCCTGTTTGTGTGGGTCCGCCTGCTCCCTGTTGTCCAGGATTCTCCACTGCTTGGGGAAATGTCCCCCCATATTAGGTACACTGTCTCTGGCCTGGTGTCTGGAGACTCCAAACCAGCTGCTGCACTTTCTTGCAATCCTGTGCCTGGGACAGGCTGCATAAGGGGTTCTGGTTGCATTTATTATCCCTGAGTGCCCCAAGCATTGCACTTCTGTATTCACTTTGTGGAGCACAGAGGACTGTACAGTAACCTCTGCAACATGTTATTTTTCTAACAATGCTTAGTACAGTGCACTGAGGTAATTCACACTCACAAATATTGGTTGCTATGTGAGAATGTCAGAATAATGCTGATGGGGCGACCTTGGGAGTTTCTAAGTATTCTTAAATCTACAACTTGGAGACTTAATTTCTGCACTCACCATATCTAATAGTAGTGGCCATTTTGGCTTAATTTTCCTTTTTGTGTTTATAATGCCTAAGCCTCTTAAGTCTGCTCCTCCTGTGGATCTCACTATGTTTATTTCCAAAATGAAACCGGGGACCAATAAACAGACCTCCGCCTTTCATTCAGCTGCGGTCTCAGACTCAGAGGAAGAGATCCATTCTTCTGATACATCTGTGATAAATAGTTTGACCTCCATTCTTGCAGAAATTAAATTGCTTAATAAAGGCCTTCCACTCTGAGATTCAAAAAGCTGTCTCTGGTTTAAAGGAAGAGGTTTCTGAATTCAGAGTACGGACTAATGAAGTTGAGCATAAAGTTGATGAAGTGGTTCAATTTCAACAGGACATGGAATGCTCTATGTATGTTATGCAGGAGGATATACATATTCTTCAGGACCAACAGGAGGAAATTTAAAATAGGGCTGGATGCAAAAACCTGCGCATTTAGAACATTCCTGAGTCAATGGAAGCGGCCCAATTGGAGTGCTTTCTGACTTGTTGCTTTCAGCATCTACTACCTGACATGCCACCAGAGTTCCTACTCTTAGCTAGAACAGACCGTTCTCTCAGACAGAAGCCTTCATCATCAGCCCCTCCGAGGGATGTGGTACTGCAATGCCATTATTTCAAAACCAAGGAAAAAGTATGGCGGCTTCCCAGGAAAAGAATACTTGTCAGTTTGAATCTTTCACCCTGTCTGTGTTTCAAGACTTATCTCCTATTACACTTAGATGGTGAGATGACCTAAGGGACTACACTCAGATTCTCAGGGACAATCAAATCCATTATAAGTGGGGTTTCCCCTTTGCTCTTATATACAAGTAGACGGGAAGCGGATATCCACCAGATCGAAAGACAAAGCCAATCACCTTCTGTCACAACTTAATCTTCCTCGTCCCTCGATAGATACATCTCCGGCACCTCACTTGGATTCAACATCTCGACGTTACTCTAGGTCCCCATTACCACAGAGAGCACAGCGGTGCTTGTGGTCAACAGTTCCTTTCAGTGCCCTGGCTCGGAGTGACCCTTCATGAACTGGTCTCTTCAGATGGTTTGATTGTTTTTGATATTTCACTTCATTTTGTGTTTTCCGCTGTTTGCAGGTTTCCAGATATTTATGGTGTATCTGTTTTGATGACTGCTGTTTACATTCTCCATGTTGTATATGATTTACTTTAAGATATCTAGTTTTTGTAACCCAACCCCGGGGTTCCCTTATTAGGTTGCACACCACAAAGATATGGCCTGTACCAAGCCCCCACCAGGTCATTTGGACCCGCTTTGAGTGTTATGGGGGGACATTCCCTTTTTTTTCCCCTTTTTGGGTGCTCATATTGTTGACTCATCTATATTTCTGGTTTTTTTCTTTCTTCCTGCTTCTGTTTCTATCTCAATATTATTCTTTTTTTCTCTTTTCCCCTTTCTTCCTCTGGGGGTCCACCATGATTGTTGAACTACCATTTGTCAAATACTACTACAGTATATGTTCAGTTATGGCGACTAATGTTATAACCTATAACGTTAAAGGTTTAAATAGTTCAAAAAAAAGGAACAAGCTACTGTATTTATTTTTCTAAAACAAGTAAAGGGAGATGTGGTGTTCCTCCAGGAGACACATTTCAGAGGTACTATACACCCTGCAGTATGATCAAGGCATTACCCTGTTGTTTTGCATGCTTGTGATCAAACTCATTAAAAAACAGAGTGTAGCTATAATAGTAGCTGCTCACTTTCAATTGTATACAGAAAAGATTATTTGGGATAAAAGAGGCAGATTTCTCATATTAGTGGGTAAATTAAATAATTCCCCAATTACCTTAATCAATGTATATGCCGAACATTAATCAAGTCTCCATTTTTGCCTTCTTATATGACAAAATTTCTCAGTATCGGAAAGGTGATGTTATTGTGGCTAGGGATTTAATTACAATTCTCCATCACAGATTAGACTACTCTCATCCTCTCCCCAACTCCCAGGCCCACACTAATGAGTGGAACTCCAAAGCACTACTTTCATTAGTAAAACAGCACTTATTGTTTCATTCTTGGGGCGTTCACCTTTTTTTCTCCTGTGCATAAAATCTACACTAGGATAGATATGGTACTGCTTAGATGTGATTTAACATCAAAGATTCAAAAGATTACTATACATCCTATATCTTGGTCAGATCATGCCCCAGTTTCTTTAATATTATCAGGTATAACATGTAATTAATCTCCTCCATATTGGTGTCTTAATGAGGCGCTGCTTCAGAACAGAGATCTAATATATCAGGTCACTCAGACTTTGATTATTTCACTATTAACCAGACCCCTGATATAATTGATATTACTTTGTGGGAGGTGCACAAAGCAGTCGTGCAAAGGTCATTTTATTCAAATCGAATCAAAATTGGCAAAAACATGTACCCAAGCAATGCTTGATCTGACTGAGCAAGTGTTACACCTAGAGGATAAACATAAATCGTCTCTTGATCCAGCTGATCTAGATCGACTTATTAAAGCTAGAAGCAAACTTAATTTGTTGATATCCCACAAACGGAACAATGCCTTAGGCGACTCAATCAATCATATTACGAAAAAGGCAAAAAGGCTGATAAAATCTTTGGAAGGAAATTTAGGGTCAAATATCTTCTAAAAATATCTTAACTATCAAAACTAAAAACCTTCAGACATTAGGTAGGGCCCTCGGCCTTATGGTGTATCTATAACCTATTATACGAAATTCAAAACTATGTTTTTGCCCCACTTATGTCGACATTTTAATGGTTTTCTTCAGGATGTGCCTGTGTGCTTACACATGCTGGAGGCTCACATTATTTTGATTTGCCTGTATATGCTCAATAATGACATAAAACTTTTTGTATGTTCGAGTTATTGCCCAAACTTTTTGTATGTTCGAGTTATTGCCCTATATCATTGCTCAGTAATGACAAAACTTTTTAGGTCTAAGGTTAAATGTATTCTCCCACAATTGATTAATGTGGACCAGGTGGGCTTCATCCCAGGCCAACAGGTGAGAGATAACTCTCAGAGAACAATTAATCTTGTTCATGCAATTAATAAGCATAAGACGCCTTCTATCTTTCTCTCACTAGATGCATGCAGAGAAGGCTTTTGATAAGATCCTTTGGACTTTTATGTTTGCCACTCTATGCAGATTCAGCCTGGGAGGACGCCTACTAACCGGTATTTATGCTTTGTACTCATTAATTAAGGAAAATTCATATAAAGTCTTTACTTGATGGTACCTAGTTCCCTTAAGGTTGAAATTTTTTTTTTCCTGTGGTTGGTAACTTTACACATATTTGCTGGAAATGTCCTGAACTATGTACTGTATATTTTGGAATCGAGTTGAAGCTCTTTTAAGAAACATTTTTTCACTCCCTATCTTTCTTAGCCTGTGTTCAGCATTATTGGGCCTTCATATTGATGGCCTGAATGCAAACATTAGTAAGCTTATCCATCACATTCTTTTTTTTTTTTTTATTATTATAACATTTTATTGAAGTTTTTATCAAGGGGTGGTGTACAATCACGGTCAGGAGTACAACGGATGACAAAATTCAATAAATCAGAATAATCATTACATTTCTGTCCATTTTAGTAATAACATATAATAAGCAAAAAAAAACCACACAAGACACACACATATAGGAATAAGACACGGGTAGGTAGAGTGGAAAGGGAGATAGAAGAAAGATAAAAGAAAGAAAGCTCATGGGTACCATTTCACTTAGCTGCAAACATGTATGAGGTTCCTACAGCAGGAAGGTCAAATACCATGATAACATTTTCTAAGACAAATAAACCACATTCAGGTAGCTGGAGCTGAAGGGGGTAATCTAAGGAGCGAGGCAGAGTTTCACTTTCGACCAGTCACGAGTACCAAAATAAGATGAAATAGTATGTATGGAATCAGCATCCAGGGTAAGAATATATAAGTCCCATTTGTTGTGGAAAGTCTTCAATGAGAATACTTCATTCAGCAAAAGAGAGCGCATATCAAAGTACAAGAACATTAGAAGTCGCACCTTCAATTCCTGAAGCGTGGGTGCAGATTTCTTGGTCCAGTGTATTATTATCAATTTCTTGGCGAGAGTCAGTATGAGGACAATAAGAGGTATGCAGCGAGGAGAGTGCTTTCCAAACTGCCAATCGCGAAAGTGGAGCAAAAGGTAAGCCTCAGGGTTTGGAGTAAGGGGCACATGAAGGATAGAGCTCAGAAAGGAGGTTAATTTACACCAGAACCTACGTATTTTAGAACATTCCCAGAAACAGTGAAATAGCTTGGCATTTTGCATAGTACATTTAGTACAGGACCCAGTGTCCCCACCCCCCATATACTTCCGCTGGGCAGGGGAGATATATGCCCTATGGAAAAATCTAAGGTGTGTTTCCTGTAGATAGGCGGAGTGTAAACCTTTAGTGTATTTATTATATTGCACCAGAAGATCATTGGACACATTGGAAATGGTGGGCAAATCCAATGTCCATTGAGTGAGTAATTTACGTGAGTATAAGTGTATATCAATCCTGGCCTCTACTAAGTGAGGGTATAAGTGACAGAGTTTGTACTGTGCAGTAGTTCTATGAAGCAAAACTTTCAGGATAACATGGGAACCATGTGCAATAGAGTCAGTGAGTTGAGTATAGGGGAGCGACTGAACCTGCAGGTATAAGTAGAAGTGGCTGTTGGGGAGGTGATGTCTGCGTTGTAAGTCAGCAAATGTGCAAACCGTGGCCCCTGGGTCAAAGACTTTGTTCACAAGGGCGATACCTTTACTTTTCCAGGCTTGGAGCAGCGGACTGCAAATTGAAGGCGGGAAAGCAGGGTTGCCCCAAAGGGTAAGGAAAGGAGAGAAACGAAAGTATCTCTTCAATTTCTTATTCAAACTAATCCATAGGAGATAAGTATCATGGAATAGTACATTAGAATAGATATGTTTTGGTATAACTGAGGATGGGAGATGCAGCAGTGCTGAGGGTGAATAAGGTGATCCAAACTTATATCATTGTAGGTAGATCTGTCCAACAACCAATCCCCTGCATAGCGAAAGAATACCGACACAGTATAAGATTTAAAGTCTAATATACCCAGCCCACCTAATGACTGAGGAAGCATCAGCTTGGGAAGCGCAATTCTAGCCCTTTGGCCCTTCCAAAGAAAGGAGGAAATAGAGGTTTTAATTCGCAAAATATCACTGTTAGTCAAAGCAAGTGGTAATGATTGGATAGTGTAGAACAGTTTAGGGAAGATAATTGATTTAACTACTGCGGCCTTACCCAGTAGGGAGAGTGGAAGCGCGTCCCAGGATAACATTAATGTGGTTATCTTTTGTATCACCGGGGTGAAATTGGCCTTATATAATGTCTCAATTTTGTTAGTGATAGATATACCCAAGATTTAATCATTGAGGTACTAATTTTAAAACGTGAAAAAATCGGGAAGAAGCAAGATCTAGCGAGTACTTGCCTATTGGTAAAAGTTCAGATTTATTGACATTGATTATATACCCTGAGGATTTACCAAATTCATCAATCAATGCCCTAATGTGGGGAATGGAGGTCAGGGGGTCAGTAATAAATAGCAGCATATCATCTGCGAAAAGTGATACCTTCAATTCATTCGATGCAATCCTGATGCCATGAAACCCAGTTGAGTTACATAGTAGAATAGCCAGAGGCTCAATGGCGATGGCAAAGAGCAAGGGTGATAGAGGGCACCCTTGCCTAGTGCCTTTGTACAAGGGGAAATAGTCTGATATTTGGCCATTGCAAATAATTTGTGAAAGTGGGGTGGAATACAGCAATTTGACATAGGAAATAAAAGTCACGGGAAGACCAAATCAGGCCATGGTGGAATATAAGTGGGGCCAAAGCACCAGATCAAAGGCCTTCTCGGCGTCTAGGGATAAAATGACACCTGGAGGAGAGGAGTCAAAAGATTGTTGGAGATGTTGGACAGCAGCAATGACCTTCCTCACATTGACCACAGAGTGTCTGCCCACAATGAACCCCGTTTGGTCCGGGTTAACAATAGACAGTAGTACCACCTTAAGCCTGTCCGCTAGTATTTTCACCAAGATCTTATAGTCCGAATCCAATAGTGATATCGGCCTATAAGATCCAGGGTTGGTGAGATCCCTACCCGGTTTAGGAAGAATTTTAACATAGGCTGCATTAAAGTATAGAGGAGGGAGGCCAGATCGTAACATATGGTTAAAGGTAGCCACCAGCGTGTCTAGAAAATGGGGAAGCATGAATTTGTAGAAACTACCCCCAAACCCATCTGGGCCAGGAGTTTTACCATGTTTCAGATTTTTAATTACAGATGTGACTTCTGCAGCAGTGACAGGGCCAAATAGTGCAGGTTCCAGTGCAGAGTCCATTTGCGGGAAGGGGACCGTAGGCACAGAGGGGTCACACATAGGGTCGGAGTGCATATCCACTGCAGGAGCTGGATAAGTATGAGAGTAAAGAGTGGAATAGTAATCAGTCATGATCTGCAATATCTCTGCGTTGGAGGAGGTGAGTGAGCCATCCACTCTCTGTAGGGGATGGACGACAGCAGACGGCCTAGTGCCATTCAGTATGTTAGTTAGTAGTTTGCCCATTTTGTTTCCAAAATGGTGATATTTATAGTTGACCTTGTAGAGAGATTTATTGCCCCTATTGGTCAAGTATTCATTAAAGTGTGAGTTAGCGATAGTGTAATTATGCTTATTGGACACAGTAGGTCTACGGCAGTAAGCAGAGTAAGTAGAGGACAGTTGATTTTGCAACCTGAGGTAGAAAGAAGCATAGGCTTTGTTTAGTTTAGCCATATATGAGAGAATTG